>NC_142731.1:7505000-8130000 GCF_055471065.1 Atractosteus spatula | reverse complement strand
TCTCCCGATCTCCGCATGGCTCTTCTCTGGATATTGCGATTTCTACCCACTACCCAAAGATGCACTATCTATGGATTCATTGGCATTTCTAAATTGCCCACAATATGCAGGTGTGAGTGCCAGTGTGATGTCCCACCTACTGCTCTGTACCTTTGAGGTTACTGTCCTCATACCAATGAAGAAGGATGTATCTGTTAGTCTTTCCAAATTCTATACAGAGAGGTCTTAAGAATGTAAGACGTAATACTGGTAGCAATACTCCCTGGTTGTGCATTAAAAGCCTTTCAATATTTTGAATCTTGATTGGTTCTTTGAAAGTTTGAATTTTAGTTTTCACATTCTAATCTTTGACAGGTCGGACAGAGTTAAGGGAAAACTTTTATTTCAGCACTGCTTTTCCATTGGCAATGGACTCTTCTCATCCCACTTTAATGAACCTTCACATTCTGCTGTCTATGCCAGAACACGCTGATTGTTTAACCTTTTAGAGAAAAGGGCTGCTCTAGTTTAATCCTACAGTGGCAACTATCTTATCAAGATACAGAAGCACTTGTTATGAAGCGCAACTGGGGGAGGATCTGATCTAAACCAATCGACATACCTGAAATAATTTGGAAAGCTTCCCAAAGTGATTCCAAGACTAGGTTGTTGGGGTGAGGATTTTGTAAAGCAGGATTTTTATAATTAAAGGTGCACTTGGTATGAACTAAAAGCTACTGTTTCATTTGCAGTGCAGTTTAAGTAACATTTAATGCAGGTGTTTGTTGACCCATGCTTTGTCCTATGATGTCAGCAGTAATGGACATAATCCTCTTCCCAGGTGCTGAATCTCTTCTTGGCCTTGCTGTTGAGCTCCTTCAGTGCAGACAACTTGTCAGGTGGCGACGAGGATGGGGAGATGAACAACCTTCAGATCGCCATCGGCAGGATCACGAGGGGCATCGACTTTATGAAAAAGTCGGTCCTGAACCTGGTTTTCCGGCTGCTGGGCAGGAAACCAAAAGAAGAAGACAATGACCCAAAGAAGGAGAACTTTGTCCTAAACCACATGGAGACGGGAGAAGAGACCAAAACTGACTTGAAGATGTTAGATGGGGTGTCGGCCAGCGAGGCCAACACAGCAGATGAAGTCGACCGCAGTGCGTTTGTCACAAACCCGCAAGTGACGGTCAGTGTGCCTATTGCAAAGGGAGAGTCGGATTTTGAAAACCCAGATGAGGAAGACTTCAGCTCTGAATGCGAACCCGATGACACTAAAAAAGTAAGGAATGTCCCTGTGTTGTTTGCGATTGCAGATGTGGATATGACATCCATCTGCAAATGCAATTTATTTAACCGTGCTTTTTCTGGTGTGTTTTCCTTTACGCGTTCCATTAAAGTGAGGGGATGAAAGCTGCTTCCCAATCTGACTAAAGCGACACTCCTTGGTGAAACTAGCTGGTGTGTCTGCGCAGCTCAAAAGCCGTGAACATAAATCTAAGCTAGAGCTTAAAATCGGCTCCTGTCAGCACTACAGGGAAGTAGTAAAAACCGCTTGGAAAATCATCCTACATGTGAGAACGCAACATCTGCAGAGACAATCTGTGGTTGGAAAAGAGACCGGTGGCGGAACAGAAAACGGTCCCTGATGTGGATCTTTAGAAACAGGAAGACTGCGGCTCATTAATCACCTAGTAGTGTCAGTCCACTAGCTACCTGTATCATATTGACGCTGTGCCTTGCACTAACACACTAGACCTGTAATGTTTTATCTAGCATGTGCCAACTTTTTGATCTAGTGTGACTGTTCTTTTATTCCTCATGATTAAGTTTATTTGTATTGTACCACATACAGCAGTCCTCCTTTAATTTCCCAACAGCCGTGTATGGCCTTTTTATGAAGCATGCACAGTGGATAATAGTGATTGGGGGCTTCCTGCACAAAACACCGACATATTATTTGCAGTCCTAACGCTGGGAAGCCTTGCTTTGCAGAAGAAGCTCGGTGATGAAGGCTCTTGCAGCACTGTTGACTACAAGCCTCCGGAGCCAGAGGAGGAGGAGAAACTGGAGGAGATGCCTGAATCTGATGACCCAGAGGCCTGTTTCACAGAAGGTACTGATCCAACACACTGCCCAATGTCTATTTACTGCTGCTGTGGACTCACTGGTTTCCCACAAGGGGCACTGTAGGAGGAGGGTGAAGGATTATTCAGTGTCAATATGGATGCAAGCATGTGCTGTGCATCCCTAGTTGCCATATCAACTGATTGTCTCAGCAACAACATTCTTCTCAGAGATTCTTGTGAAGAATTGTGGTGAGAATTCTGCTTTGTGGCACATGGCACCCGAATGGCCAAAGGGTGTAGGAACATCCAGTCTAGCCAAAGGCATGGAGTGATGGACTTGACTTTGGATTTTATGCACCATTTTCGTAATTCGAAATATGGCAAGATTCAAACACTGAACAAAAGGGAATCACAGATCATCCAATTGCAATCTGCAAATCATAGCGATAGGGAGATACTGGATCTCTGCTGTAGAGTAACTACTGCGTGACTCAGGAGTAACTTTTTTTCTTGTAAGAATTTCAGGAAACAAACCAAATTTTGCAATTACAGCATTTAGCATGATTTGTGGTGGAATTGTAGTCTTGCTGGATGTTTCGGGGATGGAAGTTTCCCAAAACAACATGGATCTTTGCACTTAGATAAAACACTATTGTACTTTCAATATAAAACTTGGCACGGCTCGGGGGTTGATATCTTCATATTTCCGCCCACAGGCTGTGTGAGACGCTGCCCCTGCCTCACGGTGGACATCACACAAGGCAGAGGAAAATCCTGGTGGAACCTGAGGAAGACCTGCTTCACCATTGTGGAGCACAACTGGTTTGAGACCTTTATCATCTTCATGATCCTGCTGAGCAGCGGAGCGCTGGTATGCTTTTCTCAAACTCTGGATCATGTGTGTCCAAGCTAACAACAGGGACAGACTGCTGCCCACTGAACCAAAGAGGACATACTGTAAATGAGGTTACAAGTGAGAGAAGGCCACAGTCCATCTTGCTCATTTGGGTTCAAAGTTCATTCATCTACGCAAACAACACTTTTCATGTGATCTTGTCTTTAAAAAAACTGTCAACCACCCTAAAATGCATTTGCTATAACTTTCTTTTCATTAAGCTACCCCATACAAAGTAATAGAAATTGAGAACTCACAAGTAAAATGTCTAGGGCACAAAGCAAATTATTTGAACCAGTTTGAAACATTAGTCTTAAAGGGGAGTTGTCTCAGGCTGTTGAACAATCAAACACTGGAAGTCAATTCAATCTGAAGTCGCTGCCTTTTTCTGACAAAAACCAAATAATTAATCTGTATCTTGAGCTATATTAACAATAATAATTCCTTACACTTATATAGCGCTTTTCTGGACACTTCACTCAAAGCGCTTTACAGGTAATGGGGATCCCCTCCACCACCACCAGTGTGCAGCCCCACCTGGATAATGTGACAGCAGCCCTAGTGCACCAGTACACTCCCCAGTCCAGCTTCCCAGTCCTGGGAAGGAGAACAGAGTGATGAAGCCAGTTCAGAGATGGGGATTATTAGGAGGCCATGATTGGTAAAGACCAATGGGAAATTTGACCAGGACACCGGGTAACACCCCTACTCTATTAAGATCTCTTAATTGTTTTAAATTCTTCACGTTATTTTTTTCTCATATTTTCCAGGCTTTTGAAGACATATACATTGAACAGCGTAGAGCCATAAAAATCATCCTGGAATACGCGGACAAAGTGTTCACCTTTGTGTTTGTCATTGAAATGCTGTTGAAGTGGGTCGCCTACGGTTTCAAAACCTACTTCACTAATGCTTGGTGCTGGCTCGATTTCCTCATTGTGGATGTAAGTTTGGGTTGATTTGCGCATGCTGGTGATGGTTGAACGGAGCCAAATGTGTGAGTTCATTTAAAAAACATTAATTTTCACTGCAAGTGTGAATGCACTGCAAACATCTATTGACACCCACCTCATTGTTGCAATTGTTTATTGCAATTACTTACTATATGTCACAAATCTTGTTAAATACAGACTTGTGACCTTAATTTCTCTTGTTACGCTTACTGAAAACTCATCCATCCTGGCAAGTGGTTATTAAGATCTGCTAATTTGAGAGGTAGAACTGGAGAGTGGTGGTTAGCACAGGTTCCTCACAGCTCCAGAGCCCTGGTTTCACTTTTGGTTTTTGGCAGCTGTCTGTGTGGGTTGGTCTCTTGAGCTGTGGTTGGTGCTCCTCTTTCCTCCAACTTCCCATGATCATTCTGATTTGACTTGGGTAGCTGTCCTAATTCCACCCCCTCTTCCAGTTCAGCATTTATCCTGAAGAGGCAGGTGTCTGGGATCCTCACTCGTGGTGCATCACTCCCCAAAAGCAAATTGCATGTCCACCTTGTAGCCAGATCTTGGAAGATTGGAAGAAGTAAGATTGGCCAGTGGTGTAAGGGCACCAGTACAGTAGGTGGTGCTCTTCCTTTTGGACCAGGATTTCTATATCGGTGCCATAGTATAGTGACCAGGAACACTGTAGGATGTGCCATCATTTACAGATGTTAAAACTAAGACCCTGCCTAAGGTTGTTAAACCTGTCAAAAAAGCAGGAGTGTCAATCTCTGAGTCCTTAGTGAATTTGCTTCTGAATTTCTAAAATCTGGCCTCCCTAAAGTTCCTCCTTAATTCAGCTGGTGGGGTAATTTCTCCCCACCTGAGCTGCTGTACAATGACTGAGGTGTTTTACTTCACTGGTCCCAGCAAGGAGTGAGTTAAACAGTCTTGCTTGTGCTGCAAATAACTTTATTTCCTGAAACCCAAGCAGTTAAGCGTTGCATCATTAGCCCCAGACTGGTTCCACAAATAGTTCTCGTGCACTTAAGAAACCAAACATATATTAACGCAAAATGACTTTGAAAAAAAAAAGCACGGACATGCAAATTTCATATTTGCCATATTTTACTCAATGAGGAAGTCTGACAAGAGGAAGTGTAGAGTTTAAAATGGAAATGGAAAGTTTTGTAAGACGTGTTTAACTGGAAAAGTGGCACAAATGCCTCATGCTTAATTAGTGATTATTTGTTCATTCGTAAAGAAAATTAAAAGCTGTTTTTTAATGGTCCATCCATTTATTGGTGTCATGTCGCGTACATCAATTATAAATTCGGAAGAGAAAATGTTTCATCACAGAATTAATAAACCTGCTGTTTCTTGAAATTGCATAAACGGAAAAACAAATCCATGAGTGATTTCTATCAATCTTGTTTTTAAACGGAAAAAATGTTCTGACTCTCAAGAACCCTTGATCAATTAATTTTTCATCAGTAGCATATATTATTGCAACAGTAACAGTTCAAATATTTTTTCTGTCTGGAATTCTAAGCTGTTGGGATAACTTTCCATAGTGTAACATTTTATTTCTGGTGCTAGGCAAGTGGGAGTGTTTTTAAAATGTGTCACATCATTTGTCTGGATTCTTTTGTTTAACCACAATCAACCTCTTGTTTCAGGTCTCACTGATTAGTCTGACAGCAAACTTACTGGGCTACTCGGAACTAGGACCCATTAAATCACTGAGGACTCTAAGGGCGCTGAGGCCTTTGAGAGCTTTGTCTCGATTTGAGGGGATGAGGGTAAGTGAAAATCATCTACAATTGCAATCCACAAGAATCCTAGATTTGTTTTCAGAAAATAATAATAATGGACAGTCCAAGATCCATAATAAATAGGGGCTATGAAAGTACTGTTTAGTTTCAGAAAGGAGGGAAAAATTTAATATCCTCTTGTTGACTTCTTGTTGCAGACGTATTAAAATGTTTATTTATTAATTGTGATAAGAACATTTTTAATACACCTAACCCTAGCCCTAATGAGAGCAGTTTCAACAGCCTAGACATCTTGACACAGTTCAATGATTTTTTGGGATTGCAGGCCAGGAGTTCAGAGGAACCTAAAACAACAGGTACAAATCCAAGGTTTGGCAAAATATTCTATGCATAGAGCCACATTTTAGCCATTTCTCCCACGTTCCTGGCTAAATTTGGGGCTGGAGGGGATCTAAAGCTATCACAAGCTCATGAACATGTATAAATGTTGGGGTGCTTTTCTCTCATTTGGACACAGGTGGTGGTGAATGCCCTGGTCGGTGCCATTCCATCCATCATGAACGTCTTGCTGGTGTGTCTCATTTTCTGGCTTATCTTCAGCATCATGGGGGTCAACCTGTTCGCCGGGAAGTACTACAGGTGCATCAATACCACCACAGAGGAGATATTCGATATGTTCGTGGTCAACAACAAGAGTGACTGCATGGCACTGATGTGGACCAATGAGGTCCGATGGGTGAACATGAAGGTTAACTTTGACAACGTTGGCCTGGGATACCTCTCCTTGCTGCAAGTGGTGAGTGCCCACAGTTTGGAGAGCACAGCAAGAGTGCCGGTCATGGGAAGACTGAGAGACGGGGATTACTTTATCTGACCGATATCAAATTCAAATAATGCCCGGTTCAGATCATCAGAACTCTCACCTGCAGGTTTCTGCTCTACTTGGGCTTTCAGTTCCATAATGGAACTTACAATTCAGCTAACAAAAGATTGATCCATTTTCAAACTATTTTATCCAACACAGAGTCAGTGTGGGGCTCGAGCCAGCTCATCACAGGGAGTACACAGACACACACATGCACACACTTGCCCTAGGGCCAGTTTTCCCAGTGTATCTTTGGACTGTGGGAGGAGACTGGAGCACCTTGAGGTAATCCATCCAAACACAGGGAGAACAGACAAACTCCATGCTGCAGATAGCACCCCAAGAATGAAACCCAGTGCCTCCTCACTGTGAGGTAGCAAATGCTGATTTTGATTCTTTATTTTCAGCATCTAAACATGTTGTGTGTTTTCTTTTAACAGTTACATGTTAAACGTAACTTGAAATTTTAAATCATTCCAAGGCAAGGAATTCTTGAACAGGTTGCGGTTTGGCACGTAGTTTAGTTCAGGGTTAAATAAAATAACTACAGTAGGTTCTTGGCTCAGAAACCAGTTGAATGGGGCGTAATCAAGGACTGGATTGGAGAACAGTGACCTACCACAAGGCTCGGCAATGTCGACTCTTCCATTTCATTCCATTGCCAGCCTATGTTGCCACCACACCCTTCAGTATTGCAGTGATTGCCAGTGGCAGGTCAATTAAGCATAAAGTTTCTATTTTACTACTAGTTGCTTTCTAGTCTTCAAGTTCAGATCTCCCCAACTCTGGATCTCAAAACGCAAACCTGCCTGATGCCTTTGAATAGTTGGTAAAGTGATTAAAGCAGTGATCCTCCCTCCTGCTCCTGAAGGGCCAGAGTGTCTGCAGATTTGTATTCTACCTCGGCTCTTATTGACTTAATTGAATCAGTTATGATTTAATTGCCCTTTCTGACGATTGTTGCCAGTCATTGAGGATTTGGAGGATAAAATCAAGGGCCAAGTACAGGAGCTTGTTACAAGCAGGGAAGATACGTATTTTCCCTGATCTCCTCGGTTGTAAAACAAAGACACTAAGTCCCTCTGTCGCAATGATAGTAATCCATTCACCTAGCATCATCGTATCGCTTTATTCTTTCTTTCTAGGCTACATTCAAGGGATGGATGGATATCATGTATGCTGCTGTTGACTCACGTGAAGTAATGACTTTCTTAACTACGTTTTTTAAATGTAAAATAAAATATATGCTGTATAATACAAATTTGGCTTCATGGTGTACTGGAAATATTGAAGGAAATGTCACTAATAAGCAGACATGTTCTAGAAAAGCAATAAATGATATATTATGTGAGTTTTAGCATCCATGATTCATACTTTAAATGTCCAGAGCAGGGTTCTTTGTCTGAAGCATGATTAAACATTTTTTATCTCGTTTTATGACTCCTTAGCATCATAAAGTGAACAGTGTTTTTTAGCATCAGCTGTACCTTCTAATGGCTTCCTTTACCTGTTGTTTTTCCTGTCGTTGCGTGTAAAATTATCATCCATCTTCATTCCCTCCTCTCCCTCTGTCCCCAGATTGAAGACCAGCCTTCCTACGAAATTAACATATACATGTACTTATACTTTGTCATCTTCATCATTTTTGGGGCCTTTTTCACTCTCAACCTCTTCATTGGTGTCATCATAGACAACTTCAACCAGCAGAAGAAAAAGATAAGTTTCAACTCAGATTAGCAGCAGCTTGCTGAGCTTTAGAATGATGGGACTTTGTCAAAGTGAAACTAGTTATGATTTACATCAAGATACTTAATTAATCACTGTGTTATGTAAGACAATAATGGTCATTATTAACTTTGAAAGCACTGGAACTCCCTGACGTATATAGGAGAAATTCTCCACCATTTAAAAAAATCCCAAATCATTCTCCTACAAGGGAAATTAATTTTAAAATTGCAGAAGTTTCATTGAACATTTTAATCCTGAATAGGGGATAAAATAACATTTTCATTGCTTGCACTGTTTTTTTTTTTATTCCAATTCAAATATAACCATGGGACAAAAACGTATCAGATACTGTAGAACAGCAAGGACAGACTGACTGCATCTGGCCACTGGGGCTGTACAACCACAATGATCATTTATTTTTTTTCTGTACTTCGGAGGGAAAGACATCTTCATGACTGAGGAGCAGAAGAAGTACTACAATGCCATGAAGAAGCTGGGCTCCAAAAAGCCACAGAAACCCATTCCAAGGCCCCAGGTAAGATGGGCCAGCTGCAAAACACAAAGATCGATGTGCTGATAATGATGTTGGTTTCAGGTTCAATTCCAACCTGACTTAGTAAGGGATGAAAACAATGGAGATGGGTCAATTAAGAAGGGTCAATTAAGAGCTCAGACCAAAAGACAACCAGCTGACACAGGGATTCCTGAGAGTGTGCATTGAGATTTACTCACCTATAAGGTTAATGCAGTTATCATGATTATTGGCAGAAGCAGTACCTTGTACCCCTGCGATCTCAGAATCTCTGCAAGGCTGGGCCTGGTCAGTACTGGGATGGAAAACCAGCTTGCTGTTTAATTGGTCTTGGCTGGACCAGCAGGTGACCCTTGCCTCCATATCGTATTTTCCAATCTTATACACCAGTGTAGTGACTGGGGACACTGAGCTGTAAAAGGTTGGGTGAGATGTTGAATTGAGGACGTCTTGACAGCTCACATGTTGAAGTTGTTTCTTACTTCTCCATCTGATCTGCTGTGTAGAGGGGCTGTTGGCACTTAATGGCTGCTGGGCATCACCCAGGCAGGGGCTGCACTTCAGATAACCGTTAAGGTTATCTCTGTTAAGGATTCTCAGATAACTGTATAGATAGCAGGGTCCTCTGTTAAGTCCACTGGAGTAAAAAGCCTTACGTAAATGTAATTTGTCGTCATCATCCTGACCTAGATTAAATGTAACTCACAGGAGCTGCAATTATTTATCGACATTCAAATGTATTAATATTTTGGAACTAGTGATAATGGCATTAAACTCGCCTATCTGATTGATCCACCAAAATGCTCCTGCTTCGAGCAGTGGTCCTCATTTCTGACAAGTTGTTATTGTGAACATTGGACGTCTCCTACATTATTTTAATTGTTCTTATACTCTTGGGCCAATAGTCTTGGACCTGTGCACTGTAACACATGGGATGAGTTGAATGTGTAAGTATTGCCTGTTGCTTGTTGCTTGTTGCCCATCAGTGACAGGTACCTCCAGCAGGAGAGCAGGAGTCCTGCAGGTTTTACAGGTGTTTCCTTGGTTTATCCAAATAATACATTTGGCCAAATCATTAAGATCACAGTTGCCATGAAAGCCAGGGGACACTCCAGGACCCACTCCTCATGTAGGTATTGTAGTATTTTTGGGTTCGGCGAGGACGAACACAGTGACTCAGACACTCGTTAAGTGAAAAACGGTGCTTTTTGATTTTTCGGCACAGCAAGTACAGCACCCCTGCGCCCGTGCGCCAGCAGAGAAAGGGAGAGAGAGCAACACACTGGGGTCTATTCGGGTAGTTACATAGGGATAGGGTGGTAATTGGGTACAAGTATAACAGGGGTGCGAAACCAGGTAACAAGAATCCGGGCAATCTCACCAACTGTACGTCCGTTTTGCAATGGGTCAGCCGCACTGGTCAGCGGCTTTCCTAGTCCCCGCCCTGAACACTACTACTCCCGTCCTGCCCCTCGCCACGTACCCCAGCCAGGCGCTCTTCAGCTGTAGCGCCTGGCCAATGCGCTACAGTATATTAGCAATAGTACTGCTGTGCTGACATGGAGTACGGTAAGTAGTCAAGTTAATGTTTTAGTGCAATATTTTTTTTTTAATGGGCAAGCTCAACAGCGGCTTGCCCATTGGCTTTATGTCTCCACAACAAGGCCACAGTCTGTCCAAGATGTCTGCGCAATCTCTCTTGTTAGCGATTACAGGAAGCTGTAGAAGCCAATGCTGAATTTGCCATTTCAAAGTTCTCACCTCCCTAACACTGGCATTGTGTTTTCTTTTTGTCTGTGCTCGCCATTGTTCTTCTTCTCTCACCACCTCACCCCATCAAGAACAAAATCCAAGGCGCCGTCTTCGACTTTGTCTCCAAGCAATTCTTTGACATCTTCATCATGGTCCTGATCTGTCTGAACATGGTGACGATGATGGTGGAGACGGATGATCAGAGCCCGGCAAAGGAAGAAATCCTCAACTGGATTAACCTGGTGTTCATTGTGATCTTCACTGGCGAGTGCATCCTCAAAATGTTCGCGCTACGATACTACTTCTTCACCATTGGATGGAACATTTTTGATTTTGTTGTTGTCATCCTCTCCATAGTGGGTAGGTCTCTGCTACCAGTTCCCGTTTGCCTGTCAAAGAATTAAGATTGTGCTTGACTAAGAATGCGCTGCAACAGAAACTTGCGTGGGTATATAAAGCTGTGAGTTATAATCTAAGACCCAAGTGGAGAACATGATAGAGTGAAGGTTACAAACCAGTGGAGGCCTTCTCCAGCTCTAGCTTGTTTGTTTGTGAGTAATGAAGCGATGCGCAAATTTCATCCAGATGTTCAGCTTAGAGGGGGATTATGTCACGATACAGTTCTTTCCGGGCCCTATGCAGACAACACAATCCGGGGTAGTGAGGAAACACTGGGGAGAAAAGCATGCAGGATTCGGGAATAAAAACAGGGGGGTGTGTCCAAGGAGTGCTGGTGGTTGGGGAAGGTGTAGCGAGGCAAACAATCCGGAGACGAGTCCAAAGAGAAGTCCAAAACTAGGCAAACGTCCATGGCCAGGTGATCTATCCAAGACAGGAGGTTAAAAACCAGAACCGGGTCGGGACTGGCAGGGGGAATGGGAACAGGAACAGAAACTTAAAACCATGATGGAGCCAGAAGCATCCAAGACCCGGGCTCGCAAGATACAGGAACCAATGCAGAGCCCTGATTAGTGTCAGCGTCTGGCTTTTAAGGGGGAAATGAAAAGGGGCTGGAGTTAGGAACTGGTGCAGGGAATGAGGCAAAACAAGGAGGGGCTGGAGTGCCCTTAAGAGGAGGGGTTTGCGATCGTGACAGATTAAAGTTTGTTTCATACATGCAGCTAAACGTGATGGCTAGCGCTGGACAATTCTGCTTTGTTTTTAATGGGGGATACATTTTCTTCCAGGTATCATGTTGGCCGACATTATAGAGAAATACTTCGTCTCCCCCACTCTGTTTCGAGTCATCCGGCTGGCCAGGATCGGACGTGTTCTCCGCCTCATCCGAGGGGCGAAGGGCATCCGGACGTTGCTGTTTGCCTTGATGATGTCACTTCCGGCTCTGTTCAACATAGGGCTGCTCCTCTTCCTGGTGATGTTCATTTACTCTATCTTCGGGATGGCGAACTTCGCATACGTCAAGAAGCAGGCTGGCATCGACGACATCTTCAACTTCGAGACGTTTGGGAACAGCATTATTTGCTTGTTCCAGATCACCACCTCGGCTGGCTGGGACGGCCTTCTCCTTCCGATCTTAAACAGCGGGCCGCCCGACTGCGATCCTGATATCGAGCACCCGGGCTCTGATTTCAAGGGGGACTGTGGCAACCCAGCAATGGGCATCATGTTTTTCTGCAGCTACATCATTATATCCTTCCTGATCGTGGTCAACATGTACATCGCCATTATCCTGGAGAACTTCAACGTGGCCACAGAGGAAAGTAGCGAACCCCTGTGTGAAGACGACTTTGAAATGTTCTACGAGACCTGGGAGAAGTTCGATCCAGACGCTACCCAGTTCATCGAATACTGCAGGCTCTCGGACTTCTGTGACACTTTGCAAGAACCTCTGAAAATTGCCAAACCCAACAAAATCAAACTGATCTCCTTGGACCTTCCCATGGTGCCTGGAGACAAAATCCACTGCCTCGATATCCTGTTTGCCTTAACCAAAGAGGTCCTGGGAGATTCGGGAGAAATGGACGCACTGAAGGAGAGCATGGAGGAGAAATTCATGGCAGCCAACCCTTCCAAGGTGTCCTACGAGCCCATTACCACCACCTTGAAACGCAAACAGGAGGAGGTGGCAGCAAGCGTCATCCAGAAAGCTTACCGGAGGCACCTGCTGAAGCGTTCGGTCAAGCATGCTTCTTACATGTTCCGACACCATGACAAGGACTCTGAGCAGGAGCGGGGAGAGGAGGCTCCGGAAAAGGAAGGGATGATCGCGGAAAAGATGAATGAAAACTATGGCGGGAAGCCAGCGGTGGAGGTCACCAGTGACGTTGTCCTGCGGTCAGCCCCACGCACAGCAGCAGGTCCCTCTGCATCTGGGGGAAACATCAGAGAGTCTATCGTATAACAGACAGCATGTACCAAAAAAGCCCACCCTTTGTCTTCCTCTAGTATTGAAGTAGAAAGTCATCCTGCTACATACTACTGCCTGCTGGATCCTCACAGAAGTGGACTTTGTGTGCCTACGTGGGTAGCGAAATCATGGCTCTGGTCATAATGAATATGACACTAATTTGAGAGGTTTGCACATAGCCGAGTTAAATTAGCCAGGGATGTTCAAAGACTGAAGTAGGATTGCTGGAAAATACTGTAATGTCTTTCTGGTGAATAGTTTTATGACATCAACTGAAGGACTATGACATTCACATTGAAAACCAGCTCCTTTTCCTAATACTGTGAAACAGGAGTTTGGGGGGAAGTTTTGCTCACGATAATAATTTGATTTTGTAGTCAATCGTTTCAAAGTCAAAGTGCCTCACCATTCATAAGCGTGATGTGATGTTCATGATGGCACATAATGTCTTGCTTTATCCCAAACTCAAATTGTCCCAATACAATCTGTCACAGATGTGGTGAGTGGTTCCTGAATTCCGGTTCTTACCTGACGACGGTCTGACACCATGTAACTTTGAATAATGCAAACAAATTTTTCACCACCCCAAGAGTTATAAATATTGTAGAATTCCTGTCTTCCTGTGTCAATGCAAAACCAATCAAGTGGGTTGGTGTACTGTAGGGGAATACTGTATGTGGCAAGAGATGACAATTTGAATGAAAAACAATCTTAAGATTAAATGGATTCTATAAAAGTGTCCAACAAGGTTATCCAATTATTAAACAGAAAACAAACTTTATTTGAAAGTGTTTTAACAGATTAAAATTCAAACGCCAGTGTACTCAATTTCATTTCTAGGGTGAACAGTTCAGTCTGCTATACTAATGATTCATGAATACAAAATGACTGTAAACAGCGCAGCATTCACACACAGAGAGTAAGAAAATATCTGTATTTTTAAAATGTCCAGTACAGTGTATGACAGATGTAAATAAGGCAGTTGTCTTTTTAGAACAGTATTACCTGTTTAAAGATATCTGTAACACAGATGATTTAATAATAAGGTAAAACTAAGACATGCTGTAAAATCCAGAAAAGTTCAGGGTTCATGATTGAAAAAGGGAAACACTATTGAATGCAGCTTTTTTCATTGTTGGCTTTGCTATCAGTAGAACCCACAGCTAGAAATCAACTTTTTTGTTACCATTCTTCACCATTACAGTTAGTGAGAAAGAAGGACTCTGCTCAGTCTTGAAACTCAAAGACTTTATTCTCCTTTCCCCCATCAAACGCAGTATTGTGTAGTGAACATTTTCCTAATCGAAAAATGGACTATAAATCAGAACTGGTGGTAGTGTGCTGCAGCTGCAGTTCTTATTTCTGCCACATGTGTCTCAAAGTGACTGCATAGTCTTGCTTCAGTTATTCTTTTAAATATACTTCTTGCAATTTTAGCACTTGACTGCCAATGATACATTGTGTTGTGCAATAACATGTTAGGGTGATGCCTTTATTTTTTATCTGCCTTAAAAAAGGATTATAGTAGTATGATGTCTATGGCTGCTTTAAAGGCTAAGATAGCCTGCCTTATGTTGAAAGCTGTCCTTGTCTTGCTATTCACATTTTCGAGATCGTCAGATGAAACTTTTTTACCCTTTTGTATTGCAGGTAAAGTGGACAATTCTAAAAAACAATGACGCAGAGAATTTTAAAACATCAACTACGACTGTCATGTTGTTTAGCGCTGGCCCCTTACCACATTTAAAAAGCGTTTAGGAAACAGGTTTACGAATGTGTAACCAAATTTATTTCTTTGTCTACCTGATTTAACAGGTGGGGGCTGTGCATTTACTATCTAGAAATGAAGGAGGATTATGGATTGATCTCTAATCTGTGAACTGCGGACAGTCTTTCGGGACTCTAAATTAAACCAGCGAGCTCTCACCTATCCAGTTATGGTGTTGCTGAAGCAATGATTCAAGAGGCTGTGCTTTAATTTGTGATGTTTCGCACTGTGGCACCTACATAGAAGTTCAGCACAACAGATGAGGCCAGCCAGGTTCATCTGTCGCTCCCCACTGGCTCCATGTGATTAAAAAGCAAACAGGCTGCACTTTGCTTTCAAACATGCAGATGTGTCGCATTTTTTTTCTTCGTCTCTGGCTTGGGTAATACCAGTTTTTTTTCTGTTCCTATGGCTCATTGCATCACTGATCGAAAGAACACGACTGTATTATTCAGCCACTTTTGTTAGCTTCGTTTTCTCACATTGAAGAGCTTTGCTCTGTTGTCTCTCAGTCGCTATTGCATTTTAGCAGTTTAATTTCGCCAGCCCCAAACAAAAAAGCCTTATATGGTATTGCTTTGACGGTAAATCACAATCAAACAGACTTCATCACAGACAGTGCTTCAAAAACTGCCATGCACATCCGGCTCTGTAGGTAGTGTCTGTGGGTGCGTGGGCATGGAATGTGACTTGATTCTTGTGAAAATCCAGAAACAAGTGCTTTCATCTAGCCCGAACGAAACTTGATCTTAGTTCTGCATTTCACAAGTTGCTTTTCCACTGCTCTGCCACAATACCTGCATGTTGAGATGTATTGGTGTGTAAAAGCCAGAGCTTTGAGCCACATGCACCAGCAGTTGTATGTTGCTCTATCCAATCCCTGATGTTGACCTTCCATTGGTTGGGATCTGGCAAATAGCCAGAGCGCAGCAACATGTTCGGAATCTGTGTCTTGGCTAGTAGGCAGAAAGTCTATGTAATCAAGTCCTACGTCTTGGGGAAGCTTAATTTAGAGATGTGAGTCAATAAGGTAACCCTAGGGCACTGCACAGGTGTGATATCATTTCACAGACCCTCTCCCACTGTTACACAGTCAAGACGAATCAACACTGTTCACTGGTTTCATTGCAGCACTTGTGGAAGACTGTACTTCGTACTTTAAAAAGAAAAGTAACTTTTCTTTTACATGGAGAACAATGTTTTCACAATCAGCAATGCACTTTCTTAAAGCAGTTAAAGAGGTTAAAAAATATAAAAGTCTTAAAGGAGAAATGTCTTAATTGTGGGGGTTTAAAAGCTCATTAAAAGCACTTTTATTTATCCAGTATTTTGTGTGCAAACAGTAGTTTAAATTTTTTTTTTTGCTTAATGTATTTTTCTCAGAGGATCTCGTTGTAGGCAATTTCAGTAATCGCTTTGTGTATTTTGGGGATGCTATTTTGAGTCGAGGAAAAATCTGCAGTGGGGGGACTGCTAGGAGTATAATATGATTATTGATTATTGATTGATGATTGAATCTGTTTGCTCGCTGCTCCTTTCTTGGCAGTATTTGTCCAGAAGAAAAACATGACAGGCAGGTTGTAGTTCCAAGAGAGAAAACCAGCTCTCACAGGAGTTGAGAAGTTATTTCAAAGACTGCTTGGCACTGGGGTTATCAATATTATTGATTGATCAGTTTACAAGTAATAATCTGCTTCACATTGTTGTGAAAGAATTCTAAAATGTCATCTTTGAATGATCCATAATACTGACCAAATGGAGTCCTGTGATGTATTTACCTATTTTCTGTTTTTCAGTATAGCCATCGTTTCTCTCAGGTGACAATGAAAGCATCTGTTACTCAAAAGCAGGTTTAACACAGACAAGTAGAGCGCATTTGAGCCTCAGACGCATTAAATCATCAGAACTAGACGACCTCTCGTTTTAGGCGTCAGAAAGAAATCGCTGCAGAGAAATGGAGTGGTGCGCATTTTTTAAAAGAAAATTTTCATTAAAATGGCTGAACATTTTCAGCTCTGAGCTCTTCCTCTCTCCCCTAGCCTGGTCCCCACTCATATTTGTCAGAAACAGATGCACAGAAGCTCAAAGCCAAAAAGATGAAGCTATATACACAGCCTGTGTTTCTAATATTTAATTTGATTTAATATGCTGTTTTACATGCTTCACCTAATGACTATTTGCAGTTTGTCAAGTTACAGAAGTAGTTTATTATTAAGTTTATACTACACCATACAGTATTATCAGTATAGTTTATAATATAAATATTCTGTGTTGCCTGAGTATTAATAACAAGGCCGCTGTTGCCATTTTGCAATTATTGGTAACCTGTAAATTATATATATACCATTTGTTTACATTTCTAATTGTATGGAAACTCATTTTCAGTACCAGACGTTGTATGTGTACTGTCAGTGTTGCCTGTACATACTTTTTGCTCAGTGCTAGAAGTGATTTTTAAGACTTTATTCCTTTGTATTATCTATGTGAAAAGCCCTTTACTTTGTAAAACTATTATAGCATAGAATATTGTAAATGATGAAATAAAGGGATACAAGATGTTGGGTTTTTTTCTGTTCTCTTATCAAAGAGATTGGCCTGGAGACAGATATTCACATATCACTGTCTGTAGATTCGATTTCTTGCGGGGTTTTTTTAACTTTCCAGCAGATACCTGTACATTTGTGCGATTGGTGCAGAGGTTTGTGGATAATGGTAATAGAAATATGATTTAACCGGCACGTCTTTTATCATGATTTAACTGGAGACTTTCTGCAAATCGAGTTTAATTCATAGGTAGAGTAAGAGAGGTTTTACTGAGAAGATTGTCTTTTGCAGAGCTCATTCTGTTTATACGTATCGAGTTATTTTGGTAGGCACGGTTTTCTTTTATCTGTTAGATGATTTTCATTGCCACGATAATGCGTGCGTTATTATCTAATCCAGGACAATCTCTTTTCAACAAGGCTCCCTCTAGTGGACTGCCTTGGACAACTTGCAACGCCTCCAAATTCTTGCAGAAGAGCACTTTCTATTTTTGTCTCTCACTTCAAGTTCGTGGCATTTCTTTAACCTCAGGTAACAAGCTGTCGTAAAGTTAGGGATTAAAAGCTGATAGATCTCTTTAGTGTGAGAGTCCTACTCCCCTGTGATTAATTACGTTTCAAACTGTTCTGAAATTGTAACGTGTGATTGGCGTTGTGAAGTGCTTAGGATGTCCGTGTAATCCAAACTCGTTACGGTTTTAACAGAGACAGCTATTTAGTTGTCGCTTTGTTTTTAGAAAAAAAAATAGTTATCTGATTGTCATACCAACCCTCTTGATATCCATACGGATAACATCAGATTAAGCTCACTGATTGCAGTTAATCATTCAGCTTTGATCATTTCAATAAAAACAGCTTGTGAGGAGTCTTCTTCAGGCCTTCTTGGAAGTGTGCTGGGAGAGCCTAATCGGGCTTTTCTTCCTCTCATTCTGAGTCTCATCTCCGAGTCCTTTTTTGGCTCTAGAGTGGTTATCATTGAGTAAAGTTGCTCAGCTAGAAAGCATTGTGCATGACCATATGTATCAGACCCTGCTTGATGCACAAGGCCAGTCTATCAGTTCACGAGGAATGACAGCAGGCGAAAGCTTGAGAGAAATTAGAATCGTTTATTGTGATGTGGAGATTTGGCGTAACCTGCTTGGCTGAGGGCCAACCTCCCGGCCGTTGGACAGGGAGGATAGGACCCCCATGCGACCAATTGGGTAGCTGCAAAGGTGGAGAGGGGGTGGAGGAGGGATGCAGAAAACGAATGAAGAAAAGGAGAGGGTGACGTTTGATATTTATGGAGACCGGTTGCTTACATCAGGATTAGTGAGAATTGCAGCAGCTGTGTCGAATGAGCGCGGCTGCCTTCATTCCTCCCGAACTTTCATTAAAAACTCCATTTAGGGATGTAGTTCTAATCCTCCCGTTTTAAATCATGTATAATTTTGTCCAATGTATTACAAAAAGTCTACTCTGGAAGGTTAATTTTCAGCTTAAAGAAAAGTTGCCCGGAGACAGGTTAAAAGTATGGAATCTCACTAGTCATGAACAGAGGAAACTATATAGGGGCGTG
Source organism: Atractosteus spatula (assembly GCF_055471065.1). Lineage (NCBI taxonomy): Eukaryota > Metazoa > Chordata > Actinopteri > Semionotiformes > Lepisosteidae > Atractosteus > Atractosteus spatula. The sequence goes on along the minus strand of NC_142731.1, from coordinate 8,111,251 downwards.
CTAGAATTATTTTTAAATCTCAAAAAAATATTGCCAAAGTTAACCCAGAGAATCACTTCAGAACCAGTTGTGAATCTAGGCCACCGGTGGTAACTAACACCGGGTACATTTAGGGCAGGAATCAGGATGTGCTTCTCTGCACAAAGAGCGGTGGAGGTCTGGAACAAACTGCTCTGCCAAGTTACTGAAATTGATTCTCTGGGAACCTTCACCACACTGCTCTACAAGGGCCTTGGGTATTGGGGCGATCAGATGAGCAAACAGGGGTGAACCTCCTCCATTCTTAGGGCCTTTTAACACAGTTCTGTCATTGTCGTTTCAGAGCTGCTTGTTATAGCTCGGCTGGGCTGTCTGTATTAGATGACTGCATGTGCGAGGGACTAGCCAAACTAGTGACCCTGGGCTCCTGCATCAGCCTCTGCCCACTGGGGAGCAGGGCTGGCAGCTGACTCGTCAGCAGATGGGATCACAGCCTAGCTTGGCAGCTGTTGGTGCAGGGCAACATGAGACGACACAACTGTTTTGACTGGAAAGAGAGACCAGGCTGGAGGAGGGGGTGATGGTCGCTGTGCCTTTGCTCAAACTGAAGGCTGCAGCCCTGCCTTCCTACCCCTGAAACGATAGGGTGGGAAGAGAGGTCAAGTACTACCAGAAGAGGGCACTTCAATGTCCATCTGGTGACCTGCTCAGCTCTGTGGTCACTGGGACAGGGATAGACCATTTATTCTTGATGATCCAACCCACTGCATGCCGCAACTGAAGATGCCTTAGACACATTTCAATGATGCATGTTTTTATAAAAAATGTATTGCAATCATATACAGTTTTTTTTTAACTGACTCAATCACTCACTCTTTTAGTTTTTAAACATTAACATCATTACGGCTTCAAAGACCTTCTCAAAGCAGTAATAGGATAAAAACTGTTTCAAACTTTTTTTTGGTCTTGTTTCTGACAGCCAGGAGCAGCTCGCTTAAAAGAAACATCCCACTGCCTGGCCTTGACCTAAAACGGGGCCTCTGTGTTCACCATGGTTCAGTGGAGTCAACACGCAATGCTCTAGGGACAGCTTCTCAACACAGGATCTGCAGCTTCTGAGCAGCGCTGTTGCTAAAATAAAAACGGCAACACTCTGAAGCCTGTTCTGCATGCTTAGGAAGGCCTGATGTAACTTCAGAGCCTCCGAGTGTTTCTCTTGTACGTTCAGTGTTTTCTAAAGTGTAACAATAACAGTTTTGTAAGTTTGTCAGACACCAAGAAACCACTCGAAAGTGTTTGTGGGGGTGGTTGTCCTTTAGCCCTTTTACTTTTCATGTCAAGCGCCCATTTTTCAACACTAGCCCCCTTGCTCGGAAATGCATTTGTGCCACAAAGAAAACCCAGATTCCAGCCGTGGATGGTGCCAGAGCTGGCATGCACGCCTTCACAGCTTCATTGCCACCCAGGTCAAACCCCCTCCCCCCGCTGAAAGTTCAGACTTGAACTTCTTCTCTTTGTGCTTGTGAATTCAGATTCCCCTGTGCTCTGCCAGTTGCTCTCTGGTTTGCAGCAGGTGTCAAGAGGTATGCTAAAAATGTACCCCCCACCCCAATTAGACCAAGCAGTACTCACATTCTCAGTCTATTTGTTTCCTGGCCATGGGTGAGCATTCCTGACATCACTGTGCTATTGTTCTGATGCTCATCATGGCTAAACATTACTCAGGGCCCTCTTGTGTGCACGTGCTTGCAAGTTCTGCAGGACCTAAGGTGCCCAGCATACAAATAAAAACTGGGAGTAAGAAAAAGAGCTATTCCAATCATGCAAAATATTGTTTGCTTATTGACGTTTCCCCAGCTTTGCATGATTTGTTAATAGAAATTCTTGTTCTATTTGTGAATATTATTCTGTTCTATTTGTTAATAGAAAGCATAACTCAGTCTATTAATGTGTCACTTGGCATTTACTGTAGATCACACTTTAATCAAAAGGAAACTCAAAGGCACCAGACTGGATAGCGCATTAGCAACGTCTGCTGCCGACTTACAATAGGCCCAGAGCGATAGATTTTACCCTAAATGCAAGGGGGTTCACTTGCTTCCAAACAAACATCAATGTTCTGAATTGCTCAGATGCACAGCGAGTCAATGACAAAGTCAGGGTTTGGTGCAGGAACCTGCATGTAGTGAGAGTGTGCAAGTACTGTACAAGTCAAGTTAGATTAAAGTGGACTTTTCTCTCAACTTTTTTTTTTCGTTACTTTATTGCTAGTCACGTGTTTTCTGTGTATCAGGTGGTAAGTATTGCATCCAAACGCACCACTTGCTTAAGCTGCCAAACAGGGGCTGGACTGCAGGAGAAAACTGGGCTTGCGAGCTGCTGGGAGACCAGGTGAAGTTGCTGTGCTAAAGACCAAAACACTTGTTTCTGAATGAGTTTACTCTGACAAGCCAAACTGCAGCAGCACCTAAGAATCACACAGGAGGCTTATAGCATAGTGCAAAAAGCCTGGGCTATTTTCAACTTGATGGATTCGTCTAAATCTTCACAAAACGAAAATGATCCAAAAGACAGCTCCTGTATTTGGAAACTGAAATGGAGTGAACTCCGTGTCTCTGAAAAGTTTGAATGAAGTGATTTCTTTTTCTTTTGGCCAGCGTGCCTCTTAGCCCTTCTGAACTACAGTCTGCAGACAGTTTCACTTCTGAATGAAGTTTTAAACGGAGAACAGCCTTTCCAAAATTGCACTCAGAAAAATAATGCTGGGTAAAGCGGTCCCCCACCCACCGGGCTCCGCCCAAATTATTATTCTTTTAATCTTCAGCAACAGGGCCGCAAGTAACTGCTTCCAATTTTAATGGGAGGTTATTTGAGAGGTTCTCAAGTTAAGCAGTGGCAACTAAAAAAGACCATACATTAACAGCACACCTCTGGGGTGGGGGGGTCATGTAACTTAGAGAGCTAGAAGGGTTTAATAACCATTTACTATTCATAGAATGCTTTTGAGACATGCCTGTGTTCCTCAGCCAAAACCCAGCCATTCATTATTTCACATGACAAGGACACACAGCAGTTGTCTCTTCCACTCTCAGCAATTAGCAAATAAAATGGCTCCTAATTAAGGCTTTTCTAAGCAAGTCAGGAAAGATCTTTTCCTTTCACCCCTGACCTTAATTGCCTGTTCTTTAGATAAGCAGTCAGGTCAGCTGCATTGACTTCAGGTCTTTGTCAGCTGCTGATTGAAGACCAACCAGCAAAACCTACAGCAGACACTTCTAGTTGTGCTCCACATACCTGCAGGTCTCTTCACTGAATCGAACCCTTAATGAACCTAGCACATTGCACGACTGGAAACTGCAAGTTTTTTTTCCTCTATTCTGAAGCTTGGAAATTCAAGTTACTTGTGACCTGCGATCGATAAAAGGTGGGCCTCCGACTTCTTTAAGGGTTGAAAGCAATCAAACAGTTATTATTTGACTGGTTAAGGGTTAAACTGTGTAACAGAGAGCTCAGTTCTAAAAAAAGCCAGCAGGAATGTGGGCCTCCACCGTTCCATACAGAACTCTGAAGGAATGCAGTTGCCCATTTCCTGTTTGGATAACACCGGGATGTTGCACAGAAGCAGTATGGAGGCCTGGGAGAGTCAAGAGAGTCCAATTCCTACAAGTGCCAAGAAAAAAACAAAATAATCAAGGATCTCTCATGGTAAAGGTCATTGCATTATATGACTTGAAAGGAAGATATCCACAAGTTAGTGGATCAGTGTAAAATCCTTCATGCAATGTGTTGTGAATGTTTTCTCCTCTTATTGCATTCCAGACTAGGCTGTACAAGACTGTCACAAGTCTTGGTGCTGCTTTGGTTTGTCCAGAGTGATCACAGCTATTATCTCATCTCGGCTGCACTGGAGGAGACGCAGTCCAGGAAGTGAACAATCTGCATGCATTTTGAATGACTGGGATCAGCCACTTGCTCAGACATCACGCACATAGGCGGCCAGATGGCGTTCGCATCAAACACGTTTCTTTCGAAAAGAAAGCAATTTGTACAGTATGTATGCGTTAAAATACAGAGCTATGAGTTTCATGAAAAAGCTAAAATCAACATATTGACGAGTCTAAAGTCAAGTAGTAAACCAAATTATGATGCTAGATTTTGGTATTTCATCTTAAATTGGATAGATTCTCTCTCCATCTTTAATGGAATCTGTGATGTCAACATGGCTGGTCCAAAAAGTGTTTTTTAAATCTAGGAGTTAAAAATTTAACTCCAACCCGAAACATTTACCTATATTAAATATCAGTTATCCAGGCTCAGGACAGACAATGCTCTATGAAGCACTATATGCATGCATGCAGATCGCTGATTTGCTCTTATTTGCATCGTGGGACAGTCCCTGCAATGCTAGCTCATTATCTTGAAGGAAGTACAAGCCAAGCATATCGAAACATGCTCACCAGCTCCCAGCAGAAAACTGTGACAGCTCAAACAGTCACAGTGGTGCCACCCGCATCTTGGGAGCAAAACTGCTAACTTTCAAGCAGCTTATTTGGATGGGAAAGAGCCATGGCATTGAGGATTGTACCCTGCGTCCTCTTTGGAAGTCTGTTCTCCTTCCTGGTGAATGTATCAAGTAAGTGCATATATTTACTTGAATAATCTGATCAGTAAAAACCTAGCAGTTTGATTTAGAAAGTATATATAGCCTTTCTTAGCTGCCTTACAGAGCCACCTGATTAGAGTTTTGCAAAAAATATAATTCAGGGATAGTCATACTGTGTGGTTTCAGGTCAGGGAAGGGATGTTAACAACTGGTTGGGAGCTGTTTACCTAGGAGTGCATTGTATTGTGTAAGGTTTGTCTTAAACCCCCATAAAATGTACATGTTAAAAATATTTATTGTATAGATTTTGTGACTAAGCTAAACAGATTCCTTTATCCATGATCATTTCATGAATTCAATCTGCTGAGTTGCTTTGTCCTTACAATATTTTATTCCATCTACAATTTGTTAAAATGCCTTGAAAAATCTGCAGATGAGAGTACTTTTGGCTTTTGGACCTTTCTGAGACCTGGATCAACGCACACACTGACGACCACATGCTATGTACTTATATTACCTCTTACACAGTGATTTTGTTCTTGCACTCCTGTTTGAAGTTTTTAACTCTATGTAAGAGGTCCCAGTTAACAAGAAAAAAAGAAATTAAAAAACAAATAAAAAAAAGAACTCCCTCCTTTTCTGTATACTATACCAAGTCAGTTTTGAATGTATTGTTTTTTTATAATCCATTAACTTCCGGTCCACCTGTTTAAAACAACAACAAAAAAGAGGAAGTCATAAAACACTGCAATTCACTAGACTTGATACTGTAAGTGGTTGATTAAGTGTATTTGGCTTTTAGCAGCTACATCTCCACCATTATCTAACGCCTATTATATAAACACAAACCATACAAGTGAACAACAGATAGAGAATTTTGATGGAACATCTCTATTTAAGGGACAAAATAAATTTGCATTTCTTTTGCTACTGAACAAATGCTTTAATCCAATGCAACTGTAGACATGAGCAATACCATATCATTTCAGGTGTAAGTTAAAACCATTTATTGTTTTATAAGTGATTTATTGATCCTTTAATCCTGAAAACAATATACTAATGTTAGTTTGACACATATGAATGTGCTTCATACAGTAAGCAATAGTTGAATAATATAAATTATGTATTTATTACTGACAAAAGGAAAGATTATTCTTATTAGTAGTAGTAGTATTTTGGGAAAGAGACAAACATTTATATGTAGCAGGAGAAATATCTTCACTTTCCTGTTTTTTCCCCAGTCGTGCCAGTGGGGGGCGATAGAGTGCATCAGAAGCCACGGTTCCTTGGTGTCAGAAGTGGGAGCTTCATCAGCATGTTCTGCTACATATCACGGCGTAATCATACCAAGGAGGTGCAGTGGGTAAAAACCCTGAGGCACGATGCCAGTGATGAGATGCGTGTCGCGGAGAGCGACACTGTGAAATTCAAAGGCTCAGTCAAGGACAACAACAGCACCATCACCATCGTGGGGGTCAGGAGTGAACACAGTGGAATTTACTTCTGCAAACATGGTTCCCTTAAAGGCCCTGGCTCAGAACTTCTGGTATACAGTAAGTGTTGCACAGAGTAGTGCTTGACATCCATCCCAGTTGGAATATTCAAGGAGCTACTGTGTTCTTTTGGTTTATGGTATTGTATTAACTTCTCTGGAGACCTTCGTCAGTACAGAAAGAACTTTCATGCTCTTTGCTGTTGACATTTGATGTTTGTTGTGGCACCCTGGGTCCTTCCAGAAATGGATTGATGAAGTTCTGCAATGGATTGGCCAAGACTGACCAGACTGACTTCAATGCATGTCTTAAGTGCTTGTGTTTGTTCTCCAGGTAATTTAAAACCAGAAGATGCTTTGCAAAAGAGCAAGATGAAGGATGCCATCATTTTGATCCAAACCTTTCTACTGGTGCTGTGCATCCTTGTCCCATTCTTGTGGTATAATTACCAAGTAAGTGCAGACTTTGGCTTTCTGAAAACTGAGATGGAGAGTTAGCTGTTTAGCAGTCCCTACTGAGTCCCCACTGAAAAAAAGAAATTCCTTGGTCTTGAAAAGCTACAGTCTTTAGCCACACTTGTCCTGATTTTTTCCTTCATTAAAAAGTGCTTTGGTTGCACATTCATAGAAAAGGTAGTATTTGCAATACTATGGTAGCAGAACATTGTTTAGTGTTCCTACTTTTTCAATTGAAGTTTTTGACACTATGCATTTCAAAATGTGATAAAAAAACACCAACATTATTTTAAAAGTCTCAGCTTTTTGTAAAGCTTAAAAATTCACTGCTCTGAGCCCCTGAATATACTCTACCATTGATTTCCAACTGGGATCTTTTTTTTACAAACAGAAAAACAGTAAACACTGTTGTGAGTCATGATCATGATGGGGCTTGGAAAAGTTTTTTTTTATTCTGAGAATTTTAATTATTTGCATGTAATTACTGTAGTTGTCTTCTGAAAGATACTCTATTTAAGAATGATTTCTTTTAGGGGAAATCAGAAGATCGAGACTATGAGGAACCTGAAGATGATCATACATATGAGGTATGATTTGCTTGGAATGCTTGTTTTTCATAATGTCTCTTTTTATAAAACATCTTCTGCCTCACCTGAAGCTTATCTAAGTTTTTCTGAAGTCGGCACTGTAGCACAGCTAAACCACACAGTGCAGAGTTATAATGAAAGGGATCACACCCCTGATTCTTTATCAAGGATTGTGCCATTTAGCATGGGCAATCTAACCCAACCTGCTTGTCTTTGGGAAGTGAGACAAGCTCTAAATGTCCAGAGACAGCTAGGAAAGCATGACAACTCCACGCAGGAGGTGCACCAGTCCAAAATCGAATCCAAAATTGAACAAGTACGATGCAACAGTGCTAGCTGCCACTCCACCCTGCTGCTCTTCTGTTTTTTGTAATACTGTAACCAAAGAGAAACAATCAGTAAAAATAACAGGAAACTGTTCATATTCAGTTTCTGGCGCAGCAGAGATCATACAACCATAGAAACTGAAGAACCGTGATCTCTCAGCCTCTAAGGATGGAGAAGTGGCCTGTTCACCATCTCTGATTTGCATGATTCTTTCTTACTTGCCAGGGAAGCACAGCTCTCTCACAGTCAGTTCTGAGCCGGTAGAAAACAAATTAAGCGTCAGGCCACATTTCTTTAATGGCGGAGTCATAGCTTGCTAGCAGAGAGCCATCGCAGACCTGAAGCCCGTCCGTTCTGATGAATATGGCACCTGGGTCACCTGCCTGCCTGCGCTGCTCTCGTTGCAGGGGCTGGAGATCGAGCAGTGCGCCATGTACGAGGACATTATGACGTTGCGCCAGACGCCTGAAACTGCCTGGGAACAAGGAGAGCACCCCTGCCAGGAGTGAGGGTGACGCCTTTGAATTCGGCAAGATCCTGAATAGGACGCCACCCAACAGTTTAAAAACCTCCCCCTGTGTTGCATGCAACTCTGACTCCCATCCTTTGCCCTTGTACATCCGAGGTGGATGCGGTTTTGCTGTATCTCAGCCACCCCTCTGCTGCACAAAACAGGTTGTAATTTACCCAGAAGTAAATAACAGAATCTATTTCTTTCACATCCAACAAGGTGCATGGAACACACTGACAGGGCAGTAGGTTTCCATTTTATCATTCATTGTACATGATCACAAAGGAGGGGAAGCTGACCAAAGAGAACAGGTGGTTTCCTGTGGGGCATGGCTGGATTTAATTTCATTACATGCCCTGCAGGGCTGGTTGAGATACACCACCTTAATTATGCTGTAGCAGTGTAACTCCACCTTAGACACATACTGTACACACAACTGTGCACTGCATATATGCACCATCTATATTGTACACACATTATGGTCGCCACTGGAACATAGGTGCATAAAAATTGATTTGGCGCAGATACATATTAACTGTTGTTTATGATGAAACATCCTCTTATCCTGCAGTGGAGGGAACACTGCTGGAAAATCTAATGTTACTGAATAGACCTTCAGGGAGCACTTGCCTTTTTTCAGTTTATTTCAAAGCTTTCTGGATGGCCTGTTTTTTTTTCTCTGCTCTATCTGGAGAGTTGGGCCATAATTTTGCCTGACTACTGTAAATAACTAAAGGTGGGGGGGGGGGAAATTCCATATTAACCATGATTGAATAGTTCTGCAATAACTTTCTGGACGAGCCTGCGGAAAACATGCGTGTGATTATTTTCATACAGAGGGAAGAAATGATGTAAAAATGTCTTCTGCTGAGTTATGGCGCAGCGCTAGAACTGAGGTGGCAGGGATGGCCGGGACCAAACTCTGTGTGCTTGAAATCACACAGTGGACAGGTGGCCAGTTTTTTCTCCACTTCTTTGTGATGCATACTGTAATTCCTTTGTGCCCTCCCCACTGCGGACCCACACAAGAAAAGGAGATGGAGAACAGTAAAACTGCCCTCCTCCTTTCCTGTTCTTGTTATATATATAGTCCAGCCCTCGACTCACCCAGTTCTGCATGACTGAACCCTCCCCTGATGTCTCCGAGGGTGAGAGCTGCAGCTAGCGTTCAGTGCAGCGCAGACCCAGCCAGTTTCCTCTCCCCTCCTCTCTCTCACCATGGCTGCAGATATCAGTCTAAAGCTGGCTGCTCAGCTTCGTTGAGTAGCTGAGTTCACACCTCTTCTTTGACATCAATAGGACTTTGACTCAAAGACGATTGAGTGCTGTATCATAAACTTTTGAGTGTTAACTAATAACTAATTTACTACTAAACTAGCCAGTCCATTTCCTTATTAGCATTAATAGCCTTGCTTTGTGTTTTGGTGCTCAGTACTTTCAGTGATTAAGCAACCTAACAGCGGGCACAGACATGGTAATAAAGGAGCCCCAGATAGACCCTCCTGTGCTCTTGAGCGACGTCTTTGCGGCATACTGCACACAGAATCTGTCCCACTGCTCCCCAGAATCCTCTTTCTCCTGCTCTACACAATATAGAAGAATTGTGTCATCTACCTCTTAAGACAAACTGTATTATTAGCAGTAATTACATATCATTTGCGTCACGATAAATTTCTGGGCATTGGAGGTGTGGGAACATTAAAGTGCTGCGAGAAAGACGTCACTCAGAGACAAGGCTCCAGTCATTAACAACTGAGGCCCAAAGCATAATAAATCCAGCTGGTGGCATGGAATATTAATACTAATATAAATAATCAATATTAACAAAGAAGTAGACTGGACAGCAGTCACATTTAGAGATGTAATGGTGCTCAGAAGCCCTTAAGAGAAAATCTGTTCATCCATATTTGTGTTTGTAGATCATTGATTTCATTTTTGGGAAGGATTTTCTGTTTTTTTTTGTGTGTGTAGCTGTCCTGTTCTGTACGCCAGTGAGTGAGGAACGCTGGCTGTGGGGAATAGACGAAGTATCACAGCAGAGCTTTCAGATACAAGATCTGCCTGTTCACCTGGTGCTTTGTGGGGTTACAGGAACAAAGCTCCTGTGACATTTGAAAGCGACTGGTTTTGTGTTTTTTAATGTCACAGAACCCCTACGATGGAATTGTTTTTTCATAAGCCACCCTCGCAAGCCAACACATGATTCTATATATGAAAACCAAAGGGTGTCACAAGAAAGAAAAATGAGTCAGCTGGTGGGCTAAGATGGCTTTTTGTATGCTTCGAATTCAATATGTCTGTTTCAGTGGTGTTATTCATAGGCCGATTCTTTTAGTGGGTCCAATGGAAACTGCAACGCCTGCCCATCGTGTCTTCACCTGAAGTTCAGACATCATGTTTGCCAGTTCTGCTGAATGCTTGTTCAAAACGCCAGCTTTAATCTGTCCCGTGTTCCCATGCTTTGGAAAAAAAAAATTGTTTCATGGTGTTTTTTTTCCCTTGTTTATTGTATTTAAAAAATAAAATACTTTTGAAAGCGAGGGCGCCTGGAGCGCGTTGTTATGAAGCACGGAACCTGTCCGAGTTGCCACGACGCCTATTCAGCGGGTACATTCCGGCCTCGACATGCCGATGTTTTCATTAATGAGAACATCTGGGCGAGACAGCCGGGATGTCAGGTCGATACTGTCTCTTTCCAGCAGGGGGCCTTGTGAGACCCACGTCGGCGAAATGTACAGTGATCGCCTGTTGACAAAAATGAAAAACTGTTAAACCTTCGGCTTCAGCATGCTATTCGCCTGGTTTGGGGAACTGCTAGCTGCAGTTCAGCGCTTACTTACCATCGCGGTGCCTACCGGCAGGAAAGAGCTGCCGTTTCAAATTTGTGTGAAGATCTTTCAATGGGCTACAATACCATTCTGGTTATTTTGTTTATTTTTCATACATCTGTTTCACAGATAGTATGATGTGGTGGACTATCAGGACTATCGCCACCACTTGGCAGTTGATTAAATATCTTAGCAAGACTAGGAATAATTTATGGGAATAAATTAACTAACTTTTTTTTCTGTACTGTAAGTGAAAACGTTTATAAGCAAAATCTTATAAAATATGGTTAATCATTCTCCTATCTGTCCAACAATGTGTTATAGTCCCCTCTCACTTCACAGCAGTAAAAAAACATAAACTTTCAAGTGGAGAATGAAACGTCTGTGTAGACGCAGAGGAACCCAATCTGGAAAACTAACCAAGACTTTGACAGCATGAACACACTGCTTTTGTCTTTTGAGTGAACGTTGAGAAACACAGCGGGCCTGGATCACTTGTGTGGGTTATTTATTTCTGATTTCCCAACCTTGGCTCATGGCTTACAGCCCATATGTGCCATATACTGTATATATATAATATACATTTGTGTGACTGTAAAATGAGACTGCTTTTAGCAAAGTGGAAGTAAACTAAAAGCTCATGCATTAAGTAGCATTTTAAATGCATTTCATAAACAGATCAAATTCTGGTTTTTGCGAGCGAGGAGTGAATCCACACTCATTTCCTGCCATATCAGTTCACCTACAGCATATGATTGTTGAATATTCACAGGCTTTCCTGACCGGCTCTTGCTCAGGACAGGACATCAGGTGAGATCATTGTGCCCTGAATGCGATACTGATCGTAGCTGATCTTATTGAGCTGATGTTTATTCAGATGATAACCTTTTGGGAGAGAACTGTATGTTGTGCTACTGAAGTTGTGGCCTGCGCTTGGAGAGTTCCGCTGATGAGGCTTACTCAATTAATTGTCTAGATTCTGATGAACCCACATCCTTATCTGTCCTCCACATCATGGAGAGAGGAGACATTCTCCACGCTGCGTGTGTGCAACAATTAAATTGGTCCTGTTTTGACCACGCTATCTGTAAGCTGGTCCACTTATATTCCAGAGTAGAGAGCAAACCATATTCACAAGAATCAAGTTACTAGTACCCCCGTCAATGGTGGAACTGTTGGGTCAGATAATGAAAAGGTAACCGAGGTCCTCAAGCGTTTTAATGATGAATAATTGCACAATAATCCAGCTGCTTGTGGAACATATTGAGAACTTGACCCTATCACTATGCAGCTTATTTACAGCTCTGGGTGTACCGTATCCATCACCCCCTGAATATATGAAATACAAATATTTTAAAACCCTCTTTGGATTAATCATCAGATGATAGCGATCTTGCGCAAACAGGCACAAACAAAAGGAAATATAATTTCAAAAATATCTCCGAAAAGGCAGATTTCTAAGGTTTCCTACCAAATCCATTTATGTATGGCATAACCACTATTTAAAAGGAGGTCGTCAGACCGAGCCCTACAAATCGTTCGCAGGTTCAGAACAAGAAGGACTTTACATCTAAAGCAAACATGGCATCAGGTAAGGATTTTCAATTTTATTGATCTTTTTTATTGGGCGTTGGAAACAGTTTTACTGATGTAATATGGAAATTGCATGGTGATGTCTCTGTTATACTTACAGGTAACAATAAAGGAGTATGCAATAAATGGAAACACTTCTAAAAAAATGGCAAGGCAGCTACTGCCTTGACTTCCCTGCAATTTGCATGCTCATCGGAAACATCACCGTCAAGTAGGGCCCATCTATGGAGGAGCATAGATGGAGCAAACCAGCCTAACTAATTTGCTGTTGTGTCTTTATGCCTGTATTTTCCACTCCAGGCTTTTTGCTGTGTCCGGTTCTGCTCGCTGTCTTTTTCATGTCACCAGTGGAAGTGGGAGCATTTCCACTGTACAACCTCTTCACCAATGCAGTGATGAGGGCACAGCACCTCCACCAGCTTGCGGCTGATATTTACAAAGATTTTGTAAGTCGGCAATTGTTTTAGTTCTTCTGTTCAACAGAGGGCGTTAACGTCTCTACTGTCCCCTCTAATATTTCAATCCATGTGATTGCATACCTTTGTCTGAGCCCTTTTCTTGAAGCAGCTCAAGCTGATGCTTCTCCGAATATAGCAATTCTGTCTGGATTCTAGCATGTGTCAAAAAAATATATTTTTTTTCACATCTGTACAGGAGCGCACCTATGTGCCAGAAGAGCAGAGACAGTCAAGCAAAAGTTCTCCATCTGCCATATGCTATTCTGAGTCCATTCCTGCACCCACTGGCAAAGATGAAGCTCAGCAGAGATCTGTAAGTTGTTACATCTCCTCTTCGTCCCTCTAGCACACTTGGGGTTCGGGGGAGGTTGATGGGGCGCTTAACATCAGATGTGCACCATGAATTAAATAACTACAAGGCCCTTATGGAGGTTTTGTCACGCCCTGTACACCTAGAGGGCGCTCTACTTCTGCCCTGTTCCTAGTTCCCGGTGATTATTCATGTCTTTCCGGTGTGTCTTGTTGTGGAGCCTGTTTACTTCCTGTGTCTGCTCTGCTCCTGGCTCAGCATTGAGGGTACGGATGTCGTGAGACCCGCCTAGCACCAGGTCACCAGGTCAGTGGCCCGAGGGCATAGGTTTCTATACCAACATCATCTGGGGTGGAGCGGTGGCACTGTGGCTAAGGATCTGTGCCTGTGGCTGGAAGGTTGCTGGTTCGTATCCTGCAGCCGGCAGAGGAATCCTACTCCGCTGGGCCCCTGAGCAAGGCCCTTAACCCCAACTGCTCCAGGGGTGCCGTATACATGGCTGACCCTGCGCTCTGACCCCCAGCTTCTCTCCCTGTCTGTGTGTCTCATGGAGAGCGAGCTGGGGTCTGTGAAAAGATGAATTCCTAATGCAAGAAATCGTATATGGCCAATAAAGTGATCTTATCTGACCCCCTGAGCCGGGGCTAACCTCTGTGTTGCCCCCTTTTACCGCTACACATAGGGTCTTTATTGCTCTCCTGGCTATTCCATGGCATGCCCTTCCGACATCCGTGACAGGTTTTCCATGGGGAATATCTCACAATATCTTCATGCTTTTTCTGCTTACATATTTTATCTCTGCCAGGATTTCCTGGGAGTCTGACATACACCAATCCATCTTGCGATTGTCCTTGGAATCACGGTCGCTCTCTTTCAGCTTTGAGACACGGTTTAGGGATATGCAGAAAGATAACATGTACATCTCCACGTGCGTGTCTATTCAGCACCTGGATTTTGTTTTTTATCACTCTGTTTTCCTTCCAGGATGTGGAGCTGCTGAGATTCTCCCTGGCTCTCATCCAGTCCTGGATCAGCCCTCTGCAGACTCTGAGCCGGGTGTTCTCCAACAGCCTAGTCTTCGGCACTTCCGACAGGATCTTTGAGAAGCTGCAGGACCTTGAGCGGGGGATCGTGACCCTCACAAGGGTAAGAGGAAGGAGAGGCTCTGCTTAAATCCTGTAGAGAATGCACGCTTCTGAAATATTTTCAGCAATTTGAACCACCAAGTAAAGCCAAACATCTATGCTTGTGCACATGATAATTCAGTAGGTGTTTTAGCACAAATGAAGTACAATTACTGCACATCTTCAAGGATGCCTGCAGGGAAAGTAAAAGGGAGAGCACTTAGTGGGAACCTTCGAAAACTGTATTGAGATTACTGGCAGTTTTTTAAATTGAGACGAGACATGACTTGGCATTGGACAGGAAAGCTGATGTTTCCATGTGTATGCTCTGAAGAAGGTGTGAGCACATGGTGAAACATCAGCTTTGCAATCTAGTGGGAAAGAACATCTCGGCTCTGCTGGCATTGGATTCGTATTTGCGAATTCCAAAATAGTTGGTGAAAACTTCGTCCAGTGGCTTTCATCTGTGCTTTTCTCACAGGGACGTCCAGAAGTCCCCATTGGCAAGCTTCTCCTCAAATCTTATGCAATCCTCACTGTACATATATGTATAAGATATTTTCTTCTTCTTTTTTTAAAAGGAAATTGATGAGGGAAGCCCCAGAATTGCAGCCTTCCTGACTCTCACGTATGAGAAGTTTGACACCAACCTGAGAAATGATGACGTTCTGATGAAGAACTACGGGCTTTTAGCTTGTTTCAAGAAAGACATGCACAAAGTGGAGACTTATCTGAAAGTGATGAAGTGCAGGCGCTTTGTGGAGAGCAACTGCACTCTGTAGAGAAGACCAACAGCTGCACAGCTGCAGTGAGGCCCTACCCAGAAGCCATTAATGCAAAAACATAGTGATTTCTAGCTTTGCTCTTTCGTATCAGTCATAGCAATCAAAATGGATTAGTTATTCTGGTAGTCATGATGAAAAAAAACAGACGTTTTGCTTGCCAAAATCAGTTCTGTACAGCATGTATTTTCTGTAAAACAAAAGTACACGGGAGCTATATTTTAGAAAAACACAGTTAAAATAATTTTAAAAAACAGTCTTCTAATTTCTTTGCAAATTTTCCCTCTGATGCATTTTGTTCTGATTTGTGAGGTTTTGCAGCTGTAATTCTACCTAGAGAACAAGCTGCTCTAAGGCTAAATTAAACCAGCCGTGAAATGTGGATGTCAAGGATGTTTCTGAGCCGGAAGGAGAAATTAGACCTTAGTTTTCATATTCCTTTTAAAAGAACACACATACCAACTCAGTTGATGGGAATAAAGGTTTTGATGGGTCAGTCAGCTCAGGGGGTGAGCCTGGCACCCTTACAGTTAAATGGAAAAAAATGAAGACTGGAAAGCAACAGGAGAGACATAACAACTGCCTGTCCCTGCTGTGTGGGTAAGATGGCTGATCTGTTGCTCAGCCAGACTAGGAACTGATTTAAAGAACCGATAGCCAAACGATCAGATCAACTTTGGCTCGCACTGCCAAAACTTGTCATCACATTTTTCACACATGATCTTCATCCTATTGAAAATACATACTGGTCACAGGTAGGATCCCAGGCACATAACCCTCCCAAACGCACATACTGTATTTATACCCACACTTTTAAGTTAGTTTTTAAGACAGCGTCTCCGTGTTCCCCCACCCTGAGATATTAGAAAGAAAACTTTGAATGCACTAGAATGTTCTGTACATCTTTTGGGCCAAAGTCTCCTTGAAATTTCTGTATATAGTGTTCAATTGCATTCATTTGAAGGAATTTAATTAAACGTGTTTTTCTCGTAGATCTTGAAACTCTTCAAAACCTGTATGTAAGCATTTATTTTATCAATAAAATTGAAGTATTCTGCAACAAACACGCTTTGAACGGCTCTCAATATCTACAGCTTCTTGGTCCGGGTGCTTTGGTTTTACTGTATGTATACCGATTCCTTGATTTTGGGGGTTAAGGTTTTACAAAAGTGCCCTGTGGTACTTTGTGGGTAAACCCAGGGTGGGTGTTTTATGCTCAGAGCGGCCTACGGCGACCCTCAGGTACATAAGACAAGGAAATAAAAGATATGTGCCGCAAAAAAAAATGTGGCGCAAACTAAAAAGATGATGTATGAACTTAAAACAGCGGAGTTATTTGCTTGTGTTTTGCACTACAGTGCAACCGTACAAACCCTGTTAAAACATCAGAGCAGGGCTGTAGTAGAACACGATTTTCAAAGCAAAAACACGAAAAGCAATGAAATTGAACGGTAAGGGCGGTGTTAAAAACTGAAAAAAAATGTGAAACAATTCTAAACAAATTCAAGAAAGAATAATTTCATAAGGGCAATCTGGAAAAGGGGCGGAGTGCTAGAGATGCTTGCTTCTAAGAGAAGTGAAGAATTGTGCGATTGCAGGATTATTTTAACACTGGTCCTAATTGCGTTGTTTTCATAGGTGATTTCAGAGGTCAGAAAACATTACTTCTAATAAACACGGTCGCCATTATCAAGTCTCGATGTTTCACTAGGGGAAAACTACCCACTGGAGAGACAAAAAGGGATATTTAATTGACGCGTCCAGCATCACAGTTTAGAGCTGCCGCTTATTTCTTGAGGCCTTGGGAGTTCAGTGCTGCAGTTATTTTACAAGTACTGTTATTTTCTTGTCTGTCAATCGAATTAAATCTCCTGCCCGGAGTGTTTGAAGCCTCCCTTCTGGCTCTCTGTAATCGCAACTCGCTCGATCGCATGGCTTTGGCGTCAGGATAATGCGCTGAAGACACAGCAGCTACTCGAGAGAGCCCAAGCCGCTTCGCTAAGATCTCTAGGAAGACGCAGCGATCTGCGCAGAAGTAGTGAGCTGAGTACAGTCGTTTTGGGCGACACCTCGAAGTTTCTATTTTTACACGCCTGCCAGGACAGCTGCCTAACACCGTGGCTGCAGGCTGCTCGGTTGTAGTAACTCTTTCAAAGCCTCTGGTGCCATTAACTCACCATTTTTACAACAGTCTTGCATGCCTACATGTTAAGCAGCCTATATAAATTTTAAGAACTCCGGTATGAATATTGAGGTGCTGCTTCAAAATCGATACTTATTTCATTTTGTTTTACTGATTTTTGTAAACGCAATACCGATTTATGTTTAACAGGTATGCACTAACCATGTTATAATCCAACAAGCGTCCCTAGTTTTTACAGTCCTAACATTAGTATATATTTTACACTATATAACTGTATTTTTAAAATGATACCAAAATGGATTTCTCCATTTTTATCGTAATGTGAAGAACACTACGTACTGTAGTTTTACCGAATCACCTTCTTCCATTACAAACCAAGCATACTGCCCCCTGGCGGCAGACCGCGCTTGAAACACTCGTCGCGCATGATGACGTATGTTTAGCGCCAAATCCAAATTTCGGCCCAGTCAGGAAGAAGGCTGCACTGGCTTGTTTCCCTTGTAGGTGATGTTGGTGTTCAGTTTGTTGCGGTTCGTAATGAATAAAAGCGCCATGGTCTGTGTCTACATTCTACAATAAAACTCAAACATAGCTGTATTGTCCGTTTAAAGGAAGTACAATGGAAACTGAAGTGGATATTGTGGAGTTTAAAGTGCCTGTTGAAAACAACAAAACCTTGTTTGTCTGGAACATTTTGCCTACGTTTTCTGAAGCCTACATTTACGTGAGTTGTTTGGGTTTTTTTTTTCCTGGAAAGCGTAGGTCACGCACCATAGTTAATGAAACAACTATTCTCGCGTTTGAGTGCAAAAAGTGACAATAGTGCCGATTTTAATTAGACCTTGTGATTCATGTTATGGTTCAGTAGGTCCGAGCATGATTGTGAACTGTGTTGTAAGCTAATGTCCTGCGTGACTGTTGTTTTATTCCGTTACGCGGTTTAAGATATTTCTGAGTTATGTAGGATTCTCTATTTCAGACTGTAGATAGGTATATTAACGTCAAACTTTCTTTGTTTTCTGATCGGTTACGGGATAGCGTGACTAGTGACAAGGGGAGAGAGAGGGAGAACGCAGGAGGTGTCGATGTGACTGTTCAGAAATAAACTGTGCAAAGAATATCCGTCTGTCCGTCTGTAAGTTCCTGTCCTTACAGGCAGAGTGTTAAACCACCATCGCTTGAACCCTACAGTTACGGTGTTTTTGTACGGCGGGTAGCACAGTCTCTCACATCTGATGGTGTAGGATGGGGCTCTTGACTCTAGGACTGCTCACCTGCACACGTCTCTGAGAGTCATTGATCGGCAATGAAAATGTTCAGAAGTCCTCATCCCTGTTGTTTGAAGTTTTTGCTTTTTGTAGCCGGGCTTTAGAATATATTTTAGTTGATGTTTCATATTAAAGATGATGTTTTGGGCAAGTACCTTTTCATACCCTTTCACTGGGGCGGGGCGGTGGCTCTGTGCCTCAGGATCTGCGCCTGTGGCTGGAAGGCTGCTGGTTCGTATCCCGCGGCCGGCAGAGGAATCCTACTCCGTTGGGCCCCTGAGCAAGGCCCTTAACCCAACTGCTCCAGGGGTGCTGTACAATGGCTGACCCTGCGCTCTGACCCCAGGCTTCTCTCCCTGTCTGTGTGTCTCATGGAGAGCAAGTTGGGGTCTGCGAAAAGACAAATTCCTAATGCAAGAAATTGTTTATGGCCAATAAAGAGATCTTATACTTAGCATCCATTAAAGTCATATGTGTCCTGCTGTGGGGTGTCCAATGGTCGCTGCTTTCTGTTCATGGATAGGATCGCATTTGTAAACACTTCTCCGTCTTCGGCGCCCTGTTCTCCGTGCGGGTCCGTGCCAATGCCTCGGTGGCCGAGCCCGGATTCTACGCCATCGTCAAGTTCTTCTCCGCCGCGCAGGCCTGCTGGGCGCAGGAGGCGACAGACGAGAGGGGGCTGTTTCAGGACAAACCCTTAAAAGTAGGTTTCTCGCAGAGCTTTGGTGAATCGCCGGTGAAAGTTTACAAGGTTAGAAACTGGGCTCTGTACACAAAGTATTGATGCCAGCAGCCACATCGCCCTGCAGCTCACAGCTGGCAGCTCGGCTGAAGCTCAGCAGGTGTGAGCCTGGTGGTCAGTACCTGGATGGGAGACCTCCTGGTAAGGTTGCTGCTGGAACAAGCGTTAGTGGGGCCAATAGGGGGGCGCTCACCCCGCAGTTTCTGGGGGTTGAGGACACTATACTGTAAAAAGGTGCCGTCCTTCGGATGAGCTGTAAAACCGAGGTCCTGATTCTCTGTGGTCATTAAAAATCCCAGAGCGTTTCTCAAAAAGAGTAGGGGTGTTACCCCACTCTCCTGGCCATATTTCCCTTTGGTCTTTACCCATCATGGCCTCCTTATAATCCCCATCTATGAACTGGCTCCATCACTCTGTTCTCCTCCCCACTGATAGCTGATGTGTGGTGAGTGTACTGGCGCACTACGACTGCCGTTACATCATCCAGGTGGGGCTGCACATTGGTGGTGGTGGAGGGGAGTCCCCATTACCTGTAACGTGCTTTGAATGGAGTGTCCAGAAAAGCGCTATATAAGTGTAAGGATACATCATCATCATCAACAATAATAGTAATATTAAGGAACCAGGAGACCCAAGAGACTGCGTGAAAGTGCATTTAAAACCAAGAGCAGAAACAGGCTGACGGCCTTGCTTCTTTCCCGAAATAGATCAGTGAACTACTATCGAACTGGCTGAACTGGCCGATTTGCTGTGGTCTCCTTTGCTGTGTGTAGTTTGTAGGGTTTTTTTTCAGTACAGCAGTCAGTGGGATTAATTCTGCCAGCAGATGGCAGTCTTGCACTTTGCAGCCTTCTCCCCACAGAAGAATTGAAACAGGCTAATTTACGGAAGCACATTGCTTACCATCAAAGGAAAAAAAATCCTGAGTTATCTCGTAATCACTAGATTGCAGAATAACTCATAATTACGATGCAACGGGATCATTTGGCTTAATGAACAACTCGTTACATCGTGCAGTGACAGCACCTACAAGCTGCCGATAGCTGTGCTGGAGCTGTGGGTTTAGTGTTCCTGGCAAAGTGCACATGTACCTCATGTGAACACAGTTTTAACCATGAGGATATTCACACATAAACAAGAACGAGTGTGTCCTGGAATCGATTTCACTGCTTAAAACTGGAAGTCGGGTAATGATAATGGAGGTATGGGATCACAATTCTGCTATCGCATGGTGATCACATACTGTATGAGAGAATGTACTATCTCGTAATTACGAGATAACCCAGGAATTTTTTTTTCTTAGTGTCAGCAATGCGTTTCAGTTGTGGAAAAGTGCGCCTGTTTCTTCGACGTTATGTTAGATGTTTTTTCCCCCAAATCCCTGATAACTACCCTTTTCCTATTTACATGCGCCCTGAAGTAACGTTGGCTGTATCAGGATAATATTAGACAAGCTTACAGTTTCCCTCTCTCTCTCTCTCCAGGTTCGTCTTTGCACCAGGCAGAACCCTGCCTTCTGTCAGACTGTCAGATGTCTCAGTAGTGCCAAGTGCCAGGAACTTGCCAACTACTACCTGGGCTTCAATGGCTGGTCTAGTCGGGTTGTCACAGTAAGCCAATTCACTGTTCTTTGCAAGCAGCTCAAGTGTGAAAGCAGAATGGAGCAATGGTCCGTGCATTGGCCTTCTGATTATAGGGTTGCGGGTTCGAATCCCAGGAGGGGTTACTCCAGTGTTCGTATGGGGGTAGTTCACCCAGCATGCTCTGGCAAGCCCAGCTGTATACAGTATATGGGTACTGATATATTGAAATGGGTGATCATAACCCCTGTAAGTTGATTTGTATAAAAGTTTAAATTATATTTGTGTAAGAATGTGTACCCTAGAACAAGGACTCTTATATTAAAGCTGCACCAGTAGTAGAAAACCAAAATATTGGTATATAAGTGAGAGCTGAGTTTTAAAAAAAAAAGTCGTAATAATATTTTGATTTGCAGTGCAGTGGTTTAAACTTTACGCCCATGTCTGATTTGTTTTATCCTTCCTATGTTTCTTTTTCTGTTCATAGCTTAATGACATTTCGATAACCGATAATGCTGGACCGTTGCCCTTGGGTACAGAGACGCAGGCAGTCAGCCTGAAATACGGCTGCATTGTGGAGTTAATGTTCACTAAGCATGGAGTCAGCTGCAGGGGTGTTGGGGTGGCAGAGGAGCTCCTTGAGAATAATCCAGGTATGTTTCTTCTGTACACCATCTGATCTGATCTGATCCTCATTAGACAGGTTCTGCATTTTCACCAGGTTGCAAATAGGTGTACATTATAAGGTACTGTTAGAGGCTCTGAACGCATAACTGGAGGGTTGCATGTTCAGAATCACTCTGGGGCACTACCATTCTAACCCTGAGCTAGCAGCTTGAATCTGATCTGTTCGGTTTGCTAAATGTGTAAAAATGAGTACAAATGTAAGTCCCTTTGGATAAGTGTCAGCGAGTAATAAAATAAAACGTTTGACCAATACGATTATTGCTCCTTAAGTACTGTACTCACTCTTGCTATTGTAGATTGCAGCCTTATTTTAATATCCTAAGACTCCATAATATTAGGATAAGTGATTTGGGGTTATTGTACAGCGCACTAAAACTAATTTGGTTTTAAGGTAAAAAATATTAAAAGATATCAAGTACATCAGGGCCACCTTAAATTACTGAAAATGTTCGTTTGTTCCTACCTACAGTATTTGCAAAAATGCCGAATGCATCACTATTATGTTAAAATTTTATCTAAATATAATGTTGATGGATTGGTGCTATCGATAATGATACTGCCATGTACTGAAAACAGCCAGAGGTTTGGAATTAAACTAAGTTTTTTTTTTTGCTGCTGAGTTCTTTCATTGATGCTGTAAAGTATGGTGGCTGTGTAGGTCCTGAACCAAGACAAAACCACCGCAGAAACAATTCACTCTACACTCTGACAGTGAGAAAGTGGACACAAGCCGTTGTTAGGTGCGGGGTGTTGTGCTGGATCCTGTGCTGCTAATCTTTTCCTGAAGAGAACTGTGCTGTTGTAGCAAAGGCAGGCTTTCTGTTTATAAATATTTTATTCCAGACCCAGTGGAGCGCCTCCTGAAACGAGGAAAGGTACAGAAATATGCCAAAGAAAGAGCATTTTGCAATGCTTTCCAGAAGGTGCTTTTAGTTGTATTGGGTGAGTTCTGTTTCTTTCAGGTACTATCTTTTTTGCTTTTTAAGTACACAGCAGGGACAGAAAACTCAAGTTCTCAGAGTCCTCTTTTTCCTTTCAGTTGCCAGTTATTATTCTTTATTGAACTATTAATTTCCCTCCCACTTTCTAACTGCTTCTTCCAATACATTATATGGGGGGGACCAGAGCCTGTCCTGGCAGGCAGTGGACACAAGGCAGGATACATGCTGGATGGGACGCCAGTCCGTCAGGGTACATACAGTATAGCCACACTCACATCAGGGCCAGTTCTTCCAGAAGCCAATTAACCTACCAGTATCTCTTTGGACTGTGGGAGGAAACCAGAGCACCAGGTGGAAACCCATGTGAACATGGCGAGAACATGCAGACTCCACATAGATAGTACCCCAGGTCTGGAATTGAACCCAGGGCCACAGCACTATGAGGCAGCATTGCTAAGCACTGTGCCACAGTTCCTCCCCTTTTCGGGGTCTCGATAGCTAATTAAATAGTACCTGTGAAATGTGCAGGAATCCAGCTGTTGAGGCTGGTGGAGCAGCCCAGGTGCATTCACAGCCCTGGACCTGGAAGGTCTAAGTAAGGCAGTTATCAGCTTAGTTAAAGTAAATCAGAGCTCAGCTGGAAAACAAGAGACATGAGACCTTTAGGAGCAGAACCAGGAAGCAAGTGGTGGAGTGACAGGGAGATCAGTTAGTCCAAAGTGTCCGACCTGTGTTGCAGCACAGTTCTTGCTCATACCTTTCCTTGTTTTCCAGGTGATGGGAAGGTGGCCGTGGAGTGCAGGTTAGATCCAGATGAGATTGTGCCGGATGAGGATTTGGAAGGACTGATCCAGGTATGTTATTCAGCCTGTTAACCTGGGGGCGAGTCTGTGTAGTCTGAAAGCAAGGACTTGTTGATCTTCAACCAGAACCTGTTTTAATAACCTCCCATTGTTATTAATTTTTGATAATTTAAAATCTGTCTGTGCTTTAGAATGCAGTCTTTAGTAAAGATTTATTAAAGTATAGTCATTTTAGTGTGCAAAAATTCTCCTATGCATCCATCCAGCAGGTATATGACTATATATAAGTTACCAATACATAAAATTCGGTTTGAAATAATGATAATTATGACAATGATGATTATTGTTGTGGACAAGAACAGGACATTGCCCTGATATACCAAATGTTGACCTGTTTTCTTTGTCATTTTCAGGTGAATGATATTTCCTGGAGCGAGTTTGCAGGTGTGGAGGAGGACGAGGACCTTCTGTGCGATTTGAGTTTGAATATGACAGATGTGCCATGAGGTCAGACTCTCCTGGGTTTGATGTGTTAAAGGGGTGCCCTAACTAGTTTCACTGGGGATAGGGGGATTGTGAAGGAGAGTCTGTGATGAGGCTTTTGTAACTTTGGCAGTTTCATATTCCAGTGCTAACTTAGGGATTCTTAAATGTATATATATGGTATAGTTCTTTGCAGTTCACTTTAAACTTCGTTTCCAAAAAGAGTTTCCTCAAAGTGATTTTCTACTTTAAATGTCTTATACCTGAAGTTTTGAAATGTTGTATTTTTTTTAATTTCACAAAATAAAGTGTTTTGATAGAAAAGGAGTCGTTTGTTTTTAAATAAAAAAAAAATCGAATCACCATCTTTGTGGAGTTACACCGTATTGGAAATGCCAATGTATAGAATTTCAAATCCATACTGCCTTAAGGTGACGGTGAGACTCACTAATGTTACTGAATTGTTGTTGATATTAGACGACATCTGACCGTCAGACTGCCGAAATGATGACCTCATAATGATCTCGGAACAGTAGCCGCGCAACTGACCGGCGCTCTAGTGTACAATACAAATTGGAGCTGGAAGATATAAACTAGATGCCTATATAGCCTTTTGGAGCAATTATCTACTTCAATATTAAGCTATAGCCTAATTACAATTTGTAAACACCATGCAAACACTTGGCAGCCTTCCGAGATGGTACCATTTCATTTTTTACCTTGAAGATCCCGTGTAGAACGCGCGAAAGGGCAGTCATTGTGGTAATACTAGCTCTTCTTTTGGTTAGAAATGGACACCGCTTCTCACTCTCGGGACGCTAGCGACTTTTCCTGCCCACAGAAGTGTGTGCGCACAGCGGAGCGCATCTCCTGTACTGGCACCGAGAGTAACCAATTCGAATTAACAGCGGCACCCGCAGTGAAAACCAGGCAACATCTCGTCTCCTCTCTGTAAGTACGCGACTTTTTAGATAAAGTGTTTTGTTATCCTTAAACATAAATGTAAAAAAAAGTTATTCTCCTGAATATATGGAACAAAATACAGAAGAGGTTTGTAGTTTCAACGTTTTAGTCTGGAATCCACCATGTAATCGTATCTATAGCGAAAAATTTTAAGTAGAAATAAAATGCTTTGATTTTGAAAATGTTTTATATATAATACCTTACTATGTGCTTACCAAATGGAATCTGATTGTATCACTGAAAGACCATAAGGCTTTGGTTTGACAAGCAGGCAAACATTTACAGTACGGTCTCCGGAGAGACTGCTTTAATAGATATTTTTAACCTGCCATTTATCTAATGTTCCATAAGGGGGCGCTAATGGTTTAGCTACGCCTACTATCATTCAAATTGCCTTTCCTACTCGAAGTACGATTCCAAAACGAAACGGTATCAATAATTCATTTTCTTTTCTGCTACTTTATTTCATATATTTGTCTTACCCACTCGTTCTTACTCTTTCACAGTTTGAAAATAAAAGATCATGATTTCTAAATCTTTCTGTGGTAATGCTCAGTTTTCATAACTCTTATTTAAGACACCTCCAGAATTCCAGCAGAATTTAATTTCTGGTACTTTTTCAATTCATTAGATACTGTGATAATGAGGTGTGTGTATATATATATAAAACTAATGCAAAACACGTTTCTCAATGAGATTTAAGAACATTTAACTTTTGAAATGAGCAGCTCATTAATATCAGGGATTCTTGGCTTTTCCTGGATTGGGAATCCCTTCAAGACATTTTACAAACGAGCACGTTTAGACCATGTCGCTAGTTCAGTCACTAGCTGGTGAGCAATTCAACGACCAAACTCATTTTACTAATTCCTGAAGGAAGTTAGGGTGTCACTGTTTGTGGGGAAATTGTACCATACTCCCACAACCTTAAGTGTAAAGTCAGTGTCTCCTGTTCTTGATTTCAAATGCACTTCCCCTTAGTTTCCAGTTGTGCTCTCTAGTTTGTGTCTCCCTGTTGGTCTTGAAGAATGTGATTTTTGGGGTTGAAGGTGTAGTATAGGCTAATTAAAGGAAGTCCCCCTCATAGGCTCCTTTTTTCAAGATGCAGCTTATTTTAACTGGTTTGCGTGTAACATTCCTTTAAGGCCCGGGAACTGAATCTCTTTGGTTTTGGGGGAAAAGAAATGTCCCTAATAAGATCTTCCTCCAATCTAAACATACAAAGATATTGTAGATAGAATTATTTAAACCAATGTAGACTGAGTAGATCCACTATTTAAGAGTGCCGTCGCAACAGCCTGTGACCCCAGAAGCCTGGATTACAGTGATCTTCTTGGTTTTGTAATCAAACTAGTATATTCATGACAGTCAGTACTGCCTGTGGAGCTGTTCAGAGCTGGCATGCTGTTCAGTTCCTTAATGCTCGCTGCATATTAGTGAAATGATTATTAGTTCTAATAATAGGATGATTCAATATGTCTGTGCCCGTCTTTGTTCTCTACATGTCTAGTTTCGTTTTTAGATTGTTTCCACTTTTTGGCTTTTTAACCTTTGCCATTCTTCCTCAGTGCCTTTGCTCTGGCTGCTGTTTCATCCTTACATTCATAACCTCTTTATCTCAGAGAGTCGTGGTGAGCCGAGGCCTAACCTGGCAGTAATGGGGTACAACAAGACAGGATGCACCTTAACGCCAGTCCATCACAGGGCATGCACGCATGCACGCACACACACATGCACGCACTCCTGCACGCATGCACGCACATGTGCAACATAT
The DNA here is from genome assembly GCF_055471065.1 of Atractosteus spatula. NCBI lineage: Eukaryota > Metazoa > Chordata > Actinopteri > Semionotiformes > Lepisosteidae > Atractosteus > Atractosteus spatula. The sequence continues at coordinate 8,084,817 of NC_142731.1, read as the reverse complement.
GAATTCTTGCTCATGTGTTGTGTTGCAATTCATTTCACACAGAAGTGTTTAAAATACATCTGAGCACATTGTGCTGTATAAATAACTTTCTATTCTGTGAGAGTTTGTTGCACCAATTTTCCTTATTCCCATAGTGATGTTAGAGGAATCAGGCAGACCCATGAAGAAATAACATCACTCCGCTTTATAACCACAGATAAAAGAAATGTAAGTGCTTTTGTTTCTATAAAAAAACAAGTAGATGTGGTGGCAGTTATTATGGCATGTTAGTGCTTTATAGGTTTCTCAGTTTCTCAGCGACAAAAAGATATAATACAACATAAGCATTAAAAAAATCCTTCAGTCAGTGCTTCTGCTTAACAGTGCTCAGTTAGTAAAATAACACTGCCTGTTGCAGATTTGCGTTAATGCATATAATTGAAATGTAGATTTTCCTTATTAAGTCTTTAATTAAGCTTATTTTAAATGACCAGATCATTGTAAACTTTATGCAAGGTAAAGGAAAATAGCTTTCCTATTATTATTATTATTATTATTAATAATAATAATAATAATAATAATAATATTACAGAATCTTCCCTGAGTGCCTTGTGCTGTTTCTGCAGTCATTATAAGTCCATGCCAATTTTCCCCAAACCACTACAACTAAAGTGTTCAGAGATTTGCTTCAAGCAAAATGTCTCCTATCAAAAGTCTGGTTAGTGTCCTTTTCATCAGAACAATCTATCTATTCAGTGATCTTCAGTGAGAGAAGCCAGTGAAAAGACTTGAGAGGGAGAGATTGCACACTGAAACTAGAAGGTACTTTCTGTCTGCAGAGAGTTGACAGGTTGTGCAGTCTTGTAGTCTGCGGCTGCCTTTGGCTCGGGAGGGGGTTCTCCAAGACACAGCCTTGATTAAATACTTTGATTTTGGATACTTGGAGAAGCAATTGCAAATGAGATGAATGTTTTGCAGTACTGCCCGCTGTGAGCATATGAAAAAGTAAAAAGATTTTTCTCATTTGGCTCCCTTGAAGTAGCTAATTTATACCTGGAAATAATCCAGCTGTTTCATGAAAGATCTTATACAGTTGATTTCAACAACATAGATGGGTCTTAAATCCTTTTTTTTTTCACAGATCAGTTACAAAAAACCCAGAATGTGACAAATCCGTTAGTCCAGCATTTCTTCTGACAATCCTTGACTCCATTTAAAACCAGAATGTACTACAGTTTTGACTAGAATGCCCTTAGAGTCTCCTTAGATTTCTGCTGTAGACGTATATAGAGCCCCAAAGCACACAATGATAAATGCAAATAGAAATGACAGTTTTTCTCATATGAATTTTCCTTACTTAGATATTTTCCAGAAAAAAAAACTGCCATTCCCTTTCATTCTTACTTCTGGTTTAAAACCAATGTGACCAGACTGAATTTTTCAAACAGGAACGCATTATAAAAACCCTGGGACTGAGAAGCAGGAACAGCACAAAGACATCCATTGGATTACAAGAGGAGGAGAAATCAGTGATCAGGGGGCTGTGAAAGGAGCTAAACACTCTAATTTAGAAAATTCCAGTTCTGGAACTACTGCAGCCATTGACCCCCTGGACACGGGATCAGCACAAGGGAAGCCAGAGAAATGGGAAACTGCTCGGACAGCTGCCAGGAAGCTGAAGGCCCCTGGTTCTGGTGTCAAACTGCAGCTTGCGAGAAAGCTGTTTGGCTTGAACTTTAAAAAGCAGGACGTGGCCCATGTGAAGGGTTTATCACACTGGGCCAGGAAGAAACCCCGCCCTACTCTCTTACACCCCGGCCAGCTCAAAACAAGGCAGGGGGTCCCACACGGCGACTGGAGGGCACGTCTGTCCGAAAAACGCAAGCCAAAAGCAACTGGGCCCATAACACCGCGAGGAAACAGAAGGTAGGATCTGCACCATCGGCAAACTTGAACCACGGCGCTGGGGCTCCTCTTCAAGCACTGAGTCCTGTCCCCAACACTCAAACCTGGAACGAAAGCAGTTGTGAAACACCCGTCTGGAGAGGCGGAGAGAAAGACGCAGCCGATGCCTTTGGAAAGAGCGCACCAAGACGCAGGGGAGGAGGTGGACCTGGCCGTCTGGGCTTTCGATGAACACGGGCCCAGGGGCCCAGAGTCTCCAACACAAAGGAGCCCGGCCAACGCTCGTCAAACCACAGGTGTCAAATCTGAAGTCTGCCAGCGCAACGCATCGGCTTTCACAGGCGTGGAGCCATGAGTCAGATGTTTCAGACGGGAGTGAGGCAAAGTCATTTATTGAAATCGACGCTGGCAGTTTCCCCATGACGGCTGAGGGTGACGCGTCAGGAAACGCGCGTTTCGGGGAGTTGGCCCGCCAGGTGGCAGCTGAGCGCTGGCGCGCCTCAAAACATCGGACTCTCCTGCCGACTTTTTTACGCTCAAACAAAACCTTCTAACAGCTGGGGGCCGAGGCCTGGGTGCTGACGCTTCCGCCCAGGCCCCTAGCAACACTCCGTCCAACACAGAGCTTTTGGAACAACCTCCTGGAAAAACTGCGGGAAACATCTATCGCGTCTCGGCCAACACAGGACTTGCGGGTTACTTTTCCGACTATTCTGAGGCATGGGCTTAAAGCTTGTTCAGGTGCTCAACGTCAGAGGCCTTATTCAGAGAGAGAGAGGTTGAGAAATCCCCTTTTCTGAATCAGGATGGTGCTCCAGAACGTCTGCCTAGTCACCACATGACAGAGGGAGTTCCATATAGAATGCATGAGTCAGGCCTTCCAAACGCAGACGAAGCAAGCCATCGAACGCTTCCCTTGCAGAAAAACAGCAGAGCTTTCCGCGTACTAATGGGTCGCCAAGAAACACGCGCTTCTGTGAATCATATAAACGGCCTTCGCGCTGTGTTATCGCCATTTGTGGACAGCACTGTCCGCAATGGCTCGTTTCCAGAAATGTCCCAGATGGTCAACACCCCTGAGAATGCCCAGCATCCTTCACAACAGAGGTTTTTCCCCTGTTTCTGAGAGTACTAATCCTGAGCAAAGAGCTGGTTTCAAAATGACAACCTATACTGCCAGGAAAGCGGGCTCATAGACCGTTGTTAGCAGAACCCCGAGTCTTGCCATCTCGGACCCAGAAACACCTCCTCCTCCGAAACCGGCCCGGCCCACTTCCAGAAGATCCTCGACGACTGGAGAGTCGCGCTGTCGGATGAGAGCGTGATTTCCACAGTGAAGAGGCTGGTGCCTCGCGCCCCTGCCGCGGGCAAACTGTGACGCAGTGCTGGCCGGTTTCCAAGCGCTTTTAGATCAAGTCCTCGGCGCTAATCGAGCAGGCTGTGGAAAAGACAGCGCGTACCCTGGTGAGCAGTTCACCAGTGTGGGATTTTCCATCCCCTGAAATAGACCTGCTCCTTGACCCAGTACAGTACGTGTGGGAGATGTTGTCCTGTCTTTGAGAGATTCAGAACCTACTCGAGCTCAGCTGCCTTCGTAGTTGCTGTGGACTTTGCTTTTGTGAGAAATTCACACGTCAGGTTATTCCAAACACCTCTTGCTTAAGTACCAAGTGTCCCTCCCAGGAATGGCCAGCAAAGGCCTGCGTTTGCTGCTGTTTGTTTATTCTTATCAAGATGTTCTTAAAAGGCTTATTCCTGCCCCAGAAAACATGGACTGAAAAGGCCTCTATTTTGACGATGATTTTAAGAAAAATGTACATCATGGTCCCCACTATTTGCAGATTTTTTGTATTTGATTTTGTGCGTTTAACAAATAGCTTTCAATGTGTCTCTCCCTTATAGTAAGGATGCTACCAGTGTGATTGTTTTTACAGGAGCAGATTCTGAGAATATCTCTTGCAGATGGAAGGAGATTGGCATTAGTTCTTGCAACCATAGCGAATATAGGCCTGATTTTCAGGATCATCTTTATCATTAAGGTTTGTGGCGTTGTGCAGAACAATATTTCAAATTAATCATTTTTTCCTCACCTATGTTTCTCCAATTTTACTTTATTTGTTACCTTAAGGCTGCAAGGCAGCAAGTCTTTTTTCATAGAACATTTATAAACATATTCTGTTGTGTTAAATAAATGGACAAACCAAATAATAATGACATATTTTTCACAGAGTGACACAAATCTGTTGTATATTACAAAAAGTCTGTCTGTTCTTGTAAAATCAAAACCTGTTTTACAATAGGGCATATTTCTGTAAATTACAAACAAGAGAGCACAGGTCAGCTTTTTAAAAATTAGGATAAATGGTGCTCTGTTGTGCATCTGACAATAGGCCCGGGTATTTTAAGACTATACAGCTGCAATTTCTTAATCTATCAATAAAATACATTATCACCAAATGAGTCATTTCATTTTGCTGTGAGGGTATTAGACCTGGACAGAGGCTTTAATAGCTTCTAAATCGATTCAATGGAATGTCTACAGTTAAAATGATGTCGTCATTTTGTTTAAATATACGCAGAGAGCTTGTCTTAGGCATGTATGAAATTGCTGTTGTGTCAGAGAGAGCTGTTCAGTTCTCCCCCGCAAGAAGCAGACCTGAGTTTATGACTCATCGTGGTATTCAATAGTGCATTTTTCCAAACTTAATTACTGCCACATAAACAAAGCAAACCGTTCCATTTAGTCAAAATTAATTTTCACGTTGCTTCTGACTGAATAACCTCAGACTTAACCCTCCTTATTGGTGGCCGAAATCTCTACATTGAATGGTGACAGAGCCTTTTCCAGGTTCATTTACACCAACTCTAATGCCCTTCATGGTGTTCTGCCACCTCAAGAAAGCATCACACCTACATTAGACCCTTTATTGAAACAAAAGTGCACAGTAAGGGTTTGTTGTGGCCTCAATGCTAGAACAAAAGTCTGGGAGAGGTTTTGTTTTATCCCATAATTTTTCTAATGCATTGCATTTTTTAGGCTGCTCCTATGAGATCCTCATCCAAAAATAAGCCAGCTCACAAGAAAAAAAACAAAAGTTATCTGGTAGGTATATAAAAATCTTCAATCGTGTTTAAATGCCTTTTAATAGTTATGTTTATTCATCATTCTTTGATAAATATAAATCTAATTATGATTGCTGTCTTTTAAAGAAAAGTAGAAGCCACATGTTCGTTTCAAAGTAACTTATCACTACTTGGGTAGTGAGGATGATTCAAGTTTTAGTGGTTAAATAACAGCTCTGCTGATAATTGACTTCAATTTTCAAGGTCAGAGCCAAAACTTTTGCAAGAAAATAGGCAACTCCTACAAGAATCAGATCAAGAAGTAAGATATTCCAGTTTTTATGCATTATTCAAAATACCTGTGCAGGACCACCTTCACACTTGCGCTTGACTTACCATTCTGTTAGGGTGGGCAGTTATACAGTATATAGATGATATACAGTATATAGATGATATACAGTGCACATGCTTAAGTAGTTTAAATTCTATAAATAATTCAATAAAATATTTGATGTAGTTTAAACCTACCAACACTTCTTGCAGATTGCGTGTCGTGAATATGTCCCAAAGAGGAAGCCACTCTGGATTGAAGATCTACACAAGCCCCTTGGTTACCTTCGTCGGAAGAGTCTAGGTCAAAGTGTGTGTGCTGACTCTTCTTCTTCAGAGGAGGAGATATTCCGCAGGGCTCACAGCAGGTAAGTGGAAATCTGCTTCTTCACCTTTGTTTTATTACACTGGCAGGAGCATTGCTTGAGCCAAAGTGAAGTTTCCATGGACTGCCAAGTTTAATTTGTTTTGCGTTGTTTGAAAGCCACAGTCCTTGGCTTTCTGTAAGACACAATGTTGCTTTTCAAATCAGTTTATTTTTTGAGATGGGGATGAAATGTTCCCTTTGTGTTTTGTATCAAAAGGAAATTCCATCTTCGTTTCCTAAATCCCATTCATCTCCTCCACCTGCGTGCCCTTATCAAGGAGCTGGATAGAATTACATTTTAAGTACATTTCACTCTGATGTAACAGGTTTTGCACAATCATGGTGTATTCTGCAAAAGAATACAAAAATAACTTATTTTGCTTTGCAAGTCTTCACCACTTGTAATGATAAATCAGTGGTCAATAAATGTCAAAGAAGTGGCACTTAGCAATGACTGTCTTTTGCTCAACAAACTATTTCTTCTGCTCAGTGCATGAGTGAATTGACTCTTTTCAGGCACAGAACACAATGCTTATGGCTGTTGGACTTTTTGAACACTAGACTTTTACACAGCAGTCATGTAGGCTTAGTAAAATCACGTTTTTCCTTTTTTTTTTGTCTTTAGTCAAGACCATGGCAGTTGAACACACATCAGAGGCAAACAAGATGAGCATTCTGCGTCTTCCACAGGGTCTCTCTTTTCCGGTCTGTCAAAACTACAGGTCTAGTCTGTCGTAAATATTCCATACGTAAATATATCCCCTCATTCTTGCTTCCTTGATTTTAATTTTCTTTCAAACGGAGACTAGATAAGTGGATTACAGGTAGATTCTGTAATGGTTTTTAAATCACCAAGCAGCGATTTATAAACAAGCAAGCTTCCTCCACTTCACAAACCTATCGAGAAGACCGACATTGCTAAGTACATTAGCTTTATAAGGGCCGGATTCAGTGGGCATTCTCCAATTCCATTACTTGACTAGGCAACCACTGACTCTTGCACACTGTGCCAAGATGATGATAGACCATTTTTGGCTCAGCTGCCACCTAAACAATTGTTCTCTTTGAGTTTGTCACTATTCTTTTCATTACACATTTACTAACGGACGACCCTGACCAGAGGTGATTAGTTGTCTTTAAAAGGAAACGCCCTGTTGTACATTGAACGTAATCTTGAGTAACTAATAGCAAAAGTGCATTTCAGGTGGGTTGAGAAAAAATGGCTTTGCTCTTATTTTACAATAGAAGTTCGGCAAACTCTAGCGTTCCACAGCTAATGCGTTAATGCGAGTAATTTTAAACAAGAGACCACGAAGTTCTGATTTCCAGCGTCGTTAACGTTGTTTCTGTAGTTGTTCAGTCCCGTGTTGTAATTCTAGTGGGTCACCGGAAGGATATTAAAATGTCATATTCTGTGCCGGCGTTTGCTGGGACTTGTCCGATTCTTGCCAAAATCCCATATTTATTTTTTATCCTTTCTCTTGATTGATGAAAATTTCGTTCTGTATACAGATTGACAGTAAGGCTGACATATGTGCGAATTGCACACAGGTTTAGTGCGTCTGGTCTAACGAGTGAACGTACAACGTCTTTTTCGGACTGAGTTTTCTATGCCCAGTTGTCACTGCAGACTGGCGAAGCAGTTTGTAGTGAGGTCTGTGACTAAAAACGAACTGAAACATGCATAGTGAAAAACTAATGCATAGTGGGGGGAAAGGTGTATTTGAAAGGACGCCTTGTTACGACTGTCTGTTGCAGTCTAATTCTTTAATAGTGATTGCAAGCACGGTAAAATGCCACAATTGCAAATGGCAAAAAATGCACGCAAAAAAAAGTACATTCGAAACAAAGGCATTGAAAACAACAATTTGGTGTCCGCACAGCGAGAGCAACAATTCAGATAAAAAACAATTCAGAAATGTTTTGTCACAATATGTAGTTTTAATAGTCTCGTGTTGACAAAATCGCGTTTTTTATTTGTGGTAACGGTAATACCCGTTCGAACATCGCATCTTTTTATACAAAAGCTCATATGTGTTATTTTTTACTTAACTCGTTTTAATTAAACACGCTCGTACATTTAATATGGTTTTTATTTTTAATTCGGAAAACTAAACCGAAAGCGCAGCCGGCGCAAGAAACCAGAGAGGAAGGGAAACGCGGAAATGCCGTAGCCTCTGAAATGGTGACGTCAGGGTTTCGAAATTACGCAATCTGGGGATCCATCGGTCTGTCTTTATTCAAGGCCACTTAATATTCGCATAACAGCCGTGATGATGTAAAACACTGCAGATTACGCCCCTAGCAAGTCAAGGTCGAAGGTCTTCAATAAAGGTTCTCGGGCTAGTGTCCAGCTTCTCTTCGGGTTCTTGTCCAACTGCACGGAAGTGAGGCTTCTCTCACAAGTGCATTGGTTCACTGTACAGGACCTGTGTCAGGCGTTCCGCTGAGCCACTGACTGCCAAACTGGCACTATGGAATTTAAACCTTTTTGAACCCGTGAACTTTGCAAACCTGTTTGAAATTTTGTTTTGCAATATAAATGATTCAATATAAAGAAATCCTGCGGATAATTTCCGTGTCGTGTTTATGTTCAGTTCCTTCTGCGGGGCCAAACTGGATTCCCTGGGGCTGTTTGTAAAAGCGTCTACTCAGTTTTTTTTTTTGCTCATCTGCCTGGCTCCGTGCAATGCTGTACAATCCAGATATCAATAACGCAGGCACATGATGATGTTCCCATAACATTTATTCGTGTAAAAGCATCGTACAAAAGTGTCATTTAAAAAATCGATTTCTTCAATAAATAAGTCATATAAATAGCATCAACGTTGTTAAATAATACAAATAAATAAATAAATTAGCTCCATGTTTCCAGACATTATTAAAAAAAAAACACGTAAATAATGTTATAATCTTCATGCCCTGACCACGATTTCAGCGTTCTTATCGAGGATGACTTGTAAAATCCCCATGAGTTCTTTTCTTATGATTTCCCAGGCGCAGGAACTGTAATTCTGGGGGGGGGGGGGAACAAACAGGCCAGCAATTAGGGAAACAGACCACAATGCAAGGATTTATATACTGTATATATACTTTGAAATAAACATCTTAAATACCTTTTCTTGCAGAACATTTTCCATTTTCTGAAAGTACGTCTTCAGGAGCTGTATCCTGTAAGCAGCAGATGAGTTGCCGGTCGTTTCTACGTCTTCACGAATTCCCGGAACCTGAAATCAACACAGGGTGCTCTCGTTTAAGATCTCCTGCAAGTCTAAGGATAGGAGCCATTCGCTACACGCAATAGCGAATAGGAACGCATAGGACTTATTTTTTTTTCTGGTTTATCCAGGCCTCAGTGAAATCAAGACGTTCTTTCATTGGCTCCAGAGCAAACAACAGCCTATACGATTTTCTTCAGGGTCTGGTCGTGTCTTAGTCCAGATTGTTAAAATTTAATTTTAAGAGATCACACAAGTTCCGCTATCATGCACGTTTTTGGAGTATTTGCTCCTGCTAGACCGTCCTTAGCGGCTCATGTTCAAGAGACGACGGCTGTTTGTATCTGGAACTTACACAGGTATTGAAATCTTGAACCTGGCGAAAAACGAGGTTCTGAAAGTCGTCCACTTCTCTCTGGCTCCATGATGTTGGCCTTCCTTCGTTTTCAAACAGGGCGTCTGTGCTGTTCAGTGTTTTGTAAATTGCTATCTCAAAGTCTTCTTTCTGTGTTTCGGAAAAGAAACGTTTAGAGCTGTAATCACCAACCAACACTTGGTCTTTATTTTGAAGAGTATTTTAAAATCGCCGCAACATTTCAAGCCGAGACCAACAATGAAATTATATCTGTATTTCATATATAATATACATACAGCATATATTTCATATCTGTATACACACAACTGAAGAGGATTTCACAGTTTATTTTGTTCGTCTTGGAATTAATCTCTTTCATTTCATTTAAAATCTGTTTTTTTGTACGTATCATTGTATCTACGCATAAACCACGTATGTCCAGTAGTACATGGGAGTGAAATCGCGCATATCAAAAGGCAAAACATGTCAAAAGAAGCTGTCCTTACCTGGGTATCATCCGCAAACTCATAGGCTTCCGCTGGGAAAGCGATAACTACGTTATCACTGAGGCACTCTTTGGGGAAACCGTCTCCCTTAAAGAACAGAACGTAAAGATATTATAACCAAATGTAAATGACACGTTCTGCATATTTTTATACTTAAATACCATTCTCTTTGGACTCACCATGTCTTTGAGAAGATTCAGGCTGACTTCAATCAGATGCTCTCTGAATGCGCACCTCGTAGGCATCGCCCAAGCCTGCGAGAGGCAGAAGACAACACACAGCCACAGAGAGCCTTCCAGTGCCATAGCGAATACCTGAAACATACAGTAGGAAGATTGCTGTTAGTTCAAGTAGTCGAAGAGAAAGAGAGGAAGGTTCAAAGTCACACTTTTCTATGTTCCCATTTACCTCAAAGAGATGCTGTTCCAAATGCTTTCAGAGTGCGATCTGTGTCTTGCCATCAGATCCCAGCTGCTTAAATAGTCGGATAAGACGCGGGTATAAAAAGCGAAATAAGTCTGTAATGGGAGAAATAAAGCGAAACACGCTTTTTTAACGTTTTAATGATACAATGAAAGTGATCGAAGCAGGGGAAATTTAATTATGATTGTAACCGCTGAATAGAGGATTTCCGTTCGCGTGTTCTTACTTCCCTATCGTTTATCCTGAAAAAGTCTTGCGGTTTACTTGAAATGTTTCTTGTTTCGGGTTATTTGGTACAAATGGCTTTACATGGATTATAAAGGATATGTATTTTGTTTTTCGAGGTTTATGCATATTTGAGACTCCGAAACTATCAAAACTGTTAACAATCGTATTTATCTTGCATTACACCACACATACCGATAGGCAAAGGCGTATAATTAATTATACTGGCATTTTACATTTATTAAATCTATAGTGCCTTTAGTGATCTCTCCTCTCCTGTATTTCTACTCCGTTTTACCATATACTTTTCGGTGTTTTGCTTTGCTTCAATTTTATTTCCTTGCTCAGTGGTTTTGCATTAGGAATAGGGCACAGGGAAACTCCACGCTCCGTCTTCAAGCTAATCAGCGTATCTCACTTTCAGGCACACATTTCACCTCTTCAGCCTGGCGTAACGGTCACGAACTCCAGGCCACAGATGAACTTGAGATTTCGGGTGAACAATGACTGCATGACTTCCCTTTTGTTGATGTAGTCTTTTTTTTTCGTTTTCCTGAATTCTCATTTCTCATATATCTGTTCAATGCTCATAGTTCTTTCTTTTTTGTAGATTAGTTTAGTTCATGACATCTGCCAGCAAGACATCTGTACTTTTTTCTTTGACACGCTTCCTCTAACAGATTCTTTCCAGGTTATATTACTGACGTTCTTTAGTAGCAATAGTTGTTTGGTAAGATAAAAGGTGTAGCTGAGTATTTAACCTGAGGGGCAGGGTGCCACTCACAGCCCAGGTCTGGTGGGATAAGGAATGCCCTGGTTATCACTAAAAACAAATATAAAACAAACAACACACACAATTCTTAAATGCTTAGAACTCAAAACATAAGAAATAAACTGCAAGAATACAGGGTTACAACATTTACATATGACTATGAAATTATTAATTTCTGAACCTTGGGTGGTGGAGAATGATGGGGATGAATATAATATTCATGGATATACACTCTTCTAGGAAAGACAGGATACACAAAAGTAATGGATACTTCATATTTTATGTTACTTTTCTTTTTAGGAAAGGTAGTATATAAGGGTAACTGGGATGGTACTATAGACTGTACAATACCAACAACCACCAAGCTAAAGAAAACAAGGGGTCACAGAGAGATGAGAATCTATCAGTGGTTTTTCTAAAAAGGTTAACAACGGGTGTATGTTATGAACCAACCAGTGCATAAAATATGCATACATTTCTAGGTATATGAGAGATCAATTTCTCACAGTAACATTGTGATATTCTGATTTCGCCTACAGAATCTGAAACTGACTCCTGTTTATCCTAGTTTGTAATGCAGTCAATCATGAAAGATGTTTTTATTAGACTCATTTTTTAATCAAACCCAAATATAAAGAGTACTGGATCGTGTGATGTGATGGAACCATTGTGAAATTGTGACCATGACCTGGTGGGTGTTGGTGTAGGCCATGCTTTATGTCCCCTAAAGTTTGAGTCTAAACTGAAAGATTATGATTTTTAAAAGGCAGGCTAAGACGTAATGAGAAAGAGATTGTAAGGCATGCACCTACAATCAAAGACCTTGGAACAGATCAATAGAAGAAGAGTGGCTGTACTTTAAAAATATGATGTTAAAGGCCCAAAATAAACGATGCTCTAAATTGTATGCAAAACAAAAACTCCTAAGAAAATCTTGTAATGAACATTAGCCTTCCAGTTTGTCAGTGCTCATAATTTTCTTATTCACTGAGAAATTTGGGAAGAACAGAGAATTAAATTGGGATGTCTACGCTTGTCAGAGAAATGGCGATGTTGATTGCAATATGCTATCCAAAGAGACATTTTGTTATGCATGTCAGTGAGGTATTCATGTTGCAATAGGCTATGTAGGCCAATCTTTTCATTATAAGAAATAAGACTTTTCTTTTGCCATCAATATTACAGATTTGTGACCATAGTGTTGCCACCTTGTAGCCTCATTTCATTAGATGTCTGGGTGTGGTCAATCTGGGCTCCATAAAGATCCCCCTTAATTCAGTTCATGAAGCACTTTCTCAAGTGGCACTACTGAAGAGCTAGAGCTTTTCGGGCGGAGCGGTGGCACTGTGGCTAAGGATTTGCGCCTGTGGCTGAAAGGTTGCCGGTTCAAATCCTGCGGCCGGCAGAGGAATCCTGCTCCGTTGGGCCCCTGAGCAAGGCCCTTAACCCCAGCTGCTCCAGGGGCACCGTATAAATGGCTGACTCTGTGCTCTGACCCCAAGCTTCTCTCTCCCTTTCTGTGTGCCTGTGTGTCTCATGGAGAGCAAGCTGGGATATGCGAAAAAAAACCAAATTCCTAATGCAAGAAATTGTATATGGCTAATAAAGTGATCTTATCTTATCTAGAATAGCTGCCACACATCACTTAGGGGAGTGTTGTACTTTAATGGTGAATACAGACTGAGAACCAAGTTGGATATAAATGGGTTTGGATATAAAAAATGTATAAAATGGGTTTGGATATAAAATATGTAAAGTTAGAAAAATAGAATTACAATTTTTTATCCCTGTGAAATTTTGAATGCAAATATTTGGCTAAACTGACTAGAATGTCGTACACAAAGTCAAGACATTGGCTGTGATGAACTGTATAAATACCATAGTTTTCTTTGGAATACATTTGTCACCTCTCTTAATGTCTGCAAACTTTATCTTGAAGCAAAATACCTCAGGATTCTTCTGTTGCTAATAATTTATAATCCTAAGCACCCCTGTTCTTATCCCCAGCAACTTGCTGATAAACATGCATCACAAACAAGGAAGTGTGACATTGTGTTATAACCTAAAATAGGTTTTCAGCAATGAGCCAGCAGTAGCAAATATGTAATGCAGAAATTTCCCATAGTTTCTCACACAAGTAAAAGAGGGGTTCTTTTAAAAATGTTACCCTGTTTCTATACTGTGAATTACAGCTCATTACTCTGCTCTGTAAAATGATGCATCAGTTTACAATAATGCAAACACAGTGAGATGTTTTATAACAACATTTATTCATTTATCTTAATACAAAACTCATAAAAATAAATAGGTTTTCAATAAATATCATTTAAATAAGTTATATTATCAATAAAAAAAGTGAAGTCACGTTAAAACACTTTTGTGCAATGAGGATGATGTTGCTCTGTTCAACATTATGAACGTGCTCCGGGTAAGCTGTCAATATTGTCTAGGAGGGCGTAAAAGGTCAACCTTAGTTCTTTTCTAATGACTTCCCAGGCGCAGGGTCTGTAGTTCTGAAAGACATAAAGGCCAGCAGTTGTAATTCAGGACATAATGGAATAATAACATAAGGTGGGCAAACCCCAACTGTGTAAACCAAAGACTCTTTGTCAAGTAAAAACCCCACTGTGAAGTCTACTGTTTGAAACAGCCTGGTCTTTCTGTTAAACAGAAAACAGCAATTTAATGACAAAGGTAAATGGTATGATGTTAAATGAACTAATTAATTAAGTAGCATTTCCCTCTTGCAGCCTGATCTCTTCATACGTTGGTAGCTACATATGACTAAGTAACACCTTCCCATGCAGACTTTGTAAATACTAGCGGTGAGTATCAGAGCTGTTATTAAACTCCCAGTTCTATACCCGGTTTACAGGGTAAATATTTAAAAATCTCGGGAAAATTATTAGAAAATCTAAGTAAAGCAATGTCATAGATGAAACGTCTCAAGAAGGTATGCTCTTTATTCCTGGAAAGAAGAGTTTCTTGAAGTTACTGATTTCTGAATGTATCTCTACCATGAATCCATCTGAACTACTGACTACACTACACTACAAACCTCACCATTCTGTCCATCAAGTTTAGTTTGACCTCTAACAAGTCACATAAAGTTTAAATCCGCATGGACTTTCAGAAACTAGTTTTAAAACACGTTAGTTCTTATGTCTACTTACAATAATAAATTATTCACAGCTATGTGATTTGTATTGTACTTCAAATAGTTCTAATGTTATTGACGGGCCTAGATTATAATATCTTACCTTTTCTTTTAGCATATTTTTCATTTTCTCAAAGTAAGCCTTCAGCAGAGTCCTTCTGTTGGCATCAGAGGAATTTATATCTTCAAGCTCGATCGTTTCGCTGCCCAATCGGTGTTTCGGACCCTGAGATCGACACAAATGCCAGTGTAGGTTATGCGCACTGCTGGGTCGGTACAGAAGGCGGATACATTTCGCAGAGTCTGCTAGTCCGCTAGTCTTTGCGGTTCGGAACTCACACAAGTCTTGAATTCTTGAAGCTGCCGGTGAACGATGCCTCGGAATTCGTCCCATTTTTTCGGCTTTCTTCCCTTTCCAAAAAGGGTCTGAATACTCTGTAGCGTTTCATAAACCATCACTTGGATGTCTTCTTCCTGAGTTCGGGGAAAGGGAAAAAAAACAAACCCAATTATATCTCTAGGAACTAGTAAAGATTTATTCCACGCTGAAAAGAAGAAAGAAAACAACTTTTCGGCTGTGGAGCCTTCTTTGGGTGTCGACCCCCGAAACGTTATGTCTCTTTTCAGCGTGGAATAAACCTTTACTTGTTCCTTTACAGCCTAAGCATGCTGACGCGGCTCCCTACTTGAGCTACTTCATTATATCTCCAGCGGGCACAACACGTCATATTTATCTGAGCTCCTTTTTGAACGGCATCAACACCACGAATGTAATCGCCGCTGACTTGAGTGACGTCACCGCGTGTGTTAAGATACTCCTACTGTCTATACTGTTCTCGAGCGTGACGTCACGCAGCGCTAGGAAGAAGCGGTCTTCACCTGGCCGTCGTCTGCAAGCAAGAAGGCGTCTTCAGGGAAAGCGGTGACGACGTTGTCCTTGATGCAGTCTGCGTTGAAAGCTTCTCCCTTACGTTTTCCCTTAAAATGAATGACATGAGGAGAGATTTAATTTATAATTACATAACAATAGCACAACTATACATTTTAATATATATGAACAAGTAATAGGTTTATTCCATGCTGAAAAGAGAAGAAAGAAAACAACGTTTCGGCCGTGGAGCCTTCTTCAGGTGTGAGGAAGATGTATATTTATATATATACTTTGACCTCACCAGATTTTCAAGAATGTCCAGGCTTTTTTCAACCAGATACCATTGATATCGGGCGCATTTCGTTGGCATCGACCAAGCTTGCGAGAGGCAAACGACAACGCACAGCCACAGGGATCCATTCAGTGCCATTGTGGTAACAAGCGTATAGACGTGAGACCTGCAGCAGAAAGCTCTTCTAAGTCAAAGCAGCTTAATCGAACGCTGTGATCGGGAGGGAGGACGAAATGATCGGAGTACCTCACGGAGGTGTCTCGCCAAATTCCGCGTGTGCGTGTTTTTCCTTAGTGCCATCGCGGCTAAAATAGTCCGGAGAAAGGAGAGAGGTACAAGAAGTGAAAACGAAATCCCTGATGAATGACATCGCGGAGCAGGATTTTCCGTTTCGATGAAGTTCGTGTTCAACATCCGCGCTGCGTGGTTTTTATTGTCGGTGTTTAGTGTGATGCCGTTATTACAGCGATTTGTTTAGCGTTGCTGTTTGCGGTTAGTGAAGCCTGAGTATTTAAACCTAACATTAAAGCGTAAAAGCTGCTCTTTTCTCTTGTTCGAAGTTCATTTTTTTTAACGTGACCCTCAGTATATCCTCCTTAAACGCTCTTCTCGAGAAGGTTCCGCAAATCGTCATCATTCGGCCTTTCTTGTGTAACAGTTTTTATTTCAAACTCGTTGGGACGATAGTGGATAGGATTAAGAATATTAAGCTTGTAAAATGGACTGTTAACATTTTGTGATTACAATGGACTATAAAGGGATGATGTTCAGTCCATACTAACGATCAAGAACTCTTTTCATAGAAGTGATTTGTATGGAATCGCCGTCTCGGCTTCACCTGTGTTTCATGAAGATTTTTTTAGGGCTGCAGCAGCGACGTTTTAATTTTGAAACTTGTAATGTAACATGTAATTCTCGAGTAGGCCTATCAGTCTAATTTTGTTTGCAAATCCCATTGCAAACCCTTCACCCACGCCACAGTGGCAAAAACTATTGTGAAAGAAAAGTGATCCATCGGGTCTTTCGAATGTAATGCAGACTATGTTTTTGTATCAAAGTTCCCGCTGACTATATAATACAGATCCATACAGCTCTGTCTGTCGGTCTAAAGGCAAAGTATAAGGAATCAATACACGTCGGTTTCGTCCAGGAGTGTACGGGCTGGCTTGGTCTTTCAAGATGCTTGTTAGTTTCTGTACTTTAAGGGAATTCGTCTCCCTTGCACAACCTCATTTAAAGGGCAACGGTTGTCACTTCCTTATTTGTTGTCCAGCAGTAAAACTTTGCGGTGGAATTTGTGTATTTGTTGTGGAAGCTAAATTATCAGTCATATTGATCAATTATCAGTCATATCATCGCATTGTCAAATAACACGGCGATGAAGGGTTACTTTTGGGGGGGGCGATTCTTAATTATCATTAGTGTGTTGTTGATAAGATAAGACTTTATTGATCCTGAAGGGAAATTGAGGCGTTACAGCAGCCCAGCCCAAGAAAAGCAAAACAGACATCAGAATAGGCTAAATTAAAATAACTACAGCTTTAGAGTAAATAAATAAGTATATAGAATACAAAATAAAATAGGAAAAAAGGTGTTTGCAAAATGTGCTAATAGTCACTGTCAAACAATAAAAGATGTGCAAAATGCACATAGATATATATATATACAGATTGAAAATACCTCAGTATAAACAGTATATTAATGCAGTGTCCATAGATAGATGAGCAGATGAAGGGCTAACAGGCCCAGCCTAGGGCAGTGTTATACACTCTGACAGCCGCCGGGAGGAAGGACCTGCAAAAACATTCCCTTGAGCACCGTAGCTGGAGCAGTGTGTTACTAAAAGTGCTCCGCTGTCTAATAATAGTCCCATGTAGCGGATGAGAGGCGTTGTTCATGGTGGCTGTGAGCTTGGCCAGCATTCTCCTCTCCGCCACCACCTCCAGGGGGCCAAGACTCAGCCCCAACACAGAGCCAGCCTTCTTGATGAGTTTATTGAGTCTATTTATGTCTCTTGCCATGATGCTGCTGCCCCAGCACACAACAGCGTAGAAGATTTCCACCACTGATTCATAAAAAAATGCATAGCAGTGTTCCACACACACCAAAGGACCTGAGCCTCCTAAGAAAATAGAGTCGGCTCTGACCTTTCTTGTACAGGGCGTCAGTGTTACCAGACCAGTCCAGTTTATCATCCAGGTATACCCCTACTTGTAGGACTGCACCGCTGTCGTTTCATTAATTAAAATGCAATTATAAGTCCATTAAAATTGCATTTATAGTCCAGTTAGAATTGCATTAATAACCCCACTTTCCCTGCAAGTAGAAGTCATTTGACAACACTGGCACCCGGTCTGTTTGTGTGCCGGTCCACGGAATGTTGAGAGTGGTACAGTACCTGCTGAGCCACTCAACCGTCTGGGATTCCAACAGACCAGCCTCACACTGATAAAGACCACACTGACGCAGCTAATAAACACGACTGAAAAGGTGCTGCTGCGGTCCACTGTTCTCAGAACAGCCCCCACATCTCTCCGTGAACGAGCCCCCATACCTGTAACATTTCGACTGTATTTGCTTGACTTCTAAGATAGCTACCCGCTTTAAAAAGAAACTTCATTTTGGCTTTGCAACGATTGTCTCGATTTATTTACACAAAAAAAAATCCCGAGCACGAGATGTCATGCCTTTTTACCCTGTCGCTACCGAACAGGAATTAGAGGTCGCAAAATGACACAGTGCAAGTACTGTGCAGTGTTTTTTTTTTATCACAAGCAGCGAGAGGCGATGCTATTACAAAGAGTAAAAATCACAGGACTGCAGAATTACTTTATTAAGTTATAAAGTATATTAAATAATATAAAATACATAATTAACTAGATCATTAACTGGGACTGATAATTTGAAATATGGCTAAGGAAATTATTGCATTTCCACCCGAGGGAACTTATGGCTCAGCTAATTCGTCTCAGCATGATTGCCTACATCCATCAATCTACAACATCGTTGTAGAGAATCAATCCATGTCAAGCCGAAACTCAGAGTAGCTTATTGCCAGGTGTTGCGCCAGACAATGTCGAATTTAGCGTCTGCTTTTGGTGTCCCTATCTTATTGACCTGCACGTTTTCATTATTTTTCACCTACAGGAGCGTTTCTGTACCTTGTCCCGCACATTGTCATTGTCCCGTACTAACACGTCATTCGGTTTCACCTGTATGGTTCAGCCCCAGCTCCACCTATCAAGGTTATGGAGCCGTAAATGAAGGAAGAACGTGTCAGCCACACGACTTCTTTTGCAGGTTATGGTAGGTTTATCGAAATATCTCAATATTCCAGACACATGAATCTGTAATGTTTAAAACCAGCGTTTATTGGCTTTACAGTCGGTTCAAACTTCAAAAATAACGTTCAATAATAAACACTTCGTTAACCCTTAATTATGAAGATGAAGTACTCTACGATAAGTATTTTCTACTATAGACTAGTATTAACCTAGCTTTAATATGCCTCTTGTAATACAAAAAACCGTATATACGATTGAAGATGTCAGCAAGCATCTAAACCGAAGATGATAATTGCCTAAATGCAATGAAGTAAAAACGCTTCATGTAACTCTGTGTGAAGGCTCACTTCAGCATGTAAAACGTATTGTTGCTTATATATATATATTTGTCACTGGTTAACACATAATTTACTACGTATCCATTATTAAGGATTAATAACTGACTCGTGGACATTAATAGTTGGACCTTTTTCTAAACAGTTTTGTTATTAATTTTTAAATATTCCCGGTATGTAAGAAATACATTTTCACAGTTTCACCACTCCACAGTTTTATCATTTTTATAAAAATACAATAATTGCAGGTTATTCAATAAATAGTTTAAATAAATAAGTTATATAAATAGAATCAATTGTGTTGAATAATATGCTTTTAACATTTACATATTACTCAAATAAATAATTTACCACCTCACTGCAGATTCCAGTGAGGTCTACATGTGCCGATCAATATTATCCTCTGCTTGTATTGAGCAAGCCGTCAGAAAATTGGTCCAGGATGATTAGTAAAACCTGTCTAAGTTCTTTTCTTATGACTTCCCAGGCACAGGAACTGTAATTCTGAAAGAAATAAGAAAAAGAAATTAGAAAGTAGGCCACTGAATACAATTCGGGGCTAAAAGTACACGTGCCTTATTTAAGGTGATCATATATTCAAAACAGAATTAGAATTACTATTATAATATCAAAATAAAGTTAGATTTTAGCGTATAGTTAACGAGATTCACAATGATTTGTTACTTAAAACAGAAAGTAATTTTAACCAGTGAAGCTTAACTGTAGGACAAACAAGGATTAGTGGTCTTAAGGTATTTTTAACAACCACACGTTGAACAGTTTACTTGAAAACTATGGTATCGATTACACCGAAGACGTACCAATCATATGACTTACATCCAAACAGGCGCACAATTTACGAATTACATTAGATAGATTTTTAAAATAGGTTTTCCATCAGAGTTCAGCAATAATACGATTCTTGTGATACCTTTTCTTCCAGAACTCTTTGCATTTTCTTAAAGTAGGTCTTCACCAGCGCAGTCCTGTCCCCGGATGAGGAATTGGAGAGTCTTTTTCTTCTCTTATTTCTCTTCATCTGCAATCACCCAACATTCAAAAAGGCCAGCCACCCGTGAGCGTTAATCAGATCTGCGTGGAGCGTCACTGCGTTACAGCGCAGAATTTTTAGCGAGACTTTTCAAGATCGGGACTTGCAAGTGAATGTTGATCAACATTACATTACTCAAGACACTCAAAAGACGAGATGAAAAAGGATGCGTGTTTCAAAGCGAGTCGCGGGGCAAATAATGTTCGGGCATTCATCTCGGTAGAATCTTGGGATTTTAAAGGTGAAGTTTCGTGTTTCAAGAAAATGTTATTTGAAATGCAAGCACCCTCGTGGGTGGTTGGGTAAGAGACTATCGAATTCATAGTCATGCGACTGGCCCAGAATTCTCCCCCAGATCTCTTCAAAACAATTATAATGCATGAATTGTCCATGTCTCAGAACAATTTCTGACTGTTCTTTACCTTGTTTTTGTTCGGGTACATGCCGTGATAACCACACTTGCCGAGTCATCTCAGACACTATGTGGGTAAAAAAAAAGCCAGATAACTTGTAACACGCTTTTCGCGAAGTTTTGGAACTTACACATCTCTTGAATTCATAATGCTGACGAAAAACGATATTCTGAAAGTCATCTAGCTGTCCCTGGTTCCATGTTGACGGCGTGCCTTCCTTCTCAAAAAGGCTGTTAATGCTTTTCAGCGTTTCATAAACCACCAGCTGGATTTCTCCCTGCGCACAGCAAAAACAAAGAAAACAAAACTCGAGCTGGAGAAATGCAACCCAAGAATCGGGGCGAGAGGCTACACGACATTTACATTAATAGAAACTTCTTTTGGAACTTCAAAACAGAACAATTTATGAAGTCCATCACATCTCTCCTTCGCATCCAGTACAACTTACAATGTAGACAAAGTTTTACACTGAGTGTAAATTTTTAAAAAAAAAAGCTAAATGTGACAACATGCAAACGAAATAAAATTACAATGAGCGATTTATTTTGTTCTGAAGTGCGACTGGCTTTGGTTATCTTTGGTGAGATCGTTCAGCACCAAGAAAAGACTCCACGTCACCTGCGAATCCACAGCAGTCGTGTATGCATCCTCTGGAAAAGGAATTAAAACGTTGTCTCTGATGCAGTGTTTAGAGAAAGGTTCTCCCTTAAATGGAAGAGCAAAAAAAAAAAGTCATTAAATAATAAAAGATTCCGTGTTTCGATACTTGATGGCACAATGGACTTCTGTCCAGTCTCACCAGCTCATCAAGATGCTGCAGGCTGATTTCAATCAGACGGTGTTTGAAGGTGCATCTGCTTGGACTGGACCGGACCTGCGACAGGCAGAAGATAACACAGAGCCACAGGACTCCTTTCAGTGTCATTGTGTCACAACAGGAACGATAAACAAACTGCAGTATTAGGAACTGGTTCTATTAAATAGCCAACGTGAGTCAAAGATTCCATCAAATGTAGCTTAAGACGGCGGGCGCATAGCCAAGCGAGGGTGACAACTTTCTTACCTCATGGAAACGCAGAAGTCTGTTTTTTTTATTTGTCCAGTTACAGACAAGTCAGACTTCACGCCTGTAAAACTTGAGAAACAATTAATTATTTCACGAACACCCAAATTTATATTTTCGTGTTCCATACTTATTCCAATTGTATTTACCCTGAAAAACAGGTATGAAAATAGTAGGTGTTCTTACAATGTATTTTCCGTTTATTGATATTCTACGTATATTGTTGCATTACTACTTAATGCAGACTTTCAAACTCTAAATCTTTTTTCCATTTAAACAAGTGTTGATTTGTCTGTTTTTCTAAATGCTTACCTCCATGTTTAACACTTAAGTTTCTTTCCCCCAAGAAACTAGATCTAGTTTTATGTGAACCAAACAGCTTCCACCTCAAAGGTTAAACAAATAAATTAAATTAACAAGCAGATTTAAAAACAAAACACAATTTTAAATGTCTGCTTTCACAATATGCAAATAGAATGCATCATAATTTTAAAACCCGCGGACTTTTAACCAGAGTGACGTTTACTCTAACGTTCTGTAAAAAAAAACCTGCTGAGTGTGTCTCTTTAAAATAAATAATCAAAGTCAATTTAACAACGTAACATAATCAAAAGAGTCTTGGATATAATTTTTATAAATTAATTGTATCCGGTATAATTAGTGTTCTGTATCGATTGTACAAGTTATAACAAACCTACACATTAAGAGAGGGCCTTTATCAGTTAATTATTAGATTAATAATAATTTAATTATTAAATTATTAGATTAATTGCTTGTATCAATGACAGACAGAGCTTTAAAATATTAAGAATAATTTTTAATATCGTACTGTTTAAGATTTTCATATTTAATATAATCATATACTGGGCAGTTTTACAAAACATCACAGTTTCCGTAAGTGAAAAGTCTGAAAGCTTGTGATTAATTTAGAAGTTGTTGTGTAGTTTAGGATATTTTACATGTGGTGATATCAGTTATAAAATGTATTATTTTTGTTGTTGGGGTCGTCATCACGTAAATATCGCCTAAACCACAAAAATACATTTTCGAGAAATGTATCATTTCTAAATCCTGCTATTAACACAACGAGACGAGGCAGAGACCAGTGAGTTTTACCAGTATAAATCCTTCAAACATACTGTTAACTGACTTGTAAACTGCGTGGTGCTGTGTGGTACTTAACTGGGGAATAGAATAACAGAATAATGCGATATTGAACTCTTCTTAACCTTTGGTGCTTTAACGTTGGCAGCCATGAACACATTTAAGATTTACTTAAAAATGGACACCATCTCCGGTTTAAAGAAGAACTATTTTGTTTGGAAGCTTTTAAGACCAGCCAAAATTACAGGTGTTATGTTCTTCACCCATTAATCATTGGAAAATATATTATACTAAACAGACGTTACATAATATCGGTGTCCTCTAATAATATCGATGCGACAGGCACAATACAATAGAAAGTACGCATTCATTTGACATAAATATATAACACCTGATGCGAGCGCAGGTGAAGAATGTACAACAGGAAATCTGTGGATATAAAATTTATATTATTATGTTACTATCAGTGTTCACCTGTCCTGCATTTATTTTACCGTCTCCTCCAACATGTCTTAAAAGGAAAATCTGCTTCATACTGTGACAGGCTCAGCGCTACCTAGTCCATATTGTGTGAGTCCAGATGGTGCGAGACCGAATTGCAGCCCTGTTCTGGGTTTGAAATAGCCGCCAGTGTGTTCGCAATGTCTGCCAACAGCACAGTCCAGGACATGTCGACTTTCAGTTTTAGAAACTGTGATTCACTCCATCGGTGTCAACGGTCCTTATATACTCCAAAAGCCCTTGAAGAATCACCTGCATTTTCCGACTTGTATTAAGCGCTACACAGAGCAGAAAACATGCAGTTTTGGCAAACTTTCGGATTCCTTAGAACAGCAGCTTTTTGGCATGAAATGATATCACACGGTTGTCGGAAAATAGAAACGCATCTCCGATGAATCAGAATCACTTCTTGAACCATTCTTAATCCAGCGCCAATAACGATTTTTGAACCGGCGCTTTCACTCAGAGCGGGGAGAGAAGACGCTCAGGCCCCTCAAGACGAGTTTCAGAAAACATCATCTCGCCGGGTACTTGTTTGCGCGCTGCGGATGTGGTTCTGCTGATGTGCAGAGCAGTAGGAAAGGCACACCAACAGTTACTTTCAACTAAATGGTGGCTGAATTTGCTTATGCGCTTTGTCGACTGGGACAGTGGAAGGCACCTCAACGCGCAAGCACAAAGCAACAGGTCTTGGCCGCCTAACTTGAGGTCAGCGAAAATTAAATACATGACAAATATAACACCGTCTGCTTTTTCAACAATGAGGGTATGACGGGTGTCATTTTCAATGTACAGCTCACCCGTTCTGTTTAGGATCAGACCATCAAGCATATCGGCTGTGCAGCTCTAATGCAGGAAGTCAGAATAAATCGTACAGTACTTTGTGTGTATCGCACTAAGCTAGGACGCCAGGACGACCGCAACAAGGATCTTGTATTGTTCTATTGCATTGTAGCTGCAGGCCAGTTCTACATTTCTACAAACCCCTCCCCACACAGACAATACATGCCCCACACCTCTGTCACACAGGATATCTGACATAAAACCTCAGAGAAATCTCCTGAGTCATGTCAGACGTTATGCTGCGCTGCGCATGTCAAGTGTGCGTGCTAAATGCTGTCTGCTTTGGGACGTACAGTAATGCTATGCATTTGCAAAATACGTGACGTGTTCGTTTACAATCACATTCAATAAAACAAAATTAAAATGGACCTTACATGGATATTTAGATGACGGTATATTCTTTTTAAATAAGAGCAAAAATGAAAAAAGTGTGCGTTATTCTATAGGTTTTGAAAATCGTTATGGTCTGACGTAAAATTTCCGAATTCATCGCATGTATACGTCATGTGTCCTGTAGCTGTGTTACATCATTAAAGTGGCTATTTTTCAGAATCCAAGGGTTTTCGCTGTTTGCAAGGCAATTACAGTTTAACGTCAGTGGATCTGTGATGTGGCTGAGATAGAAATATATGAAAGAGTAACGCGTTACAATAGATCTGCAAAACAAATAAGAATCCATTTATAAGCTAATGTTTACATGTAAATAAAGCTCCTCAAGGCATTTAGTACAGCTCTTGGACAGGAGAAGACAATATCACACATCATATAAGCAGATGAGAATTCAGTTCAAGTTCAAAGTTCATTTGCCTTTTGTGACGCGTACACTGGAATTCTCATTCATGCTTGTTCTCTCAGTGTACGGAGAGATGAAGACAAGAGTCAATAGAAGTGGCTGGCAAGTAAATATTTTACAATATACAATAGTAAAAGCATGTTGCCTTGTTTTGTTTTTTGTTTTTTTTGGTGCATATAGGAACCACAGACGGTTGACAGTGAGAGGTTGAAAATGTCTTTGAATGCAGGAGTTTCCAACACAGCTACGCTGCACTGCTGGAGCCCAGCAGAAACACACAACAAGTTTCCTTTGGCCTTTTATATGATACTTTAGAAGTTGTATCTTGCAATATTCATGTCAGAGGTCAGAGTTCAGAGTTCACTGCATCAGCCCGCTCGGAAGACATTCTTCTAGGTGCTGCTGGCCCCACTAACACCTCTTCCAGCAGCAACCTTAGTTTTTCCCCGGAGGTCTCCCATCCAGGTACTGGCCAGGCTCCCACCTGCTGAGCTTCACTGGGCTGCCAGCTGTGAGCTGCAGGGTGATACGGCTGCTGGTGTCACCCACTGTTGTTCAGTCTGGACAGCTGCATAGGAGCGGACAGGCATTGGGGCTTCTCCTCAGCTTTGAACAAACCAAGACAGCGGCAATGTTGCCCACTGGGAGGCTCCAACACCAGCGCCTGTGCAGGCCTCCATCCTGCTTCACTGCCAGAGCCGGTATCGGTGTTGTCGCTGTCTATCACACACACCTCAGTCAGTTACACCATCAGATACTCCAGCTCTCTAAAGCATGTACTGTATGTCATATGGCCACCATGAGGTGCAATTTATACAGTGAGTGTGAGGCATCTACACATGACGATAATATAACTGTTGGTGAGAAACATAATGTCATTTATTGTTCATATTTTTTATATATGTCACGGTATATAAAAATGCATTAACTAGATTTGTAGCTTCTGATTTTAAACAGAAAAAACGCTGATCCGCTGATACCCTGTCTTTCATTCGTTCCTATTCGATACATCTGTTCATATCCAGATAGATTTCACTAACGCTCCGATTTAAAGCAAGGTGAAGTTTCAGTTTTACACTGTATAACGTAGTCAAAGATGTATAATCGCTATTTTAATTTGTTTTTTTTTCATAGTTGTATTGTGTCAGGAACAGCCCTCTCGCTTCGGTGACATGCATGACTCTTCGTATTTCGCGCGATTCTATATATGGGTCATGTCTTTACAATATATTGTATTTTCGCTGTGGCAGAGGTTAGGAACCCCCAGAAGACGCTTGTGGCATCGACAGGGTCTTGGTACCGCTTAAGAGTGACACAACTTCCCTTTTTATTTGAAAAACGTTTTTTCCACTTCCCATTTCACAGCTGTCAGTACCAGGCAGGTCTCTTCCTTTGTGCATCTACTCTACAAGGCAGAGTACTGAATCAACATAGAAATAGTTTTTTTTTATGACTAACCATGGAATTTGATGGATGCGTTTACGTTATTCACTTTACCGGTTTATTAAGCAGAGGCTAAGTTAGAATCAAGATATGGACACAGACAGTTTAGCCCCAGAAGTATTGATCTCAGGGGATAAAAGACTTCTTGACCATGCACTGAATATTCCGCTCGGTTAGAGCAAGCACTAACGTGTTGGGACGTCAGCTAGCTAAACCGATTGAATAACAGGTCATTCAAAATGTAACGTTCAAAGCAAAACTATCAACGTGTAATAGAGAAACTTACCGGTAGTGAAAACACAGAATAAAAGTCTGAAAAAAATATGCATCTTTGATCCTCAGAGACTATATTGGGTTTTGATGCATAAAAATAAATAGCGGATTTTAAAAATCTATCGGCGGTAAAAGCAGACGGACAATGAAGATGCTTCATTTTTTTTTTGCTGTATGTGCGAAACGTTTTCCAGAAAAGCTCTTTCATGTCTTAGCTTTCCATTTCTGCAATCTGCACCAGTAACTCAGAATCCCCGCCTCCCCCGTCCCTTTCCTCTAAACCGCTGAGGACCTCGACGTTGGTTTTTGAACGGGTTAAGGTTAAAAATACTTCATATTGAAGAATGACTCAGTTTGCGCAGGGATTTTCACACTACAGTTTGGGGATGCATTACCTCATCGTCGGTCTCACAGAAGTGGGAGGGTTTCATTCGTCTGATTCTGGTCCGCTGTCTGTCCCCCCAGCTCGATTGCACTCAGTAGGTGACGGGGCCTTCTCCTGCTGCGCCCCAAAGCCCTGGAAGTCTATCCCAAAGGATATTAGAGAGCCAGCTTTCCTGAGCGCTTTCCAACCCAGACTGAAAACCTTCCTCTTCAGAAAGTCTTTAATCGGTTCTGTCTTTCCCTTGAGTCGCCTTCTGCACTCTGCGGGTTTTTAACGGTGCTCTCGTTTTGTTAACTCGTCTCCTTGTTTGTTTTTCTTTCAGACGTTTTCAGAAGTTGCTTTTAATATTCTTATGTAATAATAACAATAACTTTGTTTTTAATAATTAAACCCCTTTTTGCCAGAGACACGTCCTCCACTCTCACACAGACACAGCTAAGGCGTCGTTGTTGAACTGGCAAATCGTGATGAGAGAGTGTGACGGACATCACAGCCTTATAGAGCCTCGCTGGGATGTCCATCTTCTGTTAATGACCTCTTCTCTAGCACTGTATCCGAGCATCTACTGTCCCAGTAGCACGATCCCCGGTTTCAGACGTCTGCCACAGCTCTTGAGGGGATTTGTTCTAAGAAGTCTTCTGTTCTACAATCAGGAGGTTCAGATGTGCGAATATTGTAAGAGCCGCGCTCTAAACTGTACGATGCAATGAGGTTTCTCGCCACCATAACTTAAATAATGTAGGGAAAAAAAGGGTTTTTTCATATTGTGTTCTTTCTGTGTAAAACGTCTCGGCATTCTTAACGCAAAGCTCACCTGACTCAACACTTGCATACAACACCAGAAAGTCAAAAACTCTGAACACGCAACACACACACCTGAAGTGTAGCGTCTTTTCTTTTATTTGAAAAAAATCAAATCAGTTCATTCAGTATAAAATGCAATACATGAAGCTTTTGCTGGTCTTAATTAGATCACAGTCATGGTAAATACATTAAATAAATAAATAATAAATTAAATAAATAAATCGATCAATCGATCGTCATTAAAACATAATAGAATAGAATAATATAAATAAATAAACGTCTTCTCTTTTTTGGTCAGCTTCTGGGTTCACCAGTGAATCAAGGAGACTATCTCCTTCTTCATGGAGTTTCATCTTTACTTCTTGTTGCTCTCTAGGAATTCCTGAAATTGCTCCAGTGCGCGACGGAGGTCCGTCCTCACGCTCTCCCACGCGCAGTAGCTGTAGTCCTGGGGGGTGAGAACACGAGGCTTTAGAAGTCACGTGGGTGATCACGTCCGTTTCCAGCACAGCTGTGCTGCACTGCTGGAGCCCGGCAGAGAGAGAAGCTGCATCTCGCACTATCACTGACATTGATGAGAAGTGCTTGTTGCACTACAAAGCAATTACACCTCGACACTAACTATGATTCTTAAAGTTACACCATGAGAATAAAACCTGTTCCGGATGATTCGCGGATTGGGTACCTTATCTCTCAGGACCTTCTCCAGCTTGGCGAAGCTTGTCTTCAGAACCACGTTGACGCCGAGGCGACCCGGTTCTCCGGAGAGTTTCATTTCGCTCCCTGCCTGCAAAGGACAAGGAGCAAAAATCTCACGTCTCCGTGTCACAGTCTGTTCAGTGTCTGGACAGCTAAGGTTCAAGAATCACAGGTTACATAAAAACACTGCATTCTCTCCATCTACCGGTTTCTCCCGTTTCCAACGGCCCCGCTTGCTCGCTTTTAGTGGAACCTTCCATTACAGTTTCAGAAAATGGGGAGCAGATTTCATTCTGGAGTTAACTAAACCCACAAAAATCTGAACATGTTCTATCGTGCGATAGTTCCGTGTGATAATGTATACACTTAACACTTAAAATGACAGAGGAGCGAACGCAGTAAGAGATACTTACGCAAAGTGTCAGCTGTCTGATCTGGCGATAAAGGAGGCCTTGGAAACGTTCCAGTTCAGAGATTTCCCAGGTCGCAGGGTGCTCAGTTTTGTTGAAGATGTTGTGCACGCACCTCATGGTCTCTAGTCCAGCGAGTACAATATCTTCGTTCTGGAAGAAAAACAACAATTATTACTAATGCACGCAGGAATATCTGTATGTGCTTGTAGAGTATTTATAATCCACCAGCACTTGAAGCCGAAATGTGTTCTGATTTCATCGAACTGAAGTTAAAAAAAAATGTTAACCTTGACATTTTCAGCTGTCTTGAAAGCATCCATTGGGAATGTGGTGATAATTTGTGAAACGCACTCCACCGGGAAATCTCCACCCTAGAGGAAAATAAAACGAAATTAAGCTATATATATAAATAAACTACAGAATATAAAATTAATATTCGGAGTGGAGCTTCTTAGTTAAGATGTATTACCATTTCCTTCAAAGCCTGGATACTTTTGTCGTTTATGTTTCCCAGTTGATGCTCCAACCAAGTGCATTTCAGAGACTGCGTTTCCACAGAGAGAAACAGAACCAGGCTGAGCGTCACTAATTTCTGCAGAGCCATTTAGCAAGAGTCGGATATTGATCAAAGCAAATAAATATATAGAAGGATAAAATCTACTCTGATCTGAAATACAGATTTGATGAATTAATGTTAATCCTGCTGCCAAAGAAGTAGAACTCCGATTTATGATTTTCTAGAGTGCACCAGCCGGGTTTATAAAGCATACCTCTTTCGACCTGTGCAATGCAAAAACATAAGTGTGTTTTTTATTCATTCCATAGAATTCTGGTTGATTTCCTCTTATGGCTAGGGAATGTCCATTTTCTGTTTCAATTCTTCTACATTTGCTTGTCTGAGATCTGCTTTCCCTCCTTTGCATTCAGATCTAAACACAAAGATGATTTCTAATTATACAAACTAATTTTGTTTCATTGTTGTTGTTGCCCGGTTAGAAAATACGGAGACGAGAGCTGCGATGCTGTGGTCTCTTTCTCTAATTGTAAATCTTGTATCTTTCTGCTTTCAGTTCCTGTACTGTACAGTCACGCTCTCCTGCCGCTCCGAAACAGTTACTCCACATAGTCCCGAACGGAGTACTAGAAATAAACAATTCACAGCGATAAATTGCACCTACTAAGATTTTTAATAATTAACGTGGAAGATGATAAACAATTAATTATTAATAAGACTTGCACTGGGTCTAAATCTATTGAGAGAGAAAAAAAAACCGCTTTCCGTAGAATTAATGTGAAAACCGAAGAAATTCCTAAGTAATTATTACCCAACTATTACGTTATTGAATGGGGGGGATCTCTGAATAACAAAATCATGCTGACGTGCTTTGCACACCTGGCAGGTCCATAGGACTGATGATATGAAGTCTCGTTTTCAGGAGACGGTTTAGCTGCAGATGTGGGGAATACACCTGATCGAAGGAAGAAAATGAGCAGAAAAACGAAATGTCAGACCTACCAAGAGATGCAGTAAATGAGATTGCTATGTACTGCAGCTGTTCTCTGGGTTATTGTGCTACTGGACACATACTGTATTTGCAAGTGACAGAGTTTTCTGTTCCAGGAAATGTGGATGTGGATGGTGGTCTGGGGGACCTGTGGTCAGAAGGTGGTGCAGATTAGAGGGGATCAATGGAATAAGGTAATAATGGGCGGTAGGATCTGGAAAAATGGTCCATTTGTGGGGTCATCCTGTAAAATAGGGAAATTTGCTTGGCTGGTCCTGGGAATAGAAAGGGAGCTGGAGTGGAAGGGTTGAGCAGTGGAATACAGCCCTGGGTCTGAGATTTCCCTCTTGGATTGATGTTCCGAGTGCTGAGGGCCCCATCCAACACATCGTCAAGGGTATCCCCGGTCAATGAAGGACAAGTGCATTATAATGGCTTTGACTTTCTATAGGAACGGTGAGAAAGGGGCGAGTTATGGGGGTGTTAGGGGTGGTAGGAGCTGTAAAGCAGACAGCCGTTTGAATGGGTGGGTGTCTAAGATACAGAAGGTGACAGTCCTGTTAGGCGATGCAGACGCTTATATCCAGAAAGCAGAGAGTGGAGGAGGACACATTTACAGTGAATTTTAAAAAGATGAATGGAAGTTGGTGAAATGATGCAGGCACTCTTATACAGTGGATATGAATGTTTTTTTTTTAATTTTGTAAAGCTTTTGTAATTTTTAAATTATTTTTCCTAAAAATGATCTGTTTGTTTTCCCACTTAAATATTGTTGGTTACAAGATCTTATTAAAGGTGAAAAAAGGTCTGACGTGATTTGTCTTGATTTCAGCCTTTACATCTACAAAAGCTGCCGGTCCAGCGGGGAGAAGCAGTATTCCATCCAGCTATCTATGTGTTTGCATGATTTGGTGTCTTCCTGGTACCCAGCAGCCATATCGCCCTGCAACTCCCAGCTGGCAGCCCCACTGGAGCTCAGCAGGTGTGAGCCTGGCCAGTACCTGGATGGGAGACCTCCTGGGAAAAACTAAGGCTGCTGCTGGAAGAGGTGTTAGTGGGGCCAGCAGGGGGCGCTCACCCTGCGGTCTGTGTGGGTCCTAAAGCCCCAGTGTAGTGACAGGGACACTATACTGTAAACAGGCGCCGTCCTTCAGATGAGACGTAAAACCGAGGTCCTGACTCTCTGTGGTCATTAAAAATCCCAGGGCATTTCTCGAAAAGAGTAGGGGTGTCACCCCAAATTTCCCATCGGCCTTTATCAATCACGGCCTCCTAACAATCCCCTTCTATGAATTGGCTTCATTCCCACTGATCGCTGATGTGTGGTGAGCGTTCTGGCGCACTATGGCTGCCGTCGCATCATCCACGTGGATGCTGCACATTGGTGGTGGTTGAAGGGAGTCAACCTGTAAAGCGCTTTGAGTGGAGTGTCCAGAAAAGCGCTATATAAGTGTAAGCAATTATTATTATTATACTGTAAAAAGGAGTCGTATAAGATAATAAACTGAGCTCTCTGTGGTCATTAAAAATCCCAGGGCGTTTCTTGAAAAGTAACCTGCCAGTGTCCTGGTCACATTTCCCATTGGCCTTTACGCATCATGACCTCCTAATAAGCCCCCAATTCATCACTCTGTTCTCCTCCCCACTGATAAGTGGTGTGTGGTGAGCGTTCTTCTGTTGCATCATCCAGGTGGATGCCCCATTACCTGGTGTGCTCAGAAGAGTGCTATATAAGTGTAAGCTAATATTATTAGTAGTAATAAAATTGCGGATACATCTGATTGGTAGGGAGCTGGGGATGAGGGAAATATATCGGTTCAGTTTTCGGCTTCAGCCATAAAGTAGATCCTTTAGCCAGACTACAACAGCGCCCCCTCTGTCTGCTGCTTTTATGACAATCCCTTCTATGGTTGAGGTGACACCCGATCTGTTTGTAATCAGAAACATTGAAGTGACTTATCTTATTTCCAAAAACCACAGTCCTAATTATGACTTGAATATGTCCGGAAGACGCGTTGCGTTACAGAATTCAGTAACCAGAAACATTTCTCGTCCTTGGTCCAGTACAGTAGTGTATTAAGTACATTTTCAATAACACAAACACAAGGCGATATTTTGTATGCCAAGATTTATTAATTTAAAAGTACGAATACATTACATATATACTCAAATGTTTAATAAGTTAAATAAATAACATAGCTAAATAAATAACAGCTAAATAAATAACAATTTAATTTTTCCAGTTATTAAAGTGTAGAGTATATTTAAAAACTTTCAATAAATATTTATATAAATAGTACGAACGACTTTAAATATTAGTAAAAAATAAATATTTTGACATGTTCTTATTACAAAAACGAATACTTCAGTAGTGTTCCACGTTGAGCGCTCCGACTTGCTGCTGTTTTTCAAGAATGGCTTGTAAGACCTGTATGAGGTTTTTTCTTGTGATTTCCCAGGCGCAGGAACTGTAATTCTGGAACAAAGAAGTCTCAATTTAGAACGCAGTAAATACTGCGTGGCTAAAACAAAGGTGCCCGAGGCGTGTTTTCGAAGTGAATAATGTTCATCTACACCAGTTTGGTGTAGTCAGTGAGTTTATGCTAAAGCCTTAGACTAATGAAGATTACTGCGTTCTCTTGAACAAAGTACCCGCGAATCAGTAAACTGTGACATCAGAGCAACCAAGATTAAGAACTTCTCGCCTTGTAATATTTTCACGTTTTACAAACAAATCCTCCGTTTTTTGTATTCGTACCAGAAATGACCACATTAGTCTCAACCCTACAAAAACATTAGAGCTCCTAATTCTAACCAGGTTAAATGCAATAAGACTGATATAAACCTTTAAAATGAGAGGACCAGTCTATTCAATGGCCTGATTGCAAACATCAGTCGTTTGCTTTGGTAGATTTGAACTCCAAATGTATTGAAAACACGCGATGACCTGTCAATTTAACACACGAAGCAGCTCGGATCTCTCGTCCCGAATCACGCGTGACTGCCGAAAAAGTCCGCAAAGGGAATTTTCTAAAAAGTAATAATGCTTTTAAAAAAAGCTAACTGGCTTTATAAAAACAAAAAGATGATATTTCACGCATGCCGGTACCTTTTCTTCCAGAAAACGTTCCATTTTCTTAAAGTAGGTCTTCAGCTGCACCGTCGAGTTATTGGCAGAAGATGTTTCTCTCCGCGTCCGATTCCTCAGAGCCTGAAAAGACGTTTTTGAGATCTTTATGAACTGGAAGCGCACCACACCTTGCACAAATTACTTTCCCGAACAAGGCCCAGTTAAAAAAAAAAGAAGGTCTTTTTAAAGGCCCAAGCAGATGTTCTGGAACTTGAGGGAATGCTTCGACGTTATCCGTTCGCTGTCAAAGATTAGAAAAACTATGGAAGATAGTGCATATCATAAGAAGACTGGTTAGTGGTTTTACACCTTACCTCAGGATTCCTCAAACGGACGTTTGCTTTCAAAGTAAGCAGAGCGTAAAACGCACGTAATTAATAAAATATGGCCTCCTGTACTGTATATCCGGTGCAAGGCCACCATGTGCGATTACACACTCATGGTGAATCCAACTTCCACACAAAATTCTCCAAGTTACTGCTGAAAGTAGCGTTCGCTTTAAAAAATCCTGCAAAGCCTGTTTTCTGTATTTTTAAAAAACGTTATGACTAATTTTACCTTGTTTGTCAGTCCCCACCGCTCTAAAGCATACTTGTCGAGTCATCTCGGAACGTGTGTGGGAAAGGGGCTAATGTAACTCGACGCACGCCTCAGTGCAACTTACACATTTCTTGAAGTCGTAAACCTGACGAAAAACAACACCCTGGAAATCCTCCAGCTTTCTTTGGTTCCATGTTGACGGCCTGCCTTCGCTTTGAAAGAGGGTGTTAACGCTCCTTAGCGTTTCGTAAACCACCGGCTGGATGTTTTCATTCTGAGTTTGGGCGAACAAAGAAAACAAAACGTTAGCCAGAAAAATACAGAATCATGTTCCAATCGCTGCCAGCGTGTGAGCTGACTGACATCTGCCATTCGCCTCTGACGCTACACACGTGTGAACGGCCATCCCTGTGCTCGGCGGGTATTTTGGGTGAGAGAATCAGCCTTCACCTGCGAGCCATCGGCAAGCACCTCCGCTGGGAAAGTAATCAACACGTTGTCTTTGATGCACTCTCTCGGGAAATGTCCTCCCTTTAATGTAAAAGAGAAAACAATACAGAAGCGTTCAAGCGATCGAATTTTAAGAAGTAGCGTATTCATCTCCAGGTTAGAAATAGTCGATTTCGGACTCACCATGTCTTTGAGAAGATTCAGGCTGACTTCAATCAGATGCTCTCTGAATGCGCACCTCGTAGGCATCGCCGAAGCCTGCGAGAGGCAGAAGACAACACACAGCCACAGAGAGCCTTTCAGTGTCATTTTGCGACTACCGTATGGATTAATAATCTGCAAATTAATGTGCTGCATAATGGTTCGGTTCTCTTAAATAGCCTATAGCGAAGTCACTCATTCCATTGCCAGCGTGAGAAGTACCGTGATCTCATCCTACGGAGACCTGGAGATTTTCCACTGTCCGGTAGGAAATGATTGATATGCCGATATTTGTCGCATACACTATACCTCCATTCATGCTTAATACATAACCACAAAAAGTTCACAACCAACACACGAAACGTAAAACGTTTACACTTACCCGAAATTTTGTTTTGCGCTGTTCAAACAGCAAAGGTCACGGCCTGGAGTGAAGACTTGCATGCTGAAGTGACATTGCAATGTTTGTCTTATTTTTTTTTTGGTAAGAGAATAATGTGCAATGTTGTTCTTTGAATTCTATTGAAATGTACAGGAGTGCTGGGTGTCCATAAAAAAATATCTCTCAGGGGACGATCAAATCTCATTTTATCTGATTATCTTTCCCGTTCTCATGAGATTAATCGGCGTTCATTTTACAGCAAATATCAATTCACTGCACGCAAGAAACTAAAACACTCCAACTATTCGATCAAAGTGAATCTTACATGTAGTCACATTTTAATTGAATGATAACAATCAGACTCAGAGGTACTTTATGAGCCATAGCAAAAGTACGGCCCACGAGATGTTTATCAATAATGTAATGTTTTGCTATATCGATTTGATTGCTTTTCGAAGGGCGTCGGATAGATTTATCAACTCCTCAGTTTATTTTGATATAATGCTACATTGATTTAATTGATTAGCGTATTATAGCTTGCATCTTTTTTTATAATTTAGTCGTTTAAATGCATTTGTTTTAAACGAATAAATATTATGAATATTTCAAAGCATTAAACCACCCTATGGTATTTTATTTAGCGACAAGGGGAAGGTGATAAAATAATTTTGAATATATTTATATTTACTTGATTAATATATATATAATTTTAAAATGAGACCACTGAATTGTGTAACTGGGAACTTTGGCAAACATCTTGTATGTTCCTCTCAGACCAATTCTTCATTATTTTTTTACCGCTCCCTCGGTCGTGTAGAAAAACGGACAATTTGTGTTTTAGTGTCCAGGGACAAGTTGTATTCTAGATGCGTTTTGGTCTTGATTAGTCCAAAACCGTGTCGTGAATCACCCGCGTTTTCCGACTTGTCGTATTAAATGCTACGCAAATAAGAAGACCAACCGTTTTCGCGAATTTTCGAGTTTTACCAAAAAATGTGGGTTTTCCTGTCGATAAAGCTAAACCCGTTTAGATGAATCAGAACTAATTATTAAACCGCGCTTAATCTACTCATAATAACTGTTTCTGAAGCCGACATTTTGATGACTACAGTGGGAAGAGAGGTAAGGATCAGGCTTAATAGTTTCGTATCACATCACCTAGCTGCTGGAGTGATCTACGCGCTGCGGTTGTGGTTGGTGTTGAGTTGCAGTGGAAATTTCAAATAGACAAATAAGCAAATGTCTAAATACATGGTTTGGATTTTTCAGGCGGCGTCTTCCAAAATGCACATCGATTTTCTTCTAATTGGGTATTAAAAGTGGTTTCAAAATGTTTCTGCTTTGTCCAAGGCGTGCTTCGGTTCTACGGCAGCTGTGTGATGTCCATAAAGTGCTTACTTTCAAGAAGCCAAGGACGCGATCAATCTAGATTTATATCAATTACAATGTAGAGATACATGTAAACATTAAGTACAGGAAAAAATACTCTCAAATAATCTTGACCACTTACAAAAACGAGCATAGCCCATACTACTAATAATGATGTTATTATTCTAATCCACTACTACTAATAATAACTACTATTATAATTTATACAATAACTACTATTCTAATCTACTACCATCTATTATTAATAATAATGATATTATTATTATTATTATTATTATTTCTATTATTATTATTATTATTATTATTATTATCATCATTATCATCATTATTATTATTGTTGTTGTTGTTGTTATATGAGTACTGCTATGTGTGGCAAACCTCATATCAGTTGATCAGATTTGTTCAACAAATGCAATTTCTCTCAGGCGTGCTAGGCGTTATAAATCTTGACAATAGAATAGAGAGTATAGAGATATTTTTGCGACAGCAATAGTTTGCAAAAAATGACAGTGTTTTTTTCTGGGTTTCACATTTCAACCGTTATGCCACACTCTTTTGCGTGAACTACACAGTGCACCTCTGCCTTGTGTATTATGATTTTTTTTAATCCACATTTTACTTGTTTCCCTCCTGCAGTAATGGCCAGGAACTCCTGGCTGCCAGGCCTGACTCACGAAGATCAGCTTCATTTTCTGAATTCGAGCGAACCGCGCTTTCACCACTATCTCTCGGTTCCCGTTTCTCACCTGGCCGCTCAACGCGCACTTTTCCCTTCGGTGAAAGTGAATCACTTTCGTCTCCGCCGTCTGCTAACTGGGCAGGGAAATTAGTCAAAACTGAAATAAGTCTTCATGCGTTATTTAATTTTAAAGCAAACATCGGCGAGGTTAAATGCCGGGATCAGGTTGTGAACACAGAACACAGAGCCCGTGAAGACCGATTTTCAGTGGATCACGCAAGCGACTAATTATTTCACTCCGTTCACGCAGAAGAGCAAACTTTTCTATCTTGGTTGATCAGCGTGGACAATCCAGTTACGACCTTTGAAAAACAGATCAATCGGAACGTGGCCTGCAAAGCAAAACCATCAACGTGTCACAGAACTGTATGCCCACTCTGATAATATACGCTAAAATTATAAAGACTTTGAAGAAAGCATAACAGACGCCGCCTGTGTTTAAAATCTGTCGGTGCTGCAGAAACACACGGGCAATACAGATGGGTTCCGTTTCTGTTGTATGATGTAATCATTTCTCCACAGCCCCGATTAAAAGGTTTAATGTCTAAGACATTGGTTTTAGCTTTCTATTTCTGCAGTCTAACCTCTAAACTGACATCTCGGAATCCCCACCTCCCCCGCTCCTAACTCTGCCTCGCTGCTGCTAGTGAATTGGGTAA
Source organism: Atractosteus spatula (assembly GCF_055471065.1). Taxonomy (NCBI): domain Eukaryota; kingdom Metazoa; phylum Chordata; class Actinopteri; order Semionotiformes; family Lepisosteidae; genus Atractosteus; species Atractosteus spatula. The sequence continues at coordinate 8,046,955 of NC_142731.1, read as the reverse complement.
CGTTAAAACGCTTTCTTTTCAGGAATGAGTCAGTTTTCTGATTTACGAAGGGGTTTTTAGGATATACTTGGTTGGTGCATTGCATCATCGGTAAGCTGTCTGAGATGGAAGGGTTTGGTAACAGGTTTGGTTGAAGTATGGTCTCTGTAAACCCCTAACTCAGCCGGATGGAGTATCACAGTCAGCTGTGACGTTCGGTGCCTCTAGCACAGTGGTTTCCAGTGGTGGTGACCCCCACACCTGCAGCTCATCAGATACATTTAAATCTTAGTTGATCTCTGTTGCTCCATTGAGATATTTGCATTTTGCGTCTAGTCACATTCTATTTCACTTACAAAACGCAGTGGTTAAAGCTCCATGTTTAAGAGGTGGGATCAGTTCGAACAGTTCGAACGAAACTTATTACGAATCTTATTATGTATTAAACCAATAAAGGGTTTGACTGTATAACCTGTCACGACCGCCAGCCTGCCCAGACCAGCCCACAGGAGAGCTAACCAGCGCCTGCAGCGGGGCGATAATTACAAGCGCCGCCGCACTTGCTAACTCAACACCACAAGCCCTACCGTGCGGCGGGCAGGGGTATTTAAGCCATTCACACCCGCTTCCTGCTGCTCGGTATTGAGTCTACTCATAGAGAGCTCTACCTAGCGCTTATTTTGGACCTCGCCTTTCGAGTCGGACTGTTCGCCTCTATTAGTACTTCCTGGATTTTGAACCGCCTTTCTCCTTCTCGACCACGGTCTCGCCTGACGTTCCGGATTGTTCGCCTGCCTCGACACCTACCTACTCCTGCGTCTGCACAGGGTCCACCTGTCTCTTCATTGGGGATTCCTTGCATAACCGTGTCTCGGCTTAAGCAAAAACCGACAGATGTGCATTTTCACCAGGTTGCAAATAGGTTGCATTATAAAGTACTGTTAGAGGCTCTGAGCGCATAACTGGAGGGTTACGTGTTCAGACCATTCGAACCCTGAGCTAGCAGCTTGAATCTGATCTCTTCGGTTTGCTAAATGTGTAAAAATGAGTACAAATGTAAGTCCCTTTGGATATGTGTCAGCGAGTAATTGACAATAAAACGTTTGACCAATACGATTATTGCTCCTTAAGTACTCTACTCACTCTTGCTATTGTAGATTGCAGCCTTATTTTAATATCCTAAGATTCCATAATATTAGGATAAGTGATTTGGGGGTATTGTATAGTGCACTACAACTAATTTGGTTTTAAAGTAAAAAATATGAAAAGATATCAAGTATATCAGGGCCACCTTAGACTACAGCAAGGATGCAGACTTGCTGTTTATTGCTTCTTCTCCTGCACTCTTATCTAACCAATTGATCAAACGCACAACAATACAGCGTGCATTTACAATGAAATGTATTTTCTACGAGCTCACGGGGGGGGGGTAACAAAATTAAAGTTACAAAATAAGGTTACATAATAGCGCAATAGATATTGAATAATCTACTGCCCCAGTAGTAGGTCTCAGTCTCAGACTCAACTCGCTTCTCTCGGTTAGATCCTAATCAAGGAACACGTAACGGTTTATTCCACACTGACCAGAGCAGAAAAGAAACACAACGTTTCGGCTGTGGAGCCTTCTTCGGGTGAATTTCTTTTCTGCCTGGAAGAAACCTTTACTTGTTCCCTTGCAGTCTAAGCCTGCTGACGCAGCTCCCCACCCGAACTACTAATGAATGCGATGGAGAGAGGAGGTTTGTATAATAAGGTATTTGTCGTGCACTATGGCTGCCGTCGCATCATCCAGGTGGGGCTGCACACTGGTGGTGGTGGAGAGGAGTCCCCATTACCTGTAAAGAGCTTTGATTGGAGAGTCCAGAAAAGTGCAATATAAGTGTTATTATTATTATTATTATTATTATTATTATTATTATTATTATTATTATTAAATCAGTTGTTTTTTGTTTAATTTTCAAATTTTAATGCAGTTTGAGTTGTACTCCATTTCCACCTCATAAGCATTAAAGGAGGCAGTAGCAATAGAGCATTGTTTTGTGCATGTGATATTTGCCCATTATGTATAACACATTATAAATGTTTTTTCTCCATATTATCATATGATTACTAATTTATTCCACATTACTATATTACCATTTTACTATACATACAGTATTTTACTATAATATGTGCCATATTACTGTAATTGTATCATTTGCAAAGTATAACCAACTGTCAGACTCCTTAAATCTCACATTTAAATGCTTAAAGATAAAGTTTTGCAAGCCTATCCAAAACAACCTTATTTTATATTATATTATATTATATACGTGCAGGTAATAAATGTGTGAGAGTTTCTGTTCCACCCGTACACAATACACATGAATCATTTTGTTCCTGTGTAAATCTAGAAAGTGGTAGTTTAACCGGCTAAAACCTTTGCACCACGTTAAATGTTATTTCTTTAGCCTTGTTTGTGAAGGCAGTATCTATCAAGTGTTGTCCAAACTAAGAAGCAGGGTTTATGTAGATTCCTTGTATGGTTATTGTTGCAGTTTTTATCTTCATCTTCAGACTGTGCAGAGCAATGGAGAATCGGACTGTGGTACGTCATGAAGGTGCGACGGAAGGACGCCCCAAACAACCTCCTGTGCGATCGGCGCGTCACGCAGCCGCAGTGCTCAGCCCTTCTGAAGGTTGTAGGCCAGGAGCCGGGCGAACTCATGACAGCTGGAGAGTTTTAGTCTCCACCACCATAACTCAAAGAATTGGCCTTCAGATACTGTTTGTGTTGAAAACTGTTACACAGTTCTGACAAAGACATTCAAAGCACGCAGCTGAGAGCGACCCAAAACGCAGCGACCTGCCCCGAAAGCACGTCATGGACTACGAGGCTATATGGAGCACAGACACAATGAACACACCATGTCATAGAAAGTGCATGTAACATTTTTTTATTTAAACTTCAGATTGCAACTGTTAAAAAAGTCATCACAAATATACATCGAGAAACATCGAAAATAAATATCAAAATAAATTAATATATATATAAATAGGCGAATAAATAAAATAAATAATCATAGGTTCCTTTGACATGGGCCGTGGGTTAGGAATTCATTCTTCATGGAGTTTCATCTTTACTTCTTGTTGCTCTCTAGGAATTCCTGAAATTGCTCCAGTGCGCGACGGAGGTCCGTCCTCACGCTCTCCCACGCGCAGTAGCTGTAGTCCTGGGGGGTGAGAACACGAGGCTTTAGAAGTCACGTGGGTGATCACGTCCGTTTCCAGCACAGCTGTGCTGCACTGCTGGAGCCCGGCAGAGAGAGAAGCTGCATCTCGCACTATCACTGACATTGATGAGAAGTGCTTGTTGCACTACAAAGCAATTACACCTCGACACTAACTATGATTCTTAAAGTTACACCATGAGAATAAAACCTGTTCCGGATGATTCGCGGATTGGGTACCTTATCTCTCAGGACCTTCTCCAGCTTGGCGAAGCTTGTCTTCAGAACCACGTTGACGCCGAGGCGACCCGGTTCTCCGGAGAGTTTCATTTCGCTCCCTGCCTGCAAAGGACAAGGAGCAAAAATCTCACGTCTCCGTGTCACAGTCTGTTCAGTGTCTGGACAGCTAAGGTTCAAGAATCACAGGTTACATAAAAACACTGCATTCTCTCCATCTACCGGTTTCTCCCGTTTCCAACGGCCCCGCTTGCTCGCTTTTAGTGGAGCCTTCCATTACAGTTTCAGAAAATGGGGAGCAGATTTCATTCTGGAGTTAACTAAACCCACAAAAATCTGAACATGTTCTATCGTGCGATAGTTCCGTGTGATAATGTATACACTTAACACTTAAAATGACAGAGGAGCGAACGCAGTAAGAGATACTTACGCAAAGTGTCAGCTGTCTGATCTGGCGATAAAGGAGGCCTTGGAAACGTTCCAGTTCAGAGATTTCCCAGGTCGCAGGGTGCTCAGTTTTGTTGAAGATGTTGTGCACGCACCTCATGGTCTCTAGTCCAGTGAGAACAATATCTTCGTTCTGGAAGAAAAAAACCCCAACAATTATTACTAATGCACGCAGGAATATCTGTATGTGCTTGTAGAGTATTTATAATCCACCAGCACTTGAAGCCGAAATGTGTTCTGATTTCATCGAACTGAAGTTTAAAAAAATGTTAACCTTGACATTTTCAGCTGTCTTGAAAGCATCCATTGGGAATGTGGTGATAATTTGTGAAACGCACTCCACCGGGAAATCTCCACCCTAGAGGAAAATAAAACGAAATTAAGTACAACGGAAAAATAAACTGCAGAATATAAAAAATCATATTCGGAGTGGAGCTTCTTAGTTAAGATGTATTACCATTTTCTCCAAAGCCTGGATACTTTTGTCGTTTATGTTTCCCAGTTGATGCTCCAACCAAGTGCATTTCAGAGACTGCGTTTCCACAGAGAGAAACAGAACCAGGCTGAGCGTCACTAATTTCTGCAGAGCCATTTAGCAAGAGTCGGATATTGATCAAAGCAAATAAATATATAGAAGGATATAATCTACTCTGATCTGAAATACAGATTTGATGAATTAATGTTAATCCTGCTGCCAAAGAAGTAGAACTCCGATTTATGATTTTCTAGAGTGCACCAGCCGGGTTTATAAAGCCATACTCCTTTCCATACGTTTCAAAACTATATATTTTTTTCATACTATTTGCGGATGATTTCCCCGTGTTGGGGGAAATGTCCAATTTGTGTTTCAGTTCTTCTGCATTTTCACTTATGCAGTTTCAAACTGCTGTCTGTCTTTTTAAAAATCTAAAATACATTCACAGTCTAGAATAAATTCAAAATAAATCCATTCAAATCTTAACAAAAACACTAATTAGATTTCTAATTAAACAAATTAAACCTCTGCGAGTGGTTGGAAAGTTAGAAAATACAGAGAGGAGATCTGCAATATGGTTCCTTTTCCTAATTGTATATCATGTATCTTTCTAATTTCAGTTCCTGTACTGTACAAAACACTCAGATTGCACAGTCCCGAACGGATTCATGGAAATTATCCACAGTAATACATTTCATTAACACAAAAGTTTAAAAATTAATTGGGGATATGGTAACGTTATGGTGACGTTGCATTATTTATTCTACAGCTGTTGAGTCGATGAGACCATTTTCCAACGAATTAATTGGAAAAATTAAAAAAAGTAATTCCAAAGTAATTTTGACCCAGGAGAAATGTCGTTATTGAAGACTGACATGTTTCGGACACCTGGCAGGTTTTTAGAAATTGTATCTTTTTATTTGTCTAGTATCAAGTGTCTGTTTCAATATCTACAGTTGCGGGAAATGCAAACTGGTAAAATGTTTTCTATATCTTATAGACATCACGCAAATGTGTTAGGGCTAGCCAATAAATAATTGATCATTGAATCGCTTGTTGAACCAATTTGACATGAATAGCTCGTTCTTCATTGAATGATCTTATACTGCGTTAACTTTTGGATAACAATTGACAAAATATCCACCTGTGTTATTCTTTAAACATTTCTTTGGAAAAAGGCCAGCCCCGGAGAAATAAAATTGAAGAATATGCAGTACAAAATCGGCGTTGAATCAGCTAGGGTAGCAATACAACCGATGACCAGGACAGCGTATCATTTATTTCAGAACACGAATGCTCTATCAAGTATTCCAAATTTAAATCTGAACCGCTTGCAGTCCCGGATCAAATACCTAAACACAAGGTGGTTTTAAAACATTCTTTGCGGAATCATTATGCCCCGAATTTATAATTTACTTGTACAGTAAATAGAGAAACATTCTTCAATAAGGAAAATGCTGATTAAGTGATTTAACCTCAGGTTAGTGTTGAACGGAGTGCATTCATCTTTATAATATATAACTACAGAGGTTTTTTTTTTAAAAAAACCTAGTCGCTGCATTTACTTTGTTTTTTTTTTTTTGCAGAAATTACTTTCCATTTTTAGCTCATATGCCCGTGGTGAAGAGAAAATGTTTGTTAACCCCCAATATAATCATGGGATTTACAAGTTCAGTAATACCCTTGATTACTAGAAATCAGTCTTTTCTTACATAACCGAAAGGGTTTATATTTACAAGTGTAATGGTATTTGATACACGATGATGTACAAAGGGGGACAGTATAAAGCACAGTGATGCAGTGTTGATGCATTACTGCCCTGCAGCTCTGGGGGCCTGGGATATGTGTGGAGTCTGCATGTTGTTTGTGTGGGTTTCCTCCTGGTGCTCTGATTCCCTAACACAATCAAAAACATACAGGTGGGTTAATTGGCTCTCGTGTGCATGTCTGTGTCTGTGTCTGCCTTGCAGTGGACTGGTGTCCCGTCCAGGGTGTATCCTGCCTTATGTCCGTCAGACTCTGGCTCCTCACCAACCCTGAATTGGAAGAAGTAGTTAGAAAATGGATGGATGGCGTATAAAGTAGGAAACAGTGAATCGTCAAGAATCCTTGTAGGTGAAATGATAAATAAACCTTTAAGTTTACTTAATACAAGTAAGGAGTAACTAGAATCAAGTAGTTAAGAACTGAGTTTTTAAATTGTCAGAAACATTGTGACTTTGGTCTTCACCACACAGGTAAGTGGAAACATGGCAAAACAATAAAACAAAAGTTTTCTGATGATCTAAGAAAAAGAGTAGTTGACATCCATCAGTCTGAAGAGGGTCACAAAACTATTTCCAAACATACAGGGCTCCCACAAGCCACCATAGTATCAGGCAAATAATCTACAAATGGGAAAATCAATTCAGGATCACAGTGACTGTACCTGCGGAGTCACAGAGAACCCCAGAATCTGATTAAAAAATCTGCAGACCTCTCTCTCTTGGGCTAATGTCTGTGCTCCTGCCTCATCCCCAGGAAAAGACTGGATAGGAAGGGTAATGGTAATGAAGGGAGGATATTCTTTCTCTCTCACAAGAATTCTGCCATCCAACTGAGGTTTGCTTAGGAGCATCCAAAAGGCTGGAAGGATGTTCTCTGGACAGATCGGGGCAACAGTTGGCCTTTTTGTAATAAAATGTTTTATTGTTGTGAAAACCAAGCGGAAGACCATCGTCCTGACCGTCCAGCTTGGTGATTGGGGGCTATTTTGGTGCCTAAGGACCTGAAGAGCCTGCTGATATTGACAGAGCCCTGAATTGAGTATTGTATCATCAAAGTTGATCGATCTATTAAAATCTGATGCCATGTGGTAGCTGTTGAAAACGTTAAATTGACTAAAATAGTGCTCTCCTTTTCTAGCACCTATAATCGAGAATCCGAGATTCCTAAGAGGGAGACACCGGTTGGGGTGCTTGACGCGTTATATCGAATTCCCCCGGTATCCGCTACAGATGTCTTTTAATGACGTTTTGCGGTGCGGAGAAGCACAGAAAGGCCGGAGCGCTTTCGCTCTGAACCACAGCGGTTTTCGATATGTGGCAGTGCCAAGGCTGCAGCGATGTCACCTTCAAACGAATTGGGTCGTTAATTGAGGTCTGAAATAACGTCGACGTCAATTATCCCTGCGTTTCGTTTCCCTACAATCCAACAAAACCACATCGAACAGACAGAAAAGTAATCATTTTCGGAGACTGTAGACGAAAGAAAAGCATTTTCAAGGTACCAGAGACCCCTTCCTACATCATCTAAGTATTAGTGCAATTCGGGCAATACGTAAACGGATAAATCGACCCAATTAAAACTTAAAAAGGAACTTTTTGAAGGGAAGAATTAGCAGAGAGGCAGCAACCGGTGAAGACATCAGACTTGATTTACTGATTGGCTGATCCTCGAAAAAGACTTCTGGCCCTGCGGAATTAACCGAGTTGTAGGGGTGCGTGATTTCATGGGATAACGTAATATCACACCACACTTGTACAAAATGCACAACCGCCCTGCACGCTGACGATGCCTCCATCACACCCAGAACACAAAGTCAGACCCACACTTCGAAAACTAGTAAATGAGTTTTAGCGATGGTCAGTTTAGTGATGTCCACTACCGAAACAAGAAGTATATGGCGTTTGATGCGCATTTATTTAACCCATCTTTCACCCGACGCATTTTCGAAAAAGGCAAGCAGGTGTATAAAGTCCTTCTTCTAAAAAAAAAATCGAATACTAATCTGCGCTTCTCCCTGACAGAAAATAAACTGTGCAGAACACAGCGTTGAAAAAACTCTGCTCTGCCCAGCCTCCTGAAGCTGATATCCAACTCTTCTCTAACACCTGCTTCAGTGCGACTTAATGCGCAGATAAGAGATAAGAAATCACTTTATTGGCCAATTTCTTGCATTAGGAATTTGTCTTGTCGCAGACCCCAGCTTGCTCTCCATGAGACACACAGACAGGGAGAGAAGCTGGGGGTCAGAGCGCAGGGTCAGCCATTTATACGGCGCCCCAGGAGCAGCTGGGGTTAAGGGCCTTGCTCAGGGGCCCAACGGAGTAGGATTCCTCTGCCGGCCGCGGGATACGAACCGGCAACTTTCCAGCCACAGGCGCAGATCCTGAGCCACAGAGCCACCGCTCCACACCGGGGGCTTCGGACGGTTGTCGGACACAGAGGAGAGAAGATTGTATCAGTTGCTTTTTTTGGGGCTCTTTCACAAATACACCCCCCACCTCCAGAAGAATAAAGAAGAGCTCGTCGGAAGCTGCTGGACACAAAACACCTGGTTTCTCAACTGGGTGATCCATGAATAAATATGTATTGATTATGGGGTTCTCGATTTAATTTCGGCAGGAAACTGAAAATCAATCACTGCAACAGAACAGAGCTCTCTTGTAATACACCCCCTAGAAGCTTCACTGACACCCAAACAACCCAGCACATATAATACATCAACGTGTTACTGCCCATGTAAGCAGAATAAAGTATAACATGTTTCTTAACATTTATCTTAAGAGTTATAAACTACTTCGTCCTGGTTTGTGTTCGCGTGTGCCAGTTAATGATTCGCCGTTTAATTAGAATTCATTTTAATGAGCAGGTTTCACACCGGTGACAAGGTGGCCCAGGGGTAGGGCCCCGAGTTCAACACCAGACCTGGGACGTTACCTTCGTGGTGTTTGTATGTTTTCCCTGAGGTTCCTCCGTGGGCTGTGGTATTCTCCCCCAGTTTCAATACATACTGGTTTTAGGATGATTGGATTCCTGGAAAAGTGGCCCTGGTGTGAATATGTGTTTGTGTCTGTGTGTGTCCTGCGATGGACTGTCGTCCCGTCCAGGGTGTACCTTGCCGACACTGGATTGGAAGGAGCTGTTAGAAAACGGGTGAGCGGATATTTCGCACCTTCGTCCCCTGATTTTTCCCAAAGCCGCACATGCGCAACACAGGCATTGAAACTGGAAAAAAGCTTTTGGACTTCGTTCTGTTTTCAAAACATTCCTTCCTGATGTTTGGCGATGCATTCAGTTCTGTGAAGAGAAAAAAAAATCTCTTTCTCTTTTCTTTATTTATATTAGATTTTTTTGTACAGGAGGTTTATTTTTCCACAGGACGTGTGAAGTCGCTTTGCTGTGTGCTAGTGACTGTGGGTATCACGTGAACCTTGCTGACGTCGTGATACTACTACACGAGGGCACCCGCCTCTTCACTGTTTCGTTGATTGGTTGATTAATAAACTGGTTAATTAATTGAAGGCTGGATTCCTGATTTAAATGGATCATTGGGGAGCGGTGTGGAGAGGAGGGATTTATACCTGTAGCGGGGAGCATGTGAAGAACTCCCTCTGTGTGTTCCTGCAGGGTGGAAGGTACATTCACAATACGGTAGCTCAGCGGTGCGCATTTAGCAAGATAAGAGTATTGAAGTTAATCGAGTTACTTAAGGAAATAAGAGCTATTGCGGAGATTAAGTTCCGTGCTTATTTCGGTTGCATCTTCATATTTTTCCCTTTATTTTGCCCCATGTTCCCACGGAATATCCATCATGACAAAAACATCAGTACCTCGATAGTAGCGGAACTCGTTATTCAAAGCTGCAGGTAAGAGCTGCGGAAACTTTCGCTTTCCCTCCTTTACGTACGTGCTACATAAGCACCACCTAGTGTTTGTTACTTCAGATGTTCGCCGGCTCCGTTTTGACTTTCGTGTTTTGTAACGTGTTTTCGCGTGGCGGGGCTGTGGATGTGGCGCGGGCCTTAATAAAGCCATATTAACAACAAAGCCTCTTGATCACCAAAGTGAAAGATGTACATACTTGACACTTCCTTTTGTACGTAGATTTTTATTTTTTTTTTTACACTGCGGTAGTCAAAATTATTGCAAATAAGCACATGTTTTCGTACTGATCATCGTTTCAATGAATGAGACTGTGATCAAGAAAAGTTCTTCGGCTGTCGCCTTCACCCAAAGCGTCTCCACCGATAATCGATTCCAGAATATGTGATAACCAGGCTGAAAGGTAGTGCAGCTGTTTTCCTGTCTAGAATTCCAGATCCCACATTTAGCTCCATTTATTTTGCCACGAGAAATCTGCGTTTGTTTAACACATGGAGAAATTACGCTTTTTCGTCGTATTAGCGGAATGCGTTTGAATGCGTCAATAGTTACACCCAAAGAAAAGTACCAGCTCTTTGCCCACGACGAATGAGAATAAGAGAATATGCGACAGCTAGAAAAATAACATCTTTCTCGTCAGCGCAGACTGCTTTGGTGAAATTAAAGCGAATGTGTTTTCTGTTTTGCATCCCAGTAGTGATCTTTAAATTGGCTTCTCCTGTTCTCCTCCCCACTGAGAGCTGGTGTGTGGGGAGTGTACTGGAGCACTATGGCTGCTGTCACATCATCCAGCTGGGGCTGCACACTGGTGGTGGAGAGGAGTCCTCATTACGTGTACAGCGCTTTGTGTGGAGTGTCCAGAAAAGCGCTATTAGTGTAGACAATTATTATAAATCTGACCCTGACATAACCTATGTGCTCACAGAAAATGCAGCAAGAAACCTAACGGCTCTCGTGAACCCTGGAAGGATTTCTCCTGGCACGAGATCCTTGAAACCCAAAAGGCGTGACGTGGGTGATGTCGCGCCTTGCAAGTCAACGGACTCGGTACCAGTCTGCCGCTGCAACCGAATTCAGAGCTGGAGGCTTCGGAGTACCAGGTCGCGGCTATGTTGGTAAAAAAAAAAGTATTTTAAGAACTCCCCCCAGGCAAAATCTGATCAATGAGGAGGTGTCCGGCTGTGGTGACTCGGCTCAGTCAGTTTTATTTCCCCCCCTTTCAAGCGACTGTCCTTCTGGACGAAGAAAATGCAACACCTTCATGGAAAATGACACTGCTGAACAAAAAAAAAAGTTCGAAATCATACTGCGTTATGTTAAGTCCAGTTACAGCAGAGAACCCCTTCTTACTTTTATAGTCACTCATGCATACGTGGATAGCTTTCACTATAATACCCAGTTTTCTTATCTGGTAACTGACTATACATCACCCCCATTTAACTGAGTCGATCTATGAAGCCTTTTGTTAACGAAATGTTTGAGTATTTTCGGTATTTCAGTGATGACTTCTTGAATCCTGGTAAGGACACTACCTGAGCGACCCCTTCTGCTTATTTTATGCCATGGAAGAAATACCGCCCAGAAACTCTGCCTAGCCGTGGCGAGCGAACAACAGACTGCATCTCCTGTAAATATGGTAGATTTTGCAGGCTTCGTGCGTGAAGGTACCTCACGTAGCCTTAGCGGCCTACGAGAACGCTGAAGGCTAAGTACGGGTTTGTCCTGAACGGAAAGGGCAGGTTTCCCCGGAGGTTTTCCCTAGTTTGTAAAACGGTCATAGTTTGGATTTCAGAGCTACGGTATTCACACCAGGCGGTGGTGTGAATCATTCATAGCAGATCTCCAGTGTTATTATGCGAGGAAGATTACGTCTGCGCTTCAATCCCACCCCGCTATAAATAAACCCCCGTATTAATCAATACAGCGGCCAAACCATGTGGAGTGGCAGTGTAGCTCTGATACAAGTTCCCCTAGAGCTGGAAAACTTATTTTTTTCCCCGGTGGGAATGAAAATGGATTTCATTTGTTTAATCTTTCACCGTTTTTTTTCTGAAAATCTAATGTACAGTTGCAACATATACCGATAAGAAGATGAATTGCTTGGACTCTTAATGAATTTTAACTGCGTTTTTATGCTACGACATAACTGCCGTTCCTGTTGAAACGCATGCCCTTGTTCGACAGTCTTTATTGACTATTTCTCCAATAACCCTTCCCTTTAACCCGCCATATTCCCGTTTTTTTAAAAAAGGGCGCCCGAGCTCTGCGAGAAACGTAAAGCATGAATTCTTCCATACTTTGTCCTCTAGGTGGCGCGCTTCACTTAGCCGAGGACACTTTCTTCAAAACGTCATTTAAAACAAGTGAGCAGAAAGTGTTAGCACGGCGGGTAAATGAACTAAATTGTACTAAATTGCGGTCAGTTGTGCCACCTAAAATTGAAATGGAATACACCGGATGTTCACCTCTGAAGAGCTGGAGAAGCACTGAATGTGGTCTCCAGTTGTGTACATTATGGCTCTGTATCGTAGCGTATCATGCTGTATTAGAGCCATCGTCTCTCTTAAATATCCACGAGTGCGCATTTTTTAAAGACTTTGGGGCGGAGTGGTTGTAATTAACATAGCTTTAATTTATCCTTGAGGGAAACAATGACGGTTATTCACTGTTATCCCCGTTTGACAAGCCTACTTGCATTTTTAACTATTTTAAAAATATTGCATAAGGTTTTAATGAATTTTGATCATTTTTTCTTTTACTAATGTTTCTCCATAGCAGGAAACAGTGCATATCCTGCAGGAGTAATGTCCTATTAATACTGTAGATTTGAGATGGTAAGCTGTGCTTTCTTTCATATTTGGAATGAAGTATCATTTTTCTGTGGATATGGATTTGAACTGAATTGAGCATTGCCCTGGCTCAAGTGCCTGTGAGACAGCTCAGGTTCCAGTCTGTATTTTTGTTTCCCAGTGCTGGTGTGGACGCGTCCCTGCTGGGGTCACAGCCTGCGGTGATTGTCCCCGTTGTGGACAAGCTCTGGTCGTTTGAATCACTCTTGTGCATTACATCCTGTCACGCAGGAGAACAACTTTTACAGCTTTTATATAAACATAGAAATGCCTTCTCTGTTGTAATACATTACTATCAAAATAAAAACAAACTCTAAATCGGACACCATACATTTAAGCACTGTTTACAGGATAGTAGGTTAAGAAATGCAGCCCTGATAGACTTCAACTGGTGCTGGTGTGGTGATGGATATTCATAGCAGGTAGTACAGTGGGGACCATCACTGCCTCATAGCTCTAGGGCCCAGGGTTCAAGTCCTGGGGTGTTGTGTGGAGTTCTCCCCATTTTCATTCTCCACTTACATCCACGGTCCAAAGACCTCTTTGGTTCCTGGCCGTGGTGCGAATTGGTTTCTGTCCTGGGATGGACTGGCGTCCCATCCAGGATGTGTCCTGCCTTGCCCTCATTGCTTGCGAGGACAGGCTCTAGCTCCTCCCAAAACCCTTTGTTGGATAAAATGATTAGAAAATAGATGGAAGGGATTTTGTTTGGACAAAAAAAAACGGCATCGGAAAATGTCAGGTCGGGTGCAAGCCACTGATTACAATCTGTATCGATTAGCTTTTGAAGTGAGAAGGGGTAAGGGAATACTTTCCAATTGGATATTGCGCTGAACCCTATTGTGTGGAAACTGGACTTTAAATACTTTTCTATACCTTTCTCATTTTTGTTGGTTACAAAAACGTCTTAAACCTTTTTTTCTTGCATTTCCTTTTGACACGATTCAAGAAAAACCACGGTAGAGAACATTTTCGCATTTGATGTTAAATCACCCTGTGAGTATGCAACACACCCGAAGTGAAATAATTACTATCTGTAAGTATACATATCTGTTTTATAATCCCCCCCCCCATCCCCTTAAGTACATAGCTGCATATAGGAACGATATAAAAAAACGTGGGTTTTGTACCCAATACAATTCACCCACGCGCACATGCAGGAATATATAAAGTACTAAAGCTAAGAAAAACCTCCAAACCCGACGAGATTGTGCTCAAAGACAAATAAGTAATGTATAAAATGTTTTTAGTTTATTTACAAATACAGATCACTAAATACAATCTGAAGTCGACGTTTGTTCATATTATTCACTATCAATGCTGAACTGTAAAAAAAACTATAAAAGTGATACTTTTTGAAGTCCTTTCTTTTACACAGTAATTATATTCTTAAACACATCAATATAAAGACAGCAAATACATTATAAATAAATACATACATAAATACATTAAAAAATAAATATTAAATAAATAAATAAATCTGATATGTTTGGTCTTTCATTGTTAAATGTAAGGCCGGCTACAACGGCAGCCCTAATAAAACGCTTCTGCATATGACGGAGATGTGAAGCCGTGGAAGATTTTACAGTTTCTGCATTTCTTTCCTCATCAGGTCGGCGAGTCGGTTCAGTTCTTGCAAATGTCTGATGACGTGATTCCTGACAATCTCCCAAGCATCAGCGCTGTATTTCTGTAAAACAATTTAAAAAAAAAAACAGATCCTTTACTATTAACGGTAACGACACCAGTAATGACGGCGACTGCCTCTATTTTAGAGCAACTAGTAACGTATTAAAATGCCTCCCAACTCTAACCTACAGACTTGAACAGAAGGAAAAGGCCACCTCGCTCTTTATCGTTGTCTTATTCAAGTGCTTGTTTGTGCGCACCGATATACTGGCGAGAAATACGCCTGACTGAGGACTCCTTACCGTCTTTTTCAAAATGCTTTCTTCCAGCTTCTTAAAGTACGCCCGTAGTTTCTTATGTTGTTTCTTCGGCGCTTGCTGTAAAAATAAGAGTAAATATTAATAAGCTGTAGCCAATTATACCAGTTTTCACCGCATTATCTGTTAAGCGCCGTCGTGGTATTTAGTGGGCTCCACATTTAAAGGAGACGGCGTCTACAAGCGAGATCTGGTTTGATATTGGGGGAAAAACCACACGTTTGAGCTGTAATTTTGCAGAACTATCACCAGATGTCCTCGCTTTTCCCATTTTTTAAAAGAAAAACATAATCCTATATACAGACACTTACATTTAAACGACGAATCATGCGTGCCCCGCCACATTTTTTTTTATCATAATACAGTCATAATCATATTTTTTTTTGTCAACACGCGGTTTACCTTTGTTCCAGCACAGCTCCGCATCTCGCGAGCCTGACGGTGGAGGACTTCTGTGAACTCGTTCAGAAGACTCCTGTCCCAGGTCACCGAGTCCAGATTCTCGGCGTAGAGGTGCAGAAGGTGATGGAAGTCCTCATTCACGAACGCAATTTTATGTTCCGTCTGTAATAGCAAATAAGCAGCAGTTAGTACCTCGGTTATTAGCAGTTTACATATTCAAAATACATAAATGACGATAATCCTGCTGGAAGACTTGTGGGAGAACTTACACTCATCTTCCTGACGCGTCTGTACAGCGGCTGTGGAAAGCGAACATCTCCGGTGTCCACCACAATCTCTCCGCCCTGCAAGGGAAGACCGTTAAAAGTTCGTTCTTCACGCGTTTAACTTATCGTTATTGCAGACTAGCTGGACACAGATTTGCAAAGGATAAAGGATGTCTCTGACAACGAATAGCGTAGCTATATATATGGCGAAATCGTGATCAGTCGTGATCGAAATAAACACGCATGTTTTATACGTCTGTCATCCTAAGTAGAGCCAGCCACACAACGTGTTTGAAAAAAACAACTTGAGTTAGATTTTTTTTTACTAAACCAAACTGTTTCTACATTTAAGAAGTAAGACAAGCGAGAAAGGAATTAGACACTCAGCAGCTGACGTTTTCACTCTTATTGACAAACTTACCATCTTATTGATGAGCGATAAGGCGTCTTTGCTGACGATATTATATCCGTTCGCAATCCACCTGCATCCCAGAGCGCAGGTCTGGCTGCAGAGCACGAGAAACAGGCATTTCCACAGGCTTGTCGTCTCCATCGTCGGGATTGTACGGTCGTGAGTAGGAATTGAGCTCGAAGCGGTTTAATTAAGAGAGCGCAGCTGGAGCGAGGAGAGGGTCTGCTTGTTCTCGGACAGATGCTCGGTGTGCTGTTGTGATCCATCTTGCTCTCCCGCCTGTCCCGCTAATAAAGGCGATTCTGCGCTAGGTGTGAAAAGTGAAAACGGGAGAGCTGCCGCTCGGAATTTTTTTCAGGTCTTTACTTTCGGTTTCCAAATCCGACAGCTTCTGTATGGAAGACGCTTTTACCGCGGTCTGTGTTCGAAGATCAACTTTGTGATCTCAATTTACATTTGCGACTTTGATTCCAAGTATATATAGGCGTGTTTTAAAATGTATACAATATTCATAATTTGTAGTTTTATCTGAGAATTTATACTGAGCGTATACCTTGAAACGCGCGGACATTTTGTCTAATTTCAACACCATTACACAATCGCTTTAAACATCACAACCATATGTCCAACACTAACCGCTATTAATATTATTGTAAATAAGGTTTACTGTAGATTTATTCGAGATCTTCTAAGAAACTAAGCCGGACTTTAACTAGACGCAATGTAGAAAAGAACACGTTTTCCTTCTCTCTCTTCAGTGTAACAAACCAGGTTGAAAACCCGAAAAAGATCGTTTGCTTTTAGATACGAACCGTAATTTTTGGAAAGAAACAAGTCTTTGCAGAAGCATTTTCCGTTCACAGTGATAGTGAAGCAATGCTCGTATTAATGCACGCAAGTTTTGATCGAGTGAAGAAACGTCTATTTCTTCACAAGTCACGCAGTACAGCGACTGATTCCCTTTAAGAGTCTAAGAAAACTAGTCGTCTTAGTCCTCTCAGAAAACAGGCTAAAATTTGACTTTAAGCATACTAATTAAAAATTAAAAATCCTACTGCCCGTCTTCACGAAATCTACGAATAATTCAAACAAAATGTAGGAACTTGCATGATATTCTTTGCTTTATCGATCCCCGTCTTGCATCGAAATTGGATTTCGTCCCTCGCTGAATCTCTCCGGCGGAGCGGAGTGAAACACGGCTCGAGCAGAAGGAAAGCGAAAAGCGTGGAATCCCAGCGCCTGGCCGCCGCGGTGCAGCCTGGGATCGCCCGTGCTTTCCCTTTCTCTTCGGCCCTTTCGAATCGATGACGTCGCGGCGCTTGTGTGCCAAGTGAACGTCACAGCCGGGCTCTGTTGCGTCACCTTTTCATTTTGCGTGGCATTTCCCTTCTGGGAATGTGTAGGGTGATTTTAATAAGGCCCGGCAAGGTTCCTAAAGGATTTGTACGACCAAGGAAGCGATAATGGTGGAGGTAGCCTTATAACGGGCAGGAGCACCGGGTCGAAAAAAAACCAACCGCTTTGGAGCTCCGTCCGGGAGGTAACTGAGCAAAGTGAGAAGAGATGCGAGGATATCTGCTCCCGCTGTGGGAAGCTGTGTAGCGTAACGTCACACTTCCTTAGTCTCTCAGCTTGTCCCCGGCCCGTGTCGTATCCAATTCACTCCCCCCCCCCAGGGCCCCTCAATGTGCAGCACACCACACTTTTAATCGGCACGTTGAAATGGGGGTGAAAATGTTCATTATTACGGCTCTTTCTGTTGCTGCTGTGGAGCATCCCAATAAGATCACTTTATTGGTCGTATACAATTTCTTGCTTTAGGAATTTGTCTTGTCGCAGACCCCAGCTTGCTCTCCATGAGACACACAGACAGGGAGAGAAGCTGGGGGTCAGAGCACAGAGTCAGCCATTTATACGGCGCCCCTGGAGCAGCTAAGGGCTTCCTCTTCCGGCTGCGGGATACGAACCGGCAACCCTCCAGCCACAGGCGCAGATCCTGACCCACAGAGCCACCCAGTTAAAAAAAAGACCAATCGTGATCGAGTACAGAATTTAAACAACAGAATTTATCTGTATCGCACGTTTCTGACTAATTCCAATACTCCCTCGTGGCTTCTATTGTGTGGGGGGGAACATGATCCGGATTTGTATTCAACAAGGATGTCTAAGACCGTGTAGCTGAGTCCAGAACGGGCTCTGAGCGCTGCTCTGCCTCATCTCCCCCTGGTTCAGCTCGGGTTCGAGTCTGACTTGCATTGCGCTCTGTAACCTCCGATACGGACAGATCAGTCTGCCATGACCGGCCCTGTGACAGGACAAGCTGCGGTCGTCCGCTCCTGCGCATTATATCCCGTCATGCAGGGCAACAATTAAAATACCGCACAAGGTTTGTAAAATTCAAAGATTTATTGTGCAAAATTAAAATCGCAAGGGGAATGGTGATGCATTAACTAGTCAAGATCTGTTTCTGTTTTTCTTGCAGACACCATTTAAAAAAGGGCACATTGAGAAATGTTGACTGGTTAATAGGTTCAGCAAAACCGCAATAATACTGAGCTTTTCCAATTTTATTTTTCAAATGGCACCATAAAACAAATGTTGTACCCAGTGCAAGTAATTGTAATCTGGATGACTTTTTATTCGTATAAAGTAAAACGCAAACGAGCAACAGTGAAAAATGCACACAGGGAAGTTGGTTGCTTTTCAAATGGAAACCTTGTAGTATACTGTACGTTACTTTCAAATGTCCGCGTACAACCCCTACAGTGAAACACTTCTTGTATTTGTAAGCGTGTATGTTAATCCTCTCCGTCAGACACACAAGTCGTAATAAATGCATTATAATATATGAATTATTATTTTTTAATATGATTAAAAGTAATAAGATCAGAAAAAAACGGCAATAATACTGAGCTTTTCAAATATTTTGACTGAATTTTATTTTTAAGATGCCGCCATCAAACATGCTATACCCATTGCAAGTAATTCATTGTGATCTGGATTATTTTTTTCCTTGTAAATTCAAGTAACCCCCAAAAAATAAAAACACATACAGGGAGGTAGAATACGTTTCAAATGGACATGACACCGAGGTTTGTGATAGTGGAACAACTGGGCCTAAAATCCTTATTTACCTCGTTTTCTCGATGTCTTTGGCCAAAAAAAAAATACATATTGAAAACCTTTCTCAAAAACTAACCTTTTAACACAATTCAAGAAAACCATGGTCGTGAACATTTACTTTCAGATTTGGGTGCGCAATATACCAACAGTGATGTATGTCTGTATCTGTAAGGATATACAAGTGTTTTTAATCCTTTGTCAGATGCATTGGTCATTATTCCAATGTTTCGATTAAAAATGATTCTGGTTTCTTATTACAATTCACACGTACAATACTATATACAGAAATAAAATACTGTCAATAGCAAGTTAAAAGAGAGGCTTGGTTTATTTTTTACAGTAATACTTATTACACACTGATTAATAAATATTCAGTATTAAATAACATACACATCAATCGGAAACCGGCTTTCCTTTCATGTTGTCACTGGCAAAGAAAAATAGTACAAAAACTGTATCAAAAAGTAGTTTGAAATGCATTCCGAGGTATAAAAAAATATAAAAAATAAGTTAAATTCTGCTCTAAACACTTATCAAATACATAGCCATAAATATTACTTAAGATAAATAAAATAAATAGTTCAAAATTTTAAATAATATCTTTGAAAATAAATATTTTGGTTGGTCTCTTTCACTCTTGGTTTTTACAGCGACTGCAGTTCCAGCTGCAGTAAACCTTGTCCAACGTGATTGAGAGGTTAAGTCTCAGACAGTCTGCATTTCTTTCCTCATCCCACCGGCGAGCCTCTCCAGTTCTTGCAAATGTTGAAACGTGTGTGTTCTGACGATTTCCCAAGCACTGGCGCTGTATTTCTGAAAAACAAAAACAAAGCCCTTGTTATGAATGACGATCGCTCTATTTTTCTTCTCAAAGTCGTGCTGGGGGGGAGGAGAAAAGAGAACGCGATATGTCCAATAAATTGGGGAGCAAAGGGGTGTCCTTACCGCCTTTTTCAGAATGTTTTCGTTCAGCTTCTTAAAGTACAGCTGCAGGTTCTCGTCTCTTTTCTGGGACGCTTCCTGTAATGACGAGATCAGTCATTATTCATTCGTCCGGCTGTCGACTGAAAACGATTACATCGGGCTTCCACGCCCCCCTGGTACTCACACAGCTCCGAAGTTCGCGAGCCTGGCGGTGGATGACAGCTATCCATTTGTTCAGAAGACTCCTGTCCCAGGTCACAGAGTCCAGATTCTCGGCGTACAGGCGTAGAAGGTGATGGAGGGTCTCATCCATGAACGCAGTCTTATGTTCCGTCTGTTACGTCGAATAAAAGACGGTGAGTACCTGCATTATTAGCAGTATAAATATACAATTTCATGATAATCCTGTGGGGGAGAACTTACGCTCATCTTTCTGACGCGATTGTACAGCGGCTGGGGGAAGCCGACATCTCCCGTGTCCATGACCGTCTCTCCGCCCTGCAAGCAAAGAACAAAGCATCTTGACTCAAGTTCGTCTTCACAAGTCAAATAACATTCGTGTGTTTTGTTTTGTTTTTTTGCAACGCTCGCTGATGCAGGTATCGGCTTCTCTGTAAATACACGGTAAGCATGATTACATTCCATCTTATTAATTCGATGTTTTACACAACCTTGGATAAATCCACACAAGCTTATTTTAAATCTGTTTTGTACTGGTTCACATCTATGTAAACGACATTTTTTATAGTCAAGAAATAAGACAAGTGATAACCTTTTCTGCATACATTCGCGAAATTATATTGCGAATTCTTAATTTAATCGCACAATAGGAAATGCTTTAACTTCTGAGCGTCTTGCATTACTATTTCCGCCGTTTTGAGAGAATATTGACAAGCCCCGACATGCGCTCTGAAGTGTAACTTACCATCTTCTTGATGAGCGATAAGGCGTCTTTGCTGACGATATTATATCCGTTCGCAATCCACCTGCATCCCAGAGCGCAGGTCTGGCTGCAGAGCACGAGAAACAGGCATTTCCACAGGCTTGTCGTCTCCATCGTCGGGATTGTACGGTCGTGAGTAGGAATTGGGCTCGAAGCGGTTTAATTAAGAGAGCGCAGCTGGAGCGAGGAGAGGGTCTGCTTGTTCTCGGACAGATGCTCGGTGTGCTGTTGTGATCCATCTTGCTCGCCCGCCTGTCCCGCTAATAAAGGCGATTCTGCGCTAGGTGTGAAAAGTGAAAACCGGAGAGCTGCCGCTCGGAATCTTTTTCAGGTCTTTACTTTCGGTTTCCAAATCCGACAGCTCCTGTATGGAAGACGCTCTTACCACGGTCTGTGTTCGAAGATCAACTTTGTGATCTCAATTTACATTTGCGACTTTGAATCCAAGTATATATAGGCGTGTTTTAAAATGTATACAATATTCATAATTTGTAGTTTTATCTGAGAATTTATACTGAGCGTATACCTTGAAACGCGCGGACATTTTGTCTAATTTCAACACCATTACACAATCGCTTTAAACATCAGAACCATATGTCCAACACTAACCGCTATTAATACTATTGTAAATAAGGTTTACTGTAGATTTATTCGAGATCTTCTAAGAAACTAAGCCGGACTTTAACTAGACGCAATGTAGAAAAGAACATGTTTTCCTTCTCTCACTTCAGTGTAACAAACCAGGTTAAAAACCCGAAAAAGATCGTTTGCTTTTAGATACGAACCGTAATTTTTGGAAAGAAACAAGTCTTTGCAGAAGCATTTTCCGTTCACAGTGATAGTGAAGCAATGCTCGTATTAATGCACGCAAGTTTTGATCGAGTGAAGAAACGTCTATTTCTTCACTAGTCACGCAGTACAGCGACTGATCTCCTTTAAGAGTCTAAGAAAACTAGTCGTCTTAGTCCTCTCAGAAAACAGGCTAAAATTTGACTTTAAGCATAATAATTAAAAATCCTACTGCCCGTCTTCACGAAATCTACGAATAATTCAAACAAAATGTAGGAACTTGCATGATATTCTTTGCTTTATCGATCCCCGTCTTGCATCGAAATTGGATTTCGTCCCTCGCTGAATCTCTCCGGCGGAGCGGAGTGAAACACGGCTCGAGCAGAAGGAAAGCGAAAAGCGTGGAATCCCAGCGCCTGGCCGCCGCGGTGCAGCCTGGGATCGCCCGTGCTTTCCCTTTCTCTTCGGCCCTTTCGAATCGATGACGTCGCGGCGCTTGTGTGCCAAGTGAACGTCACAGCCGGGCTCTGTTGCGTCACCTTTTCATTTTGCGTGGCATTTCCCTTCTGGGAATGTGTAGGGTGATTTTAATAAGGCCCGGCAAGGTTCCTAAAGGATTTGTACGACCAAGGAAGCGATAATGGTGGAGGTAGCCTTATAACGGGCAGGAGCACCGGGTCGAAAAAAAACCAACCGCTTTGGAGCTCCGTCCGGGAGGTAACTGAGCAAAGTGAGAAGAGATGCGAGGATATCTGCTCCCGCTGTGGGAAGCTGTGTAGCGTAACGTCACACTTCCTTAGTCTCTCAGCTTGTCCCCGGCCCGTGTCGTATCCAATTCACTCCCCCCCCCCAGGGCCCCTCAATGTGCAGCACACCACACTTTTAATCGGCACGTTGAAATGGGGGTGAAAATGTTCATTATTACGGCTCTTTCTGTTGCTGCTGTGGAGCATCCCAATAAGATCACTTTATTGGTCGTATACAATTTCTTGCTTTAGGAATTTGTCTTGTCGCAGACCCCAGCTTGCTCTCCATGAGACACACAGACAGGGAGAGAAGCTGGGGGTCAGAGCACAGAGTCAGCCATTTATACGGCGCCCCTGGAGCAGCTAAGGGCTTCCTCTTCCGGCTGCGGGATACGAACCGGCAACCCTCCAGCCACAGGCGCAGATCCTGACCCACAGACCCACCCAGTTAAAAAAAAGACCAATCGTGATCGAGTACAGAATTTAAACAACAGAATTTATCTGTATCGCACGTTTCTGACTAATTCCAATACTCCCTCGTGGCTTCTATTGTGTGGGGGGGAACATGATCCGGATTTGTATTCAAAAAGGATGTCTAAGACCGTGTAGCTGAGTCCAGAACGGGCTCTGAGCGCTGCTCTGCCTCATCTCCCCCTGGTTCAGCTCGGGTTCGAGTCTGACTTGCATTGCGCTCTGTAACCTCCGATACGGACAGATCAGTCTGCCATGACCGGCCCTGTGACAGGACAAGCTGCGGTCGTCCGCTCCTGCGCATTATATCCCGTCATGCAGGGCAACAATTAAAATACCGCACAAGGTTTGTAAAATTCAAAGATTTATTGTGCAAAATTAAAATCGCAAGGGGAATGGTGATGCATTAACTAGTCAAGATCTGTTTCTGTTTTTCTTGCAGACACCATTTAAAAAAGGGCACATTGAGAAATGTTGACTGGTTAATAGGTTCAGCAAAACCGCAATAATACTGAGCTTTTCCAATTTTATTTTTCAAATGGCACCATAAAACAAATGTTGTACCCAGTGCAAGTAATTGTAATCTGGATGACTTTTTATTCGTATAAAGTAAAACGCAAACGAGCAACAGTGAAAAATGCACACAGGGAAGTTGGTTGCTTTTCAAATGGAAACCTTGTAGTATACTGTACGTTACTTTCAAATGTCCGCGTACAACCCCTACAGTGAAACACTTCTTGTATTTGTAAGCGTGTATGTTAATCCTCTCCGTCAGACACACAAGTCGTAATAAATGCATTATAATATATGAATTATTATTTTTTAATATGATTAAAAGTAATAAGATCAGAAAAAAACGGCAATAATACTGAGCTTTTCAAATATTTTGACTGAATTTTATTTTTAAGATGCCGCCATCAAACATGCTATACCCATTGCAAGTAATTCATTGTGATCTGGATTATTTTTTTCCTTGTAAATTCAAGTAACCCCCAAAAAATAAAAATACATACAGGGAGGTAGAATACGTTTCAAATGGACATGACACCGAGGTTTGTGATAGTGGAACAACTGGGCCTAAAATCCTTATTTACCTCGTTTTCTCGATGTCTTTGGCCAAAAAAAAAATACATATTGAAAACCTTTCTCAAAAACTAACCTTTTAACACAATTCAAGAAAACCATGGTCGTGAACATTTACTTTCAGATTTGGGTGCGCAATATACCAACAGTGATGTATGTCTGTATCTGTAAGGATATACAAGTGTTTTTAATCCTTTGTCAGATGCATTGGTCATTATTCCAATGTTTCGATTAAAAATGATTCTGGTTTCTTATTACAATTCACACGTACAATACTATATACAGAAATAAAATACTGTCAATAGCAAGTTAAAAGAGAGGCTTGGTTTATTTTTTACAGTAATACTTATTACACACTGATTAATAAATATTCAGTATTAAATAACATACACATCAATCGGAAACCGGCTTTCCTTTCATGTTGTCACTGGCAAAGAAAAATAGTACAAAAACTGTATCAAAAAGTAGTTTGAAATGCATTCCGAGGTATAAAAAAATATATAAAATAAGTTAAATTCTGCTCTAAACACTTATCAAATACATAGCCATAAATATTACTTAAGATAAATAAAATAAATAGTTCAAAATTTTAAATAATATCTTTTTAAATAAATATTTTGGTTGGTCTCTTTCACTCTTGGTTTTTACAGCGACTGCAGTTCCAGCTGCAGTAAACCTTGTCCAACGTGATTGAGAGGTTAAGTCTCAGACAGTCTGCATTTCTTTCCTCATCCCACCGGCGAGCCTCTCCAGTTCTTGCAAATGTTGAAACGTGTGTGTTCTGACGATTTCCCAAGCACTGGCGCTGTATTTCTGAAAAACAAAAACAAAGCCCTTGTTATGAATGACGATCGCTCTATTTTTCTTCTCAAAGTCGTGCTGGGGGGGAGGAGAAAAGAGAACGCGATATGTCCAATAAATTGGGGAGCAAAGGGGTGTCCTTACCGCCTTTTTCAGAATGTTTTCGTTCAGCTTCTTAAAGTACAGCTGCAGGTTCTCGTCTCTTTTCTGGGACGCTTCCTGTAATGACGAGATCAGTCATTATTCATTCGTCCGGCTGTCGACTGAAAACGATTACATCGGGCTTCCACGCCCCCCTGGTACTCACACAGCTCCGAAGTTCGCGAGCCTGGCGGTGGATGACAGCTATCCATTTGTTCAGAAGACTCCTGTCCCAGGTCACAGAGTCCAGATTCTCGGCGTACAGGCGTAGAAGGTGATGGAGGGTCTCATCCATGAACGCAGTCTTATGTTCCGTCTGTTACGTCGAATAAAAGACGGTGAGTACCTGCATTATTAGCAGTATAAATATACAATTTCATGATAATCCTGTGGGGGAGAACTTACGCTCATCTTTCTGACGCGATTGTACAGCGGCTGGGGGAAGCCGACATCTCCCGTGTCCATGACCGTCTCTCCGCCCTGCAAGCAAAGAACAAAGCATCTTGACTCAAGTTCGTCTTCACAAGTCAAATAACATTCGTGTGTTTTGTTTTGTTTTTTTGCAACGCTCGCTGATGCAGGAATCGGCTTCTCTGTAAATACACGGTAAGCATGATTACATTCCATCTTATTAATTCGATGTTTTACACAACCTTGGATAAATCCACACAAGCTTATTTTAAATCTGTTTTGTACTGGTTCACATCTATGTAAACGACATTTTTTATAGTCAAGAAATAAGACAAGTGATAACCTTTTCTGCATACGTTCGCGAAATTATATTGCGAATTCTTAATTTATTCGCACAATAGGAGATGCTTTAACTTCTGAGCGTCATGCATTACTATTTTCGTCGTTTTGAGAGAATATTGACAAGCCCCGACATGCGCTCTGAAGTGTAACTTACCATCTTCTTGATGAGCGATAAGGCGTCTTTGCTGACGATATTATATCCGTTCGCAATCCACCTGCATCCCAGAGCGCAGGTCTGGCTGCAGAGCACGAGAAACAGGCATTTCCACAGGCTTGTCGTCTCCATCGTCGGGATTGTACGGTCGTGAGTAGGAATTGAGCTCGAAGCGGTTTAATTAAGAGAGCGCAGCAGGAGCGAGGAGAGGGTCTGCTTGTTCTCGGACAGATGCTCGGTGTGCTGTTGTGATCCATCTTGCTCGCCCGCCTGTCCCGCTAATAAAGGCGATTCTGCGCTAGGTGTGAAAAGTGAAAACGGGAAGTTTTCACCGGCGGCTCTCTGCTTTCTCTTTCAGTTTCCGTCGGAAGGAGCACTCAGAAAGCGTGCTCTGTATCGGACTCGCGCTCTTACTGATTAAATACTTAAACGTCTGTTAATTGTTTGTTTTACTGTCATTTTATTTGAGCGTTTCACGGGAGGCAGATATCAAGACCCGAACATCCCAAAAGGTCTGTTCTATAATAATTATAACATTACTTTATTAACCCTTTACAATTTCTTGCATTAGGAATGATCTTTTCGCAGACCCCAGCTTGCTCTCCATGAGACACGCAGACAGGGAGAGAGCCTGGGGTCAGAGCGCTAGTTGTGCTGCCCACGCTTAACGCTTTGTAAGGATCTTCACAATTAAAAATATCTGCGTATCTGTATTATATCGCTGATGCCTTATTTCATTTCGCAGTGCGTCTGCACAACTGTCCCGCAGACATCGCTGGAGGTCTTCGTCTGGCGTTCTCGGGTAGCTGTGCAACTGAAGAAAGAAAATCTCATCCCCGTTTTGGGTTCCATAAAGAGAATTTAATTCTCCTTTCATCTTTGAAGGCAACTTTCCGAAGTTAATGCGCTGCAGCCATAGAGGTCGCTCGAGGGAAAGAGAGACGAAAAGTGAAAAAACGGCGCTAAATCCGCTCGGTTTGCGGCCGCTGGGAAGCCCGGAGCTGCTCGCTTTCTCCGGCAGGGTTTTCAAATCCATGACGTCAAGGGGTTTCGCTTTCAGTGCCAGCCTGCGACCTGGGACGAATGGAACGTGTACGCGGCGCTGTTGCGTCACCTTTCACTTTTGTCTCTTTGTGAAATTCTGTAGAAGTGTGGATCACAGTAGGAAGGCTATCACCAGCTGGCCTGGATCTCACTGGGACCTTCCGCGGTCCTCGAGTTTCTTCGTGCCCGTCCCTCAGTCTGGGCGGCGGGGTGAGCGGTCTCATCTCCCCCTGGTGGCCCCTGCAGTGATTTAAAAAGAAATTGCCGTAAAGAACACTGTTTGGGGAAAATCCTCGTGTTTAATTTTGTGCCGTTAAACCAGGAAAGAATGTAACGTCTGCATTATCTACAGCAGTTCTTACTTCATTTCAGTCTCTGACTTTCCGACAATAGCCCAGTCTACGCTAGCAATTTCCAGTTAGGCTAGTCTCTTTCTCCTACACGGAATTCATCAGGAATAACAACACCCACGACTGATTTAGGCGGATTTAAAGTTTCTTAAAGTGTTGTAGTCACTGCAGATCTGGCTCGGTGGAGGGGCGTCCCTTTGGGCAGAGCACGAGGGGGCTGGGACCCCTGCAGACTGAGGAGGGTCCAAGACGCAGATGAGGGGGAGATGGGGTGGAGGAGGGACACAGGAGACATTCAGTTCACCTTTTTGTCATTATACTTCCACAGGTGCATAGTATAATGAAAAGGGTTTCTCATTAGTCTCTCAGGTGCAGTATATACAGAACAGCAGACAAGACAATAGACAGAAAACACAATAAAAGTATAAACAACGAGTATGGTACCAGTGGAACAGTACCCATATCTATTAAAAACTGTGCAAAAGTACACAAACGGAGCAAAACGGTGCAAAATTTATATGGCAATTATCAAATGGTACAACTACAATCAAGTACAGTTTTAAGTTAGTTTGCCTTACATTCAATTGTCGGAGGTATGGTGTATGTAGTGGTGTAGGAGTACGGTTGTTGTGGGTATAGGAAGAAGTGAGGAGAGATCGTACTTTGGCGTGGCTGCTCTGGGGAAAAAGCTATTTCGGAGTCTTTCTGTGTACGACTGGAATGTCCAGAACCTTCTACCAGACGGGGACAAACAAGTTGTGACTGGGGTGGGTGGGGTCCCTCATAATTTTTGTGGCTCTTTTCAGACACCTGGTGTTGTAGATTTCCTGGATGGATGGTAAGGCATTGCCGATGATGACGTGTTGGGCAGTTTTCTCTTCAGAAGAGATCAAGGAAACCTCCAGCCACACAGCGCCTCCTCCTGCACTGGGACTACCATGGCCTAGTACAACCATCTGAGCTATCACTGGGACTATTTATTTAAGTAGCTAGATAATTGTCACACCTCAAGTCAGGCTCCATGGTAGTCCACAGGTAAATGAACCTTTGATCATCTTACCATTGGCCTTTCAATTTAGAACAGACATCAGAAGACACCAGGCTTTCCAGGTAATGAGTCTGTAGCCCTTGGTTTAAAAAGACTGAGCTGGGTTCCAGTTTCCCCAGTCCAAAGAGATGAACCAGGGCTTCCCAGTGCAGGGTCTCTTGACTCTGGTGTCTGATGATTTGTGTCCAGCTGAGGTCCTGACCCCAAGTATAAGTCAGAGACTGTAAGC
The DNA here is from genome assembly GCF_055471065.1 of Atractosteus spatula. NCBI lineage: Eukaryota > Metazoa > Chordata > Actinopteri > Semionotiformes > Lepisosteidae > Atractosteus > Atractosteus spatula. The sequence goes on along the minus strand of NC_142731.1, from coordinate 8,018,488 downwards.
ACAACAACTTAACCAGTAGATTAAAACCTGTTCAGGTCCAAGACCAGTCACTAAGGTCTAATTAGTCTCATCTGAACAACAAGAAGTGGGGCTGGATTGATAGTGGGCAGACAGTGGGTCACCAGGTCCAGGACTGGGAAGTTCTGCATCACCCTCCCTCCTGTTCCCAGATGTCACTAGTGATGATGTTCTATCCTGAATGGAATCTAATGAGCTCCTTGAGGTGAAAAGTAATGACATCATTATCTTTCACTTTTCACTTAAGTGACCCGTTTTGCTTTTCACAAGATGAAGCCCTGCAGTAATAAATATTCTTTGACATCCACTACCATAGGAGACCACAGTCCTAGGCCGCCTGACATTCAGGCATGCTGCTGTCCACACACTCTCAGCGTGAGAGTGTAACCTCAACATGCCTTTGATAAAACAGTACCCAGCATTCTAACAACCTCAACATCATTGCAGGTAATGAATTAATGATTAATATAACAATTAATGATTAATATTTTATGTGTTTTAAATATGTTCATATTTTAGGTACTGTACTGTGGTCTACAATCATATGGCTGCTGAGCCAGTAAAGAGCCACCAGCACTGACACCCATGTTTCAAAAGAGCAAAGGCTACATGTCCACATGGTAGGCATTTCAATCATTGTAGTCTGTAGATCACATTAGTTCATTAGAGCACACTCTGTCCCTGAGCCAATGACTCATTAGAAGTGTCAAATTGAAGTGTGGAGCTGAGGGATTGAGTATTAATTGTTGTCCATCGTCTCAACTCGACCGTGACCTGTTGTGTGTGTCCTGTGATGGAGTGGTGTTCACTTATGCTCTCTGGTCCTGTTTCACTGATTCTGAAGAAACCTGCTGTGTTGACTTTGTCAATGTCTGTCAGTGAGAAGGGTTTGAACATATATATCAGGTCCCATTGTGCTCTTCATCTGAAAGATTGTTATTCAGTTTGCAAAGAGAAAAGTCATTGTTGTGTTGCATTTGTTGGAAGCTCTGGACTGCCATGTCCTCAGACCATTCTGATTAGTATCAATTCTGCTTCAAGATGTCATGAAAGACCAAAGCAGACTCTGTCTTTGTGTAAAAGTTAAATAGTTTTATTATAAAAATTGAATACAACCTTTTGGACACAATAAAACATTCATTATTTTAAAAATACAATTTAAGTTTCACATTGATTTTAAATTCAAGCTCCTGAGAAATTATCAAGTAACATTTTTAGGAACATGTCCTTATCCAGAATACACACATTCTAGTCCAACATTTTAGTTCAGATTATACAGAGACAATAATAAAATAACTTCCTTCGAAATACAATTATAAATAAATGTTCAAAAATAAATATATAAATTATTTTTTCCTTCCAAAAATAAATACAGAAGTGGTGGGAAAACATTGAAAAGAGGTGAAAGTGCATTCCTTACACAATCTGCAATAACGTACCGACACTATTCATCATTAAGCCTTCTTAAGAGATTGTCTCCTGCTGTCTACCCCGTGAAACAATAAACATACATTCTTACAGAGGAGTATTTCTTAACAGATAAGACCAAAATAGGATTCGGTGTAAACAAAATCAGAAACGCCCCTCTAAAATAACACGCTTAGTCCTCCAGTTGGAAATATATCCGCATCCTTCCGTTGTTTCTCATCTCTCCTCTTCCTCTCTCTCCCCGACTTTCGATGTTGTTCTTAAAATGCCCGTTGTGTTGAGTTTATTCCTCTTCCTTCATTGCCCTGATGGAGCCGGCGAGGAGCTCCAGTCTCTGCAGGTGTCGGGACACCTGCGCTCTGACCGCCTCCCACGCCGCGGTCCTGTCCTGCAAGGAGAAGCTCCCGGCGTCAGTGTGAGCGCTGAGGGCGAGACACGCGTGTCCCTCAGGTCAGGACGCGTCTCAGTCCGTCTTGGTTATTAAACAAACTTGAATGTCTTTTCTAACCGCACTAGAGAGCTCACCAGCCCCGGACTGTGTGGAAGTCTGGGCGAAGGCTGCTGCACACAGCCAGTGAGCTGTCGGAACCAGTCCGAGCGCTCTCGCTGCAGAGCGAAGGCGGTGCCGTACCTTACTTCTCAGGAGGTCTTCCACGTCCTTGAAGTGCCGCTTCAGTTTCTTACTCTCCTTAGTGTGTCGGGAGGCGCGTTTCATCTCCTGGGTCTGTTTAAGACAAGCGAGACAGCATGGATGACAGCAGGAGCTCTCACAAGCCTGGGTGATTTGCTCTTGCTGGGAGTTCGGACTCCAAGGCGGAGGGGGGCGGTGAGACCGAGACACTCACGCATCTCTCCAGCTCGGAGGTCTGGCGGTGCAGGTCGAGCTGGAAGAACTCCAGCATTTTCTCATCCCAGCTGCCGGAGCCCGCGTTTCTGCTGTACAGCTCTCGGATGTGCTTGATGGCTTCGAGGATGAACACCAGCTTCTCCTCGGCCTGGTAAAACCGTTATGCATTCTTAATATTTTCCGTTTTAGCATTAACTTGAATTGCAATTGAACGTTTTTACACTAAACATGTTTGTAGACAAGAGGCTGATGTATAAACGGAAGTTAAGAACGTTAATGGTTCTGAAGGATTTGTAGGTGATGAAAAGGTGCCACCCGCTCTCTCTCAAGCATGTGAAGGTGAATTTTATCGCGCATTGACTTCTATTCATGACAATTAAGGAAAGAAATCACAAGGTAATAATAAATAACAATGTCCTCCTTACCTTAAAGTCCTTGGCGTGCCTGTAAGACTCGCTCGGGAAGGGCACGGTGACACTGGAGTGCACGAATTCCCCGCCCTGGAACAGGCAACATGCGCTTGATGTAAACGTAGACTTAACGACATTATTCACAATATCACGTAATTAGTATTACGGGACAAGGAGGAGACTCATAATTCAACAGAATTGGAATTTAGAGTCACATAAGTCATTTTCAATAAATCTACTCTCATGCTTGCCGCTTATCAGTGTTTCAAATAGTTCCGTGTCAAATATTCTAAAGCATTCTTAGGAAAAAGTATAATTCGTTCAGGACTCAGTGCAGCGCCTCAATGGTGTTCACCAAACCATTTTCCTGCTGAATTGATCGCCCTGAGATGATTGTGACAATTTGCAGGCTGCAGGAGGGCATCTCCCCGGAGACACTCACCATCCCTCTGAGCAGCGACAGCGCGTCCGTGTTCACGGTGCTGAAACTGTGCTGAATCCACCTGCAGCCCCGGCACAGATTCTGGCTGCAGAGAAGGAGGAAGCAGCACTTCCACAGGCTCCTGAGCTCCATTCTGTCCGCGTCTCCTTCGCTGTTGTCTGCGGAGTCTCTGTGTGGAGGCGATAGTTCTGTTAATCGGACCTGAAGCCAAGGGTACAGAGCAGGGCTCGGACAGATCCGTGTCTTATCCGCTCTTCTTGAAGTCCTCCGGTTGCTCTTACCTGCCATGGTGCTCTCTCCTGTGGGAGGTTTATACCTCAGCCAGGTAGACGCTTGGAAAGTGAAAGCGAGGGTCGGAAGTTTAGCACCTGAAGTGGCGGGATTCACAGCGCCGTCATACTTTCATTTTCAACCCCACAGGTAAGTTACGTATCGCTCGGATATTATGAGGAGCCGTTCAGCAAACGGGTAATACGCGCGTTGTCTCGCTGTACTGTACATGTAGGGATATTTCCCGGACTCGACCTCGCCCCTGTCCTGCCCAGAGCGCGGGAATTTCAACCTGTATAACACAGCTCGTCCAGCTCCCCGCTCTGATCTCTTACATGCATCTCATTTATTCTGTGTTTTGCCATTAAATGAAGCCAGTTTCGGTTTTTCACCAGTATGTTGGTGTGAATAAATTTCTAAATGGGTCAAAGATTCACATAAGACTAGAACTTGGAATACAGGTTCATTGCTTTAACATTTCCACCAGGGTATTGAGACCTTGAGATCAAAAATCTATCCAGAGGCCTGTTTTGTATTTCAAATAATGTGGGACAACATCCAACAAGATGTGTCTGTTGGCCAACATCTTCATTTAACCTTATTGGTTTGGTCTCAGACAAATCTACACACCTGGAACTGCAGCAGAAATTTCAGCCCGAAAAATAGGAATTTCATTTGTCTGCAGGTTTTGAAACCTGATTCTCCAACTAAATCCCGCGAGGGCCTGGTACAGGCATGAGCAGTCCTGAGCCCGGAGGACCAGTGTCTCTTCAGGATGTCTTTCCAAGTCCTCTATTAAACACCTCAACCAGCTCATGACTGAGTTCATGAGACCAGCTTGACAGCTTCTGCCAGCTCTTCAGAAGAGATCAAGGAAACCTCCAGACCCACAGTGCCCCCTCCTGCACTGGGACTACCATGGCCTAGTACAACCATCTGAGCTATCACTGGGACTATTTAATTAGCTAGATATGTGTCGCACCTCAAGTCAGGCTCCATGGTAGTCCACAGGTAAATGAGCCTGTAATCATCTTTTCATTGGCCTTTCAATTTAGAACAGAAATCAGAAGACACCAGGCTTTCCAGGTAATGAGTCTGTAGCCCTTGGTTTAAAAAGACTGAGCTGGGTTCCAGTTCCCCCAGTCCTAAGAGATGAAGCAGGGTTTCCCAGTGCAGGGTCTCTTGACCCTGGTGTCTGATGATTTGTGTCCAGCTGAGGTCCTGACCCCAAGTTTAAGATTTTGCTCATCTGGCACTTTTGAATTATTCTGGGTCCTGGGACCATCAGAGACTGTAAGCACAACAAGTTAACCAGTAGATTAAAAGCTGTTCAGGTCCAAGACCAGTCACTAAGGTCTAATTAATAAGGGTCTCAGCTGAACAACAAGAAGTGGGGCTGGATTGATAGTGGGCAGACAGTGGGTCACCAGGTCCAGGACTGGGAAGTTCTGCATCACCCTCCTTCCTGTTTCCAGATGTCACTAGTGATGATGTTCTATCCTGAATGGAATCTAATGAGCTCCTTGAGGTGAAAAGTAATGACATCATTATCTTTCACTTTTCACTTAAGTGACCCGTTTTGCTTTTCACAAGATGAAGCCCTGCAGTAATAAATATTCTTTGACATCCACTACCATAGGAGACCACAGTCCTAGGCCGCCCGACATTTAGGCATGCTGCTGTCCACACACTCTCAGCGTGAGAGTGTAACCTCAACATGCCTTTGATAAAACAGTACCCAGCATTCTAACAACCTCAACATCGTTGCAGGTAATGAATTAATAATTAATATAACAAGTAATGATTAATATTTCATCTGTTTTAAATATGTTCATATTTTAGGTACTGTACTGTGGTCTCCAACCGCATGGCTGCTGAGGCAATAAAGAGCCACCAGCACTGACACCCATGTTTCAAAAGAGCAAAGGCTACATGTCCACATGGTAGGCATTTCAATCATTGTAGTCTGTAGATCACATTAGTTCATTAGAGCACGATCTGTCCCTGAGCCAATGACTCATTAGAAGTGTCAAATTGAAGTGTGGAGCTGAGGGATTGAGTATTAATTGTTGTCCATCGTCTCAACTCAACTGTGACCTGTTGTGTGTGTCCTGTGATGGACTGGTGTCCACTTGTGCTCTCTGGTCCTGTTTCACTGATTCTGAAGAAACCTGCTGTGTTGACTTTGTCAATGTCTGTCAGTGAGAAGGGTTTGAACATATATATCAGGTCCCATTGTGCTCTTCATCTGAAAGATTGTTATTCAGTTTGCAAAGAGAAAAGTCATTGTTGTGTTGCATTTCTTGGAAGCTCTGGACTGCCATGTCCTCTGACCATTCTGATTAGTATCAATTCTGCTTCAAGATGTTATGAAAGACCAAAGCAGACTCTGTCTTTGTGTAAAAGTTAAATAGTTTTATTATAAAAATTGAATACAACCTTTTGGACACAATAAAACATTCATTATTTTAAAAATACAATTTAAGTTTCACATTGATTTTAAATTCAAGCTCCTGAGAAATTATCAAGTAACATTTTTAGAAACATGTCCTTATCCAGAACATACACATTCTAGTCCAACATTTTAGTTCAGATTATACAGAGACAATAATAAAATAACTTCCTTCGAAATACAATTATAAATAAATGTTCAAAAATAAATATATAAATTATTTTTTCCAAAAATAAATACAGAAGTGGTGGGAAAACATTGAAAAGAGGTGAAAGTGCATTCCTTACACAATCTGCAATAACGTACCGACACTATTCATCATTAAGCCTTCTTAAGAGATTGTCTCCTGCTGTCTACCCCGTGAAACAATAAAAATACATTCTTACAGAGGAGTATTTCTTAACAGATAAGACCAAAATAGGATTCGGTGTAAACAAAATCAGAAACGCCCCTCTAAAATAACACGCTTAGTCCTCCAGTTGGAAATAGATCCGCATCCTTCCGTTGTTTCTCATCTCTCCTCTTCCTCTCTCTCCCCGACTTTCGATGTTGTTCTTAAAATGCCCGTTGTGTTGAGTTTATTCCTCTTCCTTCATTGCCCTGATGGAGCCGGCGAGGAGCTCCAGTCTCTGCAGGTGTCGGGACACCTGCGCTCTGACCGCCTCCCACGCCGCGGTCCTGTCCTGCAAGGAGAAGCTCCCGGCGTCAGTGTGAGCGCTGAGGGCGAGACACGCGTGTCCCTCAGGTCAGGACGCGTCTCAGTCCGTCTTGGTAATAAAACAAACTTGAATGTATTTTCTAACCGCACTAGAGAGCTCACCAGCCCCGGACTGTGTGGAAGTCTGGGCGAAGGCTGCTGCACACAGCCAGTGAGCTGTCGGAACCAGTCCGAGCGCTCTCGCTGCAGAGCGAAGGCGGTGCCGTACCTTACTTCTCAGGAGGTCTTCCACGTCCTTGAAGTGCCGCTTCAGTTTCTTACTCTCCTTAGTGTGTCGGGAGGCGCGTTTCATCTCCTGGGTCTGTTTAAGACAAGCGAGACAGCATGGATGACAGCAGGAGCTCTCACAAGCCTGGGTGATTTGCTCTTGCTGGGAGTTCGGACTCCAAGGCGGAGGGGGGCGGTGAGACCGAGACACTCACGCATCTCTCCAGCTCGGAGGTCTGGCGGTGCAGGTCGAGCTGGAAGAACTCCAGCATTTTCTCATCCCAGCTGCCGGAGCCCGCGTTTCTGCTGTACAGCTCTCGGATGTGCTTGATGGCTTCGAGGATGAACACCAGCTTCTCCTCGGCCTGGTAAAACCGTTATGCATTCTTAATATTTTCCGTTTTAGCATTAACTTGAATTGCAATTGAACGTTTTTACACTAAACATGTTTGTAGACAAGAGGCTGATGTATGAACGGAAGTTAAGAACGTTTATGGTTCTGAAGGATTTGTAGGTGATGATAAGGTGCCACCCGCTCTCTCTCAAGCATGTGAAGGTGAATTTTATCGCGCATTGACTTCTATTCATGACAATTAAGGAAAGAAATCATAAGGTAATAATAAATAACAATGTTCTCCTTACCTTAAAGTCCTTGGCGTGCCTGTAAGACTCGCTCGGGAAGGGCACGGTGACACTGGAGTGCACGAATTCCCCGCCCTGGAACAGGCAACATGCGCTTGATGTAAACGTAGACTTAACGACATTATTCACAATATCACGTAATTAGTATTACGGGACAAGGAGGAGACTCATAATTCAACAGAATTGCAATTTAGAGTCACATAAGTCATTTTCAATAAATCTACTCTCATGCTTGCCGTTTATCAATGTTTCAAATAGTTCCGTGTCAAATATTCTAAAGCATTCTTAGGAAAAAGTATAATTCGTTCAGGACTCAGTGCAGCGCCTCAATGGTGTTCACCAAACCATTTTCCTGCTGAATTGATCGCCCTGAGATGATTGTGACAATTTGCAGGCTGCAGGAGGGCATCTCCCCGGAGACACTCACCATCCCTCTGAGCAGCGACAGCGCGTCCGTGTTCACGGTGCTGAAACTGTGCTGAATCCACCTGCAGCCCCGGCACAGATTCTGGCTGCAGAGAAGGAGGAAGCAGCACTTCCACAGGCTCCTGAGCTCCATTCTGTCCGCGTCTCCTTCGCTGTTGTCTGCGGAGTCTCTGTGTGGAGGCGATAGTTCTGTTAATCGGACCTGAAGCCAAGGGTACAGAGCAGGGCTCGGACAGATCCGTGTCTTATCCGCTCTTCTTGAAGTCCTCCGGTTGCTCTTACCTGCCATGGTGCTCTCTCCTGTGGGAGGTTTATACCTCAGCCAGGTAGACGCTTGGAAAGTGAAAGCGAGGATCGGAAGTTTAGCACCTGAAGTGGCGGGATTCACAGCGCCGTCATACTTTCAATATGTACACATTCAGCTTTATACGTAAGGCTTTATCTATACACACGTAAATGAACGAGGCCAATTGAAAACTTATTTTTTAATGTGTTATTCGATAGGTTGAATATTTTGAAGACCTAACATACTACCGGTTTACAGCTTTATTGTTCGTGTACGTGTAGGGATATTTCTCATTTATTCTGATAGGTTTTCCTATTAAATTAACCTAAACTAGTTTAAATTTAATAAAAATAAAGGATATTCTTATTTGATAAGACCCCTTTCACTTACTCTTAAAATTATGGAACAAGTTAAAGTTAATATTCCATGCTGAAAGAAGAAAAGAAATGCAACGTTTCAGCTGTGGAGCCTTCTTTGGGTAGTAAAATTATTGTACTTCAGTGCACCTGTGGACCTGTTATGGGAGATCTGGCTCTTCTTAGGGTGGTACACTACTGGCCTACTGGCTAGCATTACTGCTGCAGAGCCCTGGGACCTGGGTTCAAGTGCTCGGCTGCTGTCTGTGTGGAGCTTGTATGTTCTTCTTGTGTTCATACAGATTTCCTCCAGGTGCTCCAATGTCATCCCACAGTCTAAAGACACACTGATCGGTTCATGGGTTTCTGGGAAAACTGGCCCTGGTGTGAGTGTGTTTGTCTGTGGCCCTGTGTGCTCTGTCATGGACTGGGGTCCTGTCCAGGGTTATACCCTGTGCTTGCTGGGTTAGGCACCAGCATCCCCTGTGACCCTGTACTGGGTATGTCGGTTGGAAAGTGGATGATGTATATATTTACAACAGTGACACTTATGACTACAATAATATTATTGTACTTTAGTGCTTTCATTATCCTGTTAAGGGATAAATGGCTGTTCATATTTGGAGCAAAGTACTGGAGAAATTACTGGAGGACTCGATATAAATGCCTCACCCGTGTAGACCTTTTAATTATATCTGTTAATGTGTGGTTAATGTACAGTCTATATCATGTTGTAGTCTTTATATTTTTGTCCCACTTTGGGGGGGAAAAAGGGTACGTAGGACCGAAAAAATGAAGAATATGTAGCAAGAAGTCACTGTTGTGCCATTTGGTACTTATGCAAAGAAAAACCGTGTTAACACAGAAGGGGTGCCTCTCAGAGAAACCATTTCTTTTTCGTTTTCAAACATCATTTATTGAGTTTCACAGAGCATCGTCTTCGATATTTTCCGATTACAAAACACGCATTCCTCCAGTATTTGTAAAAATCCCATAAATCCCAAAAAACCTAGGAAGTTTTGTTTTAAAAAAAATTATATATATATATTCTTAAACGGGAAACATAAATATATAAATAGATTTAAAATAAATAAAGACATAAATAACACCTTTCTTCTTCGTCTAACGGTACAAACGGTGTTTACAGAGGTTTTACAGAGTGTAAACGGTGTTTACAGAGGTTACAGAGGTATACAGTATATAAATAGCTCAATTAGCTATAGTTGACTGGCTTCTCGGGGGCGATAGCTTATTCGGGAAGTGCAGTCTCGCTTTCAGCGGCGGAGCTTCAGATGAAAAACCCGCAGGAGAATCGTTCTCATCTGACTCCTTGCCACCTCCCACGCACACAGGTTGTTCTGAAAACGACCACAGGGCAGAGCACCGCTCTCACAGTCATACTCGGACAGCAGTTTTACATAAGGAGATCTCGCGATGCGCTAAAAGCGCTGCGAAATACCCCCGAAAAAATACAGCATCTCTGGATTTTTTTTTTTTACTTCGCCTCTCGCTTGCATTGCAAAAAAAATTCCCCTTTTTCGGACAGTGTATTCCAGAGCACAAAAAAAGTAAGAGGGGCACTGACAATGTAACCAAATTTAGAATTTACATAGGAAATGCCACCCCTACTCCTTATACAAAAACGGAGGGGGTGGAAATGTCCTGTCTTACCTCACTTCCCACGGCCTTCTTCAGCTTCTCGAAGTACACCCTCGTTTTTGTTCGCCAGGCTGCGTTGTTCATCTTGAGTCTGGGGGCCTGAAAAAATGAGATTTGTTGTAAAATCGGATGAAACATCGCAGATGGCCTGCAGTGAAACATCAAAGTGGGGTCAGCCATAAAGTATACAGTGCTCCTCAGACTTGCCGATCATGGCGGTGCCCCGATTTCAAGTTTGGTTTTTAATTTCACGCACGCCTGCAGAAAACACTTCCACGTATAACAGTCTGCTAATGATGGGCTTAGTCTGGCCACAAATATTCACAGCCTCTATAGTTTAGCATAGAAAGGAAATCAATCGCTTTGTCAGCTGACACTGAGCAATGCTTTTCATCTCGACACGTTTGTTGGGAAGTAAATTCTAAGAACATGGCGCCGGATATCTGTCTTGACAGCGTCGGTGGCTGTAGCTCTGTGTGTCTGTCTCTCTGACAGAGAGTAGGGGTGTAACCCCGGCGTCCTGGCCAAGTTTTCCACTGGCCTTTACCAGTCATGGCCTCCTAATAATCCCCATCTCTGAACTGGCTTCATCACTCTGCTCTCCTCCCCACTGAGAGCTGGTGTGTGGGGAGCGTACTGGTGCATCATCCAGGTGGGGCTGCACACTGGTGGTGGGGGGGATTCCCATTACCTGTAAAGCGCTTTGAGTGGAGCGTCCAGAAAGCGATATAGACATATATAGATGTAGTGTGAGGAATTATTATTATTAATAATAATAATAATATTGTAACGCTTACGGCCGACAGGTACTGTGTAAGAGCCGGCGTACCAGAGCAGGTGACGTCATCGCCCTTCCCTGTGATAGCAGGACTACAGCTACTGGGCTGTAGAGAGATCTCTCTTTAGCTCACGGGGCTGGGTCGCTGCAGAGAGACGCGGAAGTCCCGGGTTCGAGCCCCGGACAGTGTGGGGCCGACCTGCTGCGGCAAGGGCGCCCGCCTGAGCCCCCGTTGCGTTACAATATTAACTTACGCATATAGCGAACTCAGCTGCCTGGGTGTGCAAGAGCTCCTGGAATTCCTTCAGTTTCGCTGTGTCCCACGATACCGAGCCCGGCGATACCTTGAACAGCTCGCTGGCGAGCTCGAACACTTCTTTCACGTTCTGCGCAGTCTCCACTTTCTGGTGGTATCGTTTGAAAGACATAATCGTAAATGTTTTAACACGCGTTAAACCATTAAGGCCCCGACACGGGTTACAGCAACATCAAGGTCACCGATCATCTCAACTCCGTGGTGTCGAGTCTCGAATTGCTTAATTTTCATTTGCTTTGTATAAAGTTAAAGATCAAGTCATCTTTAAGGAGCTGGACCCTTTCCCAACAAGCAAGTGGCGCAAGGCTGGACACCAGTCCATCACACCGCACAGGCGACGTGAAGTATGTTAATAACCCCAACATCTGATTTGTTAGTACCTGAAAATACAGAAACTACGCTTGATCTGAGCCATGGGCCAGGCGCGACGGCTTTTAGTAAAAATATACAGCTCACTTACCTTCCATCTTTTAGAGATAACACGATTTGGGTTCATGTGCATCTCAGACGATTCTTCTAAGCACTGCTCCGGAAATTTGCTTCCCTATAAAATACACAAAAATAGAACCAGAAACACTTATACACATTCTCTAGAATACACAATCCTTTCACAATAAGATGCACAGCAAAAACCCTTTTGACTTTTGACTCCATTTTTCCAATTGAGAATTTTCATTGAGGATATCTAGATATCTTTCAATCGGTCCTTCGTCAAAGCCGTAGGATTTCGGGTACAAAGAGAAAATATTAACTATTTTGAGTTAGGGTGATTGGGAAAACCGTGCGTCTCTTATTGCAATGATGTGGTTTTCAAAGTCTTAGTATGCAGATCCATGATAATGATTTTATCGCACGGCTGTCTCGTGTCAACGCGCCTTTCGATCAAGCTGTCTAATCAGTCATCAGCAAACATACAATTCCTTTCTTTCTTATGTAGTACTTACCATGGTCTCTAATAGAGAGAGGCTCTTTTCAATGTAGTTAACCTGGATCCGGTGGTTAATGCATCCAAGAGTCAAGGTGGAAACCGCCAAGAGTAATATACACATGCGGGTAAATAGACCTTTCAATGTCATCGTGGAGCGCAAATCAGAACCACTCCCGTTGAATTTCTATCTGCTGTGTGTTCTATTCAACCCTGTTATTCAGGAGTAAGACTGAACTGCACTTGGTCGGCCAGGAGACTTGTTTTGTGTCAGAAATATCATCCATTTGCAGGTGTTTTTATTGACGGGATTTGGAAAGTTCATGTATGGAAACTGAAAGAGCGCAGAAAAAATCCCTTGAAGTTTTTGGTCCCTGTGTTTCACAATTCCACCGCTGGGAGTTCTGCAATGTTGAACGCCGGGGTGGGAAATGTAAAAGAGGCTTGTATGTAAATAATGTGTTTATTAAATATGAACTTCCTCCGGGCGAATACCGCAATGCAGGCTAGTAACTGGCCGCTTATGACCTAAGGAAATAACAGCGGGCGGGAACGGGAATTATTCGAAAAAATTAAGTCGGAAAAGCAGAATCATGATTTTAAAAAAGTGGTCCATTCTGGAATCTCGCATCGGGTGAAGCAGGTTAAATACTATAGATCTGAGCCTCGTCCTTTCCGTTCTTTTGTAAAGAAGTACTATCGCATAACCAAGGGACAGATCGGAGCAGCTACAATCGTCTTATGCTTTTATTATGACACGCTGCACCTGCGTGTCAGAAGCCCATACGTCCTTTTTAATACGTCACACTCCTCTGAACTGGGTTAGTAGGTGTGGAACCTCAAGCGACCGTGCAGGTATACGTGGTAAAATATAATATTTGAGCGAATTGCGACCTTACAATCAATTCCAGCTGTGTGTTGCCCGTGCCTTGAGAACACCGAGAGTCTGTGGTCGGTGCTGGATTCCCCAGTGTATATGTTTTTCTGCTGAATTAAGCAGTCATAGAACGAGAAAATTTTCGATTTTACTTCATGCAAATCAAGCAGAATATAATAACACCGATAAAAAAAAGCACCAGCCTTTTTAATTCATTCTTGAAAAGCTCTCGATTTAATATTAGCGTGGCCAATATGTGCAGCCTTGGTTGAACATGTATATCTCCTTTCGTCGGATACAGGATAAGGCACGGGCAATTGTAAAAGGAGGAGTTTCCATTGAGCTTATTATTAGTTTATTTTGTGAAAGATATTTATTTTAAGTTAATGTTATATGAGCGTTGCCTAAAGAACAAACAAGATAGACTCTCCAAATATGACAACTTGACGCTTGTAAGACTCTATAAGCATTGGCACAGTATCTTAATCAAAACATACCGCCCCGCATTTATAGAAAACAGTAGAGCGTATTTCATTGGAAAAGCAATTCAAATGTACAAAAATTTAGAAATGAATACACAATAATTCCTAACTGTCCCACCTCTGCCACACCACTGTCCATCTGAAACAGGCCAAGGGTACAGCAGAGCCCGATGGATCAGGGTATAATGACCAAGGCAGACCACGCTGCTGCAACAGCTCTAGAGGGTACCCGCTCTCCCCTTTTTCCCCTCCCGTTTGACCTAAATCCGGTATAGGTCAACAAACTTCATTATTTCCCTCCCTCCTATATGGATTCTCCACCCGAGTGAACTAGACAAGATGGCGGCGCGCACGGTTTCATTTATCTTCCCTGTTTTCAGATTTAGGATGATGCGTAGGGTTGGGTCTACCGCGAATTTGTAAAACTCTACCATGTGTTAGAAGGAAATTAAGCAGAATTCTGTTGACCTTTTCTCATCTTCTGTAGTGACTTGGGTCACCGGTCTGCAACAATCCGTATCAAACATTAGCTGGTACACAGAGGCTAATTTAATTTGTTCAGGGATTTCCAGTGTTTACGGCAGTGTCTCAGCCAAACAGTTTCTCTTGCTGTACGTAATCCCTAAGGGGAAGTTATTCTAGGCGCGTACTTGACTGGCGCTTTCCCCTATACTTTCAGCTTTTAAAAACCGAAAAGACTCTTCAGCGCCCTGGGAAAACATTTCTAAGCATATTGGCACGATGACTCAACAATTATTCAGCCCCAAGTTTTTAAAGTCGCTTATCATTCCCCCTCCTATACGATATATATATGATATACCTGGTTTTGTATGCGATATATAGGGTGCTGACATACTCCTTAGGGTGCTTTACATACACATTATAAACAAATGTGTTTTCAGTGTTTCTGGCTAGTGGGACTCAGTTTCGAGTAATAAGGACCCCCAATTTAAATTCATTTGCATTTATGAAACCCAAGCTTGTTGCCTATATCCTACTTAAACTCTGGTGGAAGAATCATCTTACCTTGTGCATTACTCTGTTACAAAATACTGTTTTTCCCGAAAAGCAAATCACGCATGTATGTTTTTCCAAAACTCGCTCTCAGTAGTTGCTCACTGGTGCTGGTTGTTTTAATGTACATGTTAAATAAACACCCAGTCTTTGCATTCCTGGGCGAAAATATTTAGATATTTAACCACTAATTTTCGGCATTAAGCGTATCGAGTCACAAAACCTTCAAAACACAACATCGAAAGTGTTACTGTCAGCTTCGCGAAACGTTATTTTTATCAGAATAATCATTATTTGGCTTCATTAATGCATCGTTAAAAACGAATATCAATGTAAAAGATCTTCTAATATAAAGCAAAATGCAAAAAATAAGAAGAGTCATGTTTTATTATGATTTAATTAATAACGTATTTACTTAAGATTTATTCGAAAATCTATAGAATACAAAAGTAAGGAAAGGCAGTGAATTATTTTTGCTCAGTTCTTATGAAATGAAAAAAAAACCCCTACGCACAGAAATGGAAGTATTTAAAGATTAAGAACTGCATTAATATATATACTTTTCTAGAATCTGTAACAGAAAACATTTTCACAAATGTTCTGAAGCCTTTCTTGACAGCTGTCTTTGTACAAGCTGAACGTGACACAAAAATACACCTCATATTCGAATCTTAAGTCCAGCCGATCAGATCCTACGTGTCATGTTATTAAAAGCACAGGAAGTAAGCGTAAGAACGTCTACTGACATTTACATTATAATATACGCTTTTATACTGTAAGGGAAAAATATTCACCTATTTAATTTAATTCCAGTTCATAACCCATCTTTGACTTTCATTGGAGCTGCTAGATAATTCTAAACATAATCATAACCAACCATCTGTAAAGGTACCTTAATTAACATGAACGGTTCTAAGACGTCATCGCACTAACAATTCACAATATCTGTTGAAAGTAATTTAAATTGTATTGATATAATTAAAATACAGCTATTATTATAGGCTATGGCTTCCCATGCTTAGGGATTACAGGTATTTTACAACTTTTATGGCGATTTTTAAAACAAATAAAAACTGAAGATCCCAGTAATACAGTAAATCGTTCATTTAAACGCACTCAAAGATCAGATTATTTTCTTATTTATAAATGGGTAAATAAAACTTGATAAAGTCTTAGTCAGCACTGATTTCTTTTTTTAATTTAACTGTCAAATCAATCGATGGTTCCTTAATATATAGCAAAGGTTACGCTTTGTCTAAAATAAATACGGCTGCCAAATGAGCTCAGAATCCATTTCGTTACAGTACAATAGCTAATGTCGTCATCGATGTGTACACAATGAATATATTTTCACTTTCTGCTTCGTTTATGTCAGGAAAGCGAAGAGGCAAACTTGAAAGTTTGGTCTCTTTGTCTCCATGGAAAGAACTGGCTTTCTGGCCAGATAACACTGTACACACATCCACACAAATGTGTGGGGGAAAGTAGTTGTGAAGATAACCCAAGAAGAACTTGTACAGGCTTTGCAGACATCAAGCCCAGTGTTTCGTGTACAATCATTGTATATTTTCGTTTCGTTTTATTATTGTTATTATCGATTGCATTATAGTAACAACATTATCGATAATAAGCTACGCAATCAGATAGGAACATTATGATCCACCGTCTAGCCTATATTCTGATGAGAGGTGAATTGAAGACGATTGATTTGTAAATCTGTATTGTTCTGTACAGTTATTTTTCCAACTGCCTGGTCTCTCACTACAAGCGGAATGAGAAGAAAACACCAAATTCATTTTTTTAAAAAAAAAACGACAAATCTACAGAAGGTTAAAAATGCAAATTGGGGAAAAAATGAAAACCTATTTAAGAGACGAGGTACGATACTTTTCGTACTTTTACAGACGTTTCAATTTTTTTTTATTTATAAACTACTACACTTCCCACACAAGGAACAAATCTATGCGCCGCCTACAGTCAATCTCTCCCGTTTCTTAAATTGAGTTTACAGATATGAAACTGAAGTGCTGGTTTCGCTAAGGTGGAGTGAAGTTCTCCAAAAACCAGGCACGCATCCCGAAAGCTCATATGAACATAGGTAAGGCTACAAACAGAAGAGGCCTTTCGCACCAGCAGCCAATTAGGTAGTTAGTAGCTAATTGATATCATCCAGCCGATTTCTGAGAGAAGGCCGGCTTCAACATCGTGGCTTGTTCCATGCTCCCACAACCCTTTGGGTAAAGGCCGGCGTCCTGCTCTCTGATTTAAATGCACTTACAAGTAGTTCCAACATGTGTTCTCTGGTTCGTGTCTCACTGATCATTCTAATGAAATCCGCTGGATTTTGAATACAAGTATCGGGTCCCTTCATGGTCTTCTCCATTCGGGACTTACTGTGAACAAGAAGAGGCGGAATGAGGGATATGCCAGTGATAGATGAGAATATCTCAATAACAACAGTATTCTGGTTTAAAGTCATTAATATACTGTACGAGGTCAGGCTGCTCCGTAAAGCACAGGAAAAAATTAAACAGGCTTTTCCTCGAGTATCACCAACTGAAACTTTTTCTACCGATCAAAATGTTTGTTTCGGGTGAAAAAAAACTCAGTGTAAAGCCCACAATGTAACTACGAAGGCCGCTAATATTACATTTGAAAAAACATTTTTTTCTGAAACTGTAAACTATTAATTCAGCGTTTTACACGATTGCATGGTGTAAAACCAGAAAAGCGCTATATAAGTGTAAGCAATTATAATTAATTATTAGTATTATGGTCTATTTAAACAATCACAATGCTCTCGTGCGTCTCCCATCCTCTTCTTCATTTTCTTGTCTGAAATATAGTCGTTGCGCCTGGGAAAAGATTAGAATGGAGATGAAGCTACTTCTACAATACGTTCAGCAACTCAAACTCCAGCTGTAAGAATTATATGTACACACGGTGTTCCGCTCTGTAAGACAAAGACACAGCACAGGACATAATATAACACAAGTATAATGGATAGCGATGCTTTTAAGATTATTTTTGCAGTATCAAAGTAATTTAGACATGAGTCTGTGATTTATACGTTTTTTACTATTTATTGATTTTTCTACATATTAAATTATTTTGTTTTAATACGGTGGATGATATTTTTGTTAGTACAGTCTAACAACAGCTGTAGCTATGGTATGATTTCATAATCAATGATTCCTTGAGTTAAAACAAGAAGTGATTACAAAGCGCTTAGCATACACGTGGGATATATATCCGCCGATGAAATATATGAACTCCGGGTGCCGTCAGTTCCTACCAATGTGACGTGGCATGCTTCTTAAATGTGACCCTGCCCCCTGGCGACCTTTCAATATCACTGCAACACAGAGAGGGTACAAAAAAAGCTTAAATGCCCTTACCGCCAAAGGTGATTCTTCAGCATCTTTCCCCACACGGTAAGAGCATTGATTTAAAAACGGGAAACAAATTTTGCATGTCTAACACTGACTCTGAAGGACTATGATACTGAAACGGTGTCACCAAGTACGGACAGCCACGTACAGCGGCTCAAACCGGCAGGGGAGACGTCTATAGGGAAGGAGAGTCTGGGCCTGGGGGCCCGTCTCCTGAAGTATTTGCAGGTCTATACTATCCATCTCCAGCTAAAGGGAAATAAGTTAAAATGGCCTATATGACCAATTAAGTTTAAGAAAAAGCCAGCAGCCATTTCACCCTGCAACTCATAACTTGTAGCCCACTGAAGCTCAGCAGGTGTGAGCCTGGTCAGTACCAACTCAGGTTGCTGCTGGAAGAGTTATTAGTGGGGCCAGCAGGGAGCGCTCACCCTGCAGTCTATGTGGGTCCTAATGCCCCAGTATAGTGACAGTGACACTAGACTGTGGGAAAAAAAGCGCCGTCCTTCAGATTAAAAATCCCAGGGTGTTTCTCAAAAAGAGTAGGGGTATTACCCTGGTGTCCTGGCCAAATTTCCCTTTAGTCTTTACCAATCATGGTCTCCTAATAATCCCCATCTCTGAACTGGCCTCATCACTCTGCTCTCCTCCCCACTGAGAGCTGGTGTGTGGGGAGCGGACTGGTGCATCACCCAGGTGGGGCTGCACACTGGTGGGGGGTGAGGGGATCCCCATTACCTGTAAAGCGCTTTGAGTGGAGTGTCCAGAAAAGTGCTATGTAAGTGTAAGGAATTATTTTTATTATTAAATAATTAGTGGAGTCATGAAGAACTGAGCCTGCAACAAAAACCACACACTTTTAAATACTCGAAGACGGGCTTTTGGGCATCTCTGATGTGGGTCTACGTCTGAGGCCTGAATTGGCTGTAGTATGTATGCACGTGATTTAAGACAAAAGAGCTTCTCACCCTGTCTCCTAAGAATGCTGATCGCACAACCTGACCGATATCTGCGATAATGTTAAAACTGCTGAGTCTTTGTATTCAAATAGTTGGTATTTTAATTTGGTTAATGTTATATTGCTTCCATAAAACAAATCTGTGTTTCCAATTACGAAGCACCCTTGGGATTTGGAAATAGTGGTGGGGACAGTCATCTACTTCCCAACACTGGCTGGAGTTTTGTTGTTCTGTCCCAGGCCAAGCTGTAACATCATACCATCACTTTATTAGCCCTATACAATTTCCTGCATTAGGAATTCATCCTTTCACAGACCCCAGCTTGCTCTCCATGAGACACAGACAGGGAGAGAAGCCTGGGGTCAGAGCACAGGGTCAGCCATTATACAGCACCCCTGGAGCAGTTGGGGTTAAGGGACTTGCTCAGGGGCCCAACGGAGTAGGATTCCTCTGCTGGCTGTGGGATTTGAACTGGCAACCTCCCAGCCACAGGCACAGATACTTAGCCACAAAGCCACCGCTACTATATGGACAAGTGGACTCTGGTTGTTATTGTAAAAAAAGCATTTATCTGCCCTCTGATTACATTATCTTGATTAATGGTTTGAATAAGTAAATCACTGAAGTCCTCACACATACCTGCTGATTCCCCCCCCCAGCCTCACACCTGAAGAAAAGTCAACAGCCAAAGAATGTTGCGTCTCTTTGTGTTGCTGTGGGTTTTCAGTGTGGAGTTCATGTTAACTTGCTCGTTTGCAGTCGATACATTCAGTTCAATTCGAGATGCCGTCGTGGCATGGCCAATGAGTAAAATCAGTGTTGCCAAAGCAAAACAAATACAATTAACATACACATCTACAGACATTTACAATACAGACACATCATGAGCTATTTACATATGAACACAGGCTGACGCGCCTCCCCCTCGAAGCTCACACTCGGTCATTTAAATGTATGTAAAACAACATTAACGATTGAGATGCGTCCCTTTCGCGTAGACATTAAGCAGGTAAAACTGTTAAGGCACGATACGGCTATTAAAATGTGATCCAATATAGAACAATTAAAAAACCAGCGTGATATACATTAAACTGGCATAACAGCGGAAAACAATATGCCGTGGGTCTGTGGAACACGGGGAGTATGGCTGGGAGATCATAGGTTTATTGTATATAATTCTAGCGTTACAGTCACATTTTGCTGAACAAGCTCATCAGGAGAGCAAGCTCTGTCATTAGGTCTGACCTGGACCCCTTGGAGGTAGTGGCTGAGAGGAGAATGATGTCCAAACTAGAGGCCATCATGGACAACTTCTCCCATCCCCTCTATGACAGGCTTGCAGGAATGAAGAGCACGTTCAGCAATAGACTGATTCATCCACGGTGCGACAGGGAGCGCTACAGGAGGTCATTCTTGCCGTCTGCCATAGGACTGTACAACGCATCCACCTTGCGTCTTGGCAGAGGCAACATCGACAGTGACCTGTTTCTGGACTAAACGCATCTACACATCTACTGCTACATCTGTTCTCTTTCTTTTTCTTTTTCCCGTTTACAACCATTTTTTGTGCAATATATTCCAGGGACCTGTGCAATACATTTATATTTATATCTATATTTTCATCTATATTTATATTCATATGTGTGATACGATTTTTCTGTGTACTGTTCTGTTCTAGTTTGTTCTTGTGTGTCCGGACTGTGAGTAACTCTTGTATTGTATTGTATGTATTGTACTATTATTATATAATTCGTTACACTGTGGCTGTGTTGTGTGTGTTAAGCTGCTGTTGCACTGCAATTTCCCTCACTGGATCAATAAAGTATCTATCTATCATCTATCTATCTACATTTAAGCATCCAAATGTGAAAGACGTGTTCTTCTATAATGTACACACCGACAGTCTCACCATGGGAGAAAATATGTTTTAATTTAAGGAATGTTTCATTATTAATTCTACAATACATGTCGGGCATTAGAGAAGTTATGCAGGGATGATTTCAACTCACATTACATTACGACATTACATTTGATCAAAATTTATTTTGAAAGACATTACATTTGATCAACATTTTTTTCTGGTTTGTGATTACAGCAGCAAGCTGGTTTTTCCTAAGGGTCCCTGCCCTTATTATTGATTATTATCTGATTATTATCTGATTATTACGGAATCAGATTCAACGCAAGAGATTTTTTTATACTTTTTTTATTTACTAGAGAGGCGAATGCGTGTGTCTGGTTGGGTTCGTCAGGAGTTAATTTAGGGGGGGAAAAAACAGGGAACTGCTTTTCCCCTCCCAGTCCGTCATCGTCCCGTGATGCACCACGCTAAGCAGCCTGATGAGTTTGTGCAGAAGTTGACGGAAGCGGTCGGCTGCAAGAACACACGGAGGATTAAGAAAGAGAGGTTGTGTGACAATCGGCGTGTTTCATAAGTCAGCGTGTGCTCGTTGACTTCGACACTCGAGCCTTTTCGTTTGGGAACGCCTTCGGAAAGCGCCGACCACCTTGGCCGCCCCCCGGGAAAGACTGCAGGCGCCTGCCCGCTTTCGGAAGAGCCTGTCCGCCTGCAGATTCGGGCGACCCCGGGGAACGATCTTCGGCCTCTGCGAGGGAGCCGCTACCTGTTGGGTTTGAAGGCTTAAAACGGCTTCTGATCACGGTAAGAAACAGGGTGGTTATGTCTGCGATACAGGCCGATGTGTGCGCCGCGCTGCCTCTGTGTTACAGGACACAAACGAGTCGCGTTGTGTTTCTTACCCTAACTTAAGTTCGGTCCTCCCGGTTTGCTTGGCTGCATTTGTGTTGTAAGCGTGTGCTGTCTGAGGCGAAAAAACTACATCTCCGTTTTTTCGTGCCCTTTGACAACAGTGAAATCTTGCTGTGGGCAGTTTTCCGCTCACTTAGCGATTACTGTCGGTGTCGAGTGATTCCCAGAAATGCACGAAAAACGCGACTCCCTGGTCTGTCTGCAGGTATTGCGGTGTGAATGCAGTGGACGGACTCGTTTAAGTAGCTCGTACTTTCGGTTCGATTAAACAGGTCCAACCCCCGGTACCGTTCCGTGCTAAGGTTGCGAATTCGTCTTGTTTGTTTAATTATTGACGGCGGATTTCTCCTCAAATTCGGATTATACTCGGATATAATCATGGCTGAAGTACTTTCAGCCTCTTCCTTATCCGTAAAACAACGTGCAAGTGTGCTATTTCAGTTGTTGGATAGATGTGGTTGTGGCTTTTTATCCCAAGGAACCTTTTTAGCTTGAAAAACTTTGAAAAGAGTAGAGTTTAAGATGGGAGTTGCTATCACTTTCCTCATCTCTTTCAGCGACAGTCTTATCAAACAACAAAACACTTGTGCACTTAGCTTCCTTTATGACACAAGACTGTGTTTCAGACAGAAGCGCAGGCTGCAATAGTAAACCGACTTTAAAAGGCATTAGTTCAGAGTATTGTGTGGTCTGACTTCTTACTGCAATGCTAAGAAATGAAAACTTTAAGCATTTTAAACTGAAACTGTGGACACACTGAAGAATTTAACATTTCTAACAAACAAGTACTAAGGGCACGATCAGTCCCTGATTCAGGCTCTATTATTCCGTCTGAACTGTATGTAACTGTGGTATCTGGGGAAATGTTGTCCATATATTGGTTTCTTTATTATTTTCAATTAAACAGTTATCCACTGTACGTTTGGAGTTTTAGAAAGTGTTAGCAGGAAATGCTTGCTTTCAGTCTGTGAAAGAGTGCATTGTCCTCACTCCTGCTGCTGGGTTAGGCATGTCTTTCATCGTGCGTTATGTTGGTGAATTTTCTGGGTTTCACATTCTTCCCTGGGAATCTCCCACTCTCCCTTCATAACGCTCTTGGAGCTGTAGGCTGAACTGGGCCCTTGCCTACAGATGGAATACAGACCAGTGAGCTGCAGTTCAAACATTTTGAAGCATCCAGCACGTACAGTAATGGTTCCAGTAATAGTCGTTAGACTCTTTTCTCAGTCAACCACATGACTGTGGTAAATCAAGCTGTGTCAGTGGCAAGGCTTACACCCGAACAAGGCTCCACAGCCGAAACATTGTTTTCTTTCTTCTCTTTTCAGCCTGGAATGAACCTGTTACTTGTTCCTAGGATACATGAGTTACTCCTCCACTCAAGCCTTGAAGAAACGTAGGCCAACTGGGAATGCACAAAGCAGTAAAACAGTTCCTGAAGGCTAAATTGTCAACTCTTGACAGGCAGTTTATGCTAAGATCCATAAGATTGGCTTGGTGGCGCAGTGGTTAGCATTGCTGCCCTGGTTCAATTCCGGACCTGGAGTTTGTATGTTCTCCTTGTGTTTGCATGGGTTTCCTGCAGGAGTTCCCGTTTCTTTCCCACGGGCTGAAGATGTACTGGCAGGTCTGTTGACTTGTGGGGAAAATTGGGCCTGGTCTGAGTTTGCGTCTGTGTCTGTGTGCCTACCTTGCGATTTGACTGACATCTCATCCAGGGTGTGCTCCAACTTGTGCCCATTGCTTGCCGGAGTAGGCTCCAGTTCCCCCACAGCCCTCTCTCAGATAAAGAGGTTAGAAGATGGGTGGGTCTATAAGATTGGGCACAGAAGCAGTGCTTCTGTATATCATGGAGTTCTAAGTTACTCTGCTGCTGTGACATGCGACTTCCGTCAAACAAAGATGAATAAGAACTCTTCTGTGTTCTTAGAATCGGAGCTTTTTTGTGCTCAAAAGTCACATTTTGGAGGATGCTTTGTTTAGGAAGAACAATATTTTTTGAAAAGTTGTGCAGGGAGGAAAAGTGGAATGGAACCTTCCCATGAAGTCAGAGGCAAACTTGCTCAACACGGTACCGCAAATATGTAAAAATGTGTTATCTTCACCCCTCCTCAACCAGATTCTTCAAGGTTCATTCTCAAATTTGAGGTTTTGTTTTGCTGACACGGTGTGAAGGCAGACGCTTTACATAAGCTTCCCTTTTATCTCGAAGCTGTATGAATTTGACCAATGTGGCTTCATAAGTCAGCATGTTTGCCTAAAGAAAAGCAAGCTTCAGAATTAACCTTTAGCATCCTAGTTGTAGGAAACAGGTTGCATTTCCATGCATGTGATTTGCACACTGCATGGTGTTTACTTCTACAGCTAGCTCCAGTACACTTTGGTTTAGATAAATAAAACCCATGATGGTAGGTCAGCAAATGCTTTGTAATTATTCAAGGCTAAAGGTCATGACTGCAAACTGATGTGTGTTATTCAAGAGGGAGGGCTTTCCTACAGCTAACAAGTGGTACAGCGCGTGTCGGTGAAAATGTGCCATGGCATAAGAGGTTAGGATTTTGCAGTGTGTGGATCTTTTTAATGTTTGACAGTCATTTTTATTTTTAGCCCACCCCTTTAGCAATTTGGAGTCATCTCAGCTGCAATCCTCCAAACACACTCCAAATGAGGAAATACTGATGGAATCCCCACTCAGCCTGCCACCCACCTTTGGGCCTTGAGTCTTCGTACATTTCAAGCTATGTAGCCCTGGGGTAGGAGGTGCTTCATACGCTGACGACACCACTAGCCTGTAGGGACCCTGGTAGGTCACAGGCCATGTTCTGCAGGGAGAACTCTTATTTGGTACTACGTATAATATGTACAGTATAATGTGCTGTGCAATTTTGGATCCCTTCACAGCAAATTTTAGAATTCAACAGTGTGCTCCACATGCTTTTGCCTGCAATGAAATGTTGTGAAAGAGCGTTGCATAGATACGGTTGGAGAGCAAACATCCTTTGCCACTCAAGCTCTCTTCTGCAGTTAACTGTTTTTTGTTGTTGTCTGAGCTCAAACCTCAGGGGCTGTAACAACATCAAGAGGCTGATCAGCCTTTTACAGTCGTTGATGTTCACTTGTTTGCTGACAAGTTCTGAGGACATTGCATGTAGATTTTCACACTCCCCTCCTCCCCCCCTTCAGATGTGCCTGCAAGCAAGTGGTAAAGATGGCAGAAGCAGATAAATTCACTGTGGCAAAGACTGAGAAAAGGAAGCATGATTCTTCAGATCTATAATCTGTATGACTTTTGTGGAACAAATACAAGTCAACATGTTGCTTTGAATACGAATCTATCTGTAGTACAGGCCAGATGCTGGTTATATACAGTATGATACAATGTGAGCAACAAGTTGAAGCATACTTCATTAACAAGAGTGAGCACTGGGCACTCCTGCTTTGGTGAGACCTTCATTTGTTTGCAGAGGGGGAGCATACTGAAAATATGCAAATGCGGTTAGTTCCATGAATTCTTCAGCTCCATGTCCAGAAAAGCTCCAGGCTGTTGCTGAAAGTGCAGCTGGTTATGCCTTGCTCCAGAATAAGAACAAAATGGATGCTATCCATCTACATCCTTCCATGTTCTAAGTTCTAATTGCTAAAGGGGTGCAGAGGGGCTGGAGCCTATCATAGCAAGCAGCGGGCGCAAAGCAGGATACACCCTGGGTAAGACGCCAGTCTGTCGCAGGACAAACATGCCCACGTCCTGACTGAGGCCGATTAACTTGCTACTATATCTGGTAGCTTGCAGCCGACGACAGCCAGCTGCTCAAAGTCTGGTCTTCCACTTCCAGCCTCCATCTCAACAGCCTGCAGGAATCGGAAGCTTGGGAAATGGTGCCTTAATCATGCTCGTGCAGCACATTTTGACCCTCTTCATTTTCATTTTTATACACGAGCCGAAAGTGAACTGTACAAAATGAGGAAGTGCACAAGACTGCAGAATTCTCACCCGACTAAACTACCTGATGCATTGATAACACTACTGAAAGCCTCTTTGACAGCTGTATGATCTTTATTTCTGCTCAGTGGTTTGTGGCGTAGGGGAATCTTCTGTTTTGTACTTGCTGGAGGGAAATCCTGGAAGGAATCGTGCTGATTTAAAGTTCATTTTAATTTAATGGTTCAGTCTGCTTGCCAGTCACAAAGTGTAAACCCAGTGTTTAATGGTGGGTGTTTAATAAGAGTTTCTTTCAATAGAAACCTGTTAGCTAGTATTGGACTTGCAACTGGAAATGGGCTTTTAATTGGAAGTTATGATTTTAATCAAGGCTTGAGGTGGGACTGAGTTTTAGATAACCCATAATTCTGGGCTTTCTTTTATAGTGACATGTGAGTGAAGAGAACTTGGGGAGGAGCGATGATTTCTACTCACACACCGGAAAGTGGCCCTGAGCCTAAAGAAGTCAAACAGGTAAGCTTTGATACCGGTAATCCTTGTGCGCTACTGTCGAAAGAATTTAATAACCATGAGCAAACGGGTTTGAGACACGGCTGTAAAAACTGTACTAAGGAGGAAATACAGGAGAAAAAATATGCCGCAGTTTTTTTCCTTCTTTTGCTCAATCATTCTTCACTTCAAAAAAAAGAATCTGTTGTATCTGTTAGACACTAGAACTTGTAACAAGTTAGTAACATTTAGCTATGTATCCCAGACCAGGAAGAGACATGTCTGGAGACCTTTAAGTGCTGTGCAAAAGTGGTTTTGTCACCAAAATATATTAAGTACAGGAGCAGAGAAACCGGGCACTTGAATTTAACAGGTGAGCATACCACAAGTTCAGAAAATGAAAAACCAGTTTATTACAATCCTGGTTTCAAGAGTGCTTTCAGTATTTACTCTGGGGTTCAAAAGTCTTTGCTATTCTAAGGTGTAAGAGCACAAAAGAGACTGGTTTCTTTTTGATCTGCTGAATATTACCTGTACATTTTAGACAATCAGGTGATTTAGTTTCAGGGTTGCAGGAGCAAGGACTGAATGCCATTTCAGATTTTAGAGAAGTTCTATATATGGGTTTGTGTAGGGACGTCTGTACACGTAGGAAAGTTTCAGTGAGCAGCAGGCACACTGTCATGTGTTCACTTCCTACTTGCTTTGGGAACTGAGAACAGTTGTATTCTTGTTGATTTGTAAAATATCCTTCTTTTACAAACTAAAATAAAGATTTACTAAGAAGAGGATTCCACAACACATAATTAACACTTTTAAAGGTACTATCATCAGATTTGTAGCCATAACCTACATTCGAAAATAATGCAAATGCTGCCACTGTAGAGTAAAAAACAAATATCAAGCTAGACAAGCTAGAATATCTGTCCAAGGATACAAACATCTTCATTTAAGATGTTTTTATTTGGCTTTTTGGGGGACATTATTGTCACTGGTTGTTTCTAATCTGTTACAAGATGAAGTAACATCTGTATAAAAGGAGCTGAGGTGTAGCTTTTGGTCCCATCAGTAGAGAACTGGCAAGATGCATCAGAGGTGGCAGAATTAAATCTCTCTTGGTTAGCACCTGGGTCTGGTGGAACATAACTTGTACTCTAAAGCAGAATGAAGCTGTGGTATTTGTTACCAGCTAATTTGTTGTGATGAAGTTCCACAGTGACCGTTGTTATGGCTGTGTGGTACCTCAGTGGCGCATGGCTAAAATACCTTAAGGAATGGAGTCCCACAGGTTTTATGACATCAATGTCATGTGTGAAATGTAGAGCTTTGCAACATGTGCAGGCTGTTGTACTGACTGCTGCCTGGCATCTTCCTGCAGTACATTTTTTTTTAGATTAGTGTGAAGTAAAAATAGTGATTCTTTTGGCCCAGTGAGAAATCCGCCCCCATAGCACAGGAGGTATTCACCCGGAGAGGAACAGCGCACCCAGGGCGATCTTGAATAACTCGTTCCCGGCAGCGGTGTGTTTCACAACCCAGCCTTCTTCTTCTGGGCTGCAGGGGCTCAAGACCGCGCTGGCCTTGTCGCTCAAGGAGCTGCAGAAGCGCTACGTGAACTCCGACGGCGCCGTCACCAGCGACGACGGGGACGCCAACGCCCTGTGCAGCGCGCTGGAGGCCATATTCATCCACGGCATCAAGACCCGGCACATCAGGACCGAAGCCGGGGGCAGGGGGAAGAAAGCAGGCTCGCGGGCTCCTCTGCCACAGCCCGTGTTCTGGACTCTGCTGAAGACCATCACGCACCGGTGCGTAGCTCATCCCCTCCAGTTTCTTACTGGAATCAGGCATGAGGGATGAGTGGATTTAAACCCCTCCCTGATTTTCTGATGATCAGTGGTTTTTGCCAGCCAGAACGTGCATTACACTCTGGGTTGGAGTAGCCTAGCTTCCCTTATAAAGTTACGCGGCAGTCGTCCTTGGCCACGGCAGGTTTTCAGTTTGAGATTAGGCTGCTAATTGCCACGCATGTCTTTGTCCTCTCTGATAAACTGATTCGTGTCGGGCGTTTGCGCACAGGGGCTGGGAAGAACAGATCCAGCAGAAATGTACTTTAAAGCGGATGAATGCATCATGATTTATTTTGGTCCTAAAACCCAGCTGCGGCGCAGGCCACTCCTGTGATGAATAACTACAGCGGTAGCTTAAATCAGTGGACTGGTAGGTTTCCATCGGAAAAGGTTACTTATTTTCCGTCATGAATGTCATAGCTAAAATATCCATTATGTTAGTCATGTGCATATCACATTGTTCTTTTTTGTTCCACTGTTCCTCAGAGATGTGACCACAGAATTGGAACATCTGAACTTCATCAACACGGATGTCGGCCGCTGTCGGGCCTGGGTTCGACTGGCGCTCAATGATGGCCTGATGGAGTGCTACCTCGTATCCCTGCTCCGCGAGAGGTCCAAGCTCTGCGAGTACTACCAGCCTGCGGCTCTGCTGCTTGACACGGAGGACCGCGAGGTTCTGCTGACGTACCTGCAGGGCCTGACCTCGCTGTCCTTCCAGCTCTCCTACAAGTCTGCCATGCTGAACGAGTGGACTGTCACTCCTCTAGTGATGGCCGGGCTTGTGCCCAGTTCCGATTCCTTCGACCTCCTCACTTCTTCCAATGGCGACGCTAAGTGTAAGGAGTCCTGGGATTCTGTGTCGCAGTCTTCTGGTTCCGATATCATCGAAGTCCATCACAACTCGGGGCAAGGCTTGTCTCAGGGTAGGAACTCTGGGAAGACCAAGCTCACCTCTTCCAACTTGAGCCTGGACACCACCGGCTCCTCCCAGCTGTCTTCCAGCCAGAGCTCGGACAGCCTCCCCCAGGTTAATGGGCACAAGAGTCCAGATACTGCTCTCGAGGAGCAGTGGTCACATGCCTTTGATGTCATCTCCGATGAGGATCCTGGGAAACCTGTAAAAGAGTGAGTAGGGCATAAGACGTCTGGAGTCAGGAGTGTTGTCATCTGAAGGATTCTCTCTTCCACCTCTTGTGAGACACCACCCAGGGTTCTCTTTTAATTTTGGAATGAGAAAACTGCAATTTTCACTCAATTTTTGTCTAAGGTTTTGCAAGATGCTCCAAACGTGTGACACAAAAATATTAACCCTGTGTCATTAACAGCTACATTCATTGTGCTTTTTTAATTGCAAACTTAATATCAGTATCTTATAAACATCATCGAGAACAAAGTTTGTTGACTTCTTAGAACATTAAATGGTAACCTGTAAAGTCATCTTGGTAAAGCATTGTAGCTCTGCTCCACCAAGAGGGAGAATTGTACACCGCGTTGATTTCGCGAAGGGTGAGGTCACCTCTGTAACATGTTCAGTGTCGCTGAGTCCTGTTATATTGGCATTGTCTGAAAGACTAACATAAAGCGAGCGTGAAGCACGTGTTTGTTCTTTACCTTTCTTCATATGACCTATGATAGCATTTCTCACCAGCTAGTGCATTCACGTCGCTTCTTTAATGTCTCCTTCAAGGATAATTGTGGATTTCAGCGAAGGTGCCAGTTCCACACCGGACCCCACGAGGGAAGACTCCTATGCTTCGAGTCAGCCGCCGGATCATTCCCTCTCGGAGACGGCGGAATCTAGCGGAACGGACAGCGAGGCGGTCTCTCCAGTCTCTCCAGCAGCCCCGCCTGTGGAGGCGGAGCCGCCTGTGGGCCCGCCTCCGGAGCCGTGCCCTGAAAACGCGGGCAGAGGAGCGCCCGGCCAGACGCAGCCGCCTGCCTCTGCCCGCGCTCCGGAGTTTCCTGTCCTGAAGGAGGAGAAGAAAAGGGGGCTGAAACTAAAAACCCCTCTTCCCAAACCCCATGCCTGTGTGAGTGAAGAGCGAAGACCAGAGGCCACACCACGAACCCCAGAGAGCAGCCCCAGCAGGAAAGAGTCTGTAGATTGCCTGTACTCTCCCACCACAGGGCTTCCAGTGAGTTGTTCTTCAGGGTTGACGTTCTTTTATTCTGATCTTTATAGCAGTGTCATCATTTTGTTTAACCTAACGGCCTGCATTTAAATTATTTGATCTATGTGAAGCTCATCCAAATTTATAGCTTAAAGCCACGTTATTTCTAAGGCTTAAAAGCCACCGTGGAATGAATTCCATTAAAGGTTAAGGCCTTTCTGTTCTGTATTGGAATTTAAATGAAAATAAAAAAAGTCGAAGGTTTTTAAAGGCCACTTCTCATTCCACCAGGAATTACCAGGTCGGAACGAATTCCCATTTTTAAGCCGGCAGTACTTGTGCCCTAAACTTGAATCAAAATCGCTATTACTAGAATCCTGCCTCATTAAAAAAAAAAACTGAAAGTGCATACCTGCGCCCTTTCAGTTTCCTTCTGATTTTGTCACTTCTGAACGTGCAGGTCTTTGCAAGGTCATGTGATTTGCAAGTTAAGCAACGAGAAAGGCAGGGCTTTGAAAGAACAACGCTGCCGTATTAAAAGACGAGCAATATATCTGGCTATGTAGAAATCTGATCGTTCATGTACTTAGGTTAAGGTCACCTTAGATGTGTCCTTTGCACAACAGGTGACACGTTTTTGTTCTTTCCCTTGTGACCCTCCTTTGGTGCGGTTGGGATATTTAAAATACTGTGCTTTTATTACTGAATATCACTCCAGGGCTGACTGCTTTTCCAGTGGGCCTCCCCTGCACGTGCTTGTTTATCTCTTTGAATTTTTTTTTTTTTGCTCGAGCATGCTTAAGACGACTTCCTTCATTTCAGAAATACCCTAGCTGGATCTCTGAGGACGATTTTTACAAACCGTGCCCAGAGGAGGCCCCCGAGACAAAGGACGTCCTCGGTTTCATTGACGGCCATGAGAACGGGGGGGGCTCGGTCAGCGCAGAGCCGGAATGGGCGCCCCCCAGCGTGGTTCACCGAAAAGGCACAGGTGAGCTGTGTTCGCCGAACAGTTTAATAAAGAGTGTGGGTTTGCTTTGCTTGGCGAAACCACACATATTCACATCGGAGATTGGCATTCACAATTTGGGATGCTGATTTTTACCAACCGTGAGCGTGTTTGTAAGGATTACTCTGCTCCCTCAGGTTTTAATACCCTGTGGAAGTAGTTTTCAGGGGAAACTAGAGAAAACTGTTGCTGTCATCTGGAGTTGTTGAGGATGTACAGACCAGGGAGGTGGTCCTCAGAGACTGGAGTCATTCTAATGCTTTCAGATCCCACACGCTGCTCCAACTCTAGTTTGTGTACCATGCCAGAACGGTCATTTCTAAGAATGTACAGTGGTGGCAGTCTATTCTGTTTTTTCTTGTGTTGATTATTTTAATATGCTTATTGGTATCCATGTGTGTGAAGTTCCACTGCCTCATCCTGACTCAAGGGAAGTTAGCAGGCTGAGGTGAGGAACTAAGATTTCTTTGGCTGGCTCCGTTACGCTCCGTTCAGAGAAACTGGACCTTTTGAATGTGTTTTTTTTTTTAAATGGTAACTCCGCTGCCCAGTTACCAAAACTGAGATCTGGTCAAGTGAGCCTTCTGTTTCACCAAGCAGTGAGGGCATGTGATGTTTGCACCACTGCGCCGTCACTGAGGAGCAGCTCTGTGGTCCTGCTGGTCGTCATCTTGTTTTCACTTCCATCTGGTATTTTTGTTCTCCCCGACAGCCTTATTCGGAGAGTGTTTTCCTCCTAAATACCACATTCTTTCGTCACAAGACCCAGCTTAAAACTGGCCGCCGGGGCTCAGTGTGTCCTGTACGTATAGTGGCACTGGTTGCAGCTGTGAGCCCGCCGGTGTGGGGGGGGGTACAGCCCTCAGCCTCTGTCGGCCAGAGGAACAGTTTCACCCAGAGCAGGGCAGGGAGCCTCCTCACCCTTCCCAGTTTTGGTTTGATATGATTTGATCTGTTTTTCCACCCTGCTAAGCGAGTTTCTTTGCAAAGTCTTCTTATTTCTTGCTGCGGTCCACCGTGTGCTGAAACTCTCGTCTAGGACTTCCCTGGGTTATCGGTTCCCCTTTATGGCTTGCGGCAGTCCTGAGTCAATGAAACGGCAAAACAGTTCACTGGTTACTGAGGCTTAATTAAGAGTAGTATATTGACACAGCCACCTGACTTTATTCTTATTTCTGTGTGTGTATATTGCTATATCTATCCTTGTAATGGACAGATAATTAAACTTATTTCACGCTTCTTTGGACTCAAAGAGATTTACAGGTAATGGGGGACTCCCCTCCCCCACCTGGATGATGCAATGGCAGCCAAAGTGTGCCAGTACACTCTCAGTGGGGAGGAGAGCAGAGCGATGAAGCCCGTTCGTAGATGGATTATTCGTAGTTAGTTCGTAGATGTGATTATTGGGAGGCCATGATATGCACTTATGGTTCAGCATATGCTGTAAGGGTATTACAAGATACCGTCTCCGAGACAAAACTCACTTCGTGGTGTGATAAAGTGACTGGTGATAAACCTTTCTGCTGCAAAGTAAGTTTCAGGAAAGCAGACATCAACGGAGTTAAGATAAGTGGTACTTCCACAAGGGTGTATCTTTCTGACATTTGCCTCGTTCTCCCCGAACTCCCCTCCCCCAGGCTTGACGAACCTGTTCCGCGGGCTCCTGAAGCTGGGGAACCTGGAGAGGCGGCGAGGGCCCGTGGGGATGTGGCGGGAGTACTACTGCGAGCTGTCCCCGTACGAGTTCCGCCTCTACCCCGACGAGGAGGACCGCTCGTGCTGCGAGAACTGCTCCCTGCTGCGCTGCGAGTCGGTCCGGGCGCCCTCCAGCGACGGCCGCTTCGAGCTGCACTTCACCGGCAAGAGGCTGTACTTGCGGGCCCCGTCCCAGGGCGAGGCCGAGGACTGGGTGGACATGGTGTGGGAGGCGGTGAACAAGTGCCGGCCGGCCCAGCCGGACGACCAGTGGGAGATCCTGCCCGATCCCGTCGGCAGGGGGGAAGTGGGGTCGGGGCCTCCTTCCTCTGCCTCTTCCCCTCTGGCGGAGCAGCCCGGCCAGGGGGGAAGTCCTCCGCCCGTTTTGAGCTGGACCCGGCACACCGAACCCGAGCAGGATGCCGTTAAGGAGACCGTCCTGTACCTCCTCGCAGACAAGACCTGGGCGCCTTACGTCTTTTCGCTCTCCCTGGAGGCCCTCAAGTGCTTCCGGGTTCAAGATCAGAAGAAGACCCTGCACAGCACGCAGCAGATCGAGTCTATCCGGGACGTGGTGCCAGACGCCACCCTGGGGAGCCCGGCCTTCTTCAAAGTCCTGACGACGAAGGCCACCCTCAAGCTTCGGGCCGAGAACGAGGAGGAGGCCCGGTCGTGGCGGGAGCTCATCCGGGGGGCCTTGAACTGTTACCTGGAGACCTCCGAGGTCGCGGCTGCAGGGGACAGCGCGGGGAGTACCATCCATAGACTGGTCCAGCACAGCCTCAAAGGGAACGGTGTTTTACTGCCTTATCTCTGCACTGTCCCTACGGAGAAGGGACTGGACGTGCAGAACTTCAGATGTGCAGGTTAGTTGGACCCATCGTGACATCGTGTCACATGTGCTGGGGCAATCTGTGAAAGAGCTACAGTGAGGGGCCAGTCTTTTGACTTCTGTCTCGCTGTTCGCTAGATGAGCCATTAACCGCTTGTCTATTTCCGTAGTTACTTTTTAAGCGTCCTGTAGCACCACCTAGTGGTGAACATTGTAACGCTTTAAATTAATCATGCATTTCAGAAAAGATAACTATAAGATAATACTTCTTTGGGGTTTTTTTGTGTAGCATGTTTGATTAGGGCTGCTTCTTAGGTCCATGTAAAGAATAAGTACAGTTTAGTTGGCTGTGCTGTGCTTACGCAGTATAAAGCAGTCACTTTGCTCGTAGCATTATTTGAAGTTGCAGTGCATGTGCTTTAAGTTTTTTGTTTTCATGGTTGTTTATTAAGGGTGCTCCAGACAGATCGGCTTCTCCTTCGGAAGACCGAGGCTGTGTGAATACTCTGGAATGTATTACTGTGATGGATGCCACCGGGGAGATGTCTCGGTCATCCCTTCCCGAGTCATTCACAACTGGGATCTGTCATTAAGAGAAGTGAGCTTGATTTTCTTTTTCATCCCTCCTCTGTTGCTCAGAGCCGTCTTAAATATCCTTAATTATCTGAAATTACACCACATTTTGTATTTGCGTTCGGTCTGCAAATGAGGTTGACGTGAAGGTTATTTGTCCCAAAACCTCTGTTTGAACAGGTCTCCCGAAAGGCGCTGAGGTTTCTCGGTCAGATTGCCCACGAGCCCCTGATAAACGTGGAGTCGCTGAATCCCAGTCTGTATGACCACGTGGAGCAGCTGAAACAGACGCTCAGCAGCCGGCAGAAGCTGAGGCTGCTGGGAGAGTACCTGATCACGTGTCGCAGTGGAGGAATGAAGAAGATGCAAGCTCAGTAAGTGCCAGGGCTTCTCTGCAGCTTTTTAGTCAATATAGGCTTTGAATAAAAACACACGCTTTAGAAAATATTGTGTATTTCTGTATAGAAGTTCTCAGGTTGCCCCTATGTAATCAGTATAATGACAATGATGTCTCGCATTCCTTTTTATGTCTGGCTTAGACATACGAACAAGCTCTTTCTTAATCTTTTCAGACTCGATCAAAGAAATTACATTCTGGAGTCTGCGCACCTCTACAGCGTTGCAGATTTACAACAGGTAAGGAGGACATGTCGGTAGAACTGTCTTAAACTGTCTTTTCAGACATTTACCCTTTCAAAGTGATGGAATCCTCTCACTTCAATACCATGCAATTTTGTTTTCTCCCCAAAATTGAATTCTTTTTTATCAGTGTTTTCAGTTACATACCTCCCAGCATCAGAGAGGAGGCTGTGATACCTTCAGTTATTGTAGTGTGGATCAGCGGTGTGTAGTGAAAAGGGATAACCAACAAGCAGTTCATCCTTATTTGGCTTGTGAACATAGTTATTTGCTTGAGGTTTCTCTTGACCGAACGTATGTCAGTATCCACAATGTAGAGATACTACAACAGGTTTTTTTAAAGGTATTCATTAGTATTGAAAATTAGAGGGAAGCCCAAAGCTTATCTGCTAGTATTTGGAGACTACTGTTTCGACAGAGGAAA
This sequence comes from Atractosteus spatula, assembly GCF_055471065.1. Classification (NCBI taxonomy): domain Eukaryota; kingdom Metazoa; phylum Chordata; class Actinopteri; order Semionotiformes; family Lepisosteidae; genus Atractosteus; species Atractosteus spatula. The sequence continues at coordinate 7,983,249 of NC_142731.1, read as the reverse complement.
AATATTTAAAACCATGTAAGAAGGGGCCTCTAAAGCCATTTGAATATTGTTCAATTCTTGCCTGTGAAAATTTGCTGCAGGAATATTGGACATGTCCTGGAAGGTAGTTGTAAAATGCAGAGGATTACAAACCTTGGATCCCTGGTATTTGATCATCCCTGCCTTGTCGTTTTGAATGTTTCTGTGCGGGCTTGTTTCTCTTTTTTGCAGTCCTTCTCTTTGACCATGGCTTCTGTTTCCCTGCCTTGTTGTAGATGGTGGAAGGACAGTATGAAGCTTTCCTGCAGTCTATCATCCAGTTTGCTTCCAACCATGTGTACCACTGTGACCTTTGCACCCAAAGAGGCTTCATCTGCCAGATCTGCAACCACAGCGACATCATATTCCCCTTTGAGTTTGAGTCAACAACTAGGTGGGTGTCCTTGTTTTTAAATGTGGCTGGAGAGTGAAGGCGGCTCAGTATGGTGAGGCTTGGTCAGAAGATTGGCATTTACAGTTGTGTGCAAAAGGGTAGGCCGAATAAAAAGGGTGGTCAAATTGATTAAGTGAAAAGAAGTTTACAGAACCTTTGCGTGGTAAACATCTTTCTGCAAATTTCAATGCATAAGTTCTATTTATTTCTGTAAAAAATAAAGTGAATGTGGCATGTCCAAAAGTTCGGGCACCCTTCCAGTTGATTCATATAGTTTGACCAGGGGTGCTGCAAATATGGTACAGTTGTGTGCAACAACTGTTTCCTTTCAAGATGTAGTTCTCTGGGTGGAAGTGAAACCCCCTTTTTTAGCTTGGCTTGTGAGTAGGCTGTGTATTTAAAACTTTTCTTTACAGTATTTGAGCACAGACTAGCCTGTTTAGTGTAATCTCTTAATGGCATCTAGAACTGAGAAATGCACAGAGATTATATTACTGAAAGATAAGATCACATACGTAGTTATTCTTGCTTTAGTGCAGTCTCATTTAAAAGAAACCTTTGTATTAAACCTGTGGTCTCTCTCTTTTTTTAAAATCAATCTACTCCTTGTGATGCATGAGCCGCTGGTACACTTTAGAAGCCAAGCGGTATGTTCTTGGAGGAGGCTGCAGCTCGCAAGAGGTTAATCTTATTGGGTTTCTCCCAACAGATGTCAAAAATGCAAGACTGTGTTTCACTCCTCCTGCAAAAAACAGAACCCTGCCTGCCCTCGTTGCCAGCGTTTGCAGAAGTACCTGGAGAGGGAGCTGCAGGACTAAAAGGCTTCACTCCTATGGGAGAGGCCTTTGGAGGAGCAGCTTCAGACTGCGACAGTGCACATGAAGAACATGCAGTGGTGTAAGATTAACCTTTATGGTGAACAGGTTGATTTAGATCACTTCCTTGCATTCACCTGATGGCGCTCTGTTCCAGAAGAGCGCAAGGGGGGGGGTCAGGTGAAGGTGATGTTTTGAAGAAACTCCACAGGTGCCAAACAAGGTGGCTTTGAAAAGCATTGATTTGGGGAATCGAGTGGAAAAAGCCGCGAGAGAGACAAACGCATTAATGAACTCTTCAGATCTCCGTGGCCTTGTAAATCACGCGTCGCTCAAGTGCACGGCCCATGCTCGCTGCTGCAGTCCTTTCACACGCCGGCAGGTGGTTTCTGAAGCTTCAGATTGAGTGTGTAGAGGAGGGAGGTTTTTGCGAAACCCTCCGAATTGTTAACACTAACAGGTTGAGTTTGGCAGCTGTTAGCTGCAGATCCCAAGAATGTTTTCTCCCTGGAAAAGCTCACAGGAAGCCATGAGCTGGAAAACAGCATGTCAAGGTGTTCGTCACTAATTTACCTGATCCCTTTTCCCAAAAATGCATCAGGAGCAGAGGGTGGGGGGGGGGGTGGAGCTCTTTTTTTGGACGGTAAAGAAATCCAGGCAGTTTGGGCTCTTTCTTTCCATTGGGATCCTCAAGAATGAGGACCGGAATAGCTCTTTCCCATCTTACATTATCCCTGTGTCCGTCTGGGACATCATCCCGGTTTGTAGATGGCATTAAGTGAGTTGATGGGCTTCCCACAGAGGTGCCAAGTGCCAACATTAATTGCCCATTCTACAGTTTTTTGTGATGTGCAATTTATTTTTTCATCAAAATTATACCTCTGTCAAACAGCACCTATGCATTTTTTCCATTTAGAAGGTTTATTTTTAAATGCCTGCTTATTTTTTCTCCCTACATGTTTACAGCATAAAGACTCTTTCTGCACTTTATATATTTCACTTCCTTCTTTTCTTAAAGGCATGGTTAATGCTAAGACATCAGTTACTTTTGTTGCAGTATAATCCCAAATTAAATGAAGTATGATCACGGTTGGGAAAATAAATGAAGTGATGTGATCACTGTTTTTGGAATCATGATGTCAAGTCTGCGTCATACTCTTGCAAGCTTCATATGTTTGGAGAAAGAAAATAGATTTTATTGCAATATATATAAAATACAGAGTGAAATTATTTATGCAGATGTTTGATCATACATAATTTTACAGAAGTAAAGTTTACTTTGTGCTTCAGAGTAATTTACTGATATGTTTATGCTTTGGTGAAAATGTGTTTTTCTTCTGAACTGGTGCTTTGGTAATGGTCTTCCATTCGCATATTGTAGCTATATTGAAAATCCTAAGGAAATGTTGTTATAAGCCTGTTCCAGGTCTATGAAAAGAAAGGATCTAATTCCCATGCACATAGTTCATTTTATTATAAAGATTAAAATAGGGACTTAACGATCCAAGTACATTTTTGTTACCTAACAGAGATAATCTAGAAAAATAGTAATGGTGATAAAATTAGAATAATTATGGGATTTTCCTAGGTTTACATTTGTGGTTATATATGAAGGGAATATACTTCGATAATATTCAATGATTTATGTGGTAAAACATTAAATCAGCATGTCAAAAAAATCCTAAGCTATTCATGTTCTTAAATTAAATTACTATCAATAAATTGTGCCTTCATCTTTTACTTCTGTTTAAATTATGGTGCTTTTTCTACACTATATTGATTGGGTGGATGTTAAGTTTAATTCAGAATTGGGTTTTGAATTTTCATGTCTAGTGTGCCAAAAAACTAAATGGGAATTGTATCTATAATTTGGGGGCCTTTGGGTCAATTGTTCATCTTTTGTAAATATATTGGGTGTTAAATGTTAAACAAGCTCTTGTAATGCAGCAAAAGCAAGCAGTTCCTGCATTTGGTCGTTTTTCAGCCTTGTTGTTGCTAAAAGGAGTTGTTCATACTGAAAATATAGACATTGCAGTAATTTCTGGGTTTGCAATATTGGTATTTCTTACAGCAGGAGAAATGGAATGTGAAGGGAGATCAATGCAAATAATACTGCCACCACCATCCAGGACATGAACCCATCCTCTAGGTGATATAGATGGGCCGTTACTCAAGACTTTATTATTTTGCATGACTTTGAAAGATTGTAAATTCTGTACTGTGAGTGTTTTTTTATGTTTTATTATAAACTAGCCACCACTGTGTCCTTGAGAGGTGTTGACATGCTCTAGCCCTGAGCTGACCATTTGCTGTTAACCTTCATCCTCGCATGGAGGGTGGGCAGCCCTGGGAGACCCTCCAGCTGTACTAAGCATGACAGCTATTTCCCGTTGCAGTATCTGTGAGACAAATGTTGGAAACATGGTGTTGGGTTACATCAAAGTAAGACCTCCTAATGACCAGGATATTAAGTCATGTAATTGGGTATTACTTGAAGTATAAGAGCATTGGCTCTTTTTTACTATTCTGTATAACAGCTAAGAAAAACTTGATATGTTTTTAACTATTACCCGCCCCCCTCAGCTTGTGCCAGTTGCTGTACTGGTCTTGTGAAAATGAAGGTTAAATTGCCAGCGACAAAAGCTGAACATTTTCTACAGATTACAGGCCAGACCAGGCACATTAGTGCAAGCAGATCATTTTGAGTGCAGCGTATAGAGTTAATTCATCAGTGATGGCCAGCCTGTAAAAAGAAACTGTTAGGGCTTAAAACTCGGTGTCCAAGAGCACCAGAGGAACTCCAGTCTGAAGAACAGTACGGACTGGAGTTTGAGACCTTCTGTTCTGCTGTCCCAAGTCAGAATAGTATCGCAAAATCCAGGCCCTCGTAAATACTGTTAAATGTCTCTGGTGTGGGGAGAGCAGATTGTGAGGCTCTAGGATTGTATTTAGATTGGACTCGGACTCTAGACAAAGGTCTTCTTTTCATTTCTGTCCAGCATGGGGCTCAATTGGCTTACTGACATCATCTGCTGGTGTCCCGAGTTACTACCACTGAATAGGAACTTTCTGAGGTCATGGTGTGTAACATTAAGTGACAGGCCAAGGCCAAAGATTTTGGTTCCTCTGAGTCCTTATGCAAAATATGATTCTGATCTGCATAGCACAGCAGTGCGATCATGTAACAGCCCTTTTCAGGTGCTCTCTCGCTCTGAAGCCGAGTGCTCTAAATACAATAAATCATCTACTGTGTGAAGTGAGATTTTGTTTTTAAGGAAGGATTTCACAGATTCATTGCCTTAATTTATTTTTGCCTGTCTAACATGAATTCGGGGTTTTTCGGTTGGAGGCACTTTATCAGTTGCTGAAGTTTAAGATGAAAAATTGAGACGTAGATGTGCAATGTAGGAGTATCTCTCTGTGTGTAACCTGTATTCAAACATGCCCTTTATGGTTTGTTCAAGAATCGCATTTCTAACTATTAAGTTGTTTTCTAACTTAATGCAGTGGATATTCCCAGTCCAAATCCACATATAGAGTTTTCTTTTTGGTTTTATTTTCCTGAGAAACTGCACTTTTAGCACAGCAGATGGCAGCATTCTGTCTGTAATATTAGTCCCGCATTCCTCCAGTCTATGCACACAATGTAGGGCTGTTTCTCAGACCAACCCTTGCTCTTTCAGATGTCAAGTCCTAATCCTTACAGTATCGGTTGTTCTAATTTACCTGTATGCATTCTGGTCAAGGACTGCATGAAACAGTGATGCTGTTAATTGACGCCTTTTTGTTTCGAAGGGACCAACTATAAATAAAGTGATTGACTCAAGGACTGCTTTAGGGAATTGTACTGACCAATCAGTCTTTCTTTGGGAATAGTTACCTGAAGAGTAAAAAAAACAAAACATTTTTTAGGCATTATTTATTGGCTCTAATCAAATACTAGTAACTTTTTTTCATGAAAAATCAAGTCAATCCAAAACTGGAATAACTGACCAATGCAAAGAAAAATCATCACAGAAGCTATCTGAGGCTGGGCCTGGTTAGTACTGTGATGGAAATCTCAAAGGAAAACGGGTTGGTGATGGTTCACCTGTAGGTGATGATCTTTCCAGTTTCTAAACCCTTCCCTGTGATTGTGACCAGGTGCACTGTACTCATCCTTTGAATGAGACTTTAAGGGTTAAGTTCAGTGCCCTGAGTGAAGCGGTTTGGGATTCTTTTGGATAGAAAGCACTATACAGATGCAAGCAATTTAAATTATAAACCCTTTAGATTTTTTATTTCACTGTTTAAAATACAATTGTTTCATGCACTCCTAACATATAATTTGTTTTACTGTAGAATAAGACTGCCTGGACCAGCACGACTCCTGATTTCAGTTAATGAACTAATCTCTCCTTTGCATTTGAATAATTTTCAAACCTGGTTAAATGCATTTTGCAGGGGGCTTCTGATCAACTCTGTTCCATCTCACTGGAACATGTAGCACAGAGGGAAGTGCGTTAATGGTTTGAGAAACGGCCCTCACCCGTAATGAACTACTCTGCACCGTTCTGTGAATGTCATCTGCCTTTTTTATTATAGTTCAAATTTTGTAAAGAGATTCAAAATATAAATAAACTTTAAAATGTTTATCTGGTGTGTGCACTTATTTTAGCTTGCAAATTATATTTTTACGCTTCGTACATATTACCAACAATGGCTACTCTACTGCATTTTTTGAACAGGTATGTTTATATGCCTCAAGGAGTGGGATTAAGCTCTACAGTGATGTGATGAGCAAAATAGGGCATCTTAAAGTTTTCACAGTATTTTTCAGGCATTAGAAATTACAATATTGTTTTCCAGTTTTAGGGTGCATAAATTGTATTAAGTTGGAGAAATAACTTTTGAAAAGGAGTAACATTTCAGATACTGTTTTTAAGCAGAAGTCTTTCACATGGAACCTGTTAAGTATTTTGCTTTTAAACTGGTGCTTTTGTTAAATGTAGTGCCAGACACGACAGGCTTAGTTGTCTTCTAATGTGGTCTTTTTGTTCCAGTTTTATTGTGTCCTTTTGCCTATGTGGGACAGACTATTAGACGTCCAGACACTGCATGGATTTTCATGTTTGTCATTATGGAAAATGAGTATCATCCCTCTCCTCTTAATTAATGTATCAGCTGTCTTGCGTTCAGCTCTTTTTCCACCGTCAAGGGTCTGTTTCGTTTTGCATTTTCACTTTGACAAGGGCAATGTTCGGTGCGCCCACGCCGATGTTGGAAATGCCCCAGTGCCTTCTAGTGCACATGTGAAATGAGATTGTGGTGTTAAACCTCTGTAAACCTCTGTAATTGATTAAAACGGAAAAGTAACTTGGAAACAAGCACAAAATATGTTTGTAAACCGGGTCAAAGCCCCAGGTACATGGTTCCTGATTGGAGAGGACAGTGAGACGGAGAGCACCGTTATGATGATCGTGCGTCGCTGTGCATGATTTGTGGTCAGGGTGCACCAAAACATCAAACAGCCCTGCACACTTCCTGCAGCTGCACAAGACGTCTTTTAATTTTAGCTGTCAAGTTCTAGGATACAGGGTAACTTTTTTTTTTTCCTGCTCTCTGCTAATCAGAAACCGTATATTTAGGAGGAAAACTTGAAAAATGAGGAACAAAAAGCTAGGAGACATCTAAAACTGAAATCTGTTGTGCTGTGTGGAAAAACAGAAGTTGAGACTTTTTTTTTCCTTGTCTTATGATTTGTAATTTTACAGCCTGTACCCAGCCTTTGGTCTACATAATGTGGAGTAAGCACAATTTTCATTAGTGTTGGAAAAGCCCATTCTGAAATCCCTGCTCTCCTAACTCTGCCTTAATGTTCCAGAACAGCTTTGTACTACTTGGTTGCACCCTAATGGCCTACTGTGCCATCAAGCAGGAAATGAGATAACTACAGCGCAGGAAAGCAGAGCAGCTGGCCTGTTTTTTAGGAGGAAAATGAATTTCCTCCGAATAAGTGCGGCCTTGGCTTTTGTGGACTGTCACTGTTTCCGAAGTGGAGCCAGGATTTCCCTCAGGTTCATTACAGAACAGATGAACCAGAATAACTCACTGACATGATTGCAGAGTAGTTGTACAGTTTATTGATTACAGACCTAGGATGTAGCATGCTCTAGCATCAGCAAAGTGATGTCTTCTGGGTTATAGGGTGGAAATCTGTGATCTGTCCAAAACACTAGCAGTCTAGCACAGCATGGTGGGGGCTGTCACAGCTCAATGGTCTGACTCTATTGCATAAACTAGGTGGCAGTGCGGAGCAGGAGTTCAGAGGGTAAGAGGGTTCTGTTGTATCCCTGAGCTGAAGTTACTTCCCTTTTTCTTCAGCCACCCTGGTTGTGTAAAGGAGGCCTGTTCTGTGATTAGACTAGCTCAGCAATCTAAGGTTTGTACTCTCCTGGCTTAACAATATTGAAACTGGAGGTGACTTCTGGATCCATGATCAAAAAAAGCTCCCAGACCCCCAAATTAATTTGTCCACAAATGTCTTAACACCCCCCAAAAGAATCCATTCAGCTTCCCTTTTCAGTTCCTTGCCTGCAACAAAGCATATCCTAATTCACTGCCCTATTTGCTCAGTGTCCTCTACGTCACATTACGGTATTGTTTGGTCCCCAAAAAACAAAACTGCATGGGTTATATAGTTATTTAGGCATGACAGATGTTTGTTCGGCTGCTTTTGGTAATGACACCTCTTCAAAGGTCGTTGAAAGTTCACTCCTCCTACCTAGCGGCTGCTCAGATTAAGGAAATATTTTAAGACGCAAGAAGGCATTAGCTAGGTCTTCAACTTTATGTACCCTCATCAACAAGTGCAAATAGACATACTGAGCTTTAATGTAACTTTTTTTGCCTACTGTGAATTTAATATTCACGTACCTGCCTCAGTGCTCAGTGTTTGCTGTTGACATGATGAAATGGTAGACAGAACCTGGATTAATCAGTAAACAACGGGTAATTAGCGAAAGCTGACAAAGTTAATCACCACCCAGGCACCCAGACTCAACCTGCAAACCATGCCTGCAAGAGCTCCATTCCTGCTCTCCTCTGTCTTGTGAAGCTGGGGTGTTCTGAGGTTTCAGAGAGAGAGCTGAGTTTGGCAAGTCAGGATCTGCTCTGGCAATCACCTTAACATACCTAACATGCCATTGTTGAACACACTTTGTTGCCTGTTTATACGTCTTTGCCTGTTGGAGATGTTTACATTAAGATGGGGAACATGATAAGTGCACTTTATTATTTCTTGTGCCTAATGCCACATAAGGCAGACTGCTTTCCTGCTATGCAGTTCTGTCCTGAGTCATTTGAGGCGCCTCATTGTTAGTTAGCTACCTGTTGCTTGCTGGGATAGGCCCCAGCTCCCCTGCAGCCCTGTACTGGATAAAGTCATTAGAAAATGGATGAATGGATTATAGCGCATTTACCTTGTTTTTGCCTCAGGTGACATCAAATCCACAAATTAATACAAGGAAACTTTTGGTAGGTTTTCAGCTGAGTGAGGTGAACCCTTAATTTAAGGAAAAAACCAACTTGCTTTCATTGTATTTTCTTTAAGTGTTTTAGCTCAGCAGACGGGTTATGATTTCAAGCTTACCCCCAACATGCTATAGAGGTCACTTGAAATCTGTCACTTATTCAGGAGATGAAAAAACTAACACCTGAAAGCAGGCCCAGTGCAACAGGTTCCCAGATCAGAAAAGGGCAGAGCCCAGCACTGCAGTATTCCTTTGGAATGAAATCCTGAGGAGGTGGTGTTCTTGATGAACAGGTTTGAAGAGGACCGGTTTTCCACCTTGTGGACACTAGGACAATTACAGCTGCTTGTCCCGCCCAGATCTTCAGGATCGGTCAATACATGAGTCATTTTCTCATGACGTGTCAGCCTTCAGAAAACAAAAACAAAGTTCTCAAAAGGGATATGACCTTTATATAATAATGCCAGCATTTTGTAATACACAGATACCAGTATTTAACCAGCTAATCTGACTGGGGTGAACATGTAAAAAAGATGTAAAAGAGAGCTCTAACAGAGATATAGGACAATTAAGTGTGATTGAAGCCAGAAGTGTACAGGAAACAGAGATTCCTACGAAGTCCAGTGGAGATACTTCCTTTGCTCTCTAAAACAAGTCCAGAGTTGAGTTTATATGAAAGTGAGCCAATGAGATCTTAAAATAGATGTTACTGTCATTTAAAGATAACTCACATTAATTCCAACGCATTTTCCAATGTTGCCCTGGTTGTTCTTTTTTTTAATAACTCGAATTCAATTTGATACATCTCAAAAGGCAGGTTCATTTTCAAGTATTTCATATTCATTTAGAATGTACCTAGGAATTACTTCCTGTGAGTTTTGAAGCATGTCAGCTAAGGCATTGGTACAGTATATAGGCTAAGCCCTGGTGTCCTGGCTAAATTCCACTCCTGGCTCCCACAGATCTGGCCTGCCTTCATTTTCACTTTCCTTTAATTGCTGAAGCAGTTCCTCATTCCTGCCGTTAACCTCCTGTGCCGAATGCCAACTTTGTGCCACCCCCCCCCCCCCCCCCAGCTGGGATCTGCTCTTCAGTGGTGGAGGATGAAGTGGGTTCTCTCCTGTGTGTGAAGCCCTTTGGAATCCTTAGGGATGAAAAGCACTGTACCAACACAAATAAGATAAGATCACTTTATTGGCCATATACAATATCTTGTATTGGGAATTTGTCTTTTCACAGACCCCAGCTTGCTCTCCATGAGACACAGACAGGGAGAGAAGCTTGGGGTCAGAGCGCAGGGTCAGCCATTTATACAGCACCCCTGGAGCAGTTGGGGTTAAGGGCCTTGCTCAGGGGCCCAGCAGAGTAGGATTCCTCTGCCGGCCACAGGATTCAAACTGGCAACCTTCCAGCCACAGGTGCAGATCCTGAGCCACAGAGCCACCACACCGCCATAGCAACCTTGTTTCCTTTTTCATGGGAGTCCTGCCACAACAATTCCCCATGGGGCCGTAACACTGAAGGGCTCCTGCAGAAGGATTCCCCCAGTTCCCTTCCTGCCCCAGTGCAGAGCCGCCGTTATCTGGCCGGGCAAGAGGAAACGGAGGAAGCGCAGTGGAGCTGCATTGTGAAGCTGGGAGAAGTCATAGGGGTGTGAATCAGACACAAATCACTCACAGGGGTTATAAATAGAACTGGGCTTGTAACCCTGGAAACTGGTAATATTTTGGTCAGTAGATGGATGCCAAATGGTTTTTTCTTAAAATATCCGCCCAGCAGCGCATGGGTAAGCCGCCTACAAGGCTGTGATGACTGTGTGCAGTTTGCACGGGGCTCTTTCTTCTACGTGCCTGTCGGTGTTTCTCCTGTTCTTCATGAAACGGCTCACGCCCTTCCTAATGATGTGCAGAAAAGGGCTGAAGCTCCGATTAATAATCTTGTCTGCCCTGCGGTACCTGGGCTGCCCCAGAAGAAGCTAGCCGAAAATAAACCTTTTCCCTTCAGTCTTTTGCGGTCCTCTTCAAATGTTTCTATGTACTTTGAAGGTAGGAGGATCCAGGTGCTTTGTTTTCTAACAAGGCTTGGGTTGTACGCTCTGTTACTGACAACCTAGAGCTCATTCATCTGTCAATACTTCAGTCAGGGGGCTGGGATGAGATATTCAAAATCCCTTTGGCAGGTTTTGCATGGTATTATTCCAGAGAATACATGATGATCTCAGATTGGTCTCCTTGGTGAGCACAGTGCTTCACAAGAAAACCCTAATTGCGATTGATGCCTTTTCAGCGTTCCAAACTGCAAGCATGCGTGCTTGTGGCATCAGAGAGCTTTATGCACATTCAAGTCTTGCAACACACCAGCTCCAGCTCTGCCCTTTGTACCTTGCCTGTCATCTTGTGCACAGAGAGGCAAGCCTGACTCTCACTTCTGTGAACTTGTTCTCTGTATTGTAGAACAGGAAATGAGAGAGAGACAGAGGCAGGCAAGTTAAGACCGGTGAGAGTCGTACACGAGACTCGCACAACACACACCAGCTACTCCCAGATCCTGCCGTGAAAGCGTTTGACATTTTTAGTCGGGGAAAAAAAAATCTCTTGAGGAATTAAGGAGGAGAAGCTCTTGAAGAAAGGACCCTAACAGGGAAGAAAACAGACACCAACAACTTATTGCTAAAAGCTGGGAATTGTTTAAGCAGACAAAGCGACTGGAACAGAAGCTAGGATGAGCCAGCTGCCATCTCAGATAAGGTAATTAGTATCATACTTCACATTCTTCGTGGTTACTTTTCATGTAGGTGTATTCTTAAAAAAACTGCACCACAGAATGTTTTTATAAGCGTTTTGAAGGCTAAAGGCAGTTTTAATTCTGAAACAAAGAAAGTATATTTTCCAAATATGTCTTTGTAAAAACGGTGAGGCTATATTCTATTTTTTAACCTACATTGACAGTATCTTTAATTTCGGCTCAACTTACTTTGCTTGTGTCTAATTTTCCCCTGAACACAGTGTTTCGGAAGGTGTGTTTTTAAGATATCTTACTCGGCCCGTCGTTTGGACAGCATCAAAATGCCACATTTGTGAGATCTCTAGATAAACCAGAATGTTGTCTTTGTGTCTTAAATTATAACCGCAAACACTTCTATCAAAGAACTGCAGCATATTAGCAAGGCTCTGGGAAAATGGAATACAATAAAATATTCCTTCCTGGGTGTGTAACATTAGATATAATTGGATGTCAGTAGCCCAGAGGTCTGTGGTGTTTAGACATCTGAACTTTATGCGCACTAATGTGTGAAAGACCAGTGTCATGGGTTTTACACATTGCCCAGAACTTCAGTCACCTGTACTGTGGTGTCCTTTTCGTCTTGTAATTAAACCAGAAACATCTTTTAAATAGCATACTTGCTTTTGCAGTGCAGAAAAAAAAGAGCTTTTGAGTTTTAGGGAGTGGATTCTGCCTGTGGCCTGATAATGCCCAATATGTACATTCCAACAAGCTTCTGGTATGCTTTAAAAAAAAACGAAAAGTTTGAAAGTAGCATTCTTTCATCTGCTGGATTTGTGCAGCTCGTCAAGAGGGAGAGAAAAAAAAACACAGTGTGTGTGTTTGCCAGGCTTTGTTTCCTGTATGTATGCTTACTTTTATTTTCAATAATACGAATGAAAGAGCAAAGTTCCTTTTTGTGAACGGCTTCTATTTCCCCCGGGACTCAGATCTGCATTCAGTCTCCAGAGCTCGAGTTGACCATATCTGGTAACTTTTCTGAATCCCAATCCATTGCAAATCAAGCTTTGCTTTCTTCCTGGGGGAAGTGGGGGGTGGGGGGAACAGTTTTTCTTTTTTGAATGATCAAACCCCATGTATAAAACGGCTTCTGAAGCTATAAGCAGCCTGGATGTGACCAGACAGTAATACAGCCAGTGTATTGGTTCAGAACTGTGCAATCTGTAGTTAACAGCACAGCCCCTTTCTTTTAATGGATATCCTGACAGGATGGCAGATATTTAGTTTAAAAGGATCCAGAGGAAAAAGGTTTTTCCGTATTTATGCAGCCCATGAATAGGATCAACCTCCCTCAATTGTTCTTTAACTTAGTTTTGAAGTGTCTGTGGGAGGGTTTCTCAAAGGAGACTCCTTTTCTGGCGTTTTTGAGGGTTTCTCAAAGGAGCCTCTCTTTTCTGGCGTCTTCTTGCACAGACAGGTCTCGAGTCAATTTAGAATTTTGATAATGCCTCAAGACAAGGTAGATCTGGTGTTATTTTAGCATGAAACCTCTTCTCTCAGTATTGCAGTATGAAACGCCTGAGAATGAATCCAAATCAATTAGGGAAGAAGGTTTGTTTACTAGGATTGGTCTTATCAGGGTGTTGCCCAGACTGGCAACAAAGCAATCAAAAAACAAGATACATTAAGCTGTAAAACAAAAATGGAATAATAGTTCTCAGGTTTTCCAGGAAGGAATTAATATCAAATCAGAGATTCTAAATTTAGGCCCATCTTTCTGTTCCAAAACATGTATTCTTTTCCAAACCATGGGACAGTGAGCATACCAAAGTGCTTAGAACTCCATCAAACCCAAAGCAGGCTGGGATCCTCTGATATATCTATGTGTTGCTGTGATCAGAGACTCTTGAGTGGCCAGATCGCTAGTCAAGCCGTTCAGTTCCAGTGCTTCTGCAGACTGAGCCGGTACAAATTCTGTCCAGTCAGATCAGCCACCCATCCATTTTCTAACCACTTCATTCAATTCAGCATCACAGGGTCACCGGAGCCTATCCTGCCAAGCAACAGGTACAAGGCAGGATACACCCTGGACGGGACACCAGTCCATCACACACAGACACACACGCACTCACACCAGGGCCGGATTTTCCAGAAGCCAGTTAACCTATCTGCATGTCTTCGGACTGTGGGAGGAAACCCACACAAACTTGGGGACAACATACAGACTCCACACAGACAGTACCCCAAGTCCGGAATTGAACCCAGGGCCAATTCACTGAGGGGCAACAATGATAACCACTTTGCCAGCATGCTACCCTTTGGGGTTTTAACCTGTGCTCCTGGAAGCACTTGGCTTGCAAGACGATGGTTTAGCCCACAGAGCAATTTTGGCTCTTCAGTCAGATGAACTGATGTGAATCCTCCGATGTCTGGCCAAAGTCATTACTTCCCTTGGCAGCACCAGAAAAGTAATACCTGCGAAGGTACCTGAAAATACTTTACATTATCATTAAATTATCATAAAACACTGCATATTCATGCACTTCAACGCCACAGAGCTGCCCTCCACACTAGTGTGGATCCACAACTGCCGGATTAATGAATGTTTGTGGTAAGGTTTCAGTTTTTCAGATCTCATAGAGAAGAAGGTGGTGTTCAAATTGAAGAGAAGCTTGTTTACGAAGAGGCGAGTTTGCCTTTTAAAAAGTACTGTGAGGCTACTGCTTTACAAGCCCTGATTGACAGCTTTCATTCTTCCTTAGGATGCTTGTTTATTCCCTTCTTTATTTTTATATCTTCAGTCCTCCAGAGCCACACCAAATGCAAATGCATCGGCTGGTAATTTCTGGTTATACTAGAACTACCAGTACTAGTGCATTTGATTGGTGTGCCCTCCTGACTGCATTTCTGAATTGCCCGACTTAAATGTCACACAGCAGTCACTCTAACTCCCAGTGCTTCTAAGTTAGAGGCACATTTTTGTTTCTACACAGAAAACTGTTCAGTTTTTGTTTTTTGTCACACACATCCAGAATCACGCTTTCCCAGCTTTTCCAGGAATGGAAAATGCTGCAGTGCAAGAAGAGACAGAGACACTTTTCCCTGGTATCCGTCACTCATGGGTTTTGATCTCATGATTTGCCAGAGAAGCCTAAAGAACCCGGCACCTTTGTCATCTGGTAGCAGCACAAGTGCAGAAAAAAAAGAGTTCTGGAAAAAAATATTCTATGAAATCTAAAATGTTTCCATATGAAATGTATCAATGTTGAACTTTCTTTCACCATTGCTGGTTCTTCACTGAAAAAAGTCACCAGATTCCATAATGCTATATTTTATAAATACTTTATTGTCAGCCTTCACATCTCACTTCTGACTCTGGGCAGCTAAGGAACTTCTGATTTTTATTGCATCTCAGTAACTGATCTTAATTGTAATTGTTCCCAAATCTTTCATCACAGAAGAGTTTGTTAATATTACAACTGAAATGCTGGAGCTTTCCAGAACATGAGTGAGACTAACTGCTGTGTACTGTACTGTAACAGATAATCACCTCTTCTGAAAGGCTTAGCTCCGACATGTGAAGTCTGAGATTCAGGCCACTACCTATAACTACGGGCAATACTTACAGACTTCCTTCACTTGAGTGACCTAATTTAGGTTTTAGTCCTGATCTTTTAACCCCCACCCCCCACCAAAGAAAAAAAAAGGTTAGCTTTGTTGGGTCACCCACACGGTGGCTTTGCAGAGACAATGTCTTGAAGTCAGCGTGGAATATTGCTGTGTTTAGTCTGTGCAATTACAGTCAAAAGTCTCCAGAGTATAAGCAGACCCACAGCGCCATATATGGCAAATTCAGGGGTGTTTGAAGATGATGTAGGTGAGGTTTTGGGGAAGAGAGACTTCCTGTTCTATGTGTATCTGTAATGCAATTTTCTGAGTTTTGGGTTTTGGTTTAGGTGTGAGATTGCAGAGGTCTGATCATTTCCTGCAGAGCTCAATCAGTTGTATACAAAGCAGAGAACAGCAGAAAGCAGCAACCATACAGCCACAACAGGTACTGTGTGACCAACTCAGAACAAGAGGCTGTGAAAAGAATAAGATAATTCATTGGATGCATTGCTCTCTTTCTCTGCC
Organism: Atractosteus spatula; assembly: GCF_055471065.1. NCBI lineage: Eukaryota > Metazoa > Chordata > Actinopteri > Semionotiformes > Lepisosteidae > Atractosteus > Atractosteus spatula. The sequence continues at coordinate 7,967,653 of NC_142731.1, read as the reverse complement.
ACTGCATTGCGCTTATTCTTTTGGAATGCCAAATAAGCATCTGTATTCTCCTGTTAAGGCTTGCAGACGTTGCCTGGATTCATTTTTGTTTCTCCTCATTCTTTCACCATTTCATTTCAAGGCAGTGGAGAGCTTCTGTTTTCCAACTGGCTCAGTGTGGTAGCTGCTGCACGACATGTCATGATAACAATTACCTGACATCATCTAGATATCCAGAGATTTCAGAACAGAGAGAAAACACCCTTCTTCAGCCCGGAGACAGACTGTTCTCTGCGACTGACGTGGAGAGCAAATCTGCATTTATCCTTTGTGGTAGGCTTGATTGGAGTTTCTGATGTGGTGTCAGCCACCATTTAAAGCATAGTGCATTAAATCATAGCCTTTTCAATATAGCTATGTGGTCAGTGTGTGCACAGCTTCTTAGCATAATATTGTGGATTCATTCTTTGCTTGTTGACAAATTACCACACTGTGCAAGGTCAGATATGCAGCAGTAGAGACATCTGCTGGAAGTCAGTGGTGAGCAGAACAAGGTACCATATACTGTTTAGCTTAGATCAGTGCACGCTGTATTTCCAGTTCCTGGTGTTCTGTTGTTGACGTTTTAGTTGTGTTTCCAACATATCTAGAACAGTAAGGCTAGATTGCAGAAAGATGAGGAGAAAATAGGGTTACAGCCCAGAAAACAGCTGTAATTCTCCAGTTTTATTTCTTGTTTAATAGCCTTGGTGAAGATCATAAATTACAAAATAAACTAAATTATTCAAATACAAATGATAGTTATTCTTATTATTAGCCTTCCTGCTTTGTAGGGCTGGGGCCCCGGGTTCAATTCTGGACCTGTGGCGCTAACTGCGTGGAGTTTGCATGTTCTCCCTGCATTTGGTGAGTTGCCTCCGGAAGGTTAATTGACTTCCGGGAAAACTGGCCCTGGTGTGAATGTGTTTGTGTGTGACTGGCGTCCCGTCCAGGGTGCGTCCCATCTGTTGCTCGCCGGGATAGGCTCCGGCTGCCCTGCGATCCTGAATTGGATAGAAAACGAGTGGATAATGATAATAACAATGTCGTTTGTTTTCGGGGGGTTTTTTTCAGCTCGTGGCGGAGCCCCCAGCTACCCTGATCTTCTCCGGGGACGCTTGCTGCTGGCCAGCGCGATGTCCGGCTCGGCGAAGCAGGAGCTGGTGCTGGTGGAGTTCGAGTACCAGTACACCGGCCGGGATGGGGGTCTCGTGTCCATCAAGCCCAACGAGAGGTACGTCCTGCTGGCGAAGACCAACGACCACTGGTGGCACGTCCGCAAGGACGAGCACACCAAGCCCTTTTACATCCCGGCGAAGTACGTGAAGGAGCTCCCCTCGGCTTGGCCGTCCCCCCTGGACTTCATCGAGCCCAACGGGCCGCCGCCCGCAGAGCCGCCCGGCGAGAAGCAGCCCCCGGATCTCTTCGGCGAGAAGCCGGGCGAAGTGACGATCCACCTGCGCTCTCCGGGCACCTACAGGAAAACGGAAAACCGCATGTCGACGTTCGGCATTCCTCAAGACCTCCACGACCTGCCTTACAAGCGCTCAGGGTTCGCGGAGTCGGTGATCACGCTGAAGCCGCTGTCCGGCGACGGGAACTTGCTTGTGCCGTGCGTCAGAGATCCGCTGAGCCTCGACGGCGGCACGAAGAGGCACAGCCTGGGACCCGCCGCGCTGATAGGGACCACGGAGGACCCGCAAAAGCTTCACGCCAAGCCCCGGGTCCCGAGCTTCAGCCCGGCGGATCCAGTCCCTTCCAAACCGGCACAACCCGAGTCGGACTCCCCGGAAGGGAAAGACCTCGGTCGGGCCACCGGCACGCACAAGGAACCCGAACCCTCTGCCCTGCACAGCCCAGAGGCCTGCTCTGAGAAATCACAGGATTCAGATAACATTTACGAGTCCATCCCGGACTTCACGAACCCCCAGGAATCAACCCCGCAGGAAATAACACTCCGTCTGCCGCCACAGGTAAGCCGAACACCCGTCTAAATCACACGGACCAGGCTGTGAGACCAGCCTCTGATCCGCTGGAAACGCGCCTTTGCAGTGAGACCACTGTGAGAGTCATGGCTCTCGTAGGAGGAATTGGGATTCATCTGTAGCGTTTTAACAGCAAAGCAAGCTTTAGTTTCACCTCAGATTTTACCATAAGACAATAGCAATAATATAATAATAAACTTGATTTTATATAGTGCCTTTAAAGGTGGCTTCTCAAAGCGTTGTGCAGAATGACAACAATAAGACATACTCCAGATATGCACAATGAAAATACACAATGAGAGGAGACAGTAGATGGGGGTACTGAATACAGCAGGAGCAAAAGGGTAAATAACAGAACCAGTTCAGTAAAGGCTTTTTGAAAGAAAAAGGTTCTGAGTCTGGCTTTGAAGGAGTTTAGGGAAGGTGACTCTCCGATATCCTTAGGGATAACGTTCCAGAGCTTTGGGGCATAACAGGAGAAGGCTCTGTCACCCATAGAGTGTAGACGGGCTTGGGGGACAGATGGGAGACCAGAATTAGAAGAGTGAAGGTTGTGAGGTGGGGAGTAGGATGATAGTAACTCAGACAGGTACTGAGGTGCCAAGCCATGCAGAGCCTTATGGGTGAGTAGGAGGATATTGAAGTGGACAGGAAACCTGACAGGAAGCCAGTGCAAGGACTCCAGGATAGGAGTACTGTGATGACTTGCACTAGACCTGGTTGGGATGTTGACTGCAGAATTTCGGACAGACTGGAGTTTGTTCAGTTTGTTTTCCTCATCTGCGTGTCGGTAGCGAATTTGTATGTGTCCTCTCCCAAGAAAAAGTAACAATTCAAGCTGTTTGTGCGCTGCAGGTTTGGTGCAGTTAGTCGCAAAAGCGTGCAGTTGTGTTGTTGTTTCTGTCTTGATGTACTGCCGTTTCCTGTTCAAATATTTATTTTAGAGAATCACATCTCTGCAGGGGCCATATGCGTCTGTGTGCCGCAGGGTGGCGGTAGTTGATTACATGGAAGCATTGAGTCACAGCGAAACTGCCCGGTGAGCAAACTAAGGAAACATCACACGGGTCTGTTGGTGTCGTTTTTTACTGAATTTGTTTAGTGCTTGGAATATCACAGGAGCACGAACACTCTGGTTGTATTTCGTCCCTTTTAAATATGGTTGGTGGTAAACTCTAGACAAAACGGGGTAAAATGTGTGAAATAAGAAATAGCGCGTGAGTTGTTACTGGGTGTACGGACGCTGGTAAGGCCAAATGACAATAATCATTAATCACGATTGAAAGTGGACAGGGACTCAACCCTAGAAGATCAACCTGGTATTGTGATTTGTGAAATTTGATAATAAGGGTTATGCGTCGCTGGTGTTCGTAACGTATAGCGCATTCAGACTGCATACTATGTTATCTGAAGTCAGGAAAACATGGAGTGTCGCTTGAATTCAGTTATTCAGTACCTGCCATTTGGACTGAAAGCAAGGTACTAACTGGGGTTGACCCGAGATAGTACTGGACTAGCTAGCAAGCAACTTATTACGCATCTCCCAGTTAAACCCATCAATTTATTAGCTTAAAAAATAGCTCTTTTTTTTAGCTAGCTCTGGTGCAGTTTAAGAGCTGTGCACTGCACCTGTTCGTACTAAATTGGTTGCAATTAACCCTAAGAGTCCGTGATCGTGACGTCACGGAACGCGCAAAGGTTACTGTCGCTGCTTGCGGCTGCAGGTGTCTCACCCGGCTGCTCTGTTACCTAAATGGGAAAGTGGGACAAAAGGAAGCTGGCAACGCGGCGTCTGTTTAGGCTACAGAATCCATTGGTTTCCAAAACACCCTGACTCACGCTCGCTTGTAGCAACGTAGTATTACTCAGAAACCCCGCAACACGTGGATTCATGATTCAGTCCCGCGGGTTTCGAAGAAGTCAACGCTCTTGTGCATGGGTCTCGCTGCTGTTGTGTGACCATTACTGATGTAATTATCAGAGGACGCGCGCTAAAAAGGCTGATTTGCGCAATACCGATTAAATACAAGAACGGAGAAGAGTTCAAGATTAGACAAGAGTTCAAGACTAACTAAAACGGCAGCAGGCCGGCCGGTTGTAGTTTGTGTTCCCACCCAGTTGGAAATAGTAAGCTAATATTTGAAGAGAGAGGGTTCAGGTTATTGTAAGAAAAAAAAAACACAGCGCAACGTAATTAAGTCAGGAAAATGCAAACCAACAAAATAAACATTTGCATTGTGCATGAGGCAGCAGGACGGCAGTGTTCTCTCTCTGGGATCCTCCCCTCTTTGTGTGGGAAGCCGCTTAGTTCCGGATGATACAAACCTGTCGAATGACTTTACAGAAAGTCAGCAAACCGCCTTTCTCTCTCTGACCTAATGAGGAGGGACACGCTCTTCAGAATCGGTCATCATGAAGCTGCCTCTTAATAGAATGATTTTTATTAACACGATTAGTTTCCAACCCGGAGAGGGGAGCGGCAAAGATGCACGACATCTCAGCTACACGGCGCGATAAAGATTCCACTCCCGGAATTTTAACATCCATATGAAAACGAAATTTATGACCGATAGTACTTGCTTTCCCCCCCCGAGATTCTTTAACTGGACTGGAAGGATCTCGCAAATAAGCTGTCTTCACAGGGAAAAAAAAGAAGCAAATATTCTTGAGCTGAGCTGGGAGCACGTGTTGGACGCAGAAAACTACGCGAGCTGTCACCTGTCTGACTGAGAGGTTGCAATGATAAAAAAAAGTTACATACACAATTCGATTTAGTTTAAAAAATATGATTTAACTTCTTTAAGCCTGTATATTAAACTCAGCTTAATAATCAAACTTTCTTGTATATTAGTGCCTTTAAAAGTAGCATCTCAAAGCGCTCAACGATAGGTGTAAAAAATATGAAAGCAGTGACAGGGATCGCAAACGACACAATTAGCACATAGAAGCAACAGGCGGTAAGACGTGCAACAGAAGTTATATGGTCATTCCGAAAAAGATTCTGACACAGACATTAATTAAATAACAGCCCTTTTGAAGTCTAGATTTATATGCACTCAGAGTAGGAGAGGCTGATATTCTTAGGGATAGAATTCCGGAGCTTTGGGGCGCAGCAGGAGAGGGCCCTGTCACCCACAGAGTGTGAAGGAGCTTGGGGGACACATAGAAGACTAGAGTAAGACAAGCAAAGGTTGCAACGTGGGGAGAAGACAGATAAGTCAGATGAGTACTGAGGTGCCGAGCCATGCAGAGCCTTACAGGACAGTAAAGTAATCTTTCTTAAGGTTACCAGACTCCGGCTTTATTTAGCACGCCATTACTGTGCATCTATTACTCTGCCTCCCATAACGACTGGATAAAGCAGTTAGAAAACAGACTGGCGGCATTTTATACACCCCGAAATTGCTGTAGTGAAAGTGTGCCGGGGCCAAATGAACATCCATGTTCTCGGGCGAGGTGCATGTGAAACTATCGCGGTTTTACAGAATTTAAGGGGATCGCGACTCCCTTGACAGTCAGCTGTCCTGAGTTTGTCCCGCTGTCCCTCTGTAAAACCCTGGTGAAGACCATTTTTCGTCAAAGGTGTTCGAGAGGTCCGTGAAGGGGGCTTTCAGAACTCGGGTCTGGGAGAAGGCGTTCAAAATAGACGCGCAGGCATGTAAACTTGGGCTTGTTGGATGAGACAGATATTATGTATAGTGAACCTGTCAGTTAACCCTCTGAACTCCTAAACCCCCCTACTCAATGGGCTTGATTTTGCACTGTTGCTCTACGCACCTGACAGCCCGAATCTTGCCATGTCAGATTTCGGCCCTCTGACCTCACGGGGGTGGTCACTCTGTGATGACCACGGGCTCCACCTAGCTCAGCCCAGTTTGATCAGAGTGGGGCGATCCTCTACCAGTTAAGCAAACGAGATGGCTGATTTCACAAAACCACTTTATTCATTGGCCCGCTCTTGAGTATAATAAAATACCAGAAAATAAAGGGAAGTGCTGCCTTCACACAAAGTGAAAGCTGAATTCCCTTACACAGTCTTTTTTTTTTATTAAAGTTACACTTTCTTGTTTCAGAATAGCACAAAGTTAAAATAAAGAAAGCACACATACTTGCACAGTATCTGGATATTTTTATGGCACTATAAACAGCCTATCTGACCTCCTCCTGTAATGTCTATTCAAATACTTTCCTCAAAATACTTCCTACACTACATTTAGCTCTACAGTATGTAAAGCTACACGTAGTGGAGACTGCAGTGCAGAGAATTGGAGATGCAAAAACCTCTTATGCCCTTCCTGGCTCTTGTCTGTCTGCTTAAGACCGAGTCTAATTTTATCCTCAGGCATGCTGTTTCAAGTGACAAAACCAGCTTTGAAACAGAAAAAAAAAAGCAGCGCGTTCTTTTGCGTTCAGTTCATAGTTTTAAGTGAGTGAGCTGGCTATCCCAACTAGGAAGTCTGACTTTTAGAGAGAGGTGTGAACTCTCTTCATTTCAAACCTGAGAAAGCAAAACAGTTTTGTGGTTTTGAGTAGAAAATAGAAAATCTAAGGGTATTGTAATGTTTTCGGTAGTGGTATATTTTATATGGGCAGCACGGGTGGTGCAGTGGTTAGTATTGCTGACTCACAGCGCTGAGGCCCCTGGGTTCAATTCTGGACCTGAAGTGCTGTCTGCGTGGAGTTTGCATGTTCCCCTCTTCTTTGTATGGGTTTCCTCCAGGTGCTCCAGTTTCCTCCCACGGTCCAAAGATATTTTTTTTTCTATCAAAATAAACTTTATTTCCAAAACAGCATCTCACAATAGAAAACCTTCTCACATTCAGTAAACATTCTAGCAAGGTATGAAACTAGCATGCAATAAAAACTTGTCCATTATCAATCATTGTAAGTGGATGATGGGGCTGGATTTGCACAAAGAGTCCAAAGATTTTTTTTTCTTATAAAATATACTTTAATCAGAAAAAAAACATCTCAAAAGTAAACATCTCACTCATTAACACTTCATGTAGTAAAAACAACGGCGGAATGGCAGTGATTGTCCGTTATCAATCATTGCAAGTGTGGGCGGATTTGCGCTATTATGAGAGTCCCTCCAAACCCTACCACTTGCTGTTAACCATTAATCCCTGTACAGGGTCCATAGTCCTTTCCAGCGCTCCCTTGCCGTGGGGAAACCCCATTTGGCTACGTCGCGCTTCATCCTCCTCCTGAGGTCCGCCAGGATCCTCTCCTCCAGCTCTCTCGCTCCCCACTCGATGTTGTGCCGGATGAGATTGTTCCTCGCGTCCCACAGGCCTTTCTTTGTGAGGGACAGCAGCAGCCACATCAGGAACTGCGTCCCCTTGTCCAATCCGGTAGGTGCCAGCCCCAGCAGAATGTACTGGTAACTGAGCACCGCACCCGTCCCCAGGAGTTGCATGGTGTTGTCCATTCTGCCCCACACCACCTTGGCCAAAGATACTACACTTGATCTTAGCCAAAAGGCCGAGAAGCCTTGGCCAAAGATATGCTAGTGGATGAACTGGGTTCTGGGAAAACTGGTCATGGAGTGAGGGTGCCGGTGTTTGTGCCCAGTGATGGACTGGTGTCCCACCCAGGGTGCACCCTGCCTTGTTATTCTGACTCCTATAATGACTCTGTACTGGATAAAGCTGTTAGAAAGCAGATGGGTGGTATCTTATACACCAAGAACCTGTGCTGGGGACAGAGCCATGTGGAATGGTGACAGGGGTGCAAGGCTGGGGTAAAACAGGCCCCACAGGCCACAGCAGATGCATGATGGGACAGCAGGATGTAATCTTCCTCCGCCTTCGCTCCCTTCCTCTCCGGACGGAGGCTGTGCGTGCCACTTCCCAGCGCCTCCCATGTTTACAAAGGAGAGGCGGAGCAGCTTCCTGGGAGGCACAAACATCGCCCTTCCCGTTTGATCTCGAACGGCCGACTTCGATCCCCCCCCAGCTGTGGCGACAGCGGAATTCAATTATATACTGTATTAGAAAAGGCCAGGGAACAATGAGTAAAATGGTGTGTTTTCATTATGAACCCATTCTGCATGTCTAATGAATTGATAAAGCATGATAAACTCTGCTCTTTGTTCAGGAGTGCAGTGTACCCTATTGATTGATAGTGAAATGGATGGCTTGGGGTTGAGCACCTATGAGCTGCTGACTGGTATCTAACAGGGGGACAACAGTGAGTATGATGCAGAGAAATCCCTTTAATGACTTTGCACTTTTACTAAGGAAATATAAATGTGTCTGATTATTTATTTCCTAAAAGCAGCCTTCGTACACAGAGGTCTTCATTTAAAATGATTGTTGTTCAGAGCTGTAATGTTGCTAAAAATGACAATAGTACCGTTTTTTTAATAGCCATCTCTTTTTAAGACAAATCGGTTTCAGTAAAAGGTCAGCATCTCTCTTGTTTGGGTCAGAGGTTGCAGACTAGAATGTTTTGTGGTTTTATAGGATAGCTCTGTTTCCACTGAGCATTGTTTTAATGTTTTACTCCTTCTCCCGCGCTAGAACCACAGGCACTGCGATCTAACTGCTGTAACTGAAGATTTGTTCTCTTTTTATAGATTTTATAAAGCCACTTGGAAAACACACTCTTTGTTTTAGCTACGCCAGTTATTCTCATTACATATTTCACTCTACGGAATCTCAAATTGCACGTTATATAATTTATCTAGCAGGATTATTAAAAAGGGATTATACTTCCTATAAAATCCAGAATAATATTCTATTGCATTTCTCTTTAATTGCGATTTTCACTGGAGCTTGAGCGTAGTTCTGTTTTATTCGATCATCTGTTTCGTTTAACTTTTGCACTATGGCGACCACACTCGCTACAGGTATGAGCGCTTTGTAAAAAATGCTGTGCAGTGGAATTGTGCGGGGCTGAAGCAGCACGAATCGCTGTGTCGCGACTTGAAACGCGTGTTAAGGTTTGTTTTGTTTTTTTGCGTGTGCCGTTAAATCTTCTATCGACAGCGGCAGCAAAAGAGTTAACAAGTACCTGAACTCCATTAGCCACTCCCGGAGGTCGATACCTGGTTCACAAGCTGCCTGGTTTCCACCTGGGGGAAAGGCGTGGCCTGGATCACCGCACCAGGGAAGCGACAGGACTCGGGATAGGTGGCGCTCCTCACAGCCGACGGGGAAACCGGGGATTTCAACCTCGGAGCCGGCCAGGCCACAGAGACTGCTGCGTCGAGTACCATTTGACAGCTTTGAGAAAACAAAAAGACAGTCGCGAACCAGTTTGGAAAAGGCAGGGTAAGCTAACTGGATACTCCCTGGATAGATCCCAGCACGACAGATTCGAGAGCAGGGTGTAGTAGACGGTAGATTTAGTAGCCCTGGTGTTGCCTTAGGGCATCTCAGAAAGCAATGCGTTTAAAAAACGCAAGTTTATAGTTCATTATTTATGTTTTATGTCGTATTCTGCTTTTGCATGAAGAAAACATTTTTTTTAACTTTCCCATTAACCTGGTGTTATGAGAAATACCCATTACTTAAACTCACCCCCCAGTTGATGATGTTTTTTTTTAGGGTGGAAGGGGGGCGGGTTTAAAGTCAACTTGCAAAGCTTTTTTTTCCCATTTCCCGATTCGTGTGATTTGCTTTCTGCGCTCTCTACCAGAAAATAATAATAATAATAATAATAATTTGACTGGTAAATTATGTTCCTAGGTCAAGGAAGTGAACTGTGATATTACACCCGCAGAACAAAACTGAAAATGAATCAGGGTAGTCATTTCTGTGCCAGATCTGAGAGGCGTATTCGGTTGCAGAAATCTGTCGGATAACGCTAAAAATAAAAACAATGGAACCGTGCTTATCAATTGCGCCTGAGAAATGTCTTCACTCTGGAGGGCATGCAAGGAGTAAAATAAACGATGTATATAATAAATAAAGGAAGTAGAAGTTCTGCCCGTTTAATAAGTGGATAGCTTTCACCTCACAGCACGTAAGTTAATTATTACTTATTAGAGGCGTGTGAACAGATGCTTGGACTGAATTTGGGCATCAGGTTTTCATATCGCGGCTGTTTTTTTTTATTTTTATTTCAAAGTACCGAAAGCCACCTGCTAAATAGCTGACAGAATTGTAGAAGTTTACACTGCACAGTGGAATCCAGACCTTCAGGATGTAAAAGACATACAATTGTAGGCTGAGCTTTCCTTGCGTGGTTGAATGGTGTGGTTTTGGGAGAAACAGTCTACACGCAGTTCAGTCAGGGCCATTCGAAGCCTTCTTCTCGCACAGGCAGTTGGTCAAGCTTGGCTGCTGTGCTCAGATGAATTATCTGGGTGGCTTTGCAGAAGGCAGCGGTTCCCACCTGAGTAGCAGATATTGAAAGGCTTTGGAAGAAGAATGGCAGGTTAATGGCTTTAGGGACACTTGCTGGAGGAGAGGTATCTGCCTCATTGCGGAGACTGGAAACACTGCTCTGAGAGTGAAATCTGGAGTTTGCACAAAATGCTTTGCAGTAGCCGTAGGCGGTCATGAGACCTTTTGAGGTTCTTTTGCTGTTGGCACTTAGAGACTCCAGTGCCCAGACATCAGAGCAACAGGCATTGGCATCTTGTCTTGGGTGGCTTTTGCACTGTCATGTCATTTGCCAAACCGCTTTTTACCATACGGTGTTGCGGGAAGCCGGAGCCTCGATCACAAGGCAGGGTACAGCCTGGACAGGGAGCCAGTCCATCGCAGGGCCAGTCCAAGCTCATCATACATGGGGGACAATTTGGAGGCCACGGTAAAGGTCAAAGGGGGAAATTTGGCCCGGACACCAGGATAACTCCCTACTCTTCTTCAGAAATGCCCAGGGATCTTTAATGACCACAGAGAGTCAGGACCTCGGTTTAAGGTCTCATCCGAAAGATAGCACCCACTACAGTATAGTGTCCCCACCACTATACTGGGGCATTAGGACCCACACAGACCGCAGGGTGAGCGCCCCCCGCTGGTCCCACTAGCACCTCTTCCAGCAGCAACTATAGCTTCCCAGGAGGTCTCCCATCCAGGTACTGACCTGCTTGGCTTCAGTGGGCTGCCAGTTGAGAGCTACAGGGTGATATGGCTGCTGGCGGGGGGGGTTGTAATTTGTTTAAATAACTTCCAGGTCTCATAATTGGATACTCCTTGGTGTCCCTCGATGAGACCCAATGAATGTTGATAAAGCTTCTTACAATTTCTAACAATCAATGACATCTCAGTGTTTTGCCTCATAAGGAACTGAATATTGTGTTTTGCTGTCACAGAGGTATTTTTATTGGATGACTTTCAGTTTCAAGTTTGACATAGCGCAAGCATTTCATGTGCAGTGACACACAACATAGTCATTCTTTTCCCAGCCTTCTCTCTCTCCTTCCAAGTTTTCTGTATGGCACAGCCATTTCTGGATTTATGGAGCCTTCTTCACACCCGGAGAAGGCTCCACGGCCGAAACATTGTGTTTCTTTTCTTCTCTTTTCAGCCTGGAATAAACCTTTACTTGTTCCTTTGCAGCCTACGCATGCTGACGCAGCTCCCTACTTGAACTATTCCTGTTTTTTAGTTGCTAGATTATCTATACCAATGTCACCAATACCAATGTATGGATCTTGCTCAGATTGATATCTGACTCATTCCTTCATATTAGTATGATATAATGTTTGACAAATATTGCACTGAAAAGACATCAGACTTCAGGGGTCTCTTGATCATTAGGGGTCTTGTTGTCCACAAGCCTTAAAGGGATACTTTAGGAGTTTGGGTTATGTTTTGAAACATACATTTTTGTTCAACAGAAACACTATACTGTATTGCCAGGCTATGTTGGTTAGGGTAGAATTGATGTGTCTTCTTTTATTTTCAAACGGACTTTGAGCAGAGAACCAGAGACAGAGTTCTCCCTTATTCTGACTGGGAGGTACCTTACTCTCCTTTGTGAGTATTGTGTACATGTGTCCTGTAGAAGCCACTCGATACCCCTTGTTAGTCTGAGCTGTGTGGGGGAAAATAATGAACCTGTGGGAAAGTGAAAGGTGAGCAGACACCTCCTGTTGTGTTTTTGTCTATTCCTTGAAAAGGCCCAGTTTGTTTTAAAACCGTTTTGCTACATCTTGCTTGATTACCAATATTTTAATCTAATTACTGCTTTGGGGGAAGCTGCATTCATCATGCCTTGTTTTGAATGAATTTATGCTCAGCTGTTCTGAAACGATGCACTGCCTGTCTTTCATGATGTGTGTATTATGTAGTGGAGCAGTAAAATAGGCTGTGATAAGCTCTGTTTGGAAAGAAGGACAAGTGCATAAAGGAGGTATCAGGGTCTTTGTTTCGTATTGCTTGGGAAAACCCTTTGTTTGAAAGGATTTCAGGGACATGAGGTTGTCAAAGCACAGTGGTATCATATTGACAAAACATTGGATAATATTATAGTGTTGGGACAGTTGTGGGCATTAGAGAAGTTGACAGGCTCACACATCTGTTTATTACAAGACAGTGATCACAAATATCTTAACTGCCAGCTGACTGAACCATCAGATTATAGTTTTGCACTGATGTTATTTCACCATTTTCTTGATGCATTTTCCCTGGTGCTGAATTTTAGGAAAACTCCAGTTTGGGATCTCTTGAACAGTGCTGCTTTTATGAGAACAGAGTTTTACTTTTTTTTTTAATACCCTGTATTGCATTAAATAAATAAACATGTTACTAGACATTTTGACATTTCCTGGCATAATTATTTTAGTGATTAATGCATATGTAATTTACAAGCATTTTATGAACATAATATATTAATAGTGATAATAGTCAAAGTGTGTAATAATAATAATAGTCGTCAAAGTGATAATAGTCAACATCTGCTGTAAATTAGATGTACTCTAATTCTCCATTCTCCAGCCTGAAGCCTACTGCCAACCCTTACCGTAGGGGGTATGTCTTTGCAGAAAGTATATTATTCCATCTAGAACATTAATCATCCTTAGGTGTGACTCTTCTTAAACAGGAGTAAAGACTGTGACTTGTGGTAGTTTTGGAAGCAAGCTGCAGAAAGCTTGTGAAATGTTGATTTGGTCCTCTAAGAATTTCGTCTCTCTTCTCTGCCATCCTCTCCTGTCAGGATTATGTCTGCAGAAGGCAAAATCATGGTTTGATCAGGAGAGGACTGTCCCGACATCCCTCCTTAGACAAGAGGGAACGGCAATGTTCCAGACATCCTAAAGTTTAGGAAAGTATAAGGAAACCATCTGTTTCTGGGAGGGAAAGACATTGTCTGCATCTTTCTCGAACCCTGAGAAGTAAAATGTATTTTTCCAAGTCCAGCTTCGCCAGCCTGTGAAAAGCGTTACTGTGGCCGACAGGTCAGCCTGTGGTCAGCATGCTTTCACTACCAGCATAACTTGTTTTATGACAAGAAAACAAAATTGTCCATTGTCTCAGGATGGTTTTGCTTCTTAATTCCAGTTCATGACTGGGAACCTGTAGCTCTGTTAAGATGAAGCTTTGTATGTGTATTTTAAAGATCTTTTGATGTTTCACTTCAAAAGTCCTGGAAAAATAATCAGTTTGATCAATTAATGTGAATAAGGTCTTTATAGCTCAGATGGTAGGAAAACAGCAGAACCCCTTTGACCCTCAAGGCGATGTTAGTTAGACTGTGCAACACCGTTTTCTGCCCAGTGTAATTCATGTTTTGCTTCAAAGTTCAGTTCCTTGTTCCTGTCCTGGTGGTTTTTTAAAAGAATTTATTAACAAGTATTGTGGTTTTTGATGAATGTATCTCAAATCTACAAATTCACGCACATGAAAATTTAAGGAAGTCATACTTGATGTTCCCTAATTTAAACAGTGTTGCATAATGTGGTAAAACTTTCCTCCTGCACGTTGCTGTTATTTTTCTTTATGACATTTTGCTGTACACCTATAGGATTGTGTTGATTGGAGGTGTCATTCTGAAGAGAACAAAAAATCTGTCTGACTCCACCTAGGTTTGTGATGTTAAGCTCTGTCAATAAGTAAATTTGGAAAGTTGAAGCTCTTAATATGTCACATCAGCAAAAAAGTAATTATGGAGCTCTGTTTTTCACACGCTGGTACATTTCTGCTTTCTCTGAACTATATTAGGAGAGATGAGAGGCATAACGGCATTACACTTTATACTGTATTATGGTAAGAGTATTCAGACAAGGTAAAAAGTATTCTGAAGCAACTCAACTACCACAGATGGGCATGCAAACCAGGCTGTATAAGTCTTATATGCTAGCAGCTCTATCACCCTGCAACTCCCAGCTGGCTGCCCACAGAAGCTAAGCAGCTGTGAGCCTGGCCGGTACCTGGATGGGAGACCTCCTGGGAAAGCTAAGGTTGCTGCTGGAAGAGGTGTTAGTGGAACCAGTAGGGGGTGCTCACCCTGCAGTCTGTGTGGGCCCCAATATAGTGATGGGACCTTGCTATAAAAATGGTGCCGTCCTTCTCAGAAAGAGTAGGGGTGTAACCCCAGTGTCCTGGCCACATTTCTCCTTTGGCCCTTACCAATCAAGTCTTCCTAATAATCCCCATCTTTAAACTGGCTTCATCACTCTGTTCTCCACCGCCCTGAGAGCTGGTGTGTGGTGAGTGTACTGGGGCACTCTGGCTGCCATCACATCATCCAGGCGGAGCTACACACCGGTGGTGGTGGAGGGGGGTACTCATTACCTGTGAAGTGCTTTCTGAGAGGAGTATCCAGAAAAGCGCTATGTGAGTTTCCATTGACCACACTGCTCTCTCGTGAGTTGCCCAGCACCTCTAAGCTGATGAAGCTGTCAATAAGAGTCGTGTTACTTCAGTGTTCAATAATAGCCCTTCTGTGGCTTATGTGCCTCTTGCAGTGTGCACATACTGAAGTCAGCATGGAGCTCGGGCGGCTGCAGAGATCATGGCTTTGGAGCGGAGTTGGTTCACAGGGGGCAATTCCAGGATTTCCGGGAAGCCGTGAGGGGAAAAAAAAAACCCAAGGGGGAACGATTCCAAATTGCAGGAGAAAAACATGTGTCCGGTGCATGAGAGAAGTCATGTTGTTTAGCATCAGAAATGACCTTCAAAGTGTTTTTCAGTCTTGTTTCCATTTTGATCTGCAGTTGCAGGTTATTAATGCGTCACACAATTAGCTCTGGTGGGGAGTGAAAGGTGATTTTTTCACTCCAGTTCTGCAGCAACTCCGTTTCCTGAGTTAGACGCTTTCTGAGTGAGACCGTCTTCAGCATCGGATTCATTTATTTCACCTTTTCCCAAGCGGACACATGGGATTGCAGGTGTCACTTTAACAGCGCCAACAGTGCGGCAACGCCAGATCACACAGAATTGCTTAGTAAAGGCCATCAGCAATATTGATGTGCCACTGCCCTTGATATTTCTGCAAATCCTTGGATGTTTAAAGGGTCAGGCTGGACAAAGCACTTCTCTTAAAAAAAAGAAGTCTTTAATCCGATAAATTCACTGATGACATTCAAATGCATACTCTCGATTTTGCTAAGGTGACACAGAAAAAAAGGAAGAAGCTGGGACTGTGACTTCTGTCACAGTCATTTGAAAAGAGGTCTGTGTTTGCTGTTCGAGAGCTAGAAACTCCACACACTCCCACACTGGTCGCTCACAGGCATGCCAATCTAAGCAAAACCTGCTTTCCTTTAATGTGCAACTAGGAAGAGCCTTGCATCAC
Source organism: Atractosteus spatula (assembly GCF_055471065.1). Lineage (NCBI taxonomy): Eukaryota > Metazoa > Chordata > Actinopteri > Semionotiformes > Lepisosteidae > Atractosteus > Atractosteus spatula. Next base: position 7,951,955 of record NC_142731.1, on the reverse strand, counting down.
GGGGGACTGCCTTGGCAGGGCAAGTTTCAGAGCAAGAGAGGAGACAATTGAATGCACAGGAAAGAGACTCAGGGTTCTCCTACTTGTGGAAGAGAGATTTTACCTTTGATTCCGCCTCTATCATAATCACCATAAACCCCACCAAGAGTGACGGGAGACACTGTTTGCTACAAAGCAGAGAGAAGCTCTAGCCAGCTAATCTCCATTATAATGAACTAATAATTCCAGCTGGTGCACTGAGTGAATGTCTTTACTGGGAGAGCCACTCTGAGACCAACATCAGCTATTTTTTTATGATCTAAAGTATGGGCCTCCAGTACCTGAAAGCCCAAATCCACTTGTGATTCTAGGAAATGACAGGTAAATCGCCAGTTATCCAACCATTAGGGACACCCGTTTAAGTAGCTGATCCATTAGTCAGCGTTTCAATGTTTAATTGATCATTGCTACATTGTTCTAGGCCTTCAGAAAGTGAAGATTTAAAGGCTCTCTGTAAAACCTGCTGTACTGGAGCTCTCCAGGACCAGGGATAAGACCTGTGATGTAATACAGTGTTAAAACATCAGACTGCACACAAAGCATATGACACAAGACTGATAAAGCTTGATAAATTAATCCAGGATATTTAAAAACATTGCAGATTCTTCCTAGACTTTCCTGCCTGTCTCTCCATCCAGTGTGATGAAAACGGCAGACGGCCATCCTATTGAGGGATGCTGGTTCAATGAAAAAAGTAGCAGGGAATTTGCAGTCTTTTCGCACACATGGCTGTGGATGACGAACTTAAACCAGAACAGTTTAACCCCCAATCTTTGCAGGGCTGAAAGTCATTGAATCTGAAACCAAATCTCCTTCCCTTTTTTAGTTTGTTGTTTTGTGGATGGAGGTTATTTATAAAGCTACAGCCAGAGCAGGTGTAGTTCACTAAGTCTCTTCTAATCCAGGCTGGGGAAGGACTGAAGTCCAACCAATATTTCCGTCGTGTCGTTGTGTGGACTTACTTGATCCAAGTGCTGACAATTACTTTAGTAATTAAGGATAAGGCTTTCAATGGCACGTCACTAGTGTTAAGCCCAGATCGTTATGGGTTTGCTTGTTGGCCTGCAACCCTGCTCAGTTTTTCAGCTGAGCTTTTTACTTGGATCCTTAACTGAGTTCCACTCGGCTGAAATCCAGTTATACAGTAGCACAAGGGAGTAAGGGCTAAGGGACTGGATTCTTCATTTTTTTCTTTGCTTGTGCTGGTTTCCCAGCTCTTTGTTGAACATCTCTCATTGCTTCATTGATCTGCTGTGTGTTTTTTAGGGGTGGCTGGTTGCTGGGTGTCATTGGGGGGGAGAATTGAATCTTTATTCAGCAGCAGATATTTTTCTGCATGGCACTGATACCGTTTCATTCATGTTGGTCATTTGTATCTCCCTGCTGATCATACAAACAAGTTTTTTCTTTTTTTAAGTCTGTCACGAGGAATATTTGAATAACAAAGCTGCTAGCTGGGAGGTGTTGCAAAACAGAACCAGTTTTCCAGCTCCTTGACATGCCCTCTCTTGTCTGCAGTGAACAAGCCAGTGTGCACTGGGCTTGAAGCTGAGGGGATATTCAAAGCACTAACGTCATGTCACAGTGCAACGCCCTTAGTTCATATTGTCACAGAGAGTCCTGCTCAAGCTGACCTAGCAGAAATGCTTGATTCTTGCTGATTGCTGGATTATGGGCAAATTTAAAGAGATTATTACAATTCTTTTTAGTGTTTTTTTGTTTTTAATTAAGGCAAAGAATTTGCACTTTTCCATGACAAACTGGTTTTATCTTAAAAGGTGTTCTCACTGAGTCCGACTAGAAACAGAGGAGTACCACAAATCAGTGTTCATTCTCATCCATACAATCATGTTCTAAACCACTATCCTGTACAGGGTTGCAGGGAGCTGGAGCCTATCCCAGCAAGCAATGGGTGTGAGGCAGGATACACCCCGGACAGGACACCAGTCCATCACAGGACATACATAGACACAGACACGCACACATACTCTCCTCAGGGCCAGTTTTCTTAGAAGCCAATTAACCTACCACCATGTCTTTGAACTGTGGGGAAAAAACCCAGGTGAAAATGAGGAGAACATGCAAACTCCACACAGATAGCACCCCAGGAATTAAGCTCGGGGCCCCAGTGCTGTGAGGCAGCAATGCTAACCACTGTGTCAACCTTTGTACTTCATCACTGAGGGTAAAATTCACAGCCTCAGTGTGGCTCTGATTTGCATTTTGCTTCGAAGAAACATTCATGGGATTGTTAAATCATTAAACTACCAGAAGGCAACCAGACAAAATGGGCTTAATGTCCTCCCAACATGTGTAATGTTTTTATACACTCAACATTGAACAGTCAGGCTTTTTATGTACTAAAACCACGATTCAGGGTGCTGTTAGCTTTTCCCATGCTGTAAGGTTTGCAGTAATCTTTTTTTAACATTGTCCTCAGTTCATAATCTCACAGGCTGGCACCCAAGTCAATTATTGAATTAATGAAGGGTCTGCTTGGTGGGAGTTTGGTTTTCACATCTGTTTCAAAAATGCGCCACAGCCCTCAACCCCAGCACCTCCTCTTTCACTGACTGTGGCCAGGAGCTCTGGGGAGGTGGGGGGTGGGCTTCAACCGCTGGGTTTTTGCGCCTTTTCGGTTTTCATTTTGCACAGAAAAGGAACAGGGCTGGTTTCTAGCCTCCCGAAAGAGGAAGAGAAGTGACAATACAGAGCACTTCCTCTGCGCGCTGTGGTGAAGGAGGCAGTCACACCGAAAAAAGGGGTGTAGAGAGAGAGAGAGGAGCAGACAGGCTGGGCGTCGTGGCCCTCTTTGAAGATCCTGTGTAAAGGGCAGGGTTTAAATCATCCGTCTCGTCCCCTTTCTGACCTCTTCCCTGCTGCTCGGTTCTCCATGACTGTCTTATTCCTCCTCCATTGCTTTATTCTTTGTGGTGAAAAGGCTGAAAAATAAATAAACGCCCGTAGTTTGATGGGGGATTCAGCAGGAGAGAAAAGATTATATTTTTATTGTTTAATGCAGCCTCTCACAACCTCACCCTGATCATCTCCTATCGCTGAAATGCAGAACCCAGCTTAATATACCAGCAGCTCCTCTGTACAACAGATCACTTAAATTCTCACTTTTGCCACAAAGTATCTAATGTACAGCACAGTCTACATTATCCAGTGTACAATGTTGCCTATCACTGTATTAGTTTAGAAAATCTTGTCTATATAGAAGAGCACCACCTACTGGTCTACCAGAACCACTTACAGCAGCTTCCTAAGAGGTCTCAAACCCCAGTATTGTCCAGGCCCAACCTTGCTTAGCATCTTAGATTTGATGGGATCAGGATGCAAAGTGGTAGTGCTGCTTTCTGTAGCTTAGTTTTAGATCAGTTGACAATATTCCTTCCTTTTAAACCCCTAAATAAAGGCGTAAGAGCTGCTGTTCCCCTCCTGTGTTTGAGAGACAGACAGAGAGAGAGAGAGAATCCCAGAACAGCTACTCACCCTTAGAAGACGATGGTATTGAGTAAAACACAGCTGTTTCATTATTTTACACACCTGTTTTATGTCACTTGAAAGATTTGATCCTTATTGAGTTTTGTTCATTTTTAATGGCAGAAGGGAAAGTTGCTTTCTGACCCAGTCCCTGTGCGAAATACTTTGCAATCTGGGCAAATGGCTTTGCATCATTATGTTGGTTTCCATGCCTACACTTCCTTTTTGCTAGCTGACAGGAAGTGGTTGAAGTGCCATGACCCATCCTCTCTCTCTCTCTTTCACTCTCTTGGTTTCTCTCTCTCTTTCTGTATTTAGGCAGTTCTCTTTTTTTTTGTTTATCAGCGGTGGTGCCTCTCATTGGTGTGGGCTGTTCCTCCACCGTGTCTCGCTGAGCAGTAGTGTGGTCAAGGGTGTTGTGGAGTTGAGTCCTGCACAGCGATGCTGCCCTCGTGAAATATTTTTCTGTCCTGTTGGATTAACATGGTTGATATGATAACAATGGCTCACAGGGTCTTCAGATTCAGGCACAGATCCATGACTCTGCCATTTTCCACTGAGGTAGGTTGATTCTCACACTACCCAGGAACTGACTTCAACAGTACAGCTTTGTCTTAAGACTACTTGGGAAGGTTAACCGAATGCTAATGCTCAGAACAATGATTCCATCCCAAAGTTTGTTAGGTAGTTAGAGAGAAAAACTTCGGCACTGTTCTTTTCTCATCGAATGTTTCGACTAAAGTTGTCTCGCGGTTTCAGTTTTCAAGTTGTCGAGCCGTTACTCGACCAACTTGGTGTGTGAACGTTACCAACATGAAGGATCTTTTTACTTCTCTTTCATATTCAAGTGGTATTATTGTGTGTTTTATGTAGAGCTTATTCTTGAGTGTTTGACGTTTAAGACGACTCTGTCCCCCTTGAATTTTATTAGACCCTGTTCCCATAAAGCAAAAAAGGAGGAATACACAATTCTAGCATCAGATATCATACAGGAAAAGCTTTTTAATTCCTTGAATCATAATGGGAATGTTCTTCCTGGCAGTTACTTAGAATTGAATGAGCCTTCATGAGGTGTGACATTAGTAAAAGCCTAGTTTGAATTGCGTCTGAATGAGCATAAATATTTAGTATTCAGTCTGTTCTTCAACTTTATTCTCGGCTCTTACAGCGAAAAGCAAACGAAAACTTTTGAAATCGCGTTTCTCAGTTTTCCAGAAGAACAATGCATTTAGCCGCTTAACAGCCATGCAGTCAAAGACGATTACACAAAATTAAAACAATAAATATTTTTAAATCTCTGGCCCAGTCTCGTATTCAGAAAATGAATGCATTCCAAGAAGGAAGGCTATTCACCGTTAGAAATTACTTACGAAATTAAAACTATTTCTTTTTTGACAGAATAGCTGAAAATGAGCCAGGGGTGGGTAGCGCAGTGTTGGTGTTGCAGTTAGAGGGGCTGCTTTGCAGCTTCTGAGTCTTGGGTTCGATTCTGCCTTAAGAGGTCTTCTGTGTGGAGTTTGCATGGTCTCCTCGTGGCCACATGGGTTTTTCGCAAAGCTCTTTTGTTTCCACCCAAGCTCCGAAGACATGTCGTCTAGGTTAATCAGTGTCTCCAAAATGTCCTGTGTGAAGCAGACTGGTGGCCTGTATCCTGTTGTGTCCCCATTGAAGGTTATTCTGTTTTAAGATGCAAAACCAGTAGCTTCAATTCTGCTTGTTTGCACAGAGAGTTCTGTTCTGTTTACTCTTTGCTGATGAGTCTCAGGGTGTTTACCTCTTCAGTGTCAGCAGCAGCAAACCCCCTGTCTCTAACTCACTCATTTCCACACTTGTTGTGAGCCTTTCATCAAGCAGCCACAGCTGTGAAAACTCCCACAATGCCCACTGTGATAAACACAGGTACAGAGGAGGTTTGTAAAAAAAAAAAGCAACAGGATAGAGAGTCTTGTATGAAGTAACAGTTCTGGGTATTGCAACAAAGAGAACTGCTTTGTTCTCTTGTTGTCTTCTTTGTTGGTGTTTGTTCAGCACAATTAACCTGAGCCTCCTCTTATCGGTATGTATTGATGCTACTGCACAAAATGTGGTGGTGAGTTGTTTTTTGTTGACACCCCATATTTTCAGTTATGCAAATGTAACACTTACCGTATGTTGAACAGTGCCTATCTCTTCATAAGTTAATCTTCCCATCCTAGAAAGTGCTAGTAAAGAAAACGAACTGTGTCTGTGTGGCTGGTTGGCTGCATTTGCAACCCCACGTACAACCTCACAGATTCAGCCTGTCCCCAGCAACACAATTTAAACAGCAATGGCTAGGCCATAAATGCTGTCAAAGATGTAACGGTGAGCTGTTCTGTAGGCAGCGGTGTGGATTAGAGGCCAGGGCACTGTACTCATATCTATAAAAGGTTGCAGGTTCAAATCCTGGGTTGGGGGGACAGCAGCTGTGCCCTTGAGCAAGGAATATCTCTCAGCCTGCTCTGTGAATCAGCACAAACGGTTGGTAAAATGGACAAATAATTCAAAACATTTGGAAACCTCCTGTGTGAGGATTCATGGTCTTATTAAATCATGCAAGCTGCAAGGTGTCGATGCTCTTATATTCACCATTTGCTTGCTTACAGTTTTGTGTAAGGAGAACCGGACAGTTCTCGTCGGTATAACAGTAGACCGAGCGCTTCAGTCCCTTTTAGTCTCAGGGCCTGATCTGTTGATGTGCTGGTGTGGTTTGTAGCTGCTGTAGTCTTGCATTTCCTCACTCTGTGCTCTGCCGGAAGGCAAGTTCTGACAGCCTATTCAGAGCACCAAACCGTCTTGCATAAATCAAAAATAACCTGCAGGCAAATCACTTGATAAATTTGGAAACACACCGATGTGAACACGTTGTTAGCTTTGTCTACCAGAAAGGGTGGCTTTTTTTTATTTCAAAATTGTTTAGATACAGAATGTTACCTTTAAGGTAGGGCAGGTCAGGGGCACAGACTATCCTTTACAAAGGTTTAAACATAATTGGGTGCACAATTGTGTTCCAATTCCAGAAACAGCTTTTAAATCCCCCCCCCCCCCCCCCCGCCGCCCTCTGTGTTGTAAGCCTTGTAATTTCTGAACTTTGCACTGTGTATCATGTCTACAATGGCTATGTCAGTGTCCGGTCTGTCCTGTCTCTATGTGCACACTGGACCAGGAGGAACGATATTTCGTTCCACTGTATACTTCTATATGGCTGGGATGACAAATAAACATGAACTTGAACAGGCACCATCAGTGCCTAAGCTGTGTTACAAATATTAGGTCAATATTAGAGTCTTTTTTTCTGTTGAATGGAAAAGAAATGTAAAACTAATTTCATTACCACGGGGAAAATATCTGTTACAGTAACTCACAATGCTGAACTCTCTAACCTTAGAAGAATGCAAGCAGAAATTCGGTTTGGGCTTCCTAATCAAAAATCCATATTGTAAAGACTTGTGTTCTCTGACAGCATTTTGCCATTTGTATTGCTTTTTTTCCCCCTAAAGCAAAGCAAAATGTTAATGTGTCAGATGTGTAGTGAGAACAGACAGGAAAAACAAACATGAGGATGGATGCTTAATATTAAAATGTAATTGGCATTCCATCGTTTGTTTCAAAATCTCTAGCTGTAAGACATTCAGCCATCATCTTACTGGGCTCATTGAGAGACAACAGTCTCTGTAGTAGACCCCAGGCATTCAGCTGGGCAGGCGAGACACTGGCCACAGGGCTCATTATCCTGGACAATGTTCAGCTCAGCAGAGTCTGCCCCTTTCCTGTCTCTTTGAGTTGTGTCTTCACAGGCGACTGTGTAAGCGATAACAGGGAGGGCCTTTTGTGTTGCATATGGCTTAACTTTCATGATATCAGAGTTACGGTATTTCATCTTTCATTTCTGCGGGATTAAAAATAGAAAAGAAAAGAGAGCTGTGCACTAATAAAAACCTTTCTCTGCTGTTGCTGGGGCGTGCGTCGATGTGCAGTGGGGTTATTTTAAAGGCATTCGCGGTGGCGTTTCTAGTGGCGGGGGTAGCTGCCAAACCAAAAGCTTCAAGAGTTTAGTTCTTTTTTTTTGTTGTTGTTGTGCACGTGGTCTTCTAGTTCATTTTGGCTTGAGCATTTCCCATCCTAAACAATGTGCTGTTCATCATGTCGTAAGACATTGAAAAACCCTACCCAGGTTTGGCGTCGTATGGTTTCATAGGCGTTTTGGTTTGAAATCCTGACACTGGGGTGTGTTAAAAGAATGCGACACAAATTTAGAATTAACAGCAGATTTCAAACTAGGTGATGGTGCTCTTTTTTATTTTTTGAAGTCATCAGATACAGTGGTGGTAGGAAGGTTCAGTGTGTAACTGGGGCAAGACTCCCCAGCGATTATAAGCCGAATGAGATAGGTGGGCTCCTATTGTTTTGCAGACTTTCCTGTGTTTCGTTTGCGCAGATATGGGCTGGGAGATTCTAGTTTTGTGTTTCTTGCTGTGTAGCTCTCTTGCCAGGAGTCAGTTACGATCACTGGTGAGTTCGGAGCATGCACAGTGGAGAGGCCTGTAGTCCAAAACACAGGGTGTCCTGCCACAGGAAAATTCTGTGTTGTCCAGGAAGGGGCTTAATACCACTTCGGTATACTGAATTTACACTGAGCCCTTCTATTACAGCATACATTCAGGATTTGTAGCTGTGTGCCATGTAAGTATTGTTTTATAGGCATATGCTGCATAACACCCCTGGCAGGTTCTGCCAACAAAGTCCTACATTGTTGTAATTTTGCATGCATGGTGCATTTGTGAAATGGCGCACCAATGACATTCACTGTGCCAGAGGAAGGCCAGGGCTCTCTGGTGGACATGCTGAAAGAACAGTTCTGACTTTGTCACACTGGCTTGCTGAATTGCTCGTGAAACAGATCACTACGTTGAAGTAGGTGACAATGTATGGTTTAGCAAGTGGGCTGTCAGTTTTGTACTGTGCGCTGTAGCCCAGGTAATTCTTCCTAATGGTTTGGTAAATGAGGTCAGCAGGGCTTGTGGTGGTACACAGACCAGGGGTGCTGTCTTTGTGGAGTTTGTATGTTCTACTCATGTATATGTGGGTTTCCTCCAGGTGCTCTGGTTTCTTCCCACAGTCCCAACAATATACTGGTAGGTTATTTGTCTTCTGGGAAAACTGGCCCTGGTGTAAGTGTGTGTCTCTGCTCTGCAATGGACTGAGTGTATCCTGCCTTGTGCCTGTTGCTTGCTGGGATAGACTCTGGTTTCCCTGCAGCACTGTAATGGATAAAGTGATCAAAAAATGAATGGAAAATGAGTGCACTGACTGCACTGGGAGTCTGGTACACTGCTTGGGGTGAGTAACCACAGTAAGAGGCAAACTGGAAACTGGGAACAGAACGAAAAACTGTCTGTTCTTCCAGGGAGCCATCGCCACTGTTAGTGTTCCTGGATTTCCAGTGGAAACGGGAAAACTGGTGGTGGGGATGGGGAGAGGAGGGGGGAGGTCAACATCGATCAAAGCAAAAAAAATTGTTTTGTAAAAAAAAAGGAACAACTGCATCTGTAAGCCCCGCCTCTCCTGTGAGTTTCCCTTTCCATGTGTGACTTGGAAAAGATTAACCTTTAGCGTTTTGCACAACAGAGGCTTTGAGAAAGAGAAACTCCAGTTAGTCTTCTGGGCGTGTTTCTTCCTCCTTTCACTGAGTGCGTGATCAGCTGACCCTCGGCGACTGAAAAGAAACAGTGGGTTACACTTCATTACCTATTCATATTCAGTTGAAAGGGAAGTTTCCGTTGTGCGTTTTTTTTGCCTTGATGATTGAAATCTTAAATCTAACATTGTCTTGCACCAGATTTGTCCTTCTCTACTGTCTTCATTATGGAAGATAGAGAGGGAAGATGGTCAAGCAGGGTTTGTACGACGGGTGAACCCCTGTATATACAGTGATGTGGAAAAAAAAGTGCACCCCATTATGATTTGATGATTTTACACATATGTGAATTGCATGTAGTCCTCACCGACCCCGAACACTGGATAAATGTACACTCCTGTGACAAGTCACACATGCAAATTTTACTTTGTCATTATATATTGAACAAAAAAGATCAGCCAGCATTCAGAAGCCCTGTGTGGAAAACGTAAGTGTACCCTTCCTGCTTCCCTGTCAGTTAAGAAGGTCATAAGACTCAGGTGCCGTTGAACAAGTGCCATGTGATTAGTTGATCATCCGGAACGTGCTCAGATGTCTGTATAGAATCATTAATAATAAATCAAATCAAAATATGTAAAACCATAGGGTCTTAAGAGGGTGTACTTTCTTTTTCACATCCTTGTGTATATGATGTGTGTGCGTGTGTGTAGCAGGAATAGGAACGTGCGTGTGCGTGTGCGTGTGCGTGTGCGTGCCTGTGTCTTGGTGCTCTTCCATGAAAAAAGGCCCTCTCCGTGAAAGATGACATTCTCCCCATTGAGCCCAGAGTGTCCGGTTTTCTTTTCAAACCAGGACAGGTGCTCTCGCTCTGGAAGCAGGTCTGATGAAAGCCCTTTTCTCTCCCTCAGTCCCAGAGCGAGAATCCCGACACAGCGGTGTACGTGAACGTCGCCGAGTTGCGGAAATCGGCCTCGCTGAGCTCCCCGACCAGCCCTGCGGCCGACCGGCACCTGTCCAGTGAGTCCCTCGAATGGGAGGTGCACACTGACGCGGAGAGCGGGCAGGAGTTCTATTACAACCCGGCGACGGGGCAGACCACCTGGGACAGCCCCTTCCTGGACCACGAGGCGCCCCTGGAGGAGCAGCCCTCGCCCTCCCTGTCCCCCTCTGCGTCGCCGTCGCCCACCCCTCCGGCCAGCGGGGGCCGAGGCTCGGAGTGGAAGAAGCTGCTGGACGACGACAGCGGCCGGTACTACTTCTACAACCCCGTGTCCGGGGAGACGTCCTGGGAGCCCCCAGAGGACATCTGCCCCTCTGTGCATGACATGGAGCCGGATAGCCACGACGATGGGCGGGTCAGTGCGCACGCTTCCTGGCCTGTCGCTGGACTGGCCTTGCCTGCTGCTCTGATTCTTTGCTGATGGTTTTACTTAGTAGCATTAACAGAGAGACCGCCTTTTAAAAGAGGTGTGCTGCTTTCCGAAAAGCAATGTCACAAGGCAATCTCTGATTATCTGACTTCTGAGACACCTCAGCACAGCTCACACTCAGCCTGTTCAGGAGGGTCTCTCCAGGGCATACACAGCACAGAGACTGAGCTCCGAGCAGGCTGGGCGAAAACATCGTGCCAAGTTTCAAACTCTGGGAGAGGAAGAGTTTCCATTCCCTTCCTCATCCTCAGCCAGCATCTCTCAGAGTCATTCTTAAGAATGTTATGCAATGACATAATGCAGCCCATCTGGCCTACTTGTTAGTAGTTAACTGATCCAATGATCTCATCCAGCTGTTTCTTCACCACCCTGGCTGGGTTGCTTGTGCCACACTCCCACAACTTTTTGAATAAAGAAGGTGCCTCCTTATCTTGGTTTTTGGATATATTTCCATGTGATTTCCACCTGTGGCCTCTGGTTTGTGTTTCACTATTGATTGCGAAGAAATCCACTGAGTTGATTTTTGTCAGTGGGTTTGAGGATTTTGAGCCTCCTCCTCTTGTAATCTTCCCTGTTCAAGACTGCGGTTCCAGATCGCGAGGGGCTTTTTGTGTGCAGAGGCTCTGAAAACAGCTCTACACGGGCAGGGCTGGGGGGGGGGGGGGGGTTGTGGAGCTTGAGAAATGGTTTCGCTGCCCCCCCCCCAGGCACACACACATCCCACCCCGCCTCATCAGGTCTTTGTCTTCCTGCCGTCCGCAGCCCCCACTCCCTGTGGAAGACTACAACGACGATGACACCACAAGCCTGGTGTTCCCAACGGACTACAGCTATAGCCCTCTCAAAAGGGCCATAATACCCAGGGTGAGCATTGACTCGGAGCCCCCAGCACCAGCAGGCTGGTCAGTCTGCAGGGACCCTGAAGGGAAGATGTTATACACCAGCGACCTCACTCAGGAGCAGGTGAGAGCAAGTGGCTCTGACTGGTTTCATGTTTTCATTATGGAGCACTGGTGTTGTTTCCGCTATCTTTCCAGGGCTTTGTATTGTCAAATAACACACTGTACAGCTACATGAGCACTAATTTTAGTACACTTTAATCAAGCTTGGTCTCTGTTACGTCCGCAAAGCTGTTTTTCTTTGAGAACACAGCAGTAAAAGCTGTTTGGCAGTCCTGTGTTGTGGGTATCTGTGGTTGACATGGCTGGGGAGGATGAATGCTTTTGTTTCCTGACTGCCCACACCCGTGAAAGTTGTTTCTGTACATTTCCTAACGCAATGCAACCACTCTGAAGCTCTGTAGAGCTTTAAAAAGCCTTGTGACCAGTGAGACCTACGCCTTTCTGCAATGGAGGTATAGCCTCTGTACTCTTTTAAAGGTCTAATGGATTTACTTCTAAAAAGGTTCAACTCATTACTAAGGCACTGGCAGAATGGAGATCCTGTGTTATTCTTGTATTTCACGTTCTGAAGCTAGATTCTGGATTTCTTAAATAAGTGGTGCAGAGCAGCTGGAGGGTGGCAGTAGGCTGTGGGCTTCCATTTCAGCTCTACTGTTAATGCCCTGATTGAGTGATCATGAGCCAGTGTGAACCAGTGTAACACTGTGCAATGGCTTTTTGGCTGTTGATGATTTAAAGAACCTAGAAAACCTCCTGACCAGAGTTGTGCACCTGTGTCTTCGAATATATGTGCATCTCTGCTGCAGCAGTACACTCTTGTGTCCAGCTCTGGCCCTTGCAGGCAATTGGTATATCTGATATAGTCCGCTCCCTCCTGCTTCTGTCAATTGTGTGAGTCAGAGGGCTGGACACCAGGTGCAATTTTGCAATGAATGTATTGTCTGCTTTCCCAAGGTTGAACTCTCCTTGCCAAGCTTTGAATCTGAACCTCAGTGAAACTGTATGAAGGGCTGTATTTGCTGGCTATAGCACTGAACTTGCTAAGTGTTTCTGATGCATGTCCATCACTAATGCGGAAAACCTTCTGTTTTCAATGGCAGTGGATCAGGTCAGTAGACGACCTTGGGCAGACCTACTTCTACACAACAGATGGGACCAAGTCCCAGTGGAACTTGCCTGAGGTAAGCCACTGAAGAATTCAGCCAGTCTTGACTCTCAGTTTTTGAGAAGCGCTGAGTAATAGCTGAATAGTAAGGAGGCTGAATAGTTTCTTTCACCAGTCCTTCTTACCTCTAAAGTGTCCTGTGGGTCTTTTTTTTTTGCACCAGTTTAAACGATGAAAAGACATGCACTGCTGCGTGTCGAACCCTGGACAGTTTTCTCAGATGGTCCACCCTGATTGTTATCCAGATAGGAAGATGAGTTGGTTACTTTAAGGCTTGATAACTTCACGCCTCCCAACTGCAACACGAATCTCAGGAAATTCTCCCTCTTTCCAGCTTTGTATGGAACCTTGTATACAGTGTCCAAATCCTCTGAATTTAGCAAAGAAATTAAATGCGAAAGGATTTGTACATTTTGGTGTGGGCTGTTAAAAGTAGTTTAATGTTATTTCTTATGTTTCGGGGTTATAATCAATCGGTATTGATGAGTGCATTTCAAACCACAGTGAAACTACCGAGTAAATGGTACCGAGTAAAAGGTAATTGTACAACCTCCAATTTACATAACAAAATTGACAAACGTTCAATGTGCATAGTGCCATATTGCCATCATCATCTGTGATTCAGAGCGAGGCAGCAAAACTTCCAGTGAGGACATTGTAAACATGCTTTAGAGCAAGCAAATTTTGCTACTATATTAATAGTAAATATTACTATTACAAACACATACAGGGAAGCCTGTTTTTTAGATACTTTTATCCAAGTATCACAAAATTATATACACTCATATGCATCATCAAGTTTTGCAAAAGTGGCGGTTATTTTATGACAAATCACACCTGAAGGCAAAATTCTAGCAGGACATGTATTTTTGGACAGCCTGCTGCACCATAGCCAGTGCCCTCACCTGAGCAGCTGATGTTGAATTGAATCCAACATATCGACTTCGAGACGGTTTTGCCATCAAATACTACTCAGCTGCAGCTCATGTTCGAACATTTCTGGGGTGAAATATCTGCTGCACAACTGGTACTTATTCGATCGTGCATCATACAGAATCTCGTCGAGAAACGTGTCGATGAGACCAGCATCACATCAGTGCCCGTGTTTGTGACCCATCTCTCGGCTGGTTGAATATCCCTATGTTCTGGACAGCCAAGTGCTTGACGGAGCGGGACCATTTAAAATATATACACGAGTTCAAAAAGACAGAAAAGGATTAACGTTGTTAGGAGACCATGTTTCTCATTTGCTTCCAGGGATTACTGAGCAGGAAGGGCCATTTTATGTAACAATTTGCTTAAACTCTGACTCCCGCCTGAGGTGAGACCAGCAGTTTCTCGTCTGCCTGCGACAACGTGCGACCATCCAGTTAATATGAAATTTGTAAAGGTTTGCAATACCATCGATTAATTTCTTTAATTAAATTGGGACTGCAGTTCCCTTTTAAATCTAATGTGCTAGTAGGGATGAAATAAGCTTTTGCCTATAGAAATGGGGTAGGGGTGTATAGGTTGTTACCTCAATGTCCTGGTCAAATTTCCCCCTCACCTTTACCAGTCAAGTCCTCCCAGTAATCCCCATGTCTGACCTGGCTTCATCACTCTTCTCTCCTCCCCACTGATAGCTGATGTGTGCTGAGCGTACTGGCGCACTATGGCTGCTGTTGCTTCATCCAGGTGGGGACGACACACTGGTGGTGGTGGTGGGGTTTCCTCATTACCTGTAAAGCGCTTTAAGTGAAGAGTCCAGAAAAGTGCTATCCTTATAATTGTAAGGATTATCATCATGAAATGAATGGGTTTTGAAATACACAGTACGGATGTCTGCTGTAGATATTGTTCATTGAGTCCTGATGCATTTGCTCTGGTCTGTTTAGTTACCTGTAACAGCTGGCCTGCCCAGGTTTGGAAATGGCTTGGACCAGGAGGGGACGGTGATAAAGAACTGGAGAAACACGATGGGGCCCGCTCACTTCAGCGGAAACGAGGACACGGTGAGAGCTCAGGTGGAAGCAGTGCTGGTCTGGAGGAGACGAGCCGCTATCCTCATCTGTGGATGGACAACTCACTCATGATCCCCTGCCGAACATCTGGGGAGAGTTAAATGGGCCCAATTAATCCCCCAATTAGCACCAAGTGGTAACTAGGAGCCCAGCTTGGGGAATTAAGACTCAAAACTCAGAGCTGCCCAACCCTTTGTAACCCAAAGCCTATGAAGTGATCAAGTCCTTGTGTTTTAGACACTGTAGTGTAGAAACATGAGTCACTTTATTCTTTAACTTTTAAATTGGCGTGACCCGCTACTTGAGGGACTCTGTGGCTTTTTACTTAAGTTATATATTCTTCTACGTTAATGGCGTTGAACTCTCTTGAGGTAGCTCAGTAACAGAATTAGCTTTGATCAGCAACACAATCCCCTAACCTCTCAAAGCGGAAGAAGAGAGCATGATAGGCTAAATGTCTAAAGGAGGAACATCCTTGTTTTTCTGTAAAAATATCACAAATACAAATCGCCTGTGGTTTACAAGTGCTGAGACAGTGTCTTTAAGTGATGGCATGTCTAAGCCGAACGAGTAGTAAGAGCTGAACTATACGATCCTGTAACTCATGATGCTCTCTGTGTTCTGTGTACTGGGCTGTTCAGGTGCTCTGGATCGGGGGGTTGGTCCTCTTGGGGCTGCTGTTTTGTACATGAGCTCTTCACTTATATGAATCCTTATTTGACCCAACAAATCGTTTGAAGCCTTTGCAAGCTTTGATTTTGAACCCGAGGTTTGGACATTGTAAGTTACTTATGAAACCCAGTAGTGAAAAGCAGTCAACTTCCTCCATGTTTAGGAACTGAAAACAATTCAAAAGTTTAAACTTAACCTCTTCTTAGTTTGATAAGGGTTCAATTATATTTCAATTCTAATACCAGTGGATGTTGGGGGAGACCCCGGTCTAGATCAGTAGTTGTCAATCACAGACCAGGGTGACTCCTCTTATAGATTTTGCTCCAGTGTGCAAAATCACCCTTAATCACCAGTGCTTATTGGTACAGGAAACTGATCTGCTTACTGGTTTAGCTTTTTTGTCTGCACTTAGTCTTTGGATTCACAAACAGTTTAAGTGTACTATTTCCACAAGTTCAGTTCCATTTGAACACGTTCTGATCAAGTGCAGTCAATCCTCAATTTGCTAATTAAGAGTTTGCACCTTTAATTTGGACTAAACAGGTCTTAATAATTCACTGGGTGATGAAGCGATGCAGGTAGAAACGTCACTGTATCAGACACTGCGACTGCTTTTTCCTTTTGCTAAAGTCCAATCGGTTAATTGCATCTAACACTCTCTGGTTTGCTCAGGGTTCAGACCAGTTAGAATTATTATTCAGTTTTTTAAGAATGAAAAGAAAAATTTTAGAAAAGTCTCCAAATCCTTTTTTTTTTTTCCCATGGCAGGTGCCGACCCCGCTCTCATTTTTCCTCTTGTTCTCCGCAGAAATTCTTCCCTTCCCACAGGAGGAATGTTTCGGACTACGGAAGCGACGTTTCAAGCTCTGGAAACTCGCCGGAGCTGCTGCACCATGTGAGCATTTCATTTTCACGGCTTCTTTCTGGTCGTCAAAAGACATGCTTCTGTTTCGCAAAGCAAGAGTCTCCCACTGATGCTTTCTTCAGGTCCGGAGTCCAGGTCTTAGAAACCCTCCTTTAAGACTTGTTACAAATTTCCTCAACCCTTCTGTTATTTATAATAGCCTGCTGTGCTATACCATGGTAAAAACAGAGTGTGCAGGTAAAGCACTGTGATACCACAGTAAAACTATGGTAGAGTGGGCTCCAGCAGTGCAGTGTCATGGCAGAGGAGAGTAAATGCATGTTTAGAGCACAGTATAACCAGGGAGAAACTTTATAAAGCACCTCGAGAACTCTCTTTAATTTCCCAGACAGGTTATTGAGTTAAATGCCTGCAGACCTATAAAAAATGTCCCCAAGGTAGTCTGCTGAAAACAGGGAAATTCTTGACTGGTCCATCACACTTCCCTTTGAGGCAGAAGGCAGTAGACAGCTACCCAGCGAGTGCTGTGAGACTGACTTACTGTGTTCCCGTTTCATTCTTGGAAGCACAGGTAATTGTTGTGTAGATTCACATACTGGACCCACACCTATGGGTGCTATGGTCACAACAGTGCTCCCATCTGTGCTCACCCGACCTGACCCGATCCGAGCTCTCCCTCTCGCCGCTGTCCAACAGTGTTTCATCTCTCCCCAAGGCTGACAGGTTCCGACACAGGAGAACCGGGTCCAATCTAAGCGGAGACTTTCTCCATCCTCACGTCAGTAGCCTTCATGCTTCGCATTTTAATTCCCCAGATGCATGTCTTTCTTTCAATTTCACAGAGCTTGGGACTCGGGCTTGTGATATTCCCTGCTGGGCATGAATACTAACAAAATCCTGATCACATGTGGTGCACCATGGGTTACTCTAACATGCCTGTTTTTTTATCATTGTTCTGCCTCCACCAAGGCTGCCCAGTTCAAGGAATGGCCATGGCATTAACTCACTGCTTTAGTTAAAGTACTTAACTACTACTGTACTTAAAGCACTCCTGTTTCATTCATACCTGTCTTCCACTGACAGGAGGCAGGCTTGTCATTACAAACTGCAGATTAGTACAGTAAGTACCAAGTACATTTCAGAGTTTGTGTGAGGTCAACACCAGCATGAGATACTGAAGGCCCGACTGTTTTGGATGTTGAAACTAGTGAGTTTCTCATGCTCACATTGTATTATCGTTAGAAAAAAAAATAGCTTCCCATGTATCCTTCATAATAGCTACTTAGAGGCTTCATAACATGTTGTAACAGCTTTCATAATCCATTTTGATATCCTTCCACCACAGCCCAAGAGATGCAGTAGGTTCCATTCTAATCCAAATCCTAACCTTAATCATAGTGCTGACCATCTCCCTGAACTCTCACACTATAATGTACACCTTGACAAAAGTCATGAACACTTGTGTAATTGTTTTGTCTTTTGAAACCACAGCCATAAAGCGTCACAAATGTTGTTAGAACACATTATGTATTCTCTTATTGGTACATTGGTATCACAAAGACATTGTGCAGGCTGCATAAGGCCTAATTCAAAGTTGGTGTGACAAAAATACAGTCAAGAAAAATGTCCTTAATTCTGGGGAAAAGCTCTTGATTGGATCACAATCCCATCCTCTTTTCTGCATGATTTGAAAAAAGATAAAAACGCAAAAATCTTACATTTTAAACTCATTCAACATAGCCCCTAGCTGCGAATGACAGACAGAAGCTCCTCACTGTCCCTGTGAGGATGCCACTAGCCCCCTGCTCAGACTGAATGAGGGCACGTAGGCCACACTTAATCTGATGCAGTCTGGCTATCCTTCATTTACGGACGTAATGCATTCCACAATATCTGTTCAGAAGGTGAAAATAAGCAAAAAAAATAAATTCCCATCACCTTACATGTTATCATACCTGAGGTCTAGAAACTCACTCAGCATTACTTATTTTTACCCAAACAGAGCAGCAACTCGTCAATATAAAACACCACTGACGCTTGTACATACTGTAGCAATCACCCTGTTGTGAAACCCTGTGCATAGTTGTGAAAAACGGAAAAAAACACGCTTTCTTTATTCTAAAATTTGCGAAACGGGGTTTTCATAAATCAAGGATTAGTAATGGAATTCTGTTATAATGCTTTGTGATATATTTTGTCAGACAAGGGGAAGCTAAAAAGGTTTAGAAGACAATAGCCCTTAAATTTCAAAACTATTAGTGTGTTTCTGCTCTGTGATCAATTTAACTTGTGGAACAGGGTGAATGTATCTTTGGAAAGGACAGATTGCAAATACATTTGGGAACTAGTGCAAATTGGTTTAAATTATTTTAAAGTTATGTAGTGAATTTATTAGCTACTGTTTTTCTCTTTTGAAGGGTGATGTGTTTCCTTAAATATTTCTTGTGGAAAGAAAACTATGTACTATATTAACAGTGGGAGCAAATGCCTGGGATGTAAAGGGAAATCTGTCTTAAATTCAGCTTTGAAAACTAATGACTTCCTGTCCTGCATGGACATGCAGAATCATGAAAGGAACACAGCTCTGCAGGTTTTTATTTTTTGAGACTAAATATTGCTTTACCCGATTCCCTCCCTTACAGACTTTGGAAAAGGCCGGAATTCTCAACAAAACAAAGGTCGCCGAGAATGGGAAGAAGCTGAGGTATATCTGGTTGTTCAAACGTCGGGAAGCTCAAATAAAGCCAGGAGCTGAGACTCGGCACCTTCTCATTCATTTATTTGCTGGTTTCTAATTGATCCAAGGACTTTATCTAGACATTTTTGAACTAAGCCGTGATCTTGGTATCAACAGCATAGCTGAGTAGCTGTTTCCCAGCTCCCACAATCCCCCAGCTCCCACAATCCCTTATGCACGCAGGTGTCCTCTTCACTTATTCACTTTACCTTATTTTCACTTCTGGGTTGATCCTGAAGGAGATTATTGTCTTGTCTGCAAGTCCTGTCCACTGTGTTTTTAGGCTACATCCTTCCGGTGAAGTTGTGGGGTTGTGTGATAATTGCGTAATCTTTCCACTTCACAGGAAAAACTGGGCCCAGTCGTGGACAGTTCTCCATGGAGGGATCCTCACTTTTTACAAGGACCCCAAATCTCAGCAGAGTGGAACAGCTGTGAGTGAGAGACGCAATTGCACTGCCAAACGCGTGTTAGTGTGACAGCGAGCTCTGCTCCTATTCTGCTAGCAACGCAAACCCAGAGATGGAAAATGAAGTCTCCTAATAACAATGTAGCTGATACGGTGCAACCTGTAAAGGGAACAAGGCAGCAGTGTGGAGGAGTGGTTTGCTTTCATAACTCAAAGGTTGCAGGTTCAAATCCCAGGTGGAGCACAGCTATTGTACCCCGAACGAGGTACATCGTTCAGATTAATTTTACCTAGCTGTACAAATGTATGCTGCTTTGAATAAAAGTCTCAGTGAGTGTAACAGCATTACACATATCACTCAAACGTAGTAAAATATGTTTTAGTTTTGCCTTTCTTTTACAGTTTATAATCCTGACCAATAAAAGGTGGCTTAAATTCTTTCATCAGTGGCTCTGATAACTATGCAACATCACGGCCAGGTGGAACTAGGCATCCTGTTGTAGTGTCAGCTCTGTAAAGGCTGCTTTCTTTTGCCTCTTAGAGCAAGACGAATCAGATTGTTCCCGAGTACACTGTAGAGCTGCGAGGAGCAACGCTATCCTGGGCAGGAAAAGATAAATCTAGCAAGAAGAATGTGCTGGAGGTATGTGGGTAGTAAAGGAGTTAGCGTTGCAGTATGTCGCCATCGATGAAAAGACTTGATCTCCTGTAACATCATTGTGCTGTCTTCTCTGTTGGCGTTTGCCGTGCTTGTTTTATTGGTGTATTGGACTGAGCCGTAAAACAAATTTCCCCCAGAGTATCATAAAGCTTTAACTACTTGAACTGACTTTTTCACACACCAACAACCCTTTTAAAGATGTGTGTCCTAGTATTAGTCTTAAATACGTGTCCTCATTTCCATTTATGTGCTCGCTCGTGTGTCGAGTTTGTTGGGATTGTTGAGTCCACTGGGTCAGGTTGGGCTGATTTTGAATAGGTGTATCATGACACGTTTTAAGCTGTTTCCTCAAAAACTAAAGACATTCAGTCCCTCCAGTCCATTTGTGAAAGACAAAAACAAACCCTGACATTTCCTGACATGTTTTCTTTACTTTTTTTTAGTTGAAAACGCGGCATGGGTCCGAGTATCTCATACAGTACGACACAGAGAGCATCATCCAAGACTGGCACAAAGTGATCACGGACACCATTCGGCAGCTGGTGAGCCTCAACTCCTTTAATATTTATTGCTGTCGATGGAATGGTGGCACAGCCCTTGGGGTCCTGGGTTCAATTCCTGGAGTTCTGTCCGTGTGGAGTTTGCATGTTCTCCCCAAGTTTTCTGTTGGTTTCCTCTGAAAGCTTGCGTTTCCCTCCCACAGTCCAAACACACGCTGGTATGTGAATTAGCTTCTGGGAAAAGTGGCCGAGGTGTGTGTGTGTGTGTGTGTGTGTGTGTGTGTGTGTGTTTGGGTCCTCCATGCTTGTTTGTGCTGTGTCAGGGGCATGACAAGGCTGCCCAACAGGGGTAAAAGAAATGTACTCAATTTGGCTGGCTGGCACTCCTCAGGACCACGGACACCACTCGGAGGAGGAGGAGGGTGACTTTGGGGGCAGCGAGAAGTCGCCCGGACCTATGGACAGGGACGAGAAGGACAAGAAGAGAGCCGGTATGTATTCCAGGCCCAGCAGGCCTGAAATAGCGCTGTGCTCTCGTGCACCCTTGACAGCCTTCTCAGCACCTTACAAGTTTCCTTAAAAAAAGTACGTGACCCTCTCCCCTTCCATTTACTGTTCTAATACACTTTCATAGGGATGATATTAAGCACAAGGGTCTAACACCGGGGAAGGCGAAATGATATCAGCATGTAAACCAGAAAGTGCTTTGTTTTTATGTGTACATTATGAGGCATGTATTAATTCTTTATGACCGGAAAAGTGCACTTTAAGCACCAAGCAGAAGGTGCTTCTTTACACAAAGGGGTGTGGGAGTCTGGAACAAGCTACCCAGTCATCTTATCAAAGACGGTTCTCTTTCAAGCGATGACTGCATGAGATCATCAGCTCTAAAGGCATTTAGCTTGCAAACAAGCTAAATGAGCTGAATATCCTTCTCTTGTTTGTAATCTTTCTTATGTATCTTAGGTTGTTAGCTGCAAATGTGTAATTAGAGTTAGATTAGATCTCAGTGGTGAAGAGTTAGTATAATGCATTAACTAAGGAAGGAATAAGGAATAAAAGTAAGGAATAAAGTACGAATTCAAATGTGATGTTCTGAATCATGTGAGTAATGAATAGCTAATGCCTCACAGCGTACATTGTCGAAATCAAAGCATTACAATTACACAATACAGGCTGATATTAGTTAAAGCAAGACCTTTCTGGTTGTTCCAGGGATGGTTTGAAGTTCTGAACCGGTACGGTGATCCATTTTTTTTTACCTTACCACATCTAAATGCATTTTACATCATTACATTGTATGAAACAAAACTCGTTTATCAACGTGCGTTGGGACCTGCGCTGAATTCAATCAGAGCTTTGCACCAGTGTATCGTCGCCTTTCCCATCGGCTTCGCAAAATCACACTTCGGATCGTTACTCTTGGGCGTCTGTCCTTGGCGAGCAGAGTTTGAATTTGCCTCTCTATGGTCGGGCGACACCTCTGCTTGTTTCTGTAGCCACGAAGCCGGCCGCTCCCAGCTCCGCCGGCGACGCGGAGCAGAAGAAAGTGCGCACCAAGCTGAAGAAGTTCCTGCAGAGGAGGCCGACGCTGCAGTCCGTGAAGGAGAGGGGCTACATCCGAGGTGAGGTTCCTCTAACACTGGAAATCTGGCCTGGATCTCTTCAGCCAGGAAAGCACCGGGGAATTGTAGACGACCTGTTAGTCTGTGCCTTTTTTCCCCTTTGGTAGACTATTCAACCTCTATTATTTTCTTACCAAACCTCTTTCTCCGTCATCTTTCTTTCTTTTATGGTGTGGACGACTGTAAAAAAAAAAAAATCAAATGTTATCATCTTTCTCCTCCAGTTACAGCAGAATTGCTACCTGCACATAAGACGTTTGAACGTAATCTAGCTTGTGTGAATCCCGTCTTCATAGGCAAATAATAAAAAGCGCTTTTTGTGTCTGGCTGTGCTGTATTCCGCCTATTGAATGGCATTCTAGAGATAGAGCCACCCGTGACTTTTTTTTGTATAGTCTGGTGAACCTGGGCGTGTTGTGTCACATGAAGGACGGGTTAAATGGCTTGTTTTGACACGCTTCAAGAGCGCCCCCCTCTGGTTGTCTTGTAGATCAAGTGTTTGGCTGTCGGCTGGACGCGCTGTGCGAGAGGGAGGATGTGACGATCCCCACCTTCGTGAAGAAGTGCATCCAGGCCGTGGAAAAACGAGGTGCCCTCTTGGTCTTTCTCTTCTGGGCTGGGGGATCAACCTGCACCGCCCCGACTGCGCCCGCAAGCATTTTAAAGATCAATTGATTTTTCTGCGCGTGTTGAAAATTCCTTCGATTTCTAAGATAGCCATCGCCAGGGGAAGGATTATGGATGTCGTATTATATACGGGGTTTTTTTTAAAGCACTGAACGGGTTGTTAAAGGTCTGTCTCCGCTGTGTTTTCTCCGGGGGAAAAAAAGGTCTGGATATTGATGGAATTTACCGAGTGAGTGGCAACCTGGCTGTCATCCAGAAACTGCGCTTCAAAGTGGATCACGGTAAGGCCTGCTCACTCGTGTGCGAGTATTATAGTGAAACCGGCTGTTTTCTTGGCTTCTGAAATACCTTCACAGAGGTCCCAGACTGTGTCTCTGTTTACGCCCTGCCGCCTGCTCGTCTCTGCGCACACCTGCTCCCCCTTAGTAGTTTGACGCTCCAAAGGCGCCCCGCACTGGAATAGAGAATAGAGATCCGTCCCAGCTTCAGCGTGAAATGTCCTCTGCATTGTTGAGAATCAAACCTCCATTCACCCGAGGAAAGCAGTGGGAGAGAGCGCGGCGCCCGTCCGAATGTTTCCCCCTCGCTTTCGTTGTGAGCGCTTGAAGTGTGAATTAAACTCCGCAATGTTTCACAGAAAAGGTTTTTAATAATAATAATGATAAAAATAATTCCTAAGGCTTATATATTGGCTTTCTGGACACTCCACTCAAAGCGCTTTAAAGGTAATGGGGACTCCCCTCCACCACCACCAGTGTGCAGCCCCACCTGGATGATGCACCAGTACGCTCCCCCACACACCAGCTCTCAGTGGGGAGAACAGAGTGATGAAGCCAATTCATAGTTTAATCAACTAATTCAAGTTTTTAACACTTCTGACAGTAGACCAACCCGAAACACAGTGTACACTGACCCCCCCCTGACCCCGTCCCCTTGCTTTCAGAGGAGAGCCTGGACCTGGAGGACGGGCAGTGGGAGGACATCCACGTCATCACCGGGGCCCTGAAGCTCTTCTTCCGGGAACTGCCCGAGCCCCTCTTCCCTTTCAGCCACTTCAACAACTTCATCGCTGCCATCAGTGAGCGGGCCGTCCTCTCTTCCCACACACATCTCTTTCCGAAGGGTCTCTGTTCCCCTGGAACGCAGGACCGAGATGGTTACCGTTTTGTTTCCCAGGAACTGGATGCCTGTCTCCATGGAAATATTAAAACCACGCATGTTTCCAGTGTGCTTACAGTACTGGAAGAGATTCATCTGCATCTAAATCAGTGTTCTAATTCTCATCCGTATTAGTGGATGCAGTAACAGTCACCCCAGCCTTCATAGCATGAACACTTTTCTTATTTATTCCCTCAGCTGTGAGTCAAATGATTTCATTAGCTCCTCTATATCTTTACAGATTTCAGTAGTTAATTGGCACTGCTTTTGTTTGATCTCTGGCATAGTGCAGAGGTCCCGACTCCTTTGAAATATTATTGCACCTTTGTGTGCCCACTCCGTCATACATTGATGCTCTTTGTCCTGCGCAGATATTGGCGATTACAGCCAGAAGGTGACTTACATGAGGGACCTGGTGAGGTCTCTCCCGCAGCCCAATCAAGACACCATGCAGGAGCTCTTCCGCCACCTGCGCAGGTGAGTCCCTGTGGGGCCTCGGCTTCTCTTCTCTGGATCTCTGGCTCCAGATTGTGGAGTCTTGGGTTTCCACCCCCCCCCCCCGCAATAGAAATGCGTATTAGGATACACTGCCTTGTTTTAAACCTTATGCAGCACAGCTTCCACGCGGGTGGGTACAAGGGCAGGAGGGCTAATCAAACAAGGCGGAGGTCGCCTGAGCTGAGCCCTATCCTTCTTAAGAGCAACCGATCAGAAACATCTACTAAAAGGTTCCCGTTTTGCATTGCATCCTATTTCCATGCTGTGTTTGATAACCAGACCTTGGCAACATAAACAGCTAGGTAATAAAGTAGTTCAGGTGGGGAGCTGCGTCAGCATGCGTAGGCTGCAAAGGAACAAGTAATAGGTTTATTCCAGGCTGAAAAGAGAAGAGAGACAACACAACGTTTCGGCAGTGGAGCCTTGTTCTTTTCTTTCTTCTCTTTCTTCTTCTTTTCAGCAGGGAATAAACCTATTACTTGTTCCTAGGTAATAAAGTAGTTAGGCTTTATTTTAAACTTTTTGTTTCGCTTGCCCTCCCCAGGGTGATAGAGAGAAGAGAGGACAACCGGATGTCTGTGCAGAGCGTGGCGATAGTCTTCGGCCCCACGCTCCTCAGACCGGAGACCGAGTCGGGCAACATCACCATGCACATGGTCTTCCAGAACCAGATTGTGGAGTACATCCTCAACGAGTACGACAGGATCTTCTACCCCAGCTGAGAGCCTCCTGCACAGGCTGCTGGAGACCACAAATCGTCTTAGGATGCTGTAGGCGCGGGTACGCCAGACTTCCTGGGGGTTTCTCTCATGTTTCCTGCATCTCCTTTCCCTCCGTGCCATGAAGGAGATGATCATCACGGGGCAGGATTAGCAGAGCGTTCAAACAAGGAGCTTTGAAGTCTGAAACTGAACTGGGGGGTGTCCCTAGAGACAGACATCACTGGGACAAGTCATCAGCAAACTATGTGGACACCTCCATTCGAAGATCCAAAACTCCATTTTCTTTAAGTTCCAGGCACGATGGAATGAGAGGCTGTTGGATGTGGATGACTTTGTTTTTGGGTTTTTTGGCATGTGCTTAGATGTGGCCAAAGAACTGTTGCACGAGAATTTACATCTGAAAATTTGCAAGTTGCAGTTTTGTAGTCATCTTTTTTATGCCACGTGTTGCTGCACAGTGAAAATTCTATTTTTGATAAATATAGAATAGAAAATTCTGTTCGTCCATGATGCCCTTGAACAAGCTGAAAGCCGTGGGCACTGTCCATCGTTTTCATGTCTTTCAGCATACATCACCTCTCATTGACAATCTGTGTGTGCCTTCTGAAGCTTTTTCCCCCAAAGAGTCATCACTGAGCTTGATCAGTTCTGGGCAACATTGAGCCACAAGGCATTGTGATGAGCAATGCAGGCTTCCTCAACAGCATGGCCCTAGTTGTGTGCAAGAATTGCTCAGAACCTCTAGGCACAGCCCATGCTATGTGATGATGACGCCTTTAAAAGGCTCCTGTGTTATAAAGCCCAGCTGCTCTGTTCCGACAAGAGAATTGCAAACAAAAAAAAGCTACTGTCATTGTTTTGAGACAAATGTTTCTATTACGAATTGTACAAAAATATAAAGGCGAATAAGATTATATAGTTACTTTTGTATTTGGCAGATGCAATATTTTTTAGATTTGTATAACTTTGTCCCTGTAAAATATTGGTCAGTACTTTGAAATACATCTATATTAAGAAAGGTAGGGTAGCTGTACAGTATATTTCAGTTAGCATTAAATTTATGGAATTATCAAAGTGTCTTGATTTCACCTGTGTATAAAGAAGAGTGGATTTACCCCAGATTGACTTGGAATATACAGTTTTTTTCTTTTAATTAAATAATTTAATTTGGACAAACTCCTTCTTTGACATTCTTTGGCTTACTTATGACTGGATGTTTCTCAAACTTTGTTTACTGTAATGAAAAGTTTAAAGAGCTATATTACTATTCTAAGAATGCACACCAGCAAGACAAAGGATAAATCCATCTGTAATACAGAGAGCTTGTTGCCAGCACTCAAGACTGATCTTACAGAGATTCAGGTTGTAAAAATATTTTCTCCCCAGAGGTGTAATATGACCACTTACTGTAGCTGCAACGTGATACATTACAGGATGTCACCCCTGTATATGATCTCTTAAACATTTGTTTAATATGATAGTTAAAGCAGAGCAGACAGTAGGAAAAAAAAGGCAGGGATGCACTGTACAAAACAGGGATACAGCTTACAAACAGCAAAGCCACATGGGTTAAGTGAAGCTGCATTTAGCGGGTAATGGCCAATAACCACCACTGCAATACACTTAGAATTCTACATGTATCAAATGCACTGGAAAATGGTAAAGCAGTACTCAAGGCAACCACCAGATGGCACCAGAGTATTAACAACATGAGGTTAAAAACAAGCAGGGGCTGTTCAAACCACTTGGCTCCATTTGGTCCTAGCAGCTAATCGATTCAAAGATCTAATAGTCTCCAGGGTATCCTATTCAATATATAGGGGTAGGTTGATCCAGTCTCCTACAACCCTTCATGTGAAGCCTCTTATTTTTGGTCTTAGAGTATTTCCTCTTTTTCTACCGCTCATGTTTCACTGTTCATTTTGCATAAATCCACTGGGTTCCCTGCATCACCACCTTTAAGGATTTTTGACTTCCTGTTAGAAGGTTCCCTCCTAGTCTTCTCTGTTCAAGACTACAAAGGTTCAGGGCCTTCAGCCTGACAATGAAGACCTTCCTTTAAACCCCAGAATGTATCTGGTGGCTCTTCCCTGGCCTGATTCCCAAACAATATCTTTTTTTAAACAAAATTGTGCACAGTATTCTAAATGAGGCCTCATCATACATTGTACATTATGATATAAATAAGGCCTCAAAATGTGGCCTTACTAATGTACCATATCATCCATCAGTATAAATTCTACACAGGTCTACCTTTTGCTTCCCCACATTGTAGAGGATATGTAAATTATGACCTCACACAAAAACCTTTTGTGAAAAGTCTTTTTCAAACCTACCCCAGTTTCATACTTTAGATTTCTAATGTTTTTGCTTCCTGCAATTAAAACCCTAAATTTGCCAACAGTAAATTGAAAAGTACAGTGTTTTACTTTCTGGGTGTTTGCCCAGTCTTGAAATTTATCTACTGTAAATCTCTTTTGAATTTCTTTTGCTGCTTCTACAGTACAGTATTTGCTAATTTGGTATCTTCTGCAAATTATCACAAAGGCTAGTTTATACCAGATGCTGTATACCAGACTATACCACAATCTAAATTGTTTAAATAAATTACGCAGCTCCTCGTCCAGATCTCTCCAGTACTCCATGAATTACCCACTTGGAGTATTCACCCCTGTCAATACAAAACTCAACAACAGTTCTGAACAAGATGTATTGATTAGAACCCTAGCCCCAAATCTCTCTTCAACCTTAAAACCTGATACTTACCATGAACCTACCTTTACACAAACCCTGGCCATACCCTGAGACCAACTCTTGCTCAAGCCCTGGTTCCAGCTCTCCCCCTGCTCCAAACACTAGTGCTAACTGTCCTACACTAGGTCACTCGGATGTCCAGTGCGATGGCAATGTGATTTAAAGTTTTAGATAGCTTTGGGGAGAGGACTTGCCTCATTTGTACATATTATAGACATAACCTATCCATATGATTAAATATTATCATGACAAACACCATACATCAGGAGACAACTATTGAATCAAATCCTATGACTTAAATGCTGTTGGCTGGACAGCTGTTTTGCAAAACATAAGCAGCATAAAAAAAGCTCCTGACACTCTGACCCCTAGTGAAACTAGTTTAAGCTATACGTGTTATCAATGTCATTGAGAACAGACTATATAGTAACAGTATAAAAGCAACCCAGCTTGGGTTCCCATGGGGAATTCAGTCTGATGCATCATAGGTTTCTTCTCATCTTACAAAGCTGTTTTCTGACCATTTGCAAAAAACTCTTCCCTTTTGAAAGCTTTTTATCTATCTCTCAGCATTACCCTTTTTCAGGTTTGTGGGATATCATTTGCCACTCAGCAGGAAGTTAGCAGAGTTTATTTCAAAAACAGCGCTTACTTCCTTAAAATAAACTGGCAAGAAGCCGTCTCTTGTGCACCCATTAGCCACCCAGGATTTACAGCGAGAGGCAGTTCAGGTCTGAGCTTCCAAATGAAAACTACGGTCAAGCAGAGGAGAGAAAAGCCGTTTGGAATTTCTGGCACTCAAGCGAGTCCAGGGGGTAGCATGGAAATGTTAAAACATTGAAGATTGAACACAGAAGATTCAAACAGCGACAAAAAGCAGTGGTCCACTAGTGTTTTTTAATTTATGCGTACATCTAAGAGAGATGTGAAACCTCAAGCGACAAGACGCTTAAGTCAGTTTGCCTTTGAGAAAAAAAAAGAGCTTGCCGTCTTGAGGCGGAGACAAAAAAAAAAGCCCCTTTCGGTTTAAAAGGCTTTTTTTTCTTTCGCTCTGAATAAGAAGCGGTTAACTGCTTCTCTTTTCTTCACTCAGAGGAGGGATAAAGACAGGCTCAGGGCGCTGCGCTGCTCTGCTCCTCAACTTACTGGGGTTTATTTTCCCTTCTTTCTGCCTTTTTTTCCCCCCTTCTTGCTTCTGCTTGATACTCCAAACCCGAACGCGGAGCAGGGCACAGCCGTCAAAGGGCAACGATGAAAGATCAGAATGGAGAGGAGATCCAGACAATCTTACAGGAGGCCCCCAGTGCCAGGCAGGCACTGCTGGACAACTACGCCAACCTGCACAAGGTGGCCGACTACTGCGAGAGCAACTACTTACAGGTTGGTGCAACCCGTCGGCTTCGCCAGCAGGCACCCGCTGCCCCGCCGAAAACACCTTCCTCCTCCTCGTCTTCCTCTGCACGGACCTTGAAAGGAGGCCTGGACAGGGGACAGCTGACGGTTAAACTCAATCTGTTTTTTTCTGCACACTGGAATCTTGTGAGCTTAAGAGGCTGGTGCAAGGCCACGGCTTCGCAGTTTATGAAACTTTAGGAGCTCTTCATATCCACTACTGTCCAATTCGTTACTCGGGTTTGTCCCTATTCTGCGTTATCTTGTAGTATTATGCAGCTTATTACTTGTGATACTGTATTATAGAACTATACTGATGGGCATTAAAGACACATAAAATGAGAACCAATCGCATATATGTATCAAATGGTTCATATTGTTTCCTTAAATGCATACATTAGGACACTTTAGAGTTCTAATTCAGATGTTACAAAATAAGCAAGAACAAGGAGTACCACTTACACTGTACTGTTATATAATAAAACAGAATATTCTCATACAAAAATGTTGCATTGCTTGACAAGTGTCAGTGCTTTTTTATGCCACCAACCATAACCAGTTTCTGTTACCAGTGTCTTTTTTGAGACCAGGTTGACTCAAAGGTATATTTATAAGGCATACTGAAGATGTTAGTGTGAATCAACTAAAGACTAAAAAAAACTTCACACAGCTGGTCATACAGTTGCCCATAACCACCCCTTCTGTCCACATCAGCAGTACATACAGACACAAATTAATTTGTATCTGACATGCTACACCCTCACACAGTACGCTGGTGTAGTGGTTAGCATTGCTTCCGCACAGTGCTCAGACCTTCGGTTCAATTCCTGAGGTGCTATGTGCGTAGAGTATGTATGTTCTCCCTGTGTTTGCAAAGGTTTCCTCCAGGTGCTCCAGTTTCCTCTCACAGTCCAAAGACATGCTGGTAGGTTAATCAGGTTCTGCGAAAACTGGCCCTGGTGTGAGTGTGCGTCTGTGTTTGCCCTGTGATGGACTAGTGTCCCGTCCAGGGTGTATCCTACCTTGCGCCTGTTGCTTGCTGGGATAGACTCTAGCTCCCCCGTGACCCTGAATTGGATCGGGCAGTTAGAAAATGGATGGATGGATATTACCCCCTAAAACTGACAAGAAACACAGCAAGTAAGTGCAGTGCAATCTCTGCACTTCAAATACTCCGGAACTGTGCAGACAATAAACATGACCACTTGCCATTTAAAAAGACAAATTCACTGCTTTGCTTTGTCACTTTCAGGCCTGTGGTTGAGCGACCCCTTGGTTTTACATAACTGTTGAGACAATTTTCGCTCTCCCATGCGGGCACACAAGTCTTAGAGCAGTTTCCTGGTTGTGAGAGGGATGCACAAAGACTCGGGGTGTGAATAAACCTCTGAGCTCTCCTTGTCTGGTGCTCTAAAAGCAGACGTTGGAGGTTTCCTTCCTGCCTTGCCCAGTCCTGACTATAGGTATTCTGCTGCCCTGAGAGATGAGCTATTCTTTCACAGAGTTCTGTAGCTTTTGAAGACTGAAAGCTCTCTGAAGCTGCAGTGAAATGAGGAAATGTGAGCTCAGTCAGGCCCTGAGGTGTGACAGGAGATGAGGGCAGGAAAGAACACAGACAGTATGAGAGATTATACAGAAAAAGTGAAAGGGTCCTGACCAGGGGACAAACACAGAGCACTCCGAAACGAGAGACGGAGACAAATCAGACCACAGGCAAGAGCAGCACAAAGTGAGAGTAACACAATCCCACAGAAACAGGACAGCTCTACGGACAGACAGGACTGGGTTACACAGTGACATGCAGAAGGACGCCCGAGCCAGAAGATTCCAAAATAGAAAGGAAATACATCGAGCTGCAAGCGCAACTGAAAAACAAAAAACTAGAATCACAAGGAGAGATTCATACCTGCAGTGAAGGTCAAAAATAACATCAAATGTTTTCATAATATCCAAGCACACAAACTGTAACAGGTGAAGTAAATAATCTGCAAGATAAGACTGGATTCATAATAAGACTAGATGAAAAAAAGTAAATGTTAAATGAATATTTCATGCAGGTGCCCCTAAGCTGTAGAAAAGGAAGGTGCTTTAGCATAATTAGTTACTAGTAATTGTGACTTATGCTAATGAGCAAGTTAACACTATTTTCAAACTTAAAGAAGTATTTAACATTATTAATAGACCTTTAACCCACTGAAGCTAGGCAGGGTTGAGCCTGGTCAGTACCTGGATGGGAGACCTCCTGGGAAGCTATGGTTGCTGCTGGAAGAGGTGTTAGTGGGACCCTGTGGTCTGTGTGGGTCCTAATGTCCTGGTATAGTGGTGGGGACAGTATACTGTAGTGGGCACTGTCTTTCGGGTAAGACATTAAACCGAGGTCCTGACTCTCAGTGGTCATTAAAGATGTCCGGGCATTTCTCGAGAAGAGTAGGGAGTTATCCCGGTGTCCGGACCAAATTTCCCCCCTTGACCTTTACCGTGGCCTCCAGATTGTCCCCCATGTATGATGAGCTTGGACTGGCCCTGCGATGGACTGTATCCCTGTCCAGGCTGTACCCTGCCTTGCGCTCGAGGCTCCGGCTTCCCGCAACACTGTACGGTATAAAGCGCTTTGATAAATGACATGACAATAGATAATAATAATAATAATAATAATAATAATAATAATAATAATAATAATAATTTCTTACACTTATATAGTGCTTTTCTGGACGCTCCACTCAAAGTGCTTTACAGGTAATGGGGACTCCACCACCACTAATGTGCAGCCCCACCTGGATCTTTATCCAAGCATTTCAGTTATCACTAGGGAGATAAACTGTACCCATAGATTTTATACTTACAAAACTAATAAAAATTCTGAAAAATCCAGACAATAGACATTGATATTCAACCAAAGTACAGTATATAGAATTCTAACAGTACAGAGAAGGTGGACACAGGAGACTATTTCAGACTTGGCAGCAAAAAAATAAAAAAGGACAGGATTTAAAGGAAAGCAGGGAACAGAAAACAGCTGTTTAGACCTTACGACATAAATTCTGTACATCTAGAGCAGCAGCCATATTTATTTGAAAAAAACAAGTGTTCCTGATATGATGCGATTCTGAAAATTCTTTTTGGTTTGCTCAGAGATCAATCGGAGAGAAATATATACAAAGGAGAAAGTTTATAAGTGGAGTGCAGGAGGCAGAAACACGTTCAAATCCAAGGTTGTGATGGGCTAAGTGACGTTGTCTCGTAACCCTTTCTAATTTCCACTTTGCTGTAACCACTGCAGGCACGTCTGCTCTGGGCTGGCTCTCTGTGCCCCCTGTCTCTCTCTTTACTTTACGGGTTCCTGACTAGTTCACCTCCGGCTGTCGCAAAGATTCTCAAGTGCTGATGAAATCGCACCCTGGAAGGCAAGTGATCAAGGCAGAACAGTCCTGGCGCCGAGGAGATTTAGAAAGAGGAAGGAAAGGGGTTTTCGGATCAGGGGATGAGAAATGTCGTCACATGTCCTGTAAATGTGGGTGACAGAATCTCGCGGTTTCGTCTGGGGCTAAAAACACAAGCATGCTCTGAGACTTTGTCAGAAACGGTGTGAAGAAGCAGCCACGCTAAGCTCTGCTCTGCCTGAATCCCGGAGGACACTGAAACCAGCTCAAATTTGACTACCTGCTCGTCATTGAAGAAACATGGAACTCACCTTAAGGCTTTACCATAGACAGGCACGGCTGCTTTCTGTTAACACCCTCAAGTTTTGCAACACTTCATTAAAACGTGATGCAAGTTTCAGCTCTTGCTGAAAAGGCTAAACAAATGTGGCCTGTTGGAAGACACAATGAGCAAAAGTGGTAGAACAGTCTACGGCAGTACTCACAATTACTTTAACATTTGAAAAGGCAAAGTGTCACCAAACCTATTGTTTCTCTTGCAGCAAGTTCAAAGTGCTGATGAAACTGATGTTTAACTCGGACTCTAAGGAACAGCATGTGTTCTAGCGTTACAGTATATCATTCGCCTCTTTATTTAAAATATGAATAGTGCACAACCCCAGTAGCTCCTCACCTAGGCTGCACCAGACACAGTGCCTGGGAAAGGATGTGAAAACACTGAGCTGCGAAGGGTTATCAGAGGTCATGCTTTCAGGGTGCCTTTTCGGATTCATACAGCGGCTGTGTGAAAGCGGATTCATTCTGAAAGAAGAACTAAGATGGATGGAAGCTCAGCACATTTTCGGGGAGATGTGGCAAAACCATCCGACGCTTTCTTTCCTCATCATAGCCAAACTGCACTTGAACCATCCTGCGTGTGTGGCAAAAAACCAGGGCGTTGTAGCACGACAGGGGCCAATTTCCTAAAGACATCTGTGCTTCAAGCTGATCATTACTACTGCATGTGAAAAGAGGGATGTGGAATAAAAGCTGTCTGCAGACAATTCAGTACGGGAAGGCTCCGAGTTTTGTTTTAGTGCATACTTCCCAGTTCCTTCTTCTCTTGAGAGTTTCACTTCTGACTGGTTCTGAACCTTCTGAGCTCTGTGATCGCTTTCAGACGCAGGTATAAACTCTGCGGGACGTTGCCTGCAGCGATCAAACTGATAGGCGTCACGGCTTTTTCTAACCCAGGTTTCCGAGTGGAATACGCGCTCTCCGGATCAATTCGCATTGCCCTGGGCAACAAGAAACGATCACTGTCACCTACCACCAAAAAAAAATCATTCTGACAGGTCTCTTCTTCCTAGCAGTTTCTTTCAGTGCAGAATGCAATTTTAAAAATATCAGTGCTGGACCTTCTTCCTGCTAGGGTCAGAGAAAATCATTTATTGAGCCAGTTTGAAATTTGCTTTCAATTCACACCCACAGAACAACTTCGGCGTTCATTTTCAAATTCAGCGTTCATGTCAAAGGCACTACGCACTGAAAGCAACGTGACCGAGATGAAAAAGGGAGCTGCTGGTGAAATCAGTATCTCTGGAAAAAAAACCAAACAACTGCAATAGGAAAAAATGCCTGCAATTTTGTAGACAAACGATGATCTGCTCATCCGTAGGAAGTATTCCAGATGGATCGTAGAACAAAGATTCAGCCTGGAGAGGAATGGCCAGCAGCACGCTCGTGTTCTCAGTGTGAGCTAACGAGATCTGTTTCACTCTTTCCCCCAGGTGGAAGATACAAAGAAGGCTCTGGAAGAGACCAAGGCCTTCACAACACAGTCCCTGGCCAGCGTGGCCTACCAAATCAGCACCATGGCCAGCAATGTCCTGAAACTGCTGGACGCTCAGAACGCCCAGCTGCGCAACCTGGAGTCCTCCGTCAACCTCATCTCTCAGGTCAGGGAACCGCGTACCGGCCCGGACAGTTCCAGCCAGCTAGACCTGCTCTCACGCAGTCCCGTACAGCCCTCTCCCACATTGTCGAGAGTTTCCCAAGCAACATAATGGATTGAAACTCCCCGATTCGAGGGGAATGGAAGAGCGATGAGCACTGCAAAGATACTGGAGTTACTTGAAATATCCGGGAATCTCATTCATCTATCACTGCAATTACAGCTTAGACTACATTTCACTGTTTAGCACGATAGCACGAATTAAAATTGAGCCCAATTGCCTACAAATTTAACCATCTCTCATTTTGTACTACATACTGTAGATGACCACTGGGGTGATTTATCAGGCACCTTCATATATAAATTTGACAAGATTATCGGCTGGGATGCAAAATCCAAGGTTTCCTGTCTTTCAGGATACCAGGGGGCATGTTAATATCTGTTACTTTCGTTGTTCCAGTCCCCAGAAGGGACAGACAGGAGCCTGCAGTGTTTCTGCTCTGTGCTGTCCGTCTGGTGGGAGAGCCACTGTTGACCCACCCCTCCCCCCTCAGCTAGCTGTGCCTGTGATCGGTGTATTAAACTGTGAGAGCGCAGTCCTGCCTGGGACAGTTTCCAGGGGCCTTTTGTTGACTGGCTGCTTAGAGCTGTGAGACTGAATAGCTCCCCAGTCAATGCAATGTGTTCCAGGCTTCATCGCTCTCAAACTAGCTTCTCTCCCAGCGATTTCACTGGCACCCCCGCCTCCTCCGTGCTTGGCATCCCAAACGCGGCCACCTCCGGTTCCGAGGTAGCAAGCCGACCTCTGAAACCTAGTTTCGGCTTTCGCTACGGCAGGGCCCGAGACGTGCTCACGGGAGTGTTCACTCCGGCTGTCACAGTCCCAGGGGTCTGAAAGATTGCAATGAGTGACATGTAACTGAAGGAGGGAGAGAGAGTCTTTATTATCCCCCAGGGGGCAATGTGTTTTACAGCAGCAGTGCTGGTGTACACACCAAAACAATAACTATAAGCATACACTACATATTTGCATAGAAAATCAAGTGTTAAGTAGGGGTATGGCTACAGGTATGAATGAGAATTTAAGAGATTTATCAGAGATTTACAGAGATTCAAGAGAGAGAGATTTATTTTTCATCTGAATATAGTTGGGCCTTGTTTGTATGTTTCCCCTTGGCTTGGATCTATGCGATCTTGCTGCCTGTTTTTTTTTTAACCTCCACTTGCTGGTGTCCTCCCAGACAGTGGACATGCACCGGGAAAAGGTTTCGCGGCGAGAGATCGGCGTTTTCACCACGGTGAAGAGGATGCCGCGCAACCAGAAAATCATCCCCCCGCCTGCCACCCCCGAGCAGAAGACTAAATACTCCCGCACCCCTATCGCGTACGCAACCCTGGACAGCGTGGGTCATGGGATGAAGGTACACCCATCTCAGGACAAGCGGGGAACTTCCTCACAAAACCTATTTTATGTTCAATGGCCATTCGTCACTTGCAGTACAGTACATATGGCACTAACAGTGACCAGTGTTCTCCAACAGGGGACGCATAACTGACCGAGCACGCCTAGGGCTGGGTGGCCTTGAGTTACTCAGGGTTACTGCCTTCCGCACAGTGGTGTCTCCTGCAAGGGCTCGTAGTGACTGTAAAGCACCGTGTGGCTCCCCAACACGTCAAATAATTAACAGCACGTGGAGATAATCGTGTGGGAGGAGAATGTTTGCACCTCCCCCCCGCGCAACACAAAGATTCGGATCTTCATCTAGGCGACATCCGCTAACAATGACATTAAAAAAAACTTCAGCTCAATCGATGCTTTCACTGCATTTGCACATATCGTAGCTGCTAACTCCCCAGACAAAACTGCCGGCGGCTAAACTAGCACAGTGTACAAACTGTGGTTTTTGCACAATGAAACCGAGTCACATCCTTCCGTGTGAAACGAAGCAGTCTGTCAAAGTTCCAGTGACCTCAATTTCAAACCACACGCAAAAGACGAGCTCAAAAACTGCAGCCCAGCTGAAGAACGTCAGTTTGAAAATGTGCCGAATTAAAACCTTGCTCGGTGCAGAAGAAATGCACCTCTTCCTCTGCTCATGCACGGCGATACAAAGGTCAAAGACGGAAGGTTTACAAATCATACCACAAACCTAGAGAAAATAAAGTAGAATTTGCAACGGAACGCACCTTCCTTTTAGAATGAGTTTTGTTAACATTACAAGTATCAAAAAAAGTATCAAGAACGTTTATTGTTGTGCTTTCAGTGTAGCAACTAAAAAAAACCCTGGAACAAACAAACTCTCTCGGTTACAAACCTACGAAGACATACAGAGGGATGGGTAGGACAGAGCACTCAAATCTTTGTGTCCTGTGCTGTTTGTGCCGTTAAAATACAAAAAATATTAAATGAAATATATATATATATAAACCACTTCTCACCCGCAGGACTCGAGCAAGCAGCTGGGAAGAACAGGGACCATGAACCGTAAACAGCCGTCGAGGGAGCCCGGAGGTACTCTGGGGTATGTGCACAGAACCCACCACCACAGCCCGGAGCTAATTTTACAGACCCACGGCTCACTTCGCTCGACAAACATCGCACGGCCATCCGGGAATACACAGCGGTTTTGTACGAGACTGTCCCAGCTACACGGACAGACACGATCACACTCAAAGTAAAAAATAAAAAGATCATTGGTCTGTTCCCGCAGGATGAAAAATACTGCAATACAAATCATGTGGCTTCGCAGCGCAGAAAACCTCTCTAAAGCCATACGGAGCGCTTTTCAAATTGTTCATATATCACTGTGCGATCGTTAGGTTGTATCTGCCTGCAGATGGAAACCGGAGTGTCCGTTTCACCACCTGAACCTGCAGTTACCATGTAACGCAGACGGCAGGGCAACTTCAGCAAGTGTCAAACACTCATTTTGTTCCTAGTATTTAATCATGTGCTTCAGTGTCTACGGGGAGACTTAATACACATACGTGTATTAAATACAGTATTGAGATTGGATTCCTGGCAAATGCGGATTAATGTTCTGATTAACTACGGTGTCGTGATTTGGCTCCTGGGAAATACAGATTTAAGACGGAGACACTCCAAGTTCAGCCCAAGCGAGTTCGGTAGGCCCGAGGCTCACAGCCTGGCGATGGGTGTGTTGGTTGGTGCACAGCCAGTTTGTGTGCGGGCAAGGAAGCGTGGAGTGGCCGAGTGTGTAACTCTCTCGTGTCCTGTGATACACGCCCTCTTCAGGAGGAGCACCAAGGCGCCCGAAC
The DNA here is from genome assembly GCF_055471065.1 of Atractosteus spatula. Lineage (NCBI taxonomy): Eukaryota > Metazoa > Chordata > Actinopteri > Semionotiformes > Lepisosteidae > Atractosteus > Atractosteus spatula. The sequence goes on along the minus strand of NC_142731.1, from coordinate 7,914,062 downwards.
CAGTCCAGTGTCCAGTGGCCCCATCCCTGACGCGCGGCCCGTCTCTCTCCTCCCTCAACGAGCGGCCCTCTGGGTAAGGAACAAGCCGAGCGGGGGGGTGGAGTGCACGCAAAGCGGTTAAACTCGAACAAAGGGGAACAAGTGGAAACAATGTGGAAGTGCACTTAGAACTGAGAATAGGAGACACGTCTTTACACAAAGGGTTGTGGGAGTCTGGAACCAGCTACCCAGTCATGTTGCTGTAGCCGATACCCTGGTCTCCTTCAAGTCAGCTGGAGGAGATCCACGGTTCAATTAGCTCCTCACAGCCAGAAGGACTGGGTGGGCCAGATCGCCCCCTAGTGGAAAAGTGAAATAGATTAATGTGCAGCAAATTCCTTCTGTTACACAGTCCTGAGTCAAAGTATGACCCAAATTATGACGGGTGGAACTTTAAAAAATATCTGTACTCTGCCCAAAGGGCTGAGATTATTCAGGCTTGGTCATATCTGAAGGTGGATGTCAGATGACTTTATATACGGACTGGTCAAGCGACAGGGTATTAACCGTCAGAACTAATGGACCTGTTTTCCAATGTTTAGAATATGAAACCTCAATCAAAATGCAACAAATCCCATCTGAATAAGAGGCCTATCTATCATGAAATGAAAGCAGAAAAGTGCAGAAGCAACATTGAAGCATTTTATGTTACCTGGGTGAAAGCTGGCACAACTACCCTCACTGCCAAAATGTGTCCGGGTTATGGGGCTGCTGAAGCACAGCTGTCACAATGACGAGACACAGTACAACTTTCGGATTTATTGCATCTAGTGCCAGAGTCCCCAGTCCTGGTCCTGGGGGGCCAGTGTGCCTGCACTGAGCAGCTTGTCCCAGCTCTTCAGGTGCTGCTGTTTTGAAGAGACCTGAAAGACCAGCAGACATACAGTACCAGCCCCTTGGGACCAGGACTGGGCGGCCCTAGTCTAATGTAAAACCAGTGGCTCTCATCAAAAGAAGAAAAAGGCAGACGCTCACTGATTTTCTGTTTTCTGGCACACACAGTTCCAGCTTTGGCATAGCCGTGCCCCCGCCTGTTATACCCACCTGGACTGTTCCTGATGTTCCACCACCCCTCATGGAGGAGAACCCCCCACCCCCCGCACCCCTAGACATCCCTGCGCCCCCACCCCCTCCCCCTGCCGGCATCCCAGCACCCCTCGCTCCGATGTCAGTCCCTCCTCCCCCACCTGCACCGCCTCTGGAAATGGGTCAGTGTTCATTCATTTTCATATCGCAGACCAGTTAGAGAAAACGTCAGATAACATTTCCATGTGTCTTTTTCAGCTGTAATCAGACATTTTTAACATTTGAGGTTTGAAGTTCAGCTTTAATTTGTTACTTTATTCTGTGTGATTGTTTAAAGGAGTGTACAAGTTCTTTATTACAAATAATGCTAGCCTAATATATCCCTTATAAAGAACATATGTTACTAGCAAAAAGTGATAAATATTAACAAAATGAGCAGCATAGCAAAGTATCTTTAAGCCCTGCTGCCTCACAGCTTCTGGGTCTGAGTAGAGCCATTCAGTTCTGGCCCATGTCTGTCTGTGTGGAGTTTGCATGTTCTCCCTGTGTTTGTGCCTGTTGCTCCAGTTTCCTCTCTGGTTCCAGAGTCATGCAGGTGAGGATTGATTGGCTGGTCTCAACTGTCCCCTTGGGTTTATCCCCATGAAGAAGGCAGCTGGACTCTCCAGCTTATTACTTGAATATGAGCTGAATGGCTCTGACTCCTGTGTCTCCCCTGTGAGCATTTCTGGTAATGGGAGTACACAGTGAGACAGAGCCATTCAGCTCATATCCATGGAGTGTTGGAGTTCTGGCAGTCACAGTATGGTAGTATTAGTCATAAATACATGATTTATACAGTGATATTCACTCTGGGTGCTAGAGGGTTGTAGTTCAGTAGGTTTTATAAATCACATCTAATTTTGCTTGAGTAAAGACCAGGCAACCTGTGATATAAACCAATTAGACGAACAACTGATTCACATCAGGCCATTAAGTGCCCCAGGTGGAATAAAACCAGCCATTGAAAACCAGGAGTGAATATCAGTTCGTTATAACACACACCTAAAATAAAGCATTACTTTTCCTTTTTAAGCCTTGAGTTTTATAACCAGATGTGGCGCACATACCATTTGAAAGATAGATGGGAGACTGACCATAATCACTAATCAAGTGTTGTCCATTAGAAACCTCAAAATCTGCAGAAATGCCATTGTAGCACGATGCACCGATTTTAGTACAGCAGGCTTACTCATGCATACATGAGGCAGGTAAATATGCATCGTGCTTACACAGCAAGTAATGTGTTCTTTTTCATACAAGCCTGTCACCTAAGCCTGTGTTAGAAGAGTATGCGTGCATCCTGTGCATTAATATGAATATTAACATCACACTACACGCCTGATCACATTTAATTTGTTTTATGTATTTTTCTATGCTATTACCCACTTTAGGATTTCCAGTCCCCCACTTATACTGTAGCTACTGGCTGATTCTTTTCACAACACTTGTCTAGTACTAGAGTATTCTACTCTATAAGTACAATTACTTTTAATTCCAAAACTGCATCCTTGTCTTTTCTTGCCCAGCAAGTGTCTTGTTGAGTACTTAATATTTAATATACAATATTTAATGTGACCTGAACAAGGTGTCCAGCAGGTGGCGCCTTTGAGGTGAAATATTGAAATACTGCTGCCTTCCTGAAAAGAAATAAAAGGAAAAGGCCGTAATTAGTGTAAAAACAGAAGAAATCTCTATGATTTAAAAATGCTTGCTTGATTAAGTTCCATTTGCCTCTGCTATGAGCTTCTTATGGGAGTGTTAAAAAGGAACAAGTGCTGCAGTATTGTGTTTGAAGAATGTTGAGTGTCCTCTCACACAAAGCAATGTGCTTGCTTGCTTTGGACACTTCAAGCAGAAAGAAACACTGTTTTAATATGGCTTGATTTTGCGCTTTTTGAAATCCTTGCAGAGCTACAGAGCGCACTGCATAACAGAGCACTAAGACCTCTCTCGGATGTTTTTGCAGTGGCAGAGGAAAATGGCTTCCCTCCCCCATTGATGTCCAACGCTCCCCCACCTCCGCCTGTGACGGACGCCTTTGACCTGCCTGCCCCGCCCCCTCTCCCCGGCAACGGGCTCAGCTCAGGTGCAGTGTTCCAGACAGCAGCATGGGCCACGCAGCTCTGCGCATGCCTTAGTTCAGTTCAGTTTATTGTCATACGCACAACTGCAACGAAATGCTTATTTGCATGTTTGTTCCAATACAAAGACATTAAGGAAACACCAAAAACATAAACACAGAACAGTGGAACATAAATACATACAACTTGAAAAAACACATCAGTGTGAGCCAGTGGAAGGGGTGGAGTTCAGTAATCTGACAGCTTGTGGGAAGAAACTGTCTCTGAATCTGGAAGTTCGTGACTTTATGGCTCCTATACGCTCACCAGAGGGCAGGGGAGAGAGAAGGGAGAAATGGGGATGATTCTTGTCCTTAGCGATCCTTCCAGCCTTCCTGAGACAGCAGGTTGTAAAAATGTCCACAGTAGAGGGGAGCTGTACTCCAGTGATGGACTGAGCTGACCTGATCATCCCCTGTAATGCCTTCCGGTCAGACAACGAGCTGCTGGCAAACCGCACTGTAAGACCACACGTGAGCACACTCTCAGTAGCCCACCTGTGAAATGTAGTAAGGACAGATGAAGACAGACCACATTTTTTCAACTGTCTGAGGAAGTAAAGGCGCTGTTGTGCCTTCTTTGTAGCTCCAGTTACATGCTGGGACCACGTTAAATCATTAGTGATGAAGGTACCCAGGAACTTGAAGCTGCTACCCACCTCTACAGCCACCCCATTGGTGTAAATAGGGGTGTGGTCCCCATCCTGCTTTCTAAAAACGATGCTTGGTTTTGCTGACATTGAGGGAGAGGTTATTGTCAGTGCACCACTCCACCAGGGTCCTGACCTCATCCCTGTATTAGCAGGGATTCGGCCAGTGATGGTGGTGTCATCAGCATATTGGTAGATGGAGCTGGAGCTGTGTCTGGCCACAAGATCATGGGTTAACAAGGAAAACAGCAGGGGGCTCAGCACACAGCCCTGAGGGGCATCTGTATTGACGGTCAGCGTGGAAGAAAGCTTTTCATCCACCCTCACAGTCTGTGGTCTGCCAGTCAGGAAATCCAGAATGCACTTGCAAAGAGAGGTGTTGATGCCCAGGTTGTTAAGCTTCTTGACTAGTCTGGAAGGAACTATTGTGTTAAATGCGGAGCTGTAATCAATTAATAGCATTCTGACGTATGTGTCTTTATCATCCAAATGAGCCAGGGCATGGTTAAGAGCCAGGGAAATAGCCTAGTCAGTATTATGCAATAGACAGACTCTCATTACTCAGCACTACACGCAATCAAGGTTAAGGGTTATGCTGCTTTCTTTCTGTGGTGGGGATCTGATACATCATTCACTGCCAACGAACAGGAGCTAAAATCTCATGGCAAAGCTGCTGGATCTTTATGTTGCCCTTGTGTCCTCTCCAGCGCTGCAGCTGTCTGTCTCCTGAATGTCTTGGCACTGCTTTGACTTTTTTCTACGTCTCTGTGGCTTCCTTTGTCCCTCTTTCTCTCTGCGTCCCCCGGTGTCGCCCGCCCACCCCTGCCCTGTTCAGCTCTGCGTTCCAAGCGCGCCCGGGGGCGGCGCCACCCTGCCAGTAGCCGCCCGGGGTCCAGGGTTCGACTGGGGCTGTCTGCGCGCTCTTTCTCCCTCTCCTCCTCCTCCTCGCAAGCACGTAAGGGCTCTGCTTTCTGGTCTACTGCCCACTCAACCCCACGCCCACCCGCGCACAGGCCACTCCTGTCTGCCCAGCGGGAGAAACCTGCGCTCTCTGAAGTTCAGGGTGAAGTAGTGCGGAAAAGAAGATGAAAATTTAGGGAGTGGTTCATCAATATCACACCAGGCACGCTCTGATGGATATAGACGTCACCTAAAAGGAGTGTTTATTTTTATCTTGCTTGTTGCATAAGTCACAACCACTCCTCCAGCTGACTCATTTTTTCCTCTGAAAACGTGCACTAGCTGTTCAGAATGTCAACAGATTACTGTATAATAATACACTCTAATCACTCTAGATTACACACGACTCACAAATTGGGTTTACAAAACACGTGGGCTCCTTCTTTAATAAACTGCACTGAAGCCATTTAATACATAAACTGAAAATGAACAGTGTATTTTAATCTGTTTTTCAACACTTGACCATTATAGCCGCGAGATTTATCATGTTTATTATTTCCCAGTAGAGAGAGCCTCGAGTTATGCATATGTGATAAACTTCACATATGCATAATTACCATCTATAATTTACCATCTATATAACTTTATATATCTTTATATGTCTGTAAAAGAATAGAAGCCAGATTTTTTTATGGTTAAGGAAGTCTACCGTCTTATCCATACATATCAGGCTGCAACAGAACAGTCTGGGTTCTAAGCTTTATAATGCAAGATTGTCCAGTGCTCTTCTTGAAGAGCCCTGGGGTCTTCTTATTTTCATACAAACAGGTATTCAAGTTCAAGTTCAGGTTTATTTTGTCAGTCCAGCCATATACAAGTATACAGAGGAGCGAGATATTGTTCTCCAGGTCTACGGTGCGAATACAGACAGACACTGACACGATTCATATCGTTGATCAGTTTTCTTATCGCTACTGAGGACACTAATGATTGAAATAAATTGAGCCGAGCCATTCGAAGAACTGCTTTGGGAATATAGAGAAGCAATTCAGCACACAGAGTAATGAGTCAAGAGATCATATTCCCATGAACAATGGCAGTAAATCCATTTTGCAGCCCCCTCCAGGTGTGTGCCCACCCTTCTGCACCTGCAAGACAATGTAGACACAAAGTGTGGACAGGCTGAGCTAGTGCAGGACGCTCTGAGGAGAACTGTCCTTCCTCTCAAGAACGCAGCCCTCACAGGTGCGTTTCAGCAGTTACCAGATGCTACTGCTCCACAGTTACTGGTGCAGTCTTGATGTGACTTTTGCTTGAAGGGGACAGCTACATTTCCGAGAGCCCTGTACTCAGAGTCTGCAGTTCTTGAGAGCTCCAGCACTAGGACTGCGGTTCGACACGCGGGAAATGCACGCGCCGGGTTGTGTCAGCATGCTTCCAAGCCAAGACAGCAATCTGTTCTGCTTCCTCTCCTGTCCTCACCATCTCTGTCAGTCATCATCCCCCCCCCGCCACCATACCCCCCCCCTCTAGCCCCGCTGGCCCTGCTGACCCCCCCTCCGGGCCTCGCCAAGCGCTTCCTGCACCTCGGTGAGTGGCCTTCTCCCTGCCACGCTTTCCCGCGCTGCGATCCTGGGTTCCGCAGAGCTGGGTTCTGGGGCTTCGGGTCAGTAGAAAAAGAATAAACGTCTACACAGAGGCGTGTGCCTGGCTGCTGCAAGTGTCCTGAAACGAGTGGGCTCATCCCGCCTGTATCCTTAACTCCCTGTTTCGGGGTTAGAAAGAATCAGCATTGATGGGTCATTTCAAACCACAATAAAAGTCAACTGTACACAGTAACTTGTAATTTACATCACAACATAGACTAAATTTCCAGGTTTGTGATTCAGAATGATGCAACAAAACTTCTAGTGAGGTGAAGCGGCCCTATTTACATGGCTTGTGAATATATCTCAATAGAAATATTGCCCTCCAGTTTGAGACGGTTTTGCCGACCAAAACTACTTACTTGTTAACTCGGCATGCAGATCACGCTGGAACATTTCTGCAGTGAAATGGCTGCTGCGCCCCCTGTACTCATTCGCTCATACATCACCTTACATTAGTCGTCACAGTGACTAGTGAGCAGGAAGGGCGGCATCATGTCACAATTTGCGTAAACTCAGGCGAGACCAGCAGTTTGCAACAACATGGTGACTAGTATTTTCACAAAGTTCGGGATTTTGTGCATGATTCATTTTGTGATACCGTTGCTTCATTTATTTAGTTAACCTCTCAGAGAAATTGGGACTGCAGTGCCCCTTCAAACCGGTAACACAGAAACGATAGACCGGCATCTACTTCAACTGAGGCTGTGCAGCCAAAGCAACACAGCGCTGACGATATGAATAAGATAAGAAGCATATGGCCGTGCATTAAATATTCATCAGATTTCTGAATTGGCAAAGGCATAGCCTGTACCTACTCAATACACGCCATCTTTTGGATGAAGCATTTTCGGTTAAATACAGTGAGGACGTGCAATTCCAACCCTTCTCTGCTCTTAATAGAAATGGACTTCCAGCCTCCCCCACCTCCCCTGGACATGTTCGGGGCCTATGAAGACAGTGTTCCTCCACTGCCTCCCCCTGTGGACTACGATCTCGACGCCCCCCCCAGCTACGAGGAGAAAGGTAAGAGTACCAGATCCAGCTTGTGCCCCAGGCTCACAGAACCCCCCCCCCCCTCAGTGACGCTCGTGATTCATTTATTTCTGCTGAGTTTGGTTGCTTGCACTCTACGTGCTGAGACATGTTCTCAGGCCTGAAATGCTTGAGTCAAGCCTGCATTTTGAAACCTACAAAGCCAAGGAATCTTATCTAGGCTAAGATTCTGGTGATCCCGGCTAAGGACATCTGGAGAACACCAGATGTTGTGCATAAGTCCAGTTTAACCAGGGATAAAAGAACAGCAGCTCCAGCTCCCCAGATAAGAACTAAACACTCTTTAATAATAATAATTCCTTACACTTATAAAGCACTTTACAGGTAATGCAGACTCCCCTCCACCACCACGAATGTGCAGCCCCACCTGGATGATGCAACGGCAGCCATAGTGCGCCACTACACTCACTATCCGTGGGGAAAGCAGAGTGATGAAGCCAGTTCAAAGATGGGGATGGGGAGGCCATGATTGGTAAAGGCCAGGGGTGAATTTGGCCAGGACACCAGGGTAACACCCCTACTCTTTTCAAGAAACACCCTGGGATTTTTAATGACCACAGAGAGTCAAGACCTCTGTCTTATGTCCAAAGGACGGCAGCTTTTTACAGTATAGTGTCCCCATCACTATACTGGGGCATTAGGACCCACACAGACCGCAGGGTGAGTGCCCCTCCTGGTCTCACTAACACATCTTCCAGCAGCAACCGTAGTTTTTCCCAGGAGGTCTCCCATCCAGGTACTGACCAGGCTCACACCTGCTGAGCTTCAGTGGGGCTGCTAGCTGTGAATTGCAGGGTGATATGGCTTCTGGCATAAATATCAATAGCAGATCAAGGCTTCAGGCCCTTATCAAAGCTTGCCAAGGAAATCGACACTGAATTTTTACAGTTTTCCCAGAGGTTGATCACACCTCTCTGTGTTTGCACTGCCGATTTCACTGTTTGAATTTGTTACTCTGCCCTTCCATGGTATGCTGCACAGTGCAGTGAACCGTTGTAAGGCAGCCCTGAAAGCATTTAGTGCTTCTCACAGCAAACAGATGCTCAAGCCAACTTGAGAGAGTCTCTAGAAATAGGGTTTTGAGATAGAAGGCTGCCTTAATTTTCTAATTGTTTTTTTTTTTGCTTTGCTTCTCGATCCCTCAGCCGTGGCACTGTACAGCTACAGCTCCGGTAAGGAGGACGAGCTGACGTTTCAGGAAGGGGACATCATCTACATCATCCAGAAGCACGCAGATGGCTGGTACAGAGGCTTTTTCAATGGAGTGGAAGGCTACTTCCCAGGGAACTACGTGGGCCCAGCTAGTTAACAGACCAGGACCGGACAGTCCCAGTCTGTAACTCCCTCTGTACACCTGGGTTCTCTCAAAGCACATTTCATCTGCTTTGAATTCTATACTGTGAATTGTGAAGTCTCCAAAGGGGATGGTTTTTATTTTAAATCTGGAGAGGAGTGTGGAATAGGGGACAGCGACTGAGACAGAGTCTCTCTAAGACGCCACAGTCAGAAAGGTGCCCTTCACCTGCAGGCTCTTTTTAATTTGACGATTGCAACAGGCAGACGGTTGTCCACCTGTTCCACAAAGCTGGTGCGTCATACTCAACGTCAGAATTAAAAGACTTTTGGAAAGGCCAATCGGGGCACAGAGATGCCATGCCTACCCAGCTGCCCTTATGGCCTCGGTAGTATTATTCTGAAAACCTCCTAGTCGTGACCATGTCAAGCGCTAGGACAGGAGGTGTACTGGAAATGTATCGTACCTGGAAAAGGCCGCTTGCAGCCTATGGCACCTGTGACTGTTTGCATTCAGGGCTAATATCAGCCTTAACCTACTAGCATTAAGGTTTTAGTTCTAATCTCAGCTGCTTAGGGTGGTGGTAGCTCGTTATATTGGTTATTAAAATTTTATGTCCCTAGAATTAAATGTTGTTTTAAAATAATTTTGACAGAGTAATATACTGAATGTGAATGCGCTACGTATTTTGAAATTGCGATTTGTATGCATAGTTTCTAAGAAATAAAAAAAGAAAATGGTTTTTCACATTTTATTGTTCTGCATTGACTCATTATCGTTACAACAGTGCTACTAGCCCTTTGAGAACACCAACCCATCTTGCACATGTACTGTAAACCCTGAACACTTTGTTCCCTGCCGCTGACTCTATTTTGTATGCGTAACCTTTACATTTCAAGCAATAATTGTCTGAGGATTGCGATTGCAGTTCAATACCAATACAATAAAAATTAAATTTTAATGCACAGTTTTGATTTTATTGGTCGTCTTCTATTTTTAATAGTCCTGGCATTCCATGTATAAACCAGGCGATAAATACTCTGTTGCTGCTTTCTTTCGGTCATTTGGCTTGAAATGACAAACTTCCCTCAGGATCAAAGAATTGTTTTAACTTGAGCTCTTTTTAACAGTCTTGCTGAATCGAAGAGTTCAAACGTATAGGACGTGATCATGACTTTGGACTGTTTATGGACAAAAAACGTTCATGTTTGCCTTTCCAGGTTAATTTTTACACTATGAAGTAGTTACCATGTGACACTGTTGAAATAATCACTACTACATTCTTAAAACAGAACTTTATATGCATTGCATTTGGAGCATCAGGTTTTCTTTTGAAGAAGTTTTCCGTTAAAGATTAACCAATCAAACTGCAAGTGATTAGCATTTGAGGAAGTACATGCATCAGGACTGAGAAGATAAAAGAGAGCACAAATTAGGGGTGAATGCTCAAATTAGGGTGATGTAATTAGTGGAGTACCACAGGGATCTGTTAGCGGCACTGCTCTTCCAAAAGCATATCAGTGATCTAAATTCTGGTGTAGTTGGGTAACTACTCAAATTCACAGATGATAAAAAATTATAAAAAACCAGAAAAGAAAATGTAAGTTTTAGATAAAATTCAAGACTGGGGAAGCATCTGGCAGATGACATTAACTGTAGAAAAGTGCATTTTGTTAAGTGCAGGTAGAAAAAACTTAAAATATAAATATACAAATGAGAAACGCTGAGCTTGAAGAAGCTGCCTACAAGAACAACTGAGGTTATATCGCTGCATCATTTTCATCCTCTACCCAATGTGGAGAAAAAACAGAAAAGCAAACAGGCTATTATAGACAATCTGCTATAATATTTGGATAGTTAAAAGCAAGGAATTTAAATCAAGGGAAGTGATATGTATTTTAAAATGGTACAAGGTGCCAGTACGATTTAATTTGGAATATTGTGTAGATTTGTGGTCACCATGACCCAAAAAAGATAGGGTCAAGATCACTTGACAAAGTTAACCCACCAGACTTGCGACCCAGCAGTGAAACACAAACTGGAGAACACAAGTGGAAAAATACAAGGCTAAATTAACCTCACCCCTGAAACATCACCAGTTCAAATTGGTAGAAACATTTTAGTTTGCTAATAAAACAGAATGTGAATTCATGGTCAATGATTCCTGCAGCCACACACTATTTCAATAAAATTAAGAGAAAACAAGAAGAAAAATAGAGTGATGCTTTATGCACTGCAAGTGCAAAAGCTGAATTAATTATTCAAGAGATCTATAATTTAAAAGTAATTTTACTATAATTAAAACATTATCATAAAAATACTTTAACAGCTTTTTTTAAAATCTCCAAACTTTGGATAAGTAAAGCTTCTCAACCTTATTTCAGCTGTTATGGCAATGTTACTCAGAGAAGAGAGAAAATGTGAAACAAAACCTCTAAAACAGGACTAAGTTTTAGTTAAATTCTAAATTTAACCCTAAATGAATAAACCAACCAACGAACCCACAAACACCCTTGCTTATAATATCCACAAGTGCTGAAAGATATTGTGACACCTTGGCAAACAGCCTGCAGATCTTTAATAGAAAAAATATCGTTAATCTGATAACCCTATCGTACTCTACAGGACACAGAAGGTGCTGTGTCTTTAAACTGGCTGATGTAGTTATAAAGCTGTCCTTTGTCCCCTGACTCTGCATCATGTCCACCAGAGTTCATCTTAGAAAAGATAAGATGCACTGTACTGCCCCACACAGAAGCAGGTTAGCAGGGCGAAAACACTAGCAGTGCCAGGTTCAATTTTGGGCCTTTGGATTAAGAAACGGTTCTGCCAGGACTTTTTTTTGCTGAACCTTTTACGCAACACATTCAAAAACTCTTTCAGATTGTCAAGGTAAGAAACAGCCTATATCCTTCAAAAAATCTGTTTGTGTCACAGCATCACAATAAAGTTTTTCATTGGGTGAAAATGGCAGATAGTCAGGCTTTAAAAGTAACCTCAATAACCGAGTTTAAGAATGAGTTCTGACCAAAGTCACTTGGTCAGAGTAGCTTTGCCAGAATTTTTTCAGAAACTTTTCACTTTGAAGAAATTCTGGTAAAGCTACTCTATGGTGAATGTGGGTTCAAATCCACAGGAAGTGGCTCATTCTGATATTAAAAGAATTCAGAATCGTGTTGCATTCGTCGTGTGGCACTGACACTATTAAAACTGGCTTAATAAGTAGAACCACTGTGTCATGTTACAGAAAATAAGTGACAAGTGATGCTGGACATACAGTATACACTACCAAACAATCTGTTGTTGAAAGATGCATATTGAGGAGTTATATCTATTTTTTTACTGACAGCTTGGCCATTGTGTCAAACCTGTGATTTCCAGTCATGTAATTTCTAAGTGTGGGGGGAAAAAAGCTACTACCTTCACAATGCTCCAAAACCTTCTGCTGCAAAAAACTGTGCATCTCAAAGTCTAAGTATGCCATTCTATAGTGTTCCTACAGGAGTGCAATATAAAACTAACAGCTTTTTTCTTTTCTATTTTGCTATGAATGTTCTGACCTCTTACGTGTAGCAACTTTGACAGGAAAAGGAGAACTTTAGGCTCTTCCTTTTATACATCATGTGATCAGAGCAACACTAGTGTTAAATACAAGTCAAGAGAGGTTATACTGTAACAGGGCAATGCATCTGTTGAACCACATCCATACAGCCCTGGCCACTTTAAAGAAGGGTTCAGAATGCATTGGATAAGATCCAGAGAATAGCAACAAGACTCCAAAGTGTAAGGATGGGTTATGAAAACAAACTCAGCAGAAGACATCAGATGAATATCACCAAAATTGTAAACAGGATCAAAGAAGTAGATCCCTTATTTCAAGTTCAGTGTAGCTGGGGAACTGTCTAAAATCCAATTCACTCCAATACTGAAATTTCATATGCAACGCATTATTACAATGAGTGGGTCTTTGAAGCTTAGGTCGTGATGTTGAGATGGATTCACTCACTGTGGCAAATCAGTGAGCACCATTGCACTGATTCCCTCAATAGACTGGGCAAAATCTAGGGCAAAAAAATTCAAAGCTCAGGCTTAATATCATTCCATAAGTGATTCGAATAAGGTTGCCTCCTGTGTGGAGTTTCATGGTCTCTTTGTTTTCATATAGGTCTTCTCTAGGTGTTTGGCTCATAACTAGCTCGTACTGTTTAATTTCACTGCAGTCTCCAAATTGTTTCTGTGTGCTTGTGTGACTGCAGTTCACATTCCCATTCCCCCAGAGAGCAGCTCAGCTTCGTGACTCAGGATTCAGGAACACAATCCAGGTTGCCTTATAAGGAATAAGCAAACTTCCAATGACAAATAAATGGATCATGTTCTGTGTAGATGAATGCTTGAATACCCATACTCCAGAGGAATTTATTCCTCCTTGCAATTAAAAGATGTACAAGTTGCCAAAGGATCAAGAGACTTCAGTAATTTCATTTTAGTTTCCCTTTAACATTCTTTTAAGTTATAGTAGACTGAGGGACAATTCAAAACATTGAGAAATGTATGAGGCTCACATTCCATATCATAGATTTTCTTCTGTTCCACGCAGGATTGTAAGGAGTCTTGTCCACAGTTCTTAGAATGACTGAGGACGAGTGGATTTCATTTCCTTTTGAACAGTAAGTGGCAATCTTATGTCACCCATTTTTATTGTCTGTTTTTATCATTGGATTTGATTTTTTTCCTCTGATGTTATTCAGCATTTATTCCTTTCCAAGTTTTAATTTACTCAGTAGTTACTAGATGCTTGTAATCTTGACAAAAATCACACAATGTGAGAACTGCTGAGTTGTGCACGGTATTTACAAGATGTTTTTCAGTATTTTGGTCAAATTCTGACGACGACGAAACGAGCCCACAAAGATAGAGACAGCATACTTATTTCTTTAGTGTTAACTCACCTGGCTGAGGACATGATAGTGCTGGCTGAAGGTCAGCGCTGTCACAACCTCCTTTACTTATCAGGAATGAGCCAGGGAGGCAGCTGCAAGAGTGAAGTTGGGATGGAGGGAAAGGTGTAGAAATGGTTTTTGCAGCCAGTGAGTATTTATATATAGTAGACTGGAAGTGCAATTTTGGATAACAATAACAATTATAACAATTTTGCATACTTTTTCTTGTTTTAAGGATATATATCCCTATCATTGCCTGTGTCCTGTTGCTGTTCTGCTGCTCTATACTGTGCAGAGGGTGCTGTAAGAAGGAAGCAGCTCAGACAAGCTCCCTAGAGAATGCGGCAGTTTACGTCATTCCCCTCCAACAAGACGACTCACCCCTCAACACACCCTTGCCTACGTATGACTTCTCCAGCCCTCCACCATATGACGAGGTACCTGCTTTTAAAACTTTTAATTGTGGGGTACATTTTTTATTTTCTCTCTGTTAAGAACGCCCCCGATGGCACAGCCTCAAATTCATCGACTGTATCCATTCTTATGATCATATCACCAGACACCGGTTTACTAGGTAAACCTCCAACCCTGAAAAATGTCTAAGATTGATGATGAAAATCAGCCAGTCATGATTTGGGAGACAACAGTAACTAAAAGCATGTTTTTGGAGAAGGATAAAGACAGGGACTCAGAAGTCCTCTGCACAGCATTGAATGTTATTCCAGAAGAATTCAGATTATACAGACCCCTTTACAACACCAAAGACAGTCATGACAAACTGCACATGCAGTGGGTGTGGGTCTCGGTTGGTGTGGCTTTTTTTTGGGGGGGGGGTGTAGTTCTTGGGGGTGTGGTTCTCAGTGGGAGTGTCTCTCAGTGGGTGTGGTTCTAAAGTTGTAGGGACTCATTTCTAATATTACCAACACCTACAACAACAATAATACAAAGCCATGATCAGAATCTCATCTATTCTTTATTATATCTCCTTATTAACCCACGTTTCTGGCGTCTGTCATTTCAGGTTGCTATGAAGCCCTACATGTTTCCTTTCCCTGAAGGTCCTCCGCCACCCTACTCTGAGGACGAACCCCCTCAGTCCCCAGTATTGCAGCTCACGCGCACATCCAACCTCTGAGAGGCCCCAGGGGCCAAAGCGCTGCGTTTCCACTGGGCCCTGGCCAACCCCAAAGCATGGTGGGTCCGGACTGACTGCACGGAGAAATGCGGCCTCTCTTGTCCACTCTATTATGGAAAATAACACTGCACCACAACAGGAAGTAAGAAATTTCCACACAGCACTGAGGACTGCTTTTCTGCTTTGTTGTCAAACCATTCCAAGTATTAAATACATCCATAAGATCTCTCTCTTACTTATAATTGCATCAAGTAGCCCGATCACAGCTCCATCAATGCTATGACATATATATGGCTTGGAAAATAATACTTAATGGTGTCCCAGCCATCAGAGGAGCAGGAGGTGATGGAATGCCAGCAGCTGCTGTTATCAATGCCCGGATCTATCCTGCCATATCACATGACCTCACATTCCTTTGCATTCGTGATATAAGGGCTCCAGTACTGCTCAGGCACTTAGGGAGACTACTTTTGCAAACCCAGTGGAAACATGCTGCTAGTGTCCTGAAGCTCACAAAGAGGAGGCTGCACTTTGCTACAAACAGCTTGTTCTGACAAAAAGGAGGGAATGGTGGCTATATAGATCAGTCCAGTTCTCACCTAAATAACCAGAACCATTGCCACAGTATAGCCACTGCAAGGAACCCAGACTGGACTACAGAGTATGCCTTTCTGATGGGTCTGAAGCACGGACGCACCCTGAAATCAATCTCTGAAGACATTTTCTGTGGTTGAGTAAGCTGCAAAACGTGAAGTGACAGTAATTTATTGTTCTTAGAAAGTCCCCCGCAGACTAGCTGCAGAGGTAGAACAAAATGGATTTGTTAAACCTGCTGCTTTCTCTTAGAATGGAATATTCCAAAAGCAATTTTAAAAGTACATAAAGTTGCAATAAAAGTAGTGTCCCAGAGCAATGAAACAAAGAAATTGTACATATTGTTTTATATTTTACAGATCTGTCTTATAGTATTACTGCTGAAAGGCAGCCAATCAATAATAAACATGAAAATAAACCTGAATTGTATCTGTTTTTCAACGGTGTAATCTTTTACTGCGGAATGACTTTGGAAATTGCTGTCCCAATTTAAATTCCACATCATAAATTCATTTTTTTCAAACAATCAAGCTTCTGGTTTACAATGAACAACACTTTATGCAAGAATTATCCGAGGCTCAGGAGACTAATCTGTTCACCGTCATTCAAAAAATATTTATTTTAGAAGGAGGTGAAGATGTAAAAAAATATGATGATTATAAAAACTGTGTAGTTTAAAACTCACCACGGTTTGTGTTCTGGATACCTGGCAATGCAAAGCAAAGTTCTGGTCTGGATAGACAGTACTTTCTGCTCTTCTGAAAGCACAGTCTCCAAAAGAAGGACCAAAATAGTACATTGGACAAGGGGATGGTCTGTTTATGTGTCTCTTAACCAAAAGTAATGAAGACAGGTGTGGATCCAGGCAGGATTTATTAACAAAGGATATTCTCTCAAGCAAGGGGCATACAACAAATGGGAGATTATATTATTGTCATCTTGTGGCTGACTGCTGCTTAAAAACTGACTGGGTTCCCTGAAGTCACCGTTTTATAAGTTGTGTCACTAGTTTCTCAGTACCTACAACACCCAAAGCCAATAATAATCAATTTACTGCACATAACTGTCTTCAATTTTTCATTGTAAAAAAGGTCCTTAATCTAATATTAACACAGAGTATTAAGTATCTTTTCTTACTCTAAACACACTACACATCTCCTCTCCTTTCTTTTCTCTCACTGCTTCCTTTTAAACCTAAATTAAATCCTTGTGCCAGTACCTTTCCTGGATAGGTATAATAAAGCTGTCAAAGGTTAACTGCAACTATGAAACTTTGAACTCACACTCCCAGCAATCAGAGATAATGGCTACTCTGACGTATTTTGCAAGAAATTACACTATTAGGATAATGTATTGTTGATTTCCAGATGCTTTTTTAGAGTCCTCATTTTAAACTATTTTGGAGTTCAATGACTAACATCCTGTAGTGCTATTGGCTTTGACAATCACTTATGATGCACAGATCGTCAGCTCTTTATGACAATCTTTAAAAGACATAGGTAGTAATTATTTAATCTTATGATGCATTATATCAGAACCAGGTATTGGAACCAGGTCCCTGACAAATGTTGTCCAGGGTAGTCTTCCTGCCTCTAATGCAGGGATAATGGAATAAGACCCAGAGCAGATTGTCAGAACAGGTCTGCATTGGGCTCAGACACCAGTGAGCAGGCACATGCTTGTTCGGGCTCTGTGAGAGGAATGGGAAAGACAGCATCTACTGCCTGGCGTCCGCGATGTTCATTGAATACTGCTCTCGATGGTGGGTGGTCACAAAGGGTACTATGCCTGTGACTTTCACAGTAGCCCTCACTTTAACGACAAATATTAAGCAGCATAATGAATGTATCTATGTGTCATGTCTGTTCAACAAAATAATAGTGTACCTCTAACAAGATTGTTAATTTCCTGACCATGATTTTGTGGATGTGTTACAATTCTAAGTTATAGGCTTCTTTTGGTGCTCAGTATCTATGTGACAGCCAATGGGAAGGTTTGAAGGGGGAGAACACCAGTCTCCAGTCTAAATCTGCCAGAATGCTGGGTACCAATAAGTGGTTTTAATTCTTCTTTCACTGAGGAAAAGATGCAATTAGTATAAAAACAACAAAATACAAGCACAGCACACCCCAGTTCTTGCTCGGTCCATCTCAGCCGTCACTTTCTAAATAACTAGTACTTTGCCACTTGTGCAAAGCCTTGTCTGTTTCTTTTGACATGAAATGAACTGTAATCTCCACATACAGGTCTGTGGACAAAAGAACAGTGGAAATCTGGGGCCTTTGCCCCACATGCTGCCCTCGCAGAAAGGCTTATAAGCAGCTTCAAGTACATGTATAGAAATGGAATACACTTATTCATTGGGCAAAATCAGGATACCAAGAAGTGCAGATATGTACGGTAACAGATACATGAAACATACTGCAAAAAAGAAGAAACCAGTGTGCAGCAAAAAAACTCATTCTTGTTTATTTAACCAGGGATGGAAAACAAATTGTATGGACAACATTTATACCGGTGACCTGAGGACTACTCATTTATGCAGGAAAATATTTACTGGAACTATTCTGAATGAAGTACCTCACTTCTCTCAAGGGTGCAACAACAGTGTTCCACCTATGGGATTTGAAAACAATTCTTTGGTCCTGAGATCATAGACCACTCAAGGTCAAGGAAAGCAAAGGCAGGGGCTTGTCTGTATTTGTGTGAGCAACAGCAGCTTCCAGACCACCTGTTTAGTGGGCCCTTTTGCATTCACTTTGTGAAACACAGACCAGAACTGTCAGGGCAGAAAAGGAGTTCTTCTAGTGCTCTGATGCTCATCATGACTGCTTACAACTCAGCAGTGGAAAACTGAGTCTGCCCGGCACAGATTAATTTCAAGCTGAGGAGGAGGTTCAAAAGCTCTGATGGACTGAGAGGTCCAGTCTTTCACATGAGGTACTTCTGTGTGAAGGCTGTGGTCACGCAGGATGGCTGTGCTCGAGCACACTGCAAGAAGGAGAGAGGAGAGAGGAGAGGAGAGAAG
This sequence comes from Atractosteus spatula, assembly GCF_055471065.1. Lineage (NCBI taxonomy): Eukaryota > Metazoa > Chordata > Actinopteri > Semionotiformes > Lepisosteidae > Atractosteus > Atractosteus spatula. The sequence goes on along the minus strand of NC_142731.1, from coordinate 7,895,593 downwards.
AGATCGACAGGGAGGAAGGGTGCTGCCATCTCAGTGTCTATGGCCTGTGGCCCCCAGCTCAGGCCTGCTTCCTGGCTTTCTCCCACTTCAGGCGCTTCTTCAGCGCAAGGAGGTCGATGTAGACGATGTGATCCAGGACTGCCGAGGCGCACAGGAGACCCCCGTGTAGCGCCCCCGCCAGGCCGTTACAAAACACGTCCTGGCCTGCAAACACACAGCACAGACACAGGGCTTCAGAGCAAGCTAGCGCCCTCCAGAAAGATACAGTGCTTCAAAATACACGCGCCATCCTTTCAAACTGGAAACTCTGAGCACCAGATGACAAAATCTGACCTGCAACACAGTTTTAGATCAGCCAGACCCCAGCACATAGGCTACTGAGGTTTAACCAAGTGACATTTAAGAGATGATGGACGCAGTAAGTTAGGCAACCAATGAAAAGCAAGATCATATAACCACAGAAACAAGAAAATAAAAGCTATTCAGACACATATGCAGGCATCTCTGCGATAACGCGATAGATGCGTTGCTATAAAACCTCTCGTTATGCAAAATCGCGAAATAAAAATAACGGGGCTTATGGGAAAAATAGGGTTGGGGCAGACCACACAAAACCTAACCACATGCCTAACCAAAGCTTTACCAAATGTAATAATTATCCTTATAAAAAACATTAGCACAGTTTAAATACATGTTCAATTTCATAATTAAGAAATACCACAGTAAATTTAGGACTTTACCTTGAAAAAAAGTGAAGTTCACCACCTGAAATTTTATTACCAGCACGCTTGGTAGACACATTCCTGTCACCTTGTCCACTCATATTTATGGCAATGAAAAAGATTTAGTGAAAACAGCAGGAAAATTAGCACTTCCAAAACAAAGCACGTGGGACAACTGAGCATCACGTTTATCCCTCTGCGGACCCCCGTCTTTAGTCGTGTTACTCCGCGACGCAAAACGTAAACATGTCGGGGATGAGCCAGTGTGAGTTTCTCGTTATACAGACATCTTTCCCCTATTTACCAATCGCGTGTGAGACGACCCGCGTTTTTGGAAACTCGGGTAATAGCAGAGATCACTCTATTCGGACACAATATTCAGCCACACTACAGGAATCCACAGTAAGACCAAGATTCCTTGCTGTTGCAGATATGATGCAGAGCAGGGCTGATGACAGTGAGGCCGCAGGCACCACAGGTGCCGTCTGATAGGAAGAGGTTTTCGAAAGCATGAAAAGGTGATCAAGCGTGGTTGCAGCAGCCTTGTGCTCATGCTGGCAGATGGTTGTAAATTGGAGGGGAATGTTGCTCCTGTGCCCAGCTTTGGAATGGAGCTATTGCAACCTGAGTACAGATCACCTTCCTGCACCGCTGTCAAATGGACACATTCCACCATCTTCCCCCCCCCGCCAAAAAAAAAACATTTCCAATGAATAAAATAAAGCCCCCCTCCCTCACACATGCAAGCGCTTCACAGCTACCGAGTCACAGATTTGGTTTGATGACCAGCCATCTACTGCTGCAGGGAGCGTCTGTGACAAGCTGTGACCTTACTGGACAAAATCTGACTTTCAGCACTGATCAAAATAAAGGAAGAATAAAGGAAGTCCAGGTGGACATCCGTCCCAGAGGGGGGACCACCCTGCTGCCTACGTACCAGTGAGGTAGAGCTTCTTCACCGGCGTCGCCGCCCGGGTCCGCGCCACCACCTCTGGGGTGAACCTGGCCAGATCGTGCTCGGCGCCGTACATCTCCCCACGCGGGGCACCCAGGTAGTGCATGTTGGAGAGGGGGGTGGCTGCCTCCATGAACACCACCTGCACAGACACAGGCAGGGGGCTGAGAGTGGGAGATCCCCTATCCCATCAGACATCCTTCCACAGACTGTTGCTTTCATACTGACATTCCACTCCATCCTGCAGTACAGGCGTTCTAACACTCCAGATTCACTGCTGCCTTCTCCTGTTCCCTGCCTTTCTGGAGCCCTTCAGATGTGCTGATCTCGCAGTCATGAAGCTCCATAGTAGCCATGTCGGTCCCCTGGCCTTTCGTACTTCATTATCAGCCTTGTCCCCTCCCCACGCAAGCCTCTCTTGCTGTACCTTGTCCCTGAGCTGAGGGAAAATTTCGAGGGCCCAGCCCAGGAGTGCATTAGCGATGCCCATCTTGAGACTCTCGTAGTCTGGTCCCCTCTTCTTCAAGGTGCTGTCCTTCCACTCCTCGAACCACTCGTACTTCGCCATGGTCAGCAGGGTCATGCAGGACTTCCCTTGGGAACAGCGACATTGCACACAGGTCAACCAGTAGCATAGCTGCTCACACTGCAGTAAAGCAGGGTCTTCCTGCCAGAGAACTGCCATGGAAGCATGACATCCAGCCACTCAGAAAGTACAATGCAGGGGATTCAACTAACACATAGCCCCCGATCTACTCTTTGTTAAAAAATGTTTGCAATGCATTAAAGGTGCCCATTTCCTGAGGCATTGCTGACTACACACCTTTTTATACCAGCATATGCCAATGAGAGAGAGTTATGGGTGCACAGTGGTACCTGGGTGTCTGATCTTGGCCGTCGGGTCTTTAGCTGAGGGAAAAGTGATGAACATCATGGGGATGTTGTCAGCCACCTCCTCCCTGCTCAGAGAGGCATAGCGACCCATCCTGGAAACACATGCACATCAGAGCTCAGATTAAAAAAAAACCATAAATACATAAATGTGAAAGTCCACCAAGAAAATAGACACTGGAATTATTATTCGACACCAATAGCAATCCTGGCTCATTCATGCCATCTGCTGGTGATGACCTACAGCTACACCCCTTTGCTGTAAGGTGTGCAGTCAGTATTCATAATAATAATAATAATAATAATTCCTTACACTTATATAGCCCTTTTCTGGACACTCCACTCAAAGAGCTTTACAAGTAATGGGGACTCCCCTCCACCACCACCAGTGTGCAGCCCCACCTGGATGATGCGCCAGTACACTCACCACACATCAGCTATCAGTGGGGAGGAGAACAGCGTGATGGGGATTATTAGGAGGCCATGACTGGTAAGGGCCAATGAGAAATTTGGCCAGGACGCTGGGGTTACACCCCTACTCTTTTCGAGAAACGCACTGGGATTTTTAATGACCACAGAGAGTCAGGACCTCAGTTTTATGTCTCATCTGAAGGATGGCGCCTGTTTACAGTATAGTGTCCCTGTTGCTATACTGGGGCATTAGGACCCACATGGACCGCAGGGTGAGCGCCCCCTGCTGGCCCCAGGCAAATAGGTGTGTGTGTTGGTGAGCAAATGCCTTATACATGCATGCACACATAGGACATACAGTTCATCCAGGTCATTGTGTTTGTACATCCAGAAGTTAGTGGATACTATCCCTAGGTCTTCTTTCGTTCCATCTAACCCCACAAAGACCAGGAAGGAACCCATTCCGTGCTGAACCATGCTGAGACGGGACTGTATTTCTGAAAAAACAGAGCATCAAGGAATCGGTTGAGATCAAGAGTTTCTTATTGCATCAGACATTTGTAACTGGTGTAGTTGCAGCCCTGGTTTTCAGGTTGTCAGCCTTGGCCAGGACGCCCCCGAAGCTGCACTTACCGGGTTTATCCTGTATCTCCGGGGGCAGGAGCTTCTCGAAGGTGTTAAACATCCCAGCATCAGAGATGACCACCGGTGCCAGGACGTTGACCTCTTCCTGACCTTTCTTCACAGCCACTCCTGGCCAAGGGAAGGCACAAGGTGAGAGGTCATGATGCGGGTTTCCAAGGCAAGACTCATCTGCTACGATGCTGGAAAGATGCTGTGGTTATTTTTGTGTTTAGAAGCTCACAGAAGGTAGGAGGTGAGAGATTTCACTTCCTTCTTGAGAACCAAAATGGATGATGCTCCTTAAAAACCATTAGAAGTAGAAGATGGTGTGAATTCTACAGTTCTGTGTTCCTTGCCGAGCCAAGAAGTGATCGAACATGTCCTAGTGACATATAACAGAATTTATCCAAAGTTGCGGGAGATACAATGCTATAGAAAATGCTGTACTTTGGATAAGACATTAAACCAAGGTCCTGACTACATGTTCATTAAAGAGCCCATGGCTGTTCGATGATGGTACAGTACGTGTGCCTCATCTCACTGGCTGATGAAGTGTGTCCCCTCTAGTTTGAAAAGCACATTTGAAATTTTATTGAAAGGGCTATAGAATTGGAAGGAATTAATGTTTACCTTCTCTCTGAATAACACAAGGTAAACTTCACTTTAATTAGACTTTATGAACACACACTGGGTCTTAGACCTGCCACAGATGCCTTATACACAACGTGGTTTTGGAGAAAGGAAAGAACTGCGTGTTCCTTTTTTGTACCTCTCTGCCCATACCTGAGTACCAGCAGCGTGCAGAGCTTTGGCCTTTGAATGCTGATTTCTGCAACTCACCGCACGCACTGCCCTTCTGGTCTACCAGAATGCGCTGGACAGGAGCTCTGACCAGCACAGCGCCCCCTGCCTTCTGGATGACTGGGATGATGTGGAAGGCGATCTCGCTGGCCCCTCCTCTGGGGTAGTAAGCTCCTCGCTTGTAGTGGTGAAGCAGCAAAGTGTTCATCAGGAAACTGGAGTCTTTAGGAGGCACACCTGCAAGAACAGGGCAGAACACGATCAGTTCAGCAATACCACAGCACATTTTCAGCGGTCTGTGATTCTGAATGGGAGGAGTGTAGTGAGTGGCTTTTATTAGGGAAGCCTACGTGAAGATCTCAAGAGCTCAGTTAAAATACATACAAAAATGTTTTTTTATTCTAGTGAGACCTCAGCTCATTCAGCTTATGCATTTGCTTGTGTAGCCCACTATTGATCTCACCACATCTACAGTCGAGGGCATCAGCACTTCAGAAATTCTAGTACACCCCCTCCAATCTGCTTTGAGTTATTACTGCGGTTATTACTCCACGGGGGACAAACACTGGCACACAAACCCTCTGCCACTCCCTACCGTAGAAGAGGTAGGCGGTGAGGGTCTGCAGGTCCTTGTTCCGAGTCAGCTGGTTGAGCAGATCTGTGTGGCGGGTGCCAGCCAGCCGGTAGACGGGAGAGATGAGGTGGAGGAGTCGGGTCTTGAGCAGCAGCTGGACCAGCCCCAGTGGCATCAACTTCAGGCAGGCCAGCAAGGGGATCCAGCGGGCAGAGAGCTGTGACAGGAGGGCAGGGAAGGAAGAACATTTCCTTCATTATATGAACCAGCTTGAAGCACATTTTTGGGCACTACCTCCCCTTATATAGGACAGGTCACAAATGAGAGGCCGTATGGCCCATTTAGCCTGTTTGGTAGTCATTACTGTAGCTAATTGACCCAAGGAAAGAAGCCAGTGTATGGGCTTCGGCCTCATGGCTGTGTAGGTTGTTCTGACTGAAGTATGTGTTCTCCAGTTTCACACCACTTACTGTACTGCCTCTGTGTTGGCATCAGTGCTCCTGTACCTTCATGAGCTTCATGAACTCGTCCACGGCCTCCGTGTCGTGGGGAAACTGTCTTCGGAGAGACTCTGCCATCTCGGTCTTGCCGCTGTGAATGTGGTAGTGCCGGCGAGCCTCCTTCTCCCCGATGATGACGGTGTCGAAGTGCTGCTCCAGCTGGGCGAACTGCAGCTGCCCCTCGGTGATCTGGTCCACGGCGACGCGCAGCAGGCTGTTCTCGTGAAGCTGACCCAGGTAGTGGATCCCTGCAGGGACACACAGAGCGAGAGGTCAGCCAGTCCCTTTCTCAACAAGGACAGGAACCTTCATGGAGCCCACGAAAAAAACACAGAAACACGCCAATTTCGGGAAAGCGTTTCAGAAGCGATCAAGCTTACCGACGTCAAACTCAAAGCCTTTGTCCACAAAGCTGTGGCAGCAGCCCCCAGCCTGGTCGTGCTGCTCCAGGACCAGAACCCGTTTGCCCGCCTTCGCCAGGACAGCCGCTGCCGTCAGCCCTCCGATACCGCTGCCGATCACTACGGCATCGAGCTCCGCCGGCACCCGATCGGCGCTGAACCCTGGAGAGAGTTCACACAGAGCAGCGATCTCCATCTAAGAAAGATTATTAATCATCATGGCTGTTTAAATTCCTTAAAAACAACTTACCTTTCTTTTTCTCAAACGCATACTTTTTCAGAAATATCAATGAATACATCTTAAATTTTAGGCAGGCAGGATCAGATTGAAGGACCTCCAGTTTCATAAACAGAATTGACAATTTCAAAGCTTTGCTTCATTTCACAGTATGCTGCCCCTGCAGCAGCCCTGCCTGTCCTTGTGAGTTAAAAAAAAAAGAATTGATGTGGATAAATGGCAATTGAGATAGAAAGAGATACAGCACATCACAATCTCACAGAGTGATGCTGTGTGCATCAAGGCTCAAACAGACATTTTGAGAGCAGTCTTGATAGTCACAGTGCTGAAGCAGGCACAGACACCAACACCAGAAGGGATTATTCTATACCAGGCTAAAGTGATTACAGGAGATCAATACTTTCTCTAATATTGTCATATTTCTTTAAACAGCTGAATACATTTTCGGGAATACAGCGCTAGGCTCATGGTGGAGCATGAGCCAAGTTTGTTTCCTGAACAGAGCCACCTGTCCCATTCTTTCACAATGTCAAACCCTGATATTATCCAAACCAGATCCAAGGGTTCAAAATTCACAAAGTTAACTCGGAGGACTTCTTCACAACCAACACCTGAACCAGACGACACATGTGCAAATCGCATTTGAAGCCAAGAACAGGAGCCATTTCTTTACCCAAAGGGTTGTGGGAGTGTGCAACAAGCTGCCCAGGCCACACTGTTGAAGCCAATACCCTGGCTTCTTTCAGATAACAGCTAGATGAGATTCTCGTATCAATTAGCGATTAACTACCCAACGGTCTGGATGTGCTGAGTGGCTCTTCTCGGTTGTAACCGTTCTTACTAGACGTTTTATGCCGAAACCCTCCACTGCAGAATAAAAGATGAATCCCGAGTCTGTTTTCGACGCTATGTTGCTCCTTGCTGTTCAAGGACTGACTGTGAGTGAGCAGATTGGTGGCAGTGTGTATTAAAGACAGGGAATAACCTCAACAATCCTACAAGCCCTTTACTGGTCACACGTTATAATAAGACTGGAATGCACTTCTGTCTATAGCAGTACTGAAGCAATCTCCTCAGCTTGTCCTAGACAGCAGTAAATAGTCTGTCACAGTAACCTGCAGTTGAAACAGCTAAGAAAACCTTCATACTAGACTGTCAATGCCAGCTGGATGGCTGTCAGGAAAGAGGACCCAGACAGCTGTCAGGCAGCACAGGGAGAAAACGTTCCTGTGGAAACATCTGCTTTCAGAGCCAGGGAAGCTGTTAACTCACCTTGCTTGAGGACCTTGTCTCTCTGCTTCTGGTCGGTCACCAGCGGGGCCGGCGGCCTCACAGCGTCCCGGGAGAACGGGCTGGCGCTGTTGGCGAACAGGCGGGAATAAAGGGCGAATCCGAGGATCAGGCACCCGGCAGCAAACAGCAGGAGCCACATCTTCAGACAGCAACCTATCCCCACGGCGGTCTGCGGAGTCGGAGAGAAAGGGGAGGGCAGAATGATATCCGAGGCTGAGTGCCTGAGCTCTTTATTGAAGTCTTAGCCTGGGGGGTTGGGAAGCCCGGGAATTTCTGATGAACTTTTAACCTTTTATTCTCCATTAAAATTTCAACGCGCTGTCACTCAGAATGGCTCACAACTGTCGGAGAGGTGCAACCTCTCCATGAGTGCAGCTCTCCAGATAAAATCTTTAAAATTTTAAACAAGACCTAGCTGTTCCCCATTAATTCTTAAGAAGTTCAAAGCAAAGGTTGAAGAATTCAACCCAAAAAGCACCAAACACATTGCAGTATCGTCTTACTATACTGTCACAGTTTCAGTAGTGCACTTGTGATCTAGTAGTTCAGCAGTATATTTTGGGTGTTGATGTGCTTTAAAATGCTCCTCCTGCTCCTATCTTATCTTCTGACACTTTTGAACATGGAATATTTAAATCAGAATGTAAGAAACTAAAACTAAAACAGCCCCAGTGCAGAAACCACCAAATACATCAGTCTTGAGCTTTTACAGCTTTTCAGGTGTAAAACAGGTACCGATAGATACTTACTGACCGCTCAAGTGCAGGATGTTGCATGGAGTCAAAGGACAAACATCTTCTCTGATCACAGGTGGAAAAAAAAAGCAGATATATAAAACAGCATCACAAAATGCTTCCTCGATAAGCAATTCTGCTGCAGTCCAGACTAGGATGGCCCATCTCCAAGCTTGAAGGGATCCAGATGTTCAGTCCAAGTAAATCACTAATGCCCTGCTTCAGGCTGGAACTGGCTTAGCTGGACATGTTTACTAGCTGCTCTGCGACACTGGTTTAGGGCGGAACAGTGGCTCTGGATCTGCGCCTGTGGCTGGAAGGTTGCCGGTTCAAATCCCGCTGCCAGCAGAGGAATCCAACTCCGTTGGGCCCCTCCTTAACCCCATCTGCTCCAGGGGTGCTGTATAAATGGCTGACTCTGTGCTCTGTCCCCAAAGCATAAAGATAAATCCCTAACGCAAGAAATTGTATATGGCTAATAAAATTATCTTATCTATCTTAAAGCCTACAGACACTCCAGGACCTCCAGAACTGGAATTAGACCCTTCCTGGTCTGGATTACACCAGGAATACCAACTTAAGAAATACTCTATACCAGGAATGCTCAACCTGTGCTGTCTGGGGGTACACCTTGTCACAAAAAAATAAAATAAAAGCCAAGCTGAAGTGCCATGAATGCTAGCACTATACATAGCCCAAACCCAAACTGTGGCTCAGTGCTGTACAAGCAGGTTTACCTGACTATGTTACTAAATGGATATATACTTCTTAGGGGGTCTGGCTGAAGATCCCTACAGAAGTACCTTCAAAGTAGGTAGAATAACACCAGGGCCCAGATACTGCTAAGTAAACAGAGTAAACAAGCAAATGTATTCAGTGAATAATACTTTAGTGAGTCAAAAAAGTATCTGCCAATGGCCACATAACCACGTTAGGAAAACTTTACTTTTTGACAATAACTCCACTTAGCCTTTTGAAAAAGAAGGATTTAATCTATAAACAGCATCATGTTATTTTCTGTGGTAGCAGGCAAGACAGAAAATCATTGTGCACAGTTTTTTAAGGACAGATCACATCTTCCATAAATATTTTCCACCCTGCAGTTACCAGCACATGTAAGCAGAGGTTTCACACTCTATTAGGGAATTTACAGTTTCAAAGAGAGGAAAACCCGGACTTAATCATTGGAAATGAGCACATCCAGATGCAAAAACTCCAGTGTTTTTTTCCCAGGGGCAGACCTTGGGGCACGTGTACAAGTCAGAACACAGCTCCTCTATCTGCACTTTAAATAAGATAAGTGTTCAGCAGGGGCTGACAAATAAGCCATGGAAATGTCTTTAAAATAGTTCTGTGTAGTTTCTCAATCAATTCCCTTTGCCAGTAAAAACAGCCACGACTAATTGTTGTGCGACTATATGCTACTAGCAACCTCGCCAGCAGCTCCAGTGAGCAATTATCAGGAGACTAAGACTCCTGATTAAGACTAAGACTTAAGCCTTAATATAGTATTATAACAGCTACAGGTCAAGCTTCACAGAGAGTCTGGACATCGGTAATTAAATGCCCAAGCCTCTTTATATAATCTGTTTCTGCTCAAACTGCAAAAATAGTTTTATCTTTCATAATGTTGATTGTTCAGAAAAATGTCTTATTTGGTCATCCAAGTACAACAGACATGCACTTGGGAACAGACGCAAGGGAACAAAATGAGAGGTCATTCAGCCGATCCAGCCTGTTTGGCATGCCTGAAGACGGAACACCTGTGCTGCCCATAATCAGACTACGGTAGGACCCCCTAAACCTCCTAATGTGGTGTTGGTGGAACTATGCACGTAAACCCCCAGGTAGTATGGGCCTTACGCCCTACTGGATTCCTGTAACCTGTAACCTGTATAACTGTAAAACCTATAAAGATCTGAAACCAGAGGCTGGGGCAACTTTGGTGTAAACAACCATCCCACCTTGATTTGGTCCATAACCCAGTGCGCCTCACCAAACTCTCACCAAGACAGACGCAAAATGAAAAGGCCCGCAAGCATCATCGGTAATTTTACATTTTTAATATACTTTTCTTCGACATCAGAAAATGTACATAGTGTTTTTGCTTTCCTAGAACCACAGAGCTATTGCAATCAGAACACCACAACAATACTTGCTTCTAATTCTACACTCTTTTTACATTAAAAACATACAAAATCTAATAATACAAAAAATGAAATAAAAAATCAAAATTGTGAAGTAACACAAGTTAAGTAACAGGAGTAAGTGATTACAGGAAATGTGCAGTATTTGCAGCTGTAGATCATGTAGAGCATGTTTCAGTAATCCCTGGTCAACAGATATGTTCATACAACTAGGATGAAGAAGAATCATCTGGAGAGGAAAAAAACCTTTTAAAAAGTATCTTAATCTTCCAGTCAGGCTCCGTTTTGACTTGTATCTTTGCACCTGCACAGATTTCCACAACCTCAACATTTTAAAATTCAGTGGTTTCGTCTCATTTTGATAACTGCTTTTTACACACACTTAGCTCTCTTAACCCTAAAACTGACATGGTTGCAAATAAGTATTTACTCAAACAGGAACGATGCACCATGAGCCTGCTTCTGTATTGGTTTTTAGCAGGGTAAAAACAGACTGTGAATTATCAACCACTGACATGAGCTACTCATTTACCAGGTTTAAATGAGCAATTTAAAAGAAACCATATAGATCACAAGGCCAGGTGTTGAATTACTGCAGTTTGTGCACATACTAAAGACTGTTGTTATAGAGATCTTTTGGTTGCTATAAAGGGGGCACCTGGAACTCAAATTACAATGAACTAGTATGATTAATACAATAAACACAACTAAAATAAACAGATCTGTTATGGCAATACTGGATAGGCATACCATATTATGAGCTGAAGCTCACTGCTTGAGCAATCTTATTCACTAGTTACATAATAATAATAATAATAATTGCTTACACTTATATAGCGCTTTTCTGGACACTCCACTCAAAGCGCTTTACAGGTAATGGGGACTCCCCTCCACCACCACCAATACATGTTCATTATTCATTATTTGATGAAGCTAAGGTGTGTTAGCACTTATACCCAATCCATGGGTATCATAAACACTGCCCATGTAGCCATGGAGAGGTTATCTTTTAATGTTTATTCTATTATATATTACTGTAATGCTGACACAGGAGAAATAAGCCCACTCTAGCTTCTGCAGTTATCTCACAGCTTCCCCGTTTTCAAAAATCCCTACAATCACATTCCACACAATAGACCATCTAACTTACCAACTGGCGTTGAACCGGTGTCAATAATACTTAACTGTTAATTATCCACTAATAGGACCTTTTCTTGGATGATAAGAACACCAGGGAATTAAACCAAGCCAACTGCTTATCTGTTAACCTACAGGACCAGGAGACCTTTTGAAAACCAGAGAACTTGTATTGTAACCTCAGAAACACAGAGATCTAACAAAGAGAGCTGCTAAAAGTGGGGAGGTCCTTTAACACACTCCAAACCTATTACTCCCTCAGTAAACCACTTGAATTTAAATGTGGAGACAATGAATACACCTATGTTCTTCCATCAAAAGCTCTGCTTCTTATGAACATCTCATGTCTTAGGCTTCCAAGCAACTTGGCCAATAAAGGCCTTTTTCCAGAGCTCTGCAGTTCAGAGACTGCCGGCGCGACTCTAGTCTATGTCCCTAGCTGACCACGACATGGGTTCAGCTGACCATTTGTGTGTCTCTGGGGCCCGGCTAGCTTGAGAGGCAGCATGTCAGCGGGCTTGACCTCTTGACCTCTGAGCTGGCAGTGCTCTCTGAGAGCCACACTGGAGTCTTGTGTCCACTTTAGGGCTCACAGTGTGAAAAGTGTGACAACATGACTGTTCGCTCTCTGGTGGCACGCACAGCAGAGAGGGGACTCGATAAAGAATGGACGATTCCAGATGGGAGGTGGGATAGGCGGACAGGAAACGATTGTTGGAAAGAAATTACAGAGGCTTAAGAAAAATCTTCAACTTGAGCACCTACCTAACAGTGACAGGAGTCAGTATTTGTTCACTACACAGGTCTTGAACTCTGCATGGAAGGTAAAGAGTTGCTATTACTACACACACACATAAGCACACACTGCCTCTCCCACAATCTTCAAACTAACACTCACCCTGCCATTCAGGTTTCTACAGCAAGACATCTTCCTAATTATGTCATCAAAACACGGGAAACGTCAGTTGTTTTCCCAGCAGAAAAGGTCACAGTGGCAAACCAGAAAAAGATAGAAACAGCAGGACGTGTTTTGCATGTGTGAAGGAAACATTCCGCAATGAAAAGGCATTTCAGCTTCTGTTAGTGAAACCGACAGATGACGAACAGCAGTAAACGAAATTTACAGCTTTTTCCAGCCCTGTCACAGTACAAGCAATAGGAATCGTATGGTAAAACTGCACAGATCAGATACACATCCTTTGACTGGAAAACGTTGGGCGTACCCGCCATTAAACAACAGCACGGGCACTAAAGAAAGCAGTCTCTGAGGTAGGTGTGACCACCGAGAACAACAACAGCTCAAACTATTCTTAGGTATTGCCACAGTCTCATCTGAATTCATTCATTCTAACTACTTCGTAAAATGAAGGATTGCAACAAAGTCCTTACAAATAGTATACACCTTTCATTGCGGAAGATTTGTATGGTATTTTCATGGGGCTTTAGCATGCTTCTGCTTTGCATGGTTCCACCTCGCATCATGCTGTATCGAGAGTATGAATTATTTACCATGATTTTGCTCTATTTTATTGCACTTTTTTGTTCCACTGCAGAGCACAGTAAACATTTAGAGCAAGGAGGTTAAACAGAAAAACAGAGAGGGCGTTCCCACTATAAAGAAGAGTCTTGGCTAAGACAGGGTTGGGCTAACTTGGAGATATCCAGCACAGAAATCTAATGAGGAAATAATTGACAGAGCACACACACACGCGGGCACATACACGCGCTTCTTCTCATCTTACTTTTGGTTACATCTCCCACAAAGATACAGATATAGAGAACTCTGTGTTCTGTTGAAAAAGTTAAAAATACAATAGAAATGAGGTCTTAAAAAGGAAAAGTGTACAAAAGTCAAGAGGAGGCAGCTCAGAGACCAGTAGATTTGACCTCCGGCCAGTAGGGGGGGCAGTAGTTATTCTTGAGGGTGTGTGAGGCCGGGAAAACAAAGAAAAAAAACTTAAATGTTCCCAGCTTACTTCTGAACCGCGCTGACAGAAGAATTGGCAACTCTTGAAGAAGGAATTTTACGGAGCTTCTCGGCCAGTGTTCACTTGTCTTATAAGTTCATTGTCCCCGGTCACCCTTTCGAAGGAAGAATAATTTTTTGTCCTTTTTTATTTTTTTCGCCCCACTTCATGCTTAGAACCTGTTTCAGGACTGGCCCCACCTCGCCCCCACTCTGCCCCCCTTCCTCCCCGACTCTTGCAGACCCCTCGGCTGTCCTAGAAGACCCAGCTGACCGGGACCCACTGGCGCTCGGTGTTCAGTCTCTCCAGCGCTGCCCGCAGGCTGCGGAAGGCGCCCTCCAGGTTGTCGTTGACAATGGTGAGGTCAAAGTAGTGCCCATAGGCCCGCTGAATCCTCCCACTCTCATCAACCGTCCTCTTCAGTTCAGCGTCCTAGAAGCAGAGGGCAGAGACAGAATCAGGAAAGCAGCAAAGCAACACTTCTGTACCATTTCACTATGGCATTGGGACACACCTCAAGAATGACTACTGCCCCCCAATGGCTGGAGGTCAAATCTACTTGTGCCTGAGCTTCTAGCACTTTTGTCCAAATTCCCTTTTTACTAACCTTGTTTTTGTAACTTTGTCATCACTAGCACTGATAATAGGCTAGTAATAACCTGAACGTGTTGCGAGACAATTATCGTGCACTTCAAAGCACTGATAGCTTCACATAGCCTGCTCTCATTTATAACCTTCCTTGTAAGACTCACTTAGGTAGAAGGGCCCAGGGTTAATATTAGCTTGATTTTTTTTTGTGTATGATGTCAAAGTCACACTCATCCAGAGCAGATAAGTAAAATCATGCAATGATAATCAAAATAATTGAGCATATGACATGAATGCTCATGTTGTTACAAAGAGGGTTTTTGTTATCCCGGAGAGCGCTGCAGTCTGACATCCATGAAGGGTGAAAAAACTGTAATGGCTAACAAATCAGGCATTAACAGGATAATAATTCATCCTGGCAATAACTGCAGCATCCTGGGATGAAGGCATTAACGGCGTCATAAAGTGAAACATAGTTTGGTGTAATAATAAGTAATAAGGCAAAGACTGTAGCAGTTAAAGCAACCACCCTACCGTATTCCTTGCAATAAGAATAGTCTATAAAAGCCAATATCAAATCTAGCCCACTTTATTACAAATTTCCAGTCATGCATCACATTTAAGTTAATTAAACAATTGTTTTGTTTGTTTCAGAATTGCAGGCAGTTCTTGATGGGTTAATGCTCATTGAAGGGTTGAAGTTAATGAACAACTATGCCCTTTTTAGCTACTGTGTATGGCGATATTGAGCAAAACTGTGCAGTTTTAAAAGCCCATCCATCATCAGGAGATCACTTATCCCAGACAGGGCTGTGTCATTCCAAAGCCTATCCCAGAAACGGACTGAGCAGGCTAGGACTGTTTGGAAGGCAAGAGGAAACCAGGGCATTCAGGAAAATTCCAAACTCCACACAGAAGGTGCCCAACTCCTTGTGAAAGAACCCAAGAGCTGTAAGGCACCAGTTTTAATCATCATGTCATCTGACAGCCGCTGTAAAAGTCAACAGTATTAAGAATAAATATTATTCATAGTGATGGGAAAGTTACTCTTCAAAAGTAATTCATTACAGTTACCTGTGGACGGGACTACTTTTAGAAATCAACAATTAGTTGGGAGTAACTGCTTTGAACAGGTAATGTATTATCGTTTGTAGTACCAACTGTATATAAACACACTGTTGCCAATGACCCTTCAAAATGTTTTTCCAAAGATCATTAAATTAAAAACGAATCCCTTACTCAAGTCACATGTAACTAAAATAGGATTGTTTTTTAAAAGGAGGGGGGAGGGGGTTTAGGAAGGCTGGTGTCCTGGCCAAATTTCGCCCTTGGCTTTACCAGTCATGGCCTCCTAATAATCCCCATCTCTGAACTGGCTTCATCACTCTGTTCTCCTCCCCACTGAGAGCTGGTGTGTGGGGAGCGCACTGGCGCATCACCCAGGTGGGGCTGCACACTGGTGTTGGTGGAGGGGATCCCCATGACCTGTACAGGGCTTTGAGTGGAGTGTCCAGTAAAGCGCTATATGAGTGTAAGGATATTATTAATGTTAGCTTACCCCAATACTACACTGCTATCGCATCTTGGAGTAATGTAATTCAGTGTTTGTGAGAATAGATTAATTAATAATTAGTATGCGCTGCTAAAAGCCCAACCAAACTGTCTATGAGGCTCGTACTGGAGAGAGAGAGAGAGTGCTGTGACTGAGGGACGCCAAGACCTACCGTTAACTGTTTGGTTGCCACCCCGGCCTCAATGGCCGACTTGTTCATGGCTCGCAGGACCTCAAAGTCTGGCGCCTCGATGAACACCACGTAGGGCAGGAACTCGGACGTCCTGAGCACCTTCAGAGCCTGCAGAGGGCGCACAAGAACAGCTCAACGATGCTTTCCAAACCTGGGAAAGCCACTTTCAGCGGGGATGATGCTTTCTTCCTGAAAAGCCCAGAATAAAACCGGGAGAAGCCAGGCACAGTGAAGGGAGGGTAGGTTCTGGTGGGGCTGCATTCGTAAAACAAAAAACAAACAAAGCCAGCTGGGAGGCCAGGATTGGATCTGTGGGAGAACAATTGGAGAGGTCTGGCCCAGGCCTGCTGGTCCACATGCCTCCTGTTTTGCATCCCACCCCAGCACCATTACTAAATTAAACCCTTATGTGAACTAACAAGTGGCTTGATTTTTTTTCAATTCAATTCAGTTTTAATTTTACTTGCAAAATGCAATGGCAGAAAGCCCCCTAGCGTGTTCAAGAGCTGTTAAACCATTCAAATTCGGCCTGTTGTTAAATGAACGAATAAAATCTTCAATCGTGCAACCAAGAGCTCCGCTCGAACAAAACCCAGCAGCAGCAGCAGCAGGACCGGGAGCCCCTGCCCTAACAGACAGCGCCATGCGTCCTTGGGTTCATCTGGCCTGGCCAGCCCTGCCAGCTCAGTCAGCGGAAAGGTGGGAGGTGATGGGTGTGGAGGCGGAGGGCGGAGGGCGGGGGTGGGTGCAGACCTGGGGGTTGACGTCCAAGGCGCAGACCTTGCCGGCCTCGATCACCTCGTGGATGGAGCTGATCTTGGTGCCGTACAGGTTGCCGTCGTACTCGCCGTGCTCCAGGTAGCGCCCGCTCTTGATGTCCTGCTCCATCTCCGCGCGCCCCACAAATGAGTACATCTGGCCGTCCTTCTCGTCCTCCTTGGGCTTCCTGCACGTGTCTGGGGGGGGGTGGGGGGGGACAAGGTCACCGCCAGGCCGAAGGGACGCTGGCGCTCCGGGACCCCGGCCATGCTGATCCGGACACCCATGACTCTGAGCGAAGACACGCTTCCCGTTTCTACTCAAACAGCCGTGCTATCCCAGCTTTCCCCTTATCAGCAAAGCTCCATATTGGCCACACAGTAACAGAGCTCTCTTCGCTCACTGAGGTCAAGTGCACGCCATGCAAACTGACTTCCTTAAAGGATCTGTGCTGCAGATGGACACAGCAATGGCTCAAGGACATTGTACAGCGCCGATTACACACTGACTTCGCTCCCTTCGAAGCCCCTGCTGTGTTGAAACTGCACAGGACAAACAACCGCGCAGCTTAAGATCTCGTTCGGACTGAATCGGCACACAGCCCCGCATGCTGGAACTGATTTGTGGTTGGATGTGCACATCTGTACCAATTCGGGCACTGCGTCAAGGAAATGTGGTAAGCAGCAGACACCACATGTCTGATACCATTCACAAGGCAAACTGTTGACAAGCAGAGGGGTTGTTGCACTAGTGCTCTGTGTTAAACCCTCTTTTTTAATGGGTAAAACCTACAGGAATTAGGAATATAGAACAACTGAAAACCATATATCTCTTGCACATTGCTCTGGTTCATGCAGTACGGATCTTCATAGTTTGCCTTGCAAAATCTTAAAACGATTAATCTTTAAAAAAATTGCAGATCTTTAAAAACAAATCACAGGGGTCCACTGATATTGTATTGTTAATGTGGAAATGCTCGACTGTGGTAGTGTATTTCTTTCACTCCCACTCTGTGAGGGCTGAACACAGGAGACGATCCCCTTGTTCAGAGAGTGCTTTCCAGCTGCTCCCAGCCTCTCCGAACAGCCTGGGTCCCGACTGCGCCGTACTCACAGGGGATAGTGGTGCCGTAGCGTGCCGGGTCCGAGAGCATCAGCTTGTTCTTCAGACTGCGGCGGCCCACGCCCTGCGCCCCGATCAGAACCAGCGTCTTCCTGCGGAAGGGAGGCACCTTGGCCACCTCCTCGTAGATGAGCAGCTCGTGGCGATCGAACTCTGCAGAGGCCAGGGGTCAGAGGTCAAGACAAGACACCTGGGAAATTCCATTCACAGACAAAAAGAAGCCATGCACTTCATGATACAGACCATCCTGAATGCTTACAAATTCACTACAGCCTTCATCAGGAATGAATAACCCTGCAAAGCTTGCAACAGCTGCAGTGGGGTTGCTGCAATACTGAATGAAAAGATGTCTGATAAAATATTTCTGCTTTCCGTTGTGTGAAAGAACCTTATCGCTAGAAACTGTGAAATGCAGCAAAGTGAAAACTATGTTAAAATTTATTTTACTGCCGTTATCATCTAATCTGCCATGGTAGTTTTTTCTTATTTTAATAGACATGTCCTGAACAGAAAAGAACAGAAGGGATCGCTCTGTGCCCCTCCAGCACTGCTGCCTGTGTCGGCAGGCACAGCGCGACTCTACCTGCGTTCTTCGTCGTCAGGTACATCATCTTCTTCTTCCTCTTCCCGCTGATCCCTCCGCACAGCGCCCCTGTTCGGGCAGAAACCGCGAGAGAAACGCCAACGTCAGACGTTAAAGACCAGCAGGCACAGACCCCCCTCCCATCCCAAACCCGCTCTCTTCAATAAGAGACAAAACAGACAAGCTGGCACTGGGACAGTCCTGGACAACAGCTCACCAGCGGGCAGCGCTGCGCAGAGGACGTATCAGGTGAACGACGGATCACAGATCACAGCTCTCAACTCACTTTCGATCGGTGCCAGCCCTGGTTTCCTGAGGACTAGGCAAGATCTTGGGAAGGGGTTCCTCCAGATCATGATTTGCTCATACACTACTATTATCAGTTCTCAGCACAACCTTATTTTATTTTATTTAGAACAATTAAATCAATGAACTATAGAACTAGGAAACGCATTAACCAGGTTTTCAGCCAGGTGACCCACACAGCATGGGTACAATTGCGGGAAACGTGATAACTTCTAGTAAAACGCCTCCAGCAGGCTACGTGTCCAGCCTGAAAATGTGGCCTATCGACCGAATATCTACCAAATGGAATACAAACGTTATTGCAGTGACTCTCAGTGGCTTTCCTCCACTGCGACATTGCTTACCCTGCTCTTCTTTCCTGCGCTTCAGAATATTACGTACACGATCACGAATGGTCAGGTTTTGATCTGGCTTCCATTAGGATAATCCACAGCAGCAACAGAGAGAGCTGCTACAGTGAATTCTTCACTCAGTTGTTTGAAGGTGCAGATTAAAAATGCCAAGCTCCACATTGAGGGGGGCCCCCTGGTGGTCTCGGGGCCCTAGGCAGGTGCCTAGTTCGCCTACAGTATGCCAGGGGCCGGCCCTGCTCTCAATTGACCCACTTCCAGACACCCAGTGATTGATGAGCACTGTACTTCCATCATCTTACAGCCTCAGTACTCTGACTCGTTCATCCTCTTAAGAGCTTAATTCCTCCTCCTGCATACTAGCTCTGAGGCTAAGGATCTGTGCCTGTGGCTGGAAGGTTGCTGGTTCGTATCCCGCAGCCGACAGAAGAATCCTACTCCACTGGGCCCCTGAGCAAGGCCCTTAAACCCAACTGCTCCAGGGGTGCAGTATAAATGGCCGCCCCTGCGCTCTGACCCCAAGCTTCTCTCCCTGTCTGTGTGTCTCATGGAGAGCAAGCTGGGGTCTGTGAAAAGACAAATTCCTAATACAAGAAATTGTATATGGTCAAAAAAGTGATCTTAATCTTAATTTGCCTGTGCTTTTTGTTTTACAGGACAGGAATCGGATGCAAATCAGCATCTAGGCCATACTGGGCCAGAACATCTGCTGAATCATTCCTTGTCCAGTAAATACTATTACAAATCTGACATTTGAAAAGTTTTACATATTCTTATTCTTCTTCTTTGAATCTTGATCTTTACGCTGCTTCTTGGGTTGTAGTTGACAGGTTCCTCCATTAAAATTTTCAGTTTGTCAAGGCAGCCACTAGATGGCAGTATCTTTCTGGGGCTTCAGCCAACGAAGAGACAAGGAACCGAAAATTCCCATCACACCACAGGCCCAGCTGCTGCGCCAATGTGCGAGACAAGATAAGGCTTTGAAGAAACCCGTTTGAAGTCTCAAAACAATCAGCATGAAAGGAGACTTAATGGTGGGTGAAAACAAACAGGTAGACAAGTAGGAGCTACAGCAGCAGGCTTTAATTTCCTATATAAAATACATATTTCAACATAGCGGTCCGAACGTCATTTACCCTTTTGATTGGCACCTAATGAACCCTAATGTTAGGCAGCGAAGGTCAAGGATTTATTCGTGACCCCATATTCACTTAAACACGTGCCCTAATCTTTCTTTCCATCCATTCAATCGGCGTGAATGGGAACAGGGAAGACCGATCGGAAAGCTCTGGGTCATACAAGGAATCTCCACGCTGATTCAAAGTGGACAGTTTCCGAGATGGGCAAGGCACCTTCCATTCCTGTCATGCAGTGGGAGACACAAGACGGCTCGTGCAGAATTTGGTTACCAATGGCACACCGGAAACCGCCCCCGGCTAACAGACTCCTGACTTGAACGCCGTGGCTGCTTCTCCAGTATTTTGGGCAACACTTTATTTTTGAGACCTGGTAATAATAAGACCTCCAGCAAGCATCAGCTACTGGTTGGGAACTCCAGTGAGAGGTGCCTGAAGCGGACAGAAATAAGGTTAATAAAATACCTGAGGCGCCGAATTTCAGTGAACACAGCTGCAATGATCGACACGTTTCCTGAATTTCTGGAGTTGATTTGACTTCTGCTGCACACACGAACAGCCCCTTTTGGATAAAGTAGCTTGGACTGCCAGATGCCCAATCACAGAAAGCTGCAGTGAGTGTTGCCGTCTAATTATTTTAAGAGATTTCTTTGTCCTGGTGGCAGCAAGGTTACCGACAGGGATAAAAACATAACCCTGCAAGAGTTCACCAGTGCACCTTCAATCACACAGCGTACAGCTCTGCACATTAGTGTTCTGGGAAGTGATTAGGATTTCAGAAGCTACAGTACATCTGTAAGCCTAGGAAAACCATTACCAAAACCCTAACAACAGCAGAAAGCCTGATTCTCACAAAAAGCAGTTGGAATTGTACTTCTTCCACATGGATGCTACACTTAGAAAGCCAAAATGTTCATTGTTTTGCCCACTTCTTGCAATAAGTACATTGATATATCTGATGCTTGGCCGCTTTAATGCAAACACAGTATAAATGCAAGGGTGGGGTAGCAGAGGAACAGGCAAGGGCTCGTACCTGCTGCAGCCAGCTCCAGGTCCCTCTTGACGAAGGCCTTTCTCTTCTCCTCTAGGAGCTGGCTGGGAATGAGGCCTGCACTTCCCCCTTCCACATGGCACGCCTGGCCGGGGAGAGAAAGCACAGGAATTCTCATGGCCGGGACAAATCTATAAAATATGTCATCAGCCACATCACCCTGCAAATCATAGTTGACAACCCACTGAACCTCAGCAGTGGTGTGAGCCTGCTCAGTACCTGGATGGGAGACCTCCTGGGAAAAACAAAGGTTGCTGCTGAAAGAGGTGTTAGTGGGGCCAGTAGGGGGCGCTCAACCTGTGGACTGTGTGGGTCCTAATGGCCCACTATAGTGACAGGGACACTAGATAATAAAAAGGCACCATTCTTCAGATGAGACCTGAAACTGAGGTCCTGGCTCTCCATAGTCATTAAAAATCCCAGGTCGTTTCCCAAAAAGAGTAGGGGTATTACCCCGGCGTCCTGGCCAAATTTCCCCATTGGCCCTTACCAATCATGGCCTCCTAATGATCCCCATCTATGAACTGGCTTCATCACTCTGCTCTCCTCCCCACTGATAGCTGGTGTGTGGTGAGCGCACTGGTGCATCATCCAGGTAGGGCTGCACACTGGTGGTGGTGGAGGAGAGTCCCCATTACCAGTAAAGCACTATATAAGTTTTAGGATATTATTATTATTAAAACAAAAGTGTTCCTTTTTATTTAGATATTTAGTTTGTGAATATTTTGCACAGAGGTTTGCGAGAGAATGGGTTATTCTTACAAGAGTGCCCTGCTCCTGCTGCAGTTCCTACCTGCCACCAGTTGGGGTCCTCCTGATTTACGATCTGCAGGATGTCGCCGCTGCCGAACTTCAGCCCCGCCTCCTTGCAGGGAATCAGGTTGTCGTGGGCGGGGTCATAGTCAAAGTGACATTTCACAAACACCTAGGGAGGCGGAACACAGGTCTGGGTCACCAAGGCAACCGTCTCCAGAGTGCCACGTGAAACCAGGCCTTACTGAAATTATGGAAAGAAAAGGCCTTGTTGCATTTTTTAATCCCTTAAATTCTTCCTCATTTAACAAAGAATTTAGTGTCTGGTGTCCCAATATATTCAATTCGTATTCACTGGGTGTTGCCCATTACACCTCAGAAGTGCAGGCCTTTACGTTGTCACACTTAGCTGAGCTGCAACATAGAATCACTATGAGACCTTCGGGTGAAGTGGTAAGGTAATGTCACCCGTTTCTTCCCCAAGGCCATGCTGTGTACCAGAGGCGGCCTGTCTGGGAACAGGATTCAGCCCAAAATTGCCAGAGACAAAAAGCAGGCCTGCAGAACTACTTTCCAGTACGGAAATGACAAATCAGCTGAAACAACAGTCTTCACTTTCACTTCGAACAACCGGCAGTCAGACTCGTAACTCGCCAACTTAAGGCCCTTATTGCACTTAAATGCTTTCTGGCTTTGAATGACAGCGTCAAATTGAAGTGGAAAGCTGAACAAAGAGTGTGGCAGCATTTGTCACGGAAAAAAAAAAGAACCCGGCTAGGTGTAACATTTATATGCATGTTTAATATTTTAACTCCACTTGAGCGCTACGGGGCTTGAAACTGAATAATTATAAACCCGGCTGCCAGCGTCTGAATACTTCACAAGAATATGAAAGACGTGAGGAATTCGAAATAACTTGTTTGGCATAAAGCACGCAAGTCTCCTTTTGGGAGAACAAATACTGCAACTGGGAGACTCCTGGGACCACGGCCTCGTCGCTAGAGCCCTGCAGGAGTCGTGTCAAAGTTCTCCAGTTCTTTGCGCTAGGTTTCAAATTCTACACTATCCCCTGCCCATGACGAGGTAGTAAGACTGGGCTTTGAGAGAGACTGGAAGCCTTTTAAAAGCCTACCCAGTGGCCCAGGCGAGAGGCCGATTACACTTAAGGGCTGATCCTAATCGTTCCTCTCCCTCATGTGGGATCTCACTCTCTCTTGGTGCCAATTACCCAATTAAGACAGGTGACTCTCATTTTAACCCACTTCTCTCTTAATCCTCTTTTCTCTCAAAGCCACCTCTTACAGCCTCATGCCCTCTAAAAGGCTAACGTAAAATCCTACTCTGATCATCTGGATGTTTTACCAGGAGACAGGACAGGGTATAAAAGCCCATGCATATTCATGCATGTCGAACTGAAGCTCTGTGCTTTGTACAGAAGACCCCTTGCGTTTAGCTATCCTCTCCATTCACATTGAAATACTCAATACACCAGGCTTAAGATTTTTTGAGGACCCTGTTAAAAGGCATCCCAAAGTTCCCAGGTCCTGGATTTCCACACTTATTATGCTCCAGACAGCTTGATGGTGACATCAATCCACACTCAGCCACTGGCTTCAACTCCATGAATGGGGTGGAGTGGTGGCTCTGTGGCTCAGGATCTGTGCCTGTGGCTGGAAGGTTGCCGGTTCAAATCCCGCAGCCGGCAGAGGAATCCTACTCCGTTGGGCCCCTGAGCAAGGCCCTTAACCCCAAATGCTCCAGGGGCAGTACAATGGCAGACCCTGCGCTCTGACCCCAGGCTCTCTCCCTATCTGTGTGTCTCATGGAGAGCAAGCTGGGGTATGTGAAAAGATAATTCCTGATGCAAGAAATTGTAAAGGGTTAATTAAGTGATGTTATTTATTATTATATGACCTCTTTCGGAGCTTGACCTCTGACTCTTTGCTAAGAACCTAGGATGTGATGCCCTTGTGCTCCCAGGCATGCAGGAATCTGGGCAATGTTTATTTGACAAAACAAAGGGCAAAATAGCGTGAAGTAACGAGCTTGGGGGAAGGTATCCATGACAACGACAGCGCTGTGCATCACACTCTGAAGGAGAGGAAACGTGCTGCACTCTGAAGGGCACCGTGCTCGAGTCAGAAGAAGAGCAGCCTTGCGCTGGCATGACAGCTGAGCACCTCGCACACACTGGCCCCTTGCCTTCTGCCAGGCAGCGGGCAACTGAGCCTGTCCACACCGGCTGAGCTGGCACGGCTGACAGCTCGTTCCTGCAGCTTAACACGCGCAGATGTGATCCACTGCACCAGGGCAAAGCTAACATGCTGTGCCCTTTCTGTACTCTGACACTGGGGTACAAGAAGGAGTTTTTCACAATCCATATGGACAGAAACAGATTGATCACGCATGGCAATTCTTCTAGCTCTGAATGTGTGGACCTTTCCTAATATTGTTTTCTGATTTCTTTTCTCTCATTAGCAATTCCATGCATGTGTCTATTTGATATTACCAAATAAATTATTTCCCCCAGGCATTTAATTGCTCCAGCAAAAAAAAAAAAGCAGCCTGCATATTTCTGTGCAGTAGAATAAGTGACACCCAGGAGCAGGGGGCTGTGTGTGAAGGCATGAACTGTACCACCCAGCTGTCACCCTGAAAGATCTACAGCTGTGGGCTGAACTAAACAGGCAGTTTCCATGCATCCCCCCCCCAAAGCAATCGCTCGGAGACAGCGGCCTGCGTGCTCGTGCTGAAAAGGTAACGTGTCTTTTCCTTGAAATTCCCACAACTGCCACGATTACATCATGAGCATCTTGTAGCCCCGGTCCCTCCTTATAATATTTCTAGGAATGACAGCACTAATGGGAAATGGCTGTATAATGAAAAATCTATGATGGGCTCATTCTCAATTATTCTATGGCCCTGTCATCCTTTCATTCAAGTCTAAACAGCCTTAAAGGGATGATAGGAGGTGGATTGATTCCTCTCTCCAGTCATCTGTCGTGGAAGTCCTGCTGGTCAGCAGCCACCCCTTGTTGGCAGGCATCAATGCCACAGTTTTAAGACAAGAACTAGTTACTAGTTACAGCTCCAAGTCATTTCAATTCATTTCCCAGGCAGATATGGCAGGTTTGGGAGCTAATGTAAATGTCACAGGCAACTCAGTTCCAATTAACGAGCCCTGTGGCAAGGCCCGAGTGCGGTGGAGGGCGTAATTAGCTTGACAGCTATCCCCCTGCCTCAGCTGCAGAGCAGGAGCTGAAGGGCTCTGCTAACAAATCTACCCCAAGCCCCTTTTCACTGGGGCGTCTCTAAAGGGGAATTTTGTACAGCTGTTGGGAAAACGTGTGCTGTAACTTTAAAACACTGGCTCACACAGTCCACCAGATAGCTTTATCTTTACAGACCCGACTACTCTCTTGAAGATTTTGCATAGCAAGCTTTGCCTCTATTTTTGTAGTATTCCTATACCTAAATCCTGCATTTACTTAACTTTGTCATGCTTTTACAAGGATTACACTGTGCTTATTGTACTTTTCATTTGCTTTCTTAGTAGATAATCTCAACCAGGATGCCCTACAATATTAAAAAAATAATCACTAAGTTGAAATACAAGGAACAATTGTGCAAGTATAATATAGCTAAAAGATCAGTTACACAGTGGTTTATTAGAGTAAACATTTGAGGATCCTTTTAGCTTTAATTTGTGCTTTAAATTGGAACCGGGCGATGCACCTACAGCACAGAAAATCTTTTTTAAGAAAGAAATCAATATCTGATTCAGGCACAACCTGAAACACAAGTCTACAGGGCTATTCTCAAAAAACAGTCTTTTTTTTTCCAGGTTAAGAGAACTATAATGCAGGTCCTGGCACTCTGAAATTAATTTCGAATTTCGTCTCTAGCAGAATGATGTGCAGAACCTAGCCAGTGAAGAGCACCTGCTTTGAAGACTGCCACAGATGTCTCTAGGCAAATGGCATTTCCTGCAATCACAGCCTCATAATCAAAGAGGTCTAGTCTCCTGTCCATTTCAAACACGGATGATTAGATTCAAACTCATAAGGTTTGTATTTTTTCAGCTGCTAATTCAGATCTCATTGAAGCCTCTGCAGTCGTGTCTGGTACAATTGTTGCCAGAGTTGCCAAATCTGGACTCGTTCTAGTTTACCAGTGGCCTAAGCTGATGGGACGTAGGTACCAGAATATCAGCTCCCATGTGAAATAAATCTCATCTTGCCATGTGTAGTAGCAAGGAGGGTTAAAATGGCATGACAGCACTCGGCACAGTGAGATCTGAAGAAATTGGCTGATATCAGCTACCCTGCAATTACAGACTGGTGAGCGTCATTCGATTCTTCCAGTTGTTCAGGCAGAGCTGTGGTGTTTGTGAAAAGAAAGGCACACAACAGCTTTTAAACTGACAGACAGCTGAAAGGCCAGAACTAAGAAATAAGAATACATGAAACACGCACTGATCCTTTCTGGAGTTCAGTGCTAAAGGTCCAATAGAGCAACTTTATAAACCTGCATCTGACAGGCCACTGATGGCCGTTTTCAAACTGTTCCATTTTCACGCAATGTCCTTCACACAATCACAGGGCAGTCCGGCGGATTTTATTTCAAATCATTAACATGGGATGCGACTTGGGCTTCTCCTTTTAGAGAGAAATAGCCTGGACGATTTCGACTCAACAGCACCCATTTTGGAAAAAGGGATTTGTCCAGACCAAGTCTTGAACAGCTGCTGCCGCTAGGTCAGTGGGCAGATGCCAAAAAGAAATGGGTTATTCCAAATAAAAGAGGCTTGTCATTTGTGGGAGAGCAGGAGTTTTGATTTAATCTTTGCCTTGTATTTAAATACAAAATCATCACCAATTCTGAATCACAAATCTACTCCTTTTATGTCTTTTTCCACACCTATACTGTCCCTGGCTTCAGTCAATAGTTCGATTTAAAAAAGCCTTTTAGACAACAGACAGTGTGTACGTGTGTGTGTGTACGTGCATGCGTGCGTGCCATCAGCAGGCTCGGCGGTGTGTGTGTGTGTGTGTGTGTGTGTGTGCCAGCAGCGGGCACGGCGGTGTGTGTGTGTGTGCGTGTGCGCGCACACGCACGCGTGCATGCGTGCGTGCCAGCAGCGGGCACGGTGGTGTGTGTGTGAGTGCTGGCAGCGGGCACGGCGGTGTGTGTGTGTGTGTGTGCCAGCAGCGGGCACGGCGGTATGGGTGTGTACACACGGAGGGGCGCCCCCCTGAGACTGCGGGCTGACCTGGCGCGGCGGGTGGGGCTCCTGGTAGCTGGGCAGGATCTTGAGCACCACGCTGCCGCTGGCCTCCTTCAGCATCTCCTGCAGCACCTTGGGGTCGTTGCCCACCTCCTTGCCGTTCACCTCCTTGATGATGTCGCCCACGTGCAGCAGGCCCTGCTGGTCGATCATGCCTCCGTGCAGAATCCGCGCGATCACCAGCTCGCCGCTCTCCACGCGGAACGTCACGCCCTGCCACGGGGAAACCACACGCTCACATCGCGGCAGCAAAACCCCCCCCCACCACCGGGGCACTGATGACCAAGCACACGCATCACTTCCTGCCACGCACCACTTGTGTCGTTACATCATCTTTCTAGAGCTAATGAGTATTCAATCGACTCTGAAGGAGAGGCATCTTTGACAGAGCACCTACTTCAACAATCAATATTTATCACACTCCAAGAAAACAATGAACTGTGCCTGCTGAAAGACTCAACCTCAAAACATATACTTAATAATAATAATAATAATAATAATAATAATAATTCCTTACACATAAATAGCACTTTTCTGGACACTCCACTCAAAGCGCTTTACAGGTAATGGGGATCCCCTCCACCACCACCAGTGTGCAGCCCCACCTGGATGATGCACCAGTACTCCCCCCCCCACACACCAGCTCTCAGTGGGGAGGAGAACAGAGTGATGGAGCAAGTTCAGAGATGGGGATTATTAGGAGGCCATGAGTGGTAAAGGCCAGGGGGAAATTTGGTCTTTCACTTCCGCTGTGGTTTTTACAGGGCCTTGCTGTGGTTCACTGTGATCTTAGCCTGCCTTCACTGTGTTTTACGATACTAGACCATGGGAACACCACAGTGTATTTCTCAAAACCCAATGGTCACATTGAGACTAACACAGCCTTTTCCTTTGAAACATCAGAAATGACAACTATGTTTAGATTATATACCAACCCAACATGGAATCTCTAATTGGGGCTTCATATCTCGACTCGCAGTGAAGACCCTGGCACCCCTGTGTGAAGAAAGAGGAAGTGCAGATACGCTCCTCTGGCCTGCCCCCTCACTGAGCCAATCACCGTTCGACTGTCTACAACCCCTGCTGCGACGAAGAGGAAGATCCTCCGCACAAACTGGAGGAAAGGCGATGGAGGAAAGGAGGAAACCCTTTCACCCTAGAGCTGCAGGAATTGATATGCATTTCCCATGAAGTCCTATGACAACACTCACTCTTTCTTTATACCAAGTGAATTTCCAAACCAACAAGGCTAGATTATCAAAGGGTGTTTTTTTCCCTAAATAACATCTTAAATTTGAACCATCACATTTTGTAAAGAAAATGAAGTGAAAGGAATCAACACAGAGGACCCCCACTGCTGAAGACAAAGGAATATGAAACGATAGGCCAGGTTATATGTAGCAGGGGCTGTGGATCTGTAAGTGCAGATTCCTTCAGCCATGTCGTACCACTGTGCAGAATGACAAGCAGAATTATGGCATGCTTCCACTTCATTCAGCACTTACTCTCTAGAGTGCCAGGCCTACCCCCTGGTCCGAGTCCTGACCTTAATGCCAAGTTACCAGTGCTTCCTTACTCCCTCTGCCAGCTCTGCTCAGAGACAGATGGTGCCCTCCCCTACAAGTCTTGTAGGGCAATAGCAGAGCATATAGCATTGAGGGCAGGACGAGGAAAAAGTGCTGCTATTTTTGGCCAAAGGCTATCGATCAGTAGTAATAAATTATTTTAGTAAATTGAAAAAGGAGCAAACCCTGTGCTGGTGACAGGACAATCTAATTTGAGGGATACACCTGTGCGGCTGTGTTAATACTTCCGGGATCTTTTGCTTCATTTATTTTGATATTCTGATATGTCAGCTTTAAGGGCTAAGCTGTAAGGTGAAGATATATTAACCACAGCTCTTTTCAGAAAAAAACATCCCAAAAGCAAGCGCGTTAACAGCAGGGCACTGTACAGTCAGGCGTGACATTGTGCAATTCTTGCGTCATTCCATCAAATTTCCTATATTGAACGGCTTTTATTATACTGTACATGCATCTCTGTGGGCAGTTTTTCTCAAGAGAGTTTTGCTAGTATTAACAACCGCTCTGGAGAAGATGGAGAGAGAGAGATTCGTTAAGCGCATAAAAAATAATTAAAGTAGTGACTTCAATTATCCCAGGCATGCAATCAAAGATCTCTAGCTCACAGCATATTCACAATTAAGCCATAATTCACAGAGACGTGCAGCCGTTTCACCATCTTCTGAGCGCATTTTTTCAGGAGAAAGGAGAACGACACTGCTTTATTTATTTTCATTGGGACGTTTTTTGTCATCTACAGCCTCGTTATGGAAAGGTTCGCTCACCAAGAGTTATCTTACCCATCAAGGGTAATAAAGTAGGAGATCACTGCCTTGTATATTATATTATTCTAATATTAAACATTGTAATATTATTTATTCTAAATATTCAGAGAAACTAGGCGCATTGGGGGTGGGCTTTATCCAACATACTGTATATCCTTTCAAAAAAATCCCAATCTCCCTTGGCGCTCCAATTGCTTACCAGATGTTCGCCAGCAACCTTCCGGATTCCCACCATCCGCACGGCATCGGGCGGCACAGGCTGGTTATTCAGGGCGGCGTCCATGAAGGCACAGGGGCTGGGAGGGGGCGTCTCGAAGCTCTTGGAGGCCACCGAATCGTGCGTCTCCAGGAGGGACTGTCAACCAATCACAGGGCGCACAGGGCGGGGACACCGCGTCAGAACAGGAAGTGGGCTCCAAGCCAAGCGGCAGACGGGACACTCGATTTCAACGGCTTTGACATATTTGGGAGCGGAGGGAAGGAAAAGGGAAGGCCAGCGCTTTGCTTTGCAGAAATACGAATTCTTCAATACCGCTTTTTGCTTTACACTGCGTGTTCTAGCCGATATCCCTGCTAGCCAGGATTAAAGTGTACAAAACTTTAGAGCAGCATGCAGAGATATCAAATCCCAGCACGGACAGGAAATGTCCTAATTTTCAGAGGCTTTCCATATACGCCTATAGGAATCTGACTCTGGCCTGGGGTCGATACTCCTGCCCTGGTTTGAGTGCATCTTAAAACAGACACCTGCTGCCTCAGGAAGAACATCAACAGGAACAGCCGCTGGTGGAAATATTTTATACGATTCCAATACGTTTGGTAATGGTCACTCAAAAACACCCATGCATGGTAATAACGCATTTCTAACACTGCTAGAAATCAGGACACTGTCAGGGATGAATCCTGTGTGTGTCTTCCCCAGAGATCTCTGGAAACGGCCTTATTCATCCCCAATTAAGCCCACCGCAAATGCTCATTGCTTCCTTGCACGGCTACCTGAAAGTGTGGCTCCTTAAGGATGCGGGCCAGCTCGGCAGCAGAGGAGTTCTGGTCCACCAGTGGAGAGAGGTCCCGCAGGATCTCCTGGACCAGCTCCAGGTTATTGTCCCGCACTGCTTCCAGCTTGGTCTCCTCCAGCTTCTCGTGGGCCTGGAGAAGGGAAGTGCGGAGATGATCAGCAACGCCACCGGAAATGCACCACCACTCCAGCTCAGTTCTCCCTCCGCTGGCGCGAACCCTGAAGCACCTGACCCTCGTCGCTGGAGCTGAAGAGCCCCAGACCTACAGGATGAAGCCAACTGCCTGGAATCCTTCAAGAAACAGCTGGATGGAATCCTTGGACAAAGAAACATGCCTGGTTAAATGACCACCACTCATCCAGAGCCTTCCTGTCCACTTAATAAGAAAAAGTCCTTACACTTATATAGAGCTTTTCTGGACACTCCACTCAAAGCGCTTTACAGGTAATGGGGTTCCCCTCCACCACCACCAGTGTGTAACCCCACCTGGATGATGCACCAGTCCGCTCCCCACACACCAGCTCTCAGTGGGGAGGAGAGCAGAGTGATGAAGCCAGTTCAGAGAGATGGGGATTATTAGGTGGACTTGATTGGTAAAGGCCAGGGGGAAATTTTGCCAGGACTCCAGGATAACACCCCTACTATTTTTGAGAAACGCCCTGGAATTTTTAATGATCACAGAGAGTCAGGAGCTCCATTTTACTGTCCCCGACACTATACTGGGGCATTAGGACCCACACAGACCACAAGGTGAGCGCCCCCTGCTGGTCCCACTAACACCTCTGCCAGCAGCAACCTTAGCTATCCCAGGAGGTCTCCCATCCAGGTACAGACCAGGCTCACACCTGCTGAGCTTCAGTGGGCTGCCAGTTGCAAGTTGCGGGGCAATATGGCTGCTGACCACATCTTAAAGCAAAACTGAGAAACCTGAAACTGTAAATTGCTAGATATCAATAATTTAATAACAAATATTAGTTTGGTAATTGGTTGTTTGCACAAATTCAGTAAGAAGATATCCTGCTGTACAAATTTTCAGATACTTAAAAAGCTAAAAATAAGATTTTATGTAATATTTTATGTGAACAGCTGTCAGAGCTCTAGCGATGAAAGTGGAATGTTTTTCTTTCAGAGTTCTAAAGGTGTTTCGGTGATTTCATAATGTTCCAACAGAACAAGGAGATCAAAGTAAATTTCACTTTTTGTATTCACAAAAAAAGGAATTTCTGGAAATCATTAATTCCTCCTCTTTAGGGAAAAATGCATTTTTCATTTTTATAAATAATCCAAAATCTCAGAATGCAGAAAAACTCCACATGAGTGCAGAACTGTGAATCTACTGGGGCAGCTGACAGTTTTCTGCATTCAGATTTGGACTATTCTGGACTATTCTGCTGTCGACATGATATTGAGAAGAGCTTTATTCAAAAGAACCTCACAGGCTCAGCCAGGCTATTAGCCTCCTCAACTCTGGCAGCATTTTGCCGTTTGTTGATTTAAAGAAAATAGCTACTGCACTCTGGGAATCAAATCATTTCAGATTACAATTCCAGCCAAGTCTGTACATTTGAGAATTAGTGAATGCGCAAAGGAATCATCAGTTGACACCAAATACTCTGCCTGTCACAGAGAAATCTGTTCTAAGCTTGCCTCCATCAAAACCCTAAAGCGAGGCAGCTCTT
The DNA here is from genome assembly GCF_055471065.1 of Atractosteus spatula. NCBI lineage: Eukaryota > Metazoa > Chordata > Actinopteri > Semionotiformes > Lepisosteidae > Atractosteus > Atractosteus spatula. Next base: position 7,863,473 of record NC_142731.1, on the reverse strand, counting down.
CAAGTGCTCAATTATGAGTGTGCTGAGAAAAGAGCCCACTCCACAGACACTCAGGACAGACTGTTGTTAAAACAAACTGTCTGAGAGAAAGTGCCTATTAGCTGCATAACTTATTCATTTCATCTCGGAGCAGAGGAGTTTAGAAAAAAAATAAGAATGGTTACAAATGAGAGAAAGCCACTTAGCTCATCTGGCCCCGTCAGCCAGTTAAGTAGCGAACTGATTCAAAGATTTCCCACAACTGTTAATAAGGAAATAAGGAAAATAAGGCTAAGGAATTGGTTTCAGCAACATGGCTGGGTGGCTTGTTCCACGCTCCCACAAGCCTTCATGTAAAGAAGCACCTCCCATTCTTGGTTTTAAATGCACTTCCTGTCCTTTCCACTTACAGTATGTCTTTTGGAGCGTATCTCACTGTTTCTTATGAAGAAGCCTGCTGTCTTGATGCCTTTGAGGGTCGATGGTGAACGCAGATGCTAGTAACTCTTCAGACCTATTGCCTAGAGGAAAGGCTTCAACCTCTCATTGGCCAGGAGGTCTGCAGCCTCCTCAGTGTGCTGGAGAAGGTCAGACTACTGGCTCATTCGGATTAGAACAATACTGCACTGCATGGCTGTGGCAACCCCTGTTAAATGGCATGCTGTCCATTTTAGATGCAGTGTCTGTGGAGCAGAAGCCAATATTAGCAAGAATGTCGGTAAATGACATTTCCAAAAAAGATAGAAATTAATAAGATGCTGCCCAGCAAGAATCAGTCAAGAGTGATAAAATAGTAGGACACGCACTCTCTAATCCGTAACCATTTATCACACACTGGCCAGGTCTGGGCAAGAAAAGGCCGGTCCGGATGAAGGCGTTTTAGTGCAGAGACACTGACAGCGTATAATAAGTTAAAATATTTGTCCAAACACACCGACAGATTTCTAAGCAGATGTCCATAAGCCAGCACAGAACTGCGATCCCCTTGGTGAATATAATTTCCTGTAATCCCCCCCCCACCCCCCCGCTTTGTCCAGCCAGGGGCTACAAACAAGGCCGAAAGTAGCCAAGCTGGAACACTAGCATGACGACAGCTGCGCGTCCCAACAGGAACAGCAGGGCTGAGAGCCAGTGGGCAGCCAGTGGGCAGCCAGCGACAGACCTGTGGCACTGTCCAGCTGCTGGGGGGGGGTACTCGCCGGCCCTCACCGCCTCACGCCGCGCCAGCCAGAGGGACAGGGGCAGGAGAAAATAGAGCCACCGCTTATAAAACAGCCCCCCTCCTCCCAGGAGACTGAAGAGCTCTTAACCAGGAGCTTGTGTTTAGGACACAAGTGTTCAAAATCACACAGGCGGTGGAGCCCGCTGACAGCAAATCAATAGCACAGAAAGATGCCAAAATCCATCCGCAAGGACATTAAGGCACATTTTTCTGTGCACACGTCAGGAATCCCAATACTAATCCTATAGGGCTGTTAACCACTATTGGAACAGCAACACTGGTCCCCCAGGGTCATGGTTCAATTCTGGAATTTGAATGGAGCGGGCACTAAAAACCAGTAAATGTGAGGATGTTGCCTTTTTTTCATGATTTGTTACACGGGGATGGCCTCTTTAACAAGCCAACCCTACAACTGACAGCTGGCTCAACAGAGCAGACGAAGCAGCGCCTCCTACTGAGACAGGCTGAGGAGAAGCGTCAGAGGCAGTTTACCACCCCGTCGGGAAACTCCGGAGTCGTTTCTATCGGTCTGAAGCACAGCAGACAGATCTATATCATTGCCCGCGGTGTCTGTGATCCTAAGGCTGGTACAGGTTAATAAGAGAAAAGAGTCTGGCTGGGGAAGCAAAAGATTGCTGGGCCTGTCTTTTACAACACAGTTCGTAATAAATTCTATGTCTGCAGCACTCAATAACTGCAGCAGACCCTGCAGCTAAATACCCAGTCAAGGTAAATCAAACACTCAGATAGCCTCCCAGCCTCAGAGCAACAGTGCCTTAATACCACGCCTGCCATTAGGATTCCCTGTGCTGTCACACAGCAACCCCTACAATCGCCTAGGGGATATTCTTTCAAATCAGACGGCACTGAGCTAATGCTTGCGCGATCCGAGATGCCAGAGTGCTGTAACGTCTCCCACGCTGGAATTCAAGGCCATGAAGCGCCGTGTCTGCAGCCCCAACCACCACCCTTTGCTAACTGCTTCGTCCCATGTAGGGCATGCGGGGGAGTCGGAGTCTATCCGGGCAAGCAAAGGGCGCAAGGCAGGGGTACAACCTGGACAGGACGCCCGTCCATCGCAGGGCAGGCACACAGACAAAGCCCCCAGGAAACGCATGTGACCCCGGGGAGGACATGCAAACTCCACACAGACAGCACCACCAGGGCCGGAATTTAACCCAGGGCCCAAGCACTTCGAGGCAGCAAAGCTAACTACTGTTCCACCCCTACACCACCATTCTGCCCTACAAGGTTTCATGTACTCAATAGTGATAAATGAAATTCACAAGCCGGGCCACATTAAACTTGCTGGCCACCCACCCTGCAGCACTAATATTTTTTTAAATCCTCACAAATGTGTAAGCACCAGTCTGTTAACTTCATCAGCTAATAACACCACATTTTTCAAATTATTTTTCATTTCCCATTGCTGATGGAATATGACTGCAGTACAGTTTTTGTACCTTTTCCAGTTTAGCACTCAAGCAATAGTGTAGCCCGCCGTCACTGTGAGTGGAACTGAATTCGCAGAGGCATTAATGAGGAAACACAGCTAATACCTTCAATTGTGCATTAAATGCAAAACAAAAATCGAATTATTGAGTGCCCTCACTTTGAAAGCACCTTTCTTTTCTCCTAGAGAGTTCTTTCAAGTCAATTCATTTTCATCAAAATCCAAGGACGCTGTAAAGCACTTCTCAGACACTAATGAAGCCAATGCGTTTCGCTTCCCTCCTTTGCTGTCGTTCAGAGGCAATTTTCACAGGTTTCAACAAAACTACAGCTCTCCGCCCGTGAACATTCAAAGGCAGGTGTCGACACATGTTCTAGTTTTGAACACGAAAAGGCTACGAGTGGAGTTGATACAAGTACACAAAAACCCCCAAGGCCTCGACAAAGTCAACAAAATCAGGATGAAGCGCAGAACACCCACCAGAAGGCACAAGCTGAATTTTGAAGTGCATTTAAAACCCAAAACAGGAGACACTTCTTTACCCAAAGGGTAGCGGGAGTGTGGAACAAGCCACGCAGCCATGTTGTTGAATCCGATACTCTGGATTTTTCAAGAAACAGTAGGATGAGATCCTGGAATTAATTAACCACTAATGGACGGATGGACCAGAATGGACTGAATGGCTCCTCTAGCTTGTCACATCCCTCATATTCTCACATTCCCATGTGTCCTGGCCTGGCTTGTACGTGGTTCTTGCATCTGGGAACACCGAAGTGCTTTTTTAAATGTCCTACAGCTAGATCTACGGCCATGCAAATTGTTTCCAAAAACCCATTCTGTTACTCTGATTCTTCGTTGCAGTTCAGTCATTAGGCACAGTCACAGATGGCAGAGAGCTTTTCGATAATGAAGGCTTCTCGATTAATCCAACCAGCGGGTCGCACGATTTTTTTCTTTTTTCAACCGCGCGCTTCACTGCTCCCGAAAGAGTCATTGCTTTAGATGCGGCCCACAGCGAGCAAATACTCTGTGTGTTTTTCACTGTAGCTCACCGTGTTGACAAATGACCTGGAACGTGTGTTGCCATCTTAGCACGCAAGTCAATAAGCTGGGCTACGGGTGTCCGTGAATGAATTGCTCAGTCCAAATGGCATGGCAAATCAAATTCAGCTCCATATTAAATAGCATGCATGAAAACATTTTCATTTAACTATAAATAATTAATTAGAACTAAAAATGAGCAAATTAGCATTAGCATTAGGGGCCCTAAACAGTCTGCCCATATCTCAATGTTCAGAGGGCATTCCTGTGTCTCTGCTTCTGTTTGGATCACAGGGAGAGCAGCAATAAAGTCACAGGGATGTTAACTAAGGGCACTGCTGTCCTTTCCTCCTCTTTCTTTGATCAGCAGCTCCTGTCACTGAGTTCCTCGGACAAAGGGGACGGACAAATCAATCGTCAGGTTCTACGCAAAAACAGAAGCACAAAGAGAAGAGGTTTTGCCATCCCAGCAGCTCTGACGTTAATGCTTTCTGATAGATTCCTCCCCAGAGAGCTCGCTTCTCCCTGGAAAAGCCACTTTCTCGTTCTCTCGGGACGTAAAGTCCACATGCCACTGCATTCCACAGCTTAGTCTCTGTCTTGCAGGAAGCAGACAAAGCCAGGAATAACAGGCGCAGCCTATCAGACATGGTTTTCAAGTGACGACGCTTTTAGTAACCTCACACTGAAGTTCAGACTGCTGCCTGCTTGACTTTAGCCCTGTGGATTCAAAACAGATCTCAGACACAAGCAGCATCAAATCTAACCCCCCCCTTCACCACTGCCACACACACACACACCCCCCCCCCCCATGACACCAAGATTACAGCTCAATTTTCATATCATCGCTTTCAAAACACACAGTACTATCAGCTGCTGAAAAAACCATCCCAGTTTCAGGCTCACTTGATTTTGTCATCTTTAAATGTGTCAAACTTTTGCGTCACAACAAAAACTTGACAGTTATTAAAAATGTGCATTTTTTTAAAAAATGAATGACTCTTTGGACTTGAGCTTATGATTGCTTGCATCTTAAAGGCAAATCCTGTTACTTTTCTGCGTTGTGTTACATGTGTATACCGATACCTTGTGTTTTACCCCCTTAAAATCAATAATATTTCAATAAATCAATGCATCCATAAATAAAAATATACACGGTGGGTCCCCCTCATATCAGCTCTCCTAATGGTCTGTAGGCAACTATGCGTCCCCGTTTCAAATTCACTCATTTCAGGTCTCACAGCTCTCATGACCCCTGGTCACCAGCTGCACTCTCCATTATTTAACGACAGTGAAATTCCTGAAAGAATTTGCAGACATTTCCATAAAGACTTTGTGTCTTTCAGTTCAGCTTTACCGGTGATGTCCGAATTTGAAATAGCAGTACTTCTCTTAGGCTTACTCAATGGGGTAAACCAGGATACATGTACTTCTAGCCTACAATATGGAACTTCAGCAGAAACAAATCACAAAATCAATTAGGAATTTAAGCCCTTGTAGAAGGGCAGTAGGTAGAGACAAGATGCTGGTTCTTGTCTGAACCAAATTTCCCAGAAAGCTGTGGGGATTGACCGTCCTCAGTCAACTGGCCAACTGGTGGAAGATCAGACCGCACAAGAATGGTGCCTAACCCAGCCCAGACTGGGGTTAGATGGAAACAGACTGCAGTAGCTGTACAAAAATGAATGTCTTACTATTGGGCTCTCCATTATCCCCTTAAGGAATATAAGGTCCAGGTCGTTGGCTGTGGTGGAGCTGGGAGAGTCGCTGAGGGTGTCCAGTCCTTGATGCATAGCTGAAAAGGGAAAAAAGAAAGGTTATTTTTGTCTTTTATCTATTTATCCAGACTAGACTGAACTGCGGAAGTTTTGATGCTTTGGAGAAGGGTTAAATGAATTTAAAAAAGCCATTTTAGTCCTTCCTCAGCTGGTGAGAAAAGGTGATGGTCGCATCTCTTTCTAGTTAATTAAACTCTGAGCCAAAAACAAAGGATTTTCTAAGCAATTTAACCTTGTTCACAATACAAAAACTTCCTCAGTTGTCTAATTAGGAAACGAGTATTAATTAACCTGTGCAGTTTCACAATGCTAAGGAGCTACTAATCCTGTTCCCAGAATTTAAAGGGAGTAAGAGCTCTAAAAAGACTTCTAATTCTGTATACAAAGTCGAATGTAGACACCACAAACAGCTGCTTTACCTTTATTAGTATTCATCAGCATGACACAGAGAACTGCGATCAGTAAAACAGCTGTATGCATGTAGGAATACACACGGGTGTACAGAGGGAATACCGTGTCGCAGTGAGTGTTAAGAGCAGGGAACCAGTCTGAAGTTTGAGAATGAATGACAATTCGCTTGTGAGTTCACAATGCTGAAGGTAGCAGAGCCATGTAAAGAGCCATCTAATTCCTCCTTTCATCTTTATAAAGTCAAAGTCTGCAGATAACTCATAGCGACAGAACACACACCACAAACCGAAGAGATTTTCTTGTAAGATATTTATCCACCTGTCTATTTGCATTGAAGGCACTGGTGCTGAGACTGGGAACAGATCTGGGAGATCAGGAAGTGAGCGGGAGAGAACGCGGACTTGTACAGCAAGTGCAGCTGTTCTGTAATAAATCATCACACAAACCCTACAGTTACAATCACACTAATTCCTTACACTTATATAGCATTTTTCTGGACACTCCACTCAAAGCGCTTTACAGGTAATGGGGACTCTTCTCCACCATCACCAGTGTGCAGCCCCACCTGGATGATGCAACGGCAGCCATAGTGCACCAGTCGGCTTACCACACACCAGCTCTCAGTGATGATGAAGCCAGTTCAGAGATGGGGGTTATTAGGAGGCCATGACTGGTAATGGCCAATCTGGACAGGATGCCGGGGTAACACCCCTACTCTTTTCGAGAAAGGGATTTTTAATGACCACAAAGAGTCAGGACCTCGGTTTTACAACTCATCCGAAGGATAGTGCCTTTTTTACGGAATAGTGTCCCCATCACTATACTGGGACATTAGGACCCACACAAACCGCAGGGTGAGCGCCCCCTACTGGCCACTCTAATACTTCCAGCAGCAACCTTAGTTTTTCCCAGGAGGTCTCCCATCGAGGTACAGACCAGGCTCCCACCTGCTGAGCTCCAGTGGGGCTGCCAGCTGTGAGTAGCAGGGGGATATGGCTGCTGGCTGATGTTGTCTTAATTTTGACTGCAAGTGCCAGTTTCAGAGGGCAGTGCAGGACTCAGGACACGCCATGCAGGAAGTTCAAGTTTCAGCACACGGCTGCTTAGGAGGAAAATCTTTTCAGCTGCGTTCCTTTGTTTCCTCTTCTTTCTTCTAGAGCTTGCCTCCCGAGCACACCCTCTGCCAGTCTGGGAAGAACCAGTTCTTCTAAGCAGATTCCCCACAGCACAGCTGCTGAGACCTCCAGGCTGAGGCCATGCCCTTTGAGAAAGCATCAGGAGACGTTTACTCAGAACGGGAAGCTGCAAAGGGTGACAATGAGGGCAGCACCGTGCCAAGTTTAATACAAAGAGCAGCTGCCAGTGGAAAAGGCACAGATAACAGGGAGGGAAGGTGGCTGTATATTAAAAAGCATTCTGAGCACATCTGTGAGCAGGGAGTTAAAAGGCACCTCTGCAAGAGAAAATGCCTGCAAACGAGAAAGCGACTGCAGTAGCTTGCCAATCAGTTCAGCAACTCCTAACCAAGCACAGCAACTCTTTTTACACAGATGGAAATAACAGTGCTGATTAAGGGAAAGCCATGGGTGAAAAACACTGTATTTTCAGCATGGATTTTATGTTATTCATGAGCGTTCCACACTCTGCTAGGAGGAGAATCTCAGACCCGGCAGCTGAAATGTGGGCACTGCCACTTACCCATCTCTCACTATTAAGTGCCTTTATATATTTACACACAATTTGTAAATCCGGAGCCTAATCCTTCCAGGGGGTCCCGATCGACAAATCTATAAAAAAGTGAGCTTTTCCTTTTCTGTTCAGCACAGCTTTGGAAAACTGGGTGGCTATTTTGGGATACAGACAAAAAGTGCTACAGATTGGGAACTGGGGTTAAAACGATTTGAAGGACACCTGGCTCCTAAGCGCTTGTCAGGGTTTTCAGGGGGCTTTTCCGAAGCGCAGCTGGGGCTACATGGCGCCCGTTTCGAAACAAGAGCAAGAATCAAACAGCCAACCGCGACCGGGCACATCTGAAACGTCCGGATCTTCATATTCTCACACTGCGAAAGAGCCACTGCAGAAAAGAGAGTCTGGCATCTCTTGGGCTTGGAGTTCTTTCTGCACTTTCTGAATCCTTACCCAACCCTTCGGCAATCGGTGGAGAGAGGGGTGTCAAAGCTCTGAAGGGTCATTATGTGAAGCTGATAGCCAACTGTTTGTTAAAAATATGAAAAGGGGGCATTCACTTGAAAGGCTTCTGAATGAGACGAGACCTCATTAACAGACCTTAAGCTGGATCCTTCAGAGAAGTCGAAGGCATGAGGGTGGATGTGTCTTATTTTCGCTGGAACACTCACAGGCCAGCGTCTATTCTGCAAGAGGAGGAAAGACTCAGCATCTACCTAAAGAGCTCTAATGAGCTGAGGCCCCACAAGCAGCCCTGCGGCACCTTCACTGACGCAACCAAATCAAATTGAAGGCTCGAGTCCTCACGTGGGGGGGGGGGGGGGGGAGGACTCTGTTTGGATAGCCCCAATTACCAAGGCCCTAATTCAGCTCCTGTTTTGTGTAGCCCAAAAGTCCCATTATCTGGGGGGCAGCTTTTTTCACCTTTCTCCCTGCACCCCCCCCATCGCGTCCAGCCTTCTTACAGCTCCGCAAAGACTGCTGGCCGGTGAGCACACCCGGGCTCAGCGCTTTGCCCACAGGATGACTGGCATCACAGAGGCGTGAACCTTCTCGCACTGACCCACCCTGTACTTAAACAGCGCTGCGGCAAATCTCAACACGCAGCAAGACCTCCGAGTTACAGCACTGGCATCAACCCAGACCTCCCACCCTGCACATTCTCCACTTCCTCAACTCGCAGCACAATTGCAAAGAAATTGCTAAGTGCAAAGAAAGTAGGCGAAACATCAAGCAAGCTGGTTGATGGTTGCTGTGTGCCAGCAGGCACACTGCTGGGGGACCAAGGAGTGTCTTGAGAGATAGAGCAAGAGGTTCAGTACCGATAGTGTCCCAGTAAAACTGCAATTCCTAAGACAACCACTAGAGGCCGCACTGCATCGGCCCTGCCATTGTTCTGAAGTGGCAATGTGACAACGGTTATTCCTGGTATGTGAATGATTAAATAAAAAGCTGGAATGTGCAGAAGGGGATCAACTGGCAGGGCAGTGTGTTAACGCACAGACAGGAACTGCTAGGCCATAAAAGACAAGGGTAAAGTACAGATTCAATTCAGGTTTAAAATCTGGTCAAGAGGAGGAGACTCAGTGGCTAAAGGAAAGTCACTTAGCTATAGATCCCGGGACTCGTCTGGAGCGAAGAGGTGGAATGCCGAGCATGGGAAGAGACTGACTAAAGAAGTTCTCGGATGTAAGCAGATGTTAACCCCTGCCTTAAGTCAAGAGAAGGACCTCAGATTTCTCAGCTCCACTGGAAGCCGGTGCAGAGAACCTAAGACTGAAGTCATGGAATCACAAGTCTTAGGTTTACTTGCTGTAGAATTTGGGCCATTGAGCTCTCAACATAAAGTGACTTTTCTCTTCTGTGAAATCCTGTTTGCCCGCTGACAGATTAAATCGAAACGGAGTGTTGTTTTTTTACTTGAAAGAAAGGGAGAGAAAGCCCGTTTTAATGACAAACGAACAGGCTCGGAGTGCTTTCTTCATCTCCACCGCGCCCTGAAACTGCCAGAACAGAATTACAGCATCTTCAGAAAGTGCATATCCCCTCAGTAATTACTGCTACTAAATAAAACTTCTCCACCTCGCTATCTCCATCTCTCTTGCATCTCATCCAGCGTGTTCAGTCTCCAGTGTCATCTCCACTACCCGACAGCTGTTCTTTTTGTCAAAAAACTAAACAGGAACATTGGAAAAAAACAGAAATAGCTCTTCTGTTCCAAGCTAGACTGCCCTCTTAAAAAAGGAGTGTTCATGTAGACAGTGAGAGATGTAGGAAAAACAAACTTTATTAAACTCAAACTGCAATTAAGGTTGGACTGTCTTCTCGCAAGAGTTTTGTCAAATTGAAGATGTGTGCAGCACTTAGCAGTGGTGTTTCTCTATCACACAGAGGCTGGATGGCAAAAATTCACTTTTACTACAGCAAACCTGGCCACATGCAGATGTCATACGATGAACAGGGGCAAAGTCAGAAGAGTGTTGCTAACACTCATGACTATGTTTACAGCATGACTGCACTTCATTACTAAAAGGCAGAACAATTAAAATGAAGTTTTCAACTCACCCAGCCAGAACAAAAAATTAAAAGGACAAAAGGAGGTAAAGGATATAAAATTCCTGGGACTTAATTACTGAATATCAGGGGATTAGTGTTGGCAAGACCAGGGGAAGGCAGGTGGACTGGAGCCACACATCAAAGCCTTCAAGCAAAGCAACTTCTGCTTCTTCCCCCCACCTGGAACATCAGGAGGAAGCCAGCACCCTGTCTGACGAGGGGACAGAACTCCAGCACTGGGCTCGACAGGAGAGACCAGAACCAGCACCCTGCCTGACAAGGGAACAGAACTCCAGTACCGGGCCCAAGAGGAGAGACCAGAACCAGCACCCTGTCTGACGAGGGAACAGAACTCCAGTACCGGGCCCGCCAGGAGAGACCAGAACCAGCACCCTGTCTGACGAAGGAACAGAACTCCAGTACCGGGCCCAAGAGGAGAGACCAGAACCAGCACCCTGTCTGACGAGGGAACAGAACAGAGTACCAGGCCCGACAGGAGAAACCAGAACCAGCCTATCCGACGAGGGGACAGAACTCCAGCACCAGGCCCAACAGGCCAGACCAGACTGACTGCAAGGCTGAGAGCTGAGACGGCCTGCTGCACTCCTCAGCTCCACAAGCAGGTCCTTCATACAGGCTTTGACACAGTGAGCCACACTGAGCACCAAACACGAAACCTGCAGCCACTGTTGAGGGGCCACTGGATGACAAAAACACGACTATTTTCGGCTATTTCCTGGCTGTACAGCCCCTGCAGGGTACAGGGGACCTCTTTTTTAGAAATAATCACACACCGTTTTAAGCGAAGACCCTGCGTTCCACTGTAAAGACTTTTTCAAATCTGCAAACCTTGGTTGTGCTGGAGTCAACCCTAATTCTCTACACGACCCCAATTAAAAGAGCCCCCTAAGGATGTTTTTCTGCTTCCGTGTGCTAATAAAAAGGTTTCTGTGCTCTGGCAGGGTATCCTGGGAGAGTAACACAGTACAGTACCTCCTGCTGTGCTGGGCTAGCATTTGCCCTAACCGAGGATGTTAATTAATATTTCTCCTAACCGCTGGGCAGAAGCAGGCAGCATATCTTTTTAGGCTGACTTAAATTTAAGAAGGGGGGGGGGGACAACCTTTCACTGCAGAAAATTAACTGCCTCTGCTCAGATGTCTGTGAAGTACAAAGGAAAGTCCTGTCAGATCCATTAGTCTTCCTTTGAAGTTTTATCCAGCAGCTCCCCTGAATGGGTCCTATAAGATGCTGTTGAAGGCTGGCTGGCTAGTAACTCCTTCAGGGAGATCTGATTTGCAACTGAATAGAGATACACAGTAACATTAAGTGCAGTTATAAATCACACATGCCAACTACTTGCCATGACCTAAAATCTATTTGGAAAATGACAACATGTCATGCTATGGACCCCATCCTTAACACCAATTACTCACGATAGGATGGCTATCTGGTCTAAAGGTGCTTTACAAATTAAAGGGCAATCAAAACTGAAGCACCGTCACTTGTATCTTAATTTATTGATTCGTCACTAAAACCCGTGGAAAAACATCCTGGATAAAACTCAGCTCACATCTCTTGTGACGTGCAATCAGATTTCATAAAAGCCACTTAACAGGCAATGATCCATGCAGAAGAGGAAATCACGTTAGTGCCAATGAGATACAGTTAAACTTCGACTATTACTTACAGATTTTAATGCTCTTTCTAATCCTTTTCACTTTCCCACCTACTGGCGGGCAAGCTGTGTGGGCATGCAGATGGCAACATGCACCGTGAATCTACAGCTTTAGGCGCACATTTCCCTGTAAACTAGCGCATGTACGACACAAAAGAGTGAAAAAATAAGTACAGCACATTGATCTAGCGAAACCAAGACAAATGCTTAGTTACACATTAAAGACTTGTGAAAAGGCGGGTCCTTTTGGTGAGTTTTGTTCACCATTTGTTCAATAAAGACATGGCAATGTAAAATGTTGTGTGTGTTGTTTGGTAATTAAGACTGTCTTTATTTATTATTATGACTTAGATGAAGAACAGATCAGATCACATTTTAGGAGCCATTCCTGCAGAAATCCTGATAATATCTAAGGGTTCACAAACGTTTTCTCACAACTGTGCATGAGCACACTAATACGTAGGTGGAATAAGGGAGCAATCAAAATGTTCTGCAAGTACAAGTGTACAAGATGCTGTCGCGCTTTGTATTTGTTATAACACTTAGTGTTTGATGAAAACTGCCCAGCCGAGTAAAAACACAACACAGAATCAAGAGAGAATTTGATTCACAAAAACTATACAACACTGCCATTACCGCAGCTGAAAAAAAACAGTTGCTGATGTACATGCAGAGTTCTATACACACCTGAATTAGAAAATAAATTAGGACTCTTCTTTTTCCATTTGGCAGTGCTACGAAAATGACTGACACTCTTTCAGATTGTTAAAATCACTTCATTACAGAAAAAGGCGGCTTTCTACGTGCATTAGTGAAAGCAGAATTGTTAATGTAAGTTGAATCAAGCTGTTAGCGGCTTTGTGAACAGAAAGACTTCATTGCCCCTGGCAAGAGTTTGTAAAGATAATGCTCAATTTTCAAAAACCTACCTGGAATGAGTAAAGGTGGGTCGTAAGATCTAATTTCTTCAAATGCTAACAGCTTTTTAAGGATGTGGCCAGGGTGCAACTTAAGCATCAAAAATATGAGAAATGGTATTCACAGAAGAACAGCCCAACGCATTGAAGAGCTCGCCCTAGTGTTTGATCAGTGTGGAGGATGTTGTGACACAATTCTAAACTGCTTTCCACTAGGATTACAGACATTGGTGTACTTCAGAATTGCTCTCCATTTAAACTAACTGCACTGACATCCTGCCTTTTGGGGGGCACTGCTGGGGTTGTCCTGGTCATATGGATCAATGTTAGACAGCAGGAACAGCTCACAGAGGGGGCATCACTGACCAAAATAAGCCATTTTAAAAATCATCATCTTTATTAACATAGTACTTAACAGTTTTAATCCTATCCTATATTATACTATATATTTATTAATGTGGAGTGGAGGAAGATGCAGACCAGATTTCTTTGGAATAAAGCTCTAAGAAAAGAATGTCAGTAACTTTGGCAGCATAAGCTTTATTCCCCACTGAGATACAAAAAGATGGAAGATGGAGTTCAACTCAGAACATCACATCTTAGGATCAATAAGCACTTAATTAAGAAACATTCCAGAAACAAGGGATCCTGGATTTTTTTTCCCTCCTCCTTAATTATTGGGAGCTGCCTTGAAACAGATCTACGCACATCACAACACCAAGCACACAATGCACAAGCACAGTATCACAGTATTGTGGCTCTTTGCATTATGGAGTGCCTCATGTGGATGCACAAACAGAAGGCTGATATCTGTACAGGTGAACAGGGTTATAGGAAAACTGGGCAATTCTACCATAGCCAGAAATCCTGAATAAGGCAAAGCTGTGTGTGGCTTCCACCTGTATTAATCAAATGAATTCCTACCGGTACCGTAAGGAAAGAAAATACTGCCTGACTATTGTATTTCTACACCATCCTGTGAAAATAATCAAAAACAATGCACACTTAGGCCAAACGCTTCATTTCATTGTCAACACACAATAGCAGCTGAGAGAAGGAACACCGAAACTGGGCCGCAGGGGGGGCTGACAGCATGGAGAACCTATTTCTGCCGTTCCTATCGCTGGAGCACTGAGGAAATGTATAGCTTCTTTCACGGGGTATTCAAAGCCGACGGAAGATTGACGGCACACAGCCCAAACAAGCAACCACTTGATTTTTCTTTTCAAGAAAAAACAAAATGTCACCTGTCCCAATGTACAGCTCAGTTAAAAAGGAGTCTTGACAGCTGGGTCAATTGTACTAATACATCCTTTGGTTAAACACTCAGTCTTCTTCACTGCAAAATTCTTAAAGACTGCGGATGGATGGGACTCTTGAGCATCTCAGTTTGTTCCCGGTACAAGTTAAGCCCTACAGCTCAGATCTCAGATAATTAGTTAATTAGTCCAGGCCATGTCCTAAGCCCGCTGGGACCAGGATAGCCAAAGCAGTGTCATGCAAGTGGATGAGCATCACAGAGTTTGGGTGGGACTGTCAGTCAGGATGCCCCAGACTCTTGCAGAAGCAGTGCCCCCCTGTGGCTGGCTACTGAAACACAACTGCCACCAAACTAATGGTCTAACTCAATCTTCAGTACAGAACTACTGGGTAAATGCAGTAATCATTACTCCTGCACTACAGTAACTGAGGCAGAAAACACAGACAACACACAAGAGACTGTAAAAAGGACTAGAGCTGTGGCACCAGCATTATTTGCAGAACATGTTAACATTTTAAGAATAGGCAGACCAACATTCTGTCCCAAGAGGGCATAGCTTCAACAAACATTGAAGATACGATCGTTATCCAGCACTTCTGTCGGTTGGGTCATCCAGATGTCAAAATCCAGGCTCCCAAAGGAGGTTCTCTTCTTCCAGCTTAAACAAAGCAACCATACCAAAAGAAGCATTTCAAAGAGGCGGTCAAAGGAAACATAAATATCAGCCCCTGGGTCTTGATCGCATCAGATGGAGCAAGAATATCTGGAAAGGAAACACGCACTTTGAGACTTAATGATGTCAGAGTGAGAACCCAGGAGAAAGCAGAGCTCTAAAGCCAGCTGCCATGAGTGGATTGCACAGTACATGACCACGACTTCTGAGACGACACCTCCGCAAGCTGCCAGACAGTCTGCAGATCTGACACCGGCCTTATCAATCACCTTCAGCTTCGTAGAGGACTGTCATCCTTGACTGTGAGGGATAATGAATGAATCAATTACTTTAAACACTTCACAGTTCACATCTCTCAGCTCATGCAAGGCAACCACACCAGGGGAAGCCAGACAAGTCATTTATTTCGAAGACATGGCAGAAGGAAAACTTGAAGAAATTGATCAATATGAACCCCCGGGAGACTGGCACTTAAACTGAACCCAGAAGAAGGAAGATCATCCTGGAAAGAGCCCAGGGCTTTGAAACCAAAGGATGTCAGAAAGAGGAAATAAAGAGTGTCTAAAAGAGATCACCATGACTGGACTGGGCAGCACATGACCTGGTATCTCCAGAGACAACACCTGCTCAAGTGTGCAGATCCCATACTGGCCTGATCAGTTCCCTTTGGGTTCAAGGAACACAATCATGCTTGAGCATGAGGTATACCCAATAAGCATGACCTACACAGGGGGTCATGCAATAACCATTTCTGTATCCCCTTACAAATGCAATGCAGTTGCCATCTGAATGCCATTATTGTACACAAGCACAGTGGTCTAGTGATTGGGATTGCTAGCTTTTACACAGGCAGCCTAAGACAAAGCATCTTTTACTGAGTGAGGGGCGGGATTGTCCCAGTATAAATCGTTCTGGCTCCTGTAATCTGTAGCCCTTCTGATGTTCCAATTTTCTGATTAGAATCAAATGAATGACTGATGATTTAAAACTAATTTTAAACTTCCCTATTTATCATGTACTTGTCCCAGCCTAACTATAGATAAAAGACAGTGTCATATTGCAGTGGATTACACTGGTTATACAGGGACATAGAACCAGAAAGCTCTCCTAATCAATGCTGTCTGTCTATGAGACTCACGGCGAGAAAAACTGGAGAATGGAGAAAATCATGCATGGATCTCATCCTCCAATTCCAGCCAATATGACCGACACATTTAATCATTAAACCAGGAATATAAGCAGCACCACAAAATACTAATTGGCTGTTGACGACCAGTTTCTAAGAGAATTTTCTGAAGTTGCTGTCCTTACTATTTTGAAAGACAATGCTGTGAGTGACTGCGATTCTTATTTAGAATGATAAGGATCCACATCTATTGGCTTTTGTCTACAGAACACCCAAAGCTTCCCTACAAAGTTATACTGCTGGTAAATGAAATTGCCTTTATATATATACCGAAAGACAGCTATGGAAAGATCGGATCATTCAGTTAGGCTTTGAGCTGACACTGCTCCATTTCCTCAAGCCCTGCCTTTCAGAGCTTGCTCCACAGGTAATCAACCCCGGTCAGGGCTCCAGGCCAGCTCCTCTGATTGTTTTACTGATGCCTACAGGACTGATCTGCTTGCTCTAACAAAGTCCCACAGAGCAATGAAGTGAACTGGAATAGTCCAGGCATCTACAAATACACAGATGAAACTGTTCCCAGTTTCCAGTCAGGAGTACTTGAGGTTTAATATTATTGACTATTTGGTTTTAGCACACTGTGCATAAGACCATCATTGATAATGAGACCTTGACCACTCAGAAAGAGCTCAATGCTGTGCTTTCATGTAAAATGCATCTTAAAGTGTGGCTTTTAAAGGGGACCTGCAACACTATTTTTATATTTCGGGGATAGAAAAAACTGGCATTGATGACTGCATTTCAAACCACAATGAAAGTAAAATATACACAGTAACATGCAAGACCTGCAACTCCATATTCTGCGATTCAAAACCAGGCAGCAAAACCTCCGGTGAGATGAAGCAGCCCTATTAAACTGTAAACAAGCAGGCTTGTGAATACATCTCTTTTAATCTAATAGAGATATTGCTCTTGACTTCGAGACAAAGACAGCTTACTTGTTAACTCTGCATGCAGATCACGTTGGAACATTTCTGCTGTGAATGGTCTGCTGCACAACCTCTACATTGCATTACATCAGTTATTACAGTGACTAGTGAGCAGGAAGGGCCACATTACGTCGCAATTCATGCGATCTCTTGCCTATGGAGAGACCAGGGGGTAGCGACAACATGGTAACTGTCCAGTGCTTTCACAATTTTTGTGCTTAATTCAGGATATGTAAATAATATTTTGTTACCGACATTTACAGTAATAACCAGTCTGAGTAACTGAGACCGAAGTTCCCCTTTAGATGCATGACCACAAAAATCAAGCATCCTTCACTAAAGAGATACAGAACATCTGCTCTCAAGCATACCTTAGAAAATATGTTATTTGCTCGTGAGACAGCTCTGTTTTTGTGTACAATTAAAATGACTTCATTTCTTTCACTCTCAAGCTTTTAGATTCCAGTGGGAGCAGCACTGCCAGTGAAGCTGATCTTATTTGTTATTCTAGGCAGATGTGGCTTTTCCTAACTTCACAGGGCTTAAATCATTATTTGCATTATCAGAGCCAATGCTAAGAATCTGCTGGAAAAATCTGACAGGACCTGCATCAGATGACATCCCAGGTGCAGGTAGCTGCTTGAGCTAGCAGCTTGCAATGCGAGGAGGAGTGTTCAGGCAATAACAGCCTGTTGGGGTTCTGTGATAGGACACGCTTAATGACTGTTTCTCTCAGCAAAGAGCTTACTCAATAGACTGTGTGAATGCACAGCAGCTGAAGAGTAATGTTATCAGAAATGAATACTTTAAAGGGTTCATTTTATATAGCACCTTTAATGTAGCACCATCTCATATTAATGTGACTGTTAATTATGTCATTGCCGAGGGGTTTTTCCTAAAATATTAAGTTTTTTTTCCAAATGATCACTTGTAGGAGCTACAAAAGCTACTGCCGTCATGACTTTAAAACCTACGTGTAGGTCAACTTGCCATGAACTAGCCATCTCCTGTAGAGATGTACCTGCAGCACTATAAAGGAGACAGTAACAGATGTTTTTATATTGGTGAAGGAGGTTTTTCACCTTGCTTAGAATTGCTCAAAGCCCCATTGTGCACTAGCCAGCATGGGAAGCACACTTAGAAGAAAAATACATGAGATTTTCATGTATCCACTTGGGAGAATCCATTTTATCATAACAAGTAGCGAGACTTTGCTTGCAATTTGTTGGGACATGCCTTGTCAGTTCAGTTCTTCGTATTGCCATGACTGAGCTAACAGAAGACCATAACATAACATCACTTTATTAGCCCTATACAATTTCTTGTATTAGGAATTCGTCTTTTTGCATACCCCTGCTTGCTCTCCATGAGACACACAGACAGGGAGAGAAGCTTGGGGTCAGAGCGCAGGGTCAGCCATTGTACAGCGCCCATGGAGCAGTGGGGGTTAAGGGCCTTGCTCAGGGGCCCAACGGAGTAGGATTCCTCTGTCGGCTGGGATTTGAACCGGCAACCTTCCGGTCACAGGCACAGATCCTTAGCCACAGAGCCACCACTCCACCCCCAGATTACCAGGAAGACCCAGAGCCTGTATGCTGTGATTAAAACCTCAGGATCATTGAAACCATCCGTAAACCAGCTTGTCTTCTTTCTGAATGTGTGCCTTTCCCCCTGCCCTTCCAGCAAAGTGCCCACAACTGGTGTTTCAAATTTGAATAGAGAAGTAAAAGCATAAAATCTAACTAAGTGCTGTAGGATATCCCTGTGTTTTAGAAGATAATGTATAGTTTAGGCTTAGCTGATCTGTGTTCTACTGTGGTATTGCTATGGTGACGGTAATTCGAAACGAGAGAGCAGGAATAGTGAGCAACGCATGCTGGGAAAATCTAATCTTCACGCCTAAGGTCACGATTTTCAAACACAAGTCATGCTAAGCGTCGCTGATGCCTGTGAAATGTCTGACAAGCTCTCCCATCCCGTTAACAGCGTCAAAGACAAATACGTTCACTTTCCTTTACAGACTAGGTGAACCAAGGCCAATGAAGGTGAAATTCAAATCCTCATAATTTAAGGATAAACGCAGCAATACAGAACATTTACACAAAATCTCTGCTTAAAAACCCTCATGCAAAGATAGGAGCATTTGCGTATTTTGCTTGTTCTCTTTTTGTACAGTGCATGTGCTTCTTTTTTTTTACCTTTAGTTTTGCATGAGTTATCAACATCAAAGGCTCATTAGTATACACCTGCACCGGATGTCTGTGACGATTGCTTTTGAACTGATTTCAGGCCGTAGAAGAAGGAACAGGCAGACTCAAACCAGGATCTTTGTGTAGGGAACCTGGCTGCCAGCTCGCTCCTTCTGTAAACCAGCACCTAGCATCAAACCCCGCCCGCCTCTTAAAGAGATCATCTTCCACATGTTCTGCTAGCAAATCCCTCTACGCACCTCAAGGTTTGGCTGCAGGGGCTCTCTCTGACAGGTCCGTGGGCTGCTCGTGACTCAGTCTGAGCAGTATAGAAGGGCAGTCCCTCATCTGGGAAGCAAACTATTGACGAGGCGTGAGGTTTTGCAAGACGTTCCGCAGGAGAGTAAACAGCAAACCTCTTTGGCCAAGGCTCACAGTCCAGCGGCAGTGAGCATCTGCAGTGGGCCTGTGGATACCCAAGGCTCTGCCATCTGCTTTCGTTTCGCACAGCGTGTGTCTCTGCGGTCCACAGCCTTCTGAAAGACTGGACATCCCCTGCTTGCACAGCCACACATCTCTGCAGTTTGCAGAAGTGGAACTGGTGTTTTTTATGTCTGTCTTTGCTGCTAGATGTCAAAACCCTACTGTCAGTACACATGCTTAACAGCTAACTGTGCAACTCCTCAGAACTGTACTTTTCCCTACATTGATTGTTCTTACAACGCATTTATTATTGTGGTTGTTACTATTTATTATGAACCGTTTTGTAATGTAGTGGCTACACTGTGTGGTGTTGTCTGCTGTACTGCGTATGTCCTGAGAGAACAGTAAGAATCCCAATATACATGTACATATGGCAATAAAGTCCTCTACTCTACAATGCTTTTCTAATGTTTTTAAGACACCTTTAGGGTATCTGTGTCTTGCAAAACCACAACGGGCTGGAATTGGACATTTACAATTATGGCAGGTACTGTAGCTGCTTATTAACAGCAGTACTGCTCAAAGGCAGCACCAGGTATACTGGTCAGCCTTTCTTTCAACCTCAATTTCTGGAGGGTCTCGCCTCTTCTGCTTATTGTTCCAACCCGTGCACTCAATCAATGATCCTAATTATTTCCTTATGAAATATGCAGGACTCTTCATAGGGTCTTTAACAGTGGATTACTAAAAACTTTCATTTTAGTAAAAAAATGTTACTCATAAAACACCTCAGAGGCTGTCTAGAAGAGTTATAAATAATAAGACCGGTTATTAGTTCTATAATTGTGGTTTACTAGGCCTTCTATTTAACTGCAGTTTACTAGGAATTGAAGTTGTGTAGATTATTAAAACATCCACAGATATTTTAGTAGTCTTTAGGTAAGATCAAGGTTAGGTATTTGTTTTACAATTAGGATGAACACCACTCTGTATCTACAGCAGCTTTATAAGCCCTCTATAGAACTTAATATTAAGTAAATTAATAGAATATCTAGGAACCATTTATTTATACATCATAACCTAACGCATTAGCAGTGTTCTCTTCTGCATGATCCACAGACTGGTCTGAATTACAGTCTTGTGGAGAGATCTATCTTGTAATTATAGGGGTACAGGCTCCAGGATGCCCCTTAGTTACTTGGAGAGTGGAATGTCGCCTATCTCCAAGCAGGCACCACAGGGGGCTTCTTATGTTTCCAGCAATCTTTCAGTGCTTGGAATTCTGACTTCACTTGCAAACCAAAGACCGCTGAGCTTTCAGGAAAGATGTCTGCACTATTAAGCTGCCAGGGTTAAACAGTACTGAAGTGCACATACTACAGGTGCAATACAGTCAATGATTATAACCTCCCACGGATTATGGAAAAGTGCCAGAAGCAAGGAAGGCTCCAGTGAGAGTGTGAAAAGTTCAGAAGACACCGCTGTTTAAACCACGTCAGAGGTGGTACAGAGCTCAGGAGAAAACACACAGCCTCTGAGCTCTGCACCAGGGCTCAGGGCTCAGGGCTCAGGGCAGAATGGGCCTGCAAAACAGTCCTGGGAAGGATACCGAACCTACTGTGAGAGACACATTTGCTACAACTATACAAGAGCTCATCACGCCCTGAGAGTCTGATGTTTAGCCAGGAAGAAACATAAAATTGCCTAGCTCTATAATCGTATATTACAAATACAACATTCCAAAAAAACAGAAAAACAAGAGAAAAGGTTGAGAACCAGTGAAGATCTGGCTTCAGGAGGTGCCAGATGCACCCAGAATTTTACAATCATCACTGCCGTATTTTAAAGAAATACAAACGGTCTCGGCTTCCCTGAGACACTTCACCATGTCTCCTCCACACAACAGACAGAGATCACAACCTGATGTACTTGCCAGCAGCTTAGCAAGTGCGTTTTTACCAAGTCTCTGGACCAAAGCGATTTCATTCACAATATCAAGCCTGTTCAGAGCCAGATCACACTCATACAACCACTACCGGGAAAACCTCCTCCCGATCTTGCACGGCAGCTGAGACCCTGTGGTGTGACGCCAGGCTAAACATAGCACACAATACGAAACAAACATCAGAGCTCACAAGCACTCCTGACAAAACAGGTATGCCACAGTGCCAGGGGCACATCAAATCACACATGGGAAATACAAATCAATACAAAAATAAGATCTTGAAATTGACGAGCCTTAATGCATCAGAAATCCATTTCAGGCACAAAACAAGCTGACAGAGGCCGGGGTATTCTGTCTAAACCGAGAATCTCCTTGCCTCAATTCACTACTTCTGTGCGAGCTCACCTGGGCCGCTACACTTTCAACCCGCTGACCTGACACTTGAAAGAAACTACTTCCCTAACTGAGCTCGAGCTAATCCTGCAATTTCTGCTCTGATCCCTCGCTCTGAGCCCCAGTCAGCCCCGAGACACTGGCACTCCAGGAACACGGTGCTTTTTTCAATCCTCCAACCCAGTGGAAAAAAGCTGCCTCCACCAGAGCTCTCTTCCTCCTCCTCCTCCCCACCACACTTTACCTTCTCTGCTCAGCTTCAGCTCCGAGCCCTCCGAGGAGTTTAAAGAGCCCATCTCCCCCAGGGATAATCTCCTCAAGAGGCTGCTGGCCATGTCACGGCTCGACGGGGACGGGGGGGGCGGAAACACAGGGAGAACAAGCGATCTCTTGCTGGAGCTCGGCTTTAGCTCAAGCCTGTCTGCTCGGCTGAGTTTTCCTTACGAGCCTGGGCACCCTCTCTCTACCAGCTTTCTGCAGGGAAGGGGCTGAGCACTCACACTGACATCTTCCACAATGTCTTAGGGAAAGGGAGGGGTGGGGAGGCTGAGGAGGAGTTAACTAAGCACTGGCTGCGTCTTGGCAGGCATGGTTAATAATAGTAAGTGTAGTAAACAAGGCCCCTCCCTCTACTCCCCACCCACAGTGACCTCATTTGCCCACACTGTCCAATCACCTCGTCACACCGTTTCCAGCCCCACCCCCCTGTTTCTCCACACTGATAACAAGTGGCAGCTATACTGTACACCCAGTTCCTTGGCACTAAACACCGCAATATCCGATCAGATCTGGCAGAAAAACAATTAAGAGGCGGGATGCTTTGTTGTTTTCATCTCCTAAAATGTAACTGGGGGCTACGTGCTTCTTTTGCGTTGGAAAAGGCTCTGCTGCTTCTTGCACCCTGACAAACACGCTTCTGCCTTTAATCAATAAAATCCTTTTTCTACGTAACAAGTGTCTCAGCCGAGATCTTATTAAGCGCTGCTCTGCACAGCACCCACAGGGCAAAGAAAAAGGGGAACGAAACCTTGCACTGACATAGTAATGACTACTTTTGCACCTCTACAGAAATTCAGGTCCTCCGGATCTATTTAGGTTTGAATGAGGAGCCCTTTAATTCAGAGAAGTATACATGACCATCTTCTGATTTTTGTTCCAAATGACCTCTGTATTACACACTTGATGATTTAATCCAACTAATACTTGGTTGGGTTTGCTCTCTGATTACTGAGCTCAGCTCTGAGCATGCTGGACTGAAACTCAGAAGGCACTGGAGGGACAGACCCTGGTTTGGGAGACCCAGTCTAGGAGGAATGGTCCTGTCTGAGTTATAAAGAGGCCTAAACTCTTTGTTTGGCTAAATTCAACCCCACCTGAACATCTCTGACCTCCTGTTTGCTCCCCTCATCCATCTGGCATTCAGAGCACAGAACAGGGACCTGACAGCCCTGTTATCCTTCGCTCGTATAGTGAATCTCTACATCGCTCGTGATAGTGCTGTAAAATATGCACGTAAACAGATGTAACAGTGTTTCTGGACAGGGAGGTGCCCGACAGGCAAGTGAGGGAACAGATCACTATCGGGGGTTTTTCAGCTGAACGTGTCACACATTCCAATATTGCATATCCTACCCTGAAGAGAATATTGCTGGTGCCTAACATTGCATTCTTTGAGATGGTTTCATTTGTAGCTTTTGGGTCATTATATTTTCATTAAACTAAATTGCTGTATGTTCCCTTTATCCTAATTATTCTTTAAGGCTCTGATTATCCAGAACGATTATAAAAATATATTCCTGTATTTATGATTTTAGCAGCTTCTAGTTCCTCACTAAAATCAGAAACTCAGCAGAGGGATTACACTAAATGAGATCAGACAGGGACTACAACAAGAAGCATTTTTCCTCTGGCAGTGGAATACCAGTTGCTGGAAGGAAGATGTTTTTAAAAGCACAGAGCTATCATTATTTGTCACCTAGAATATATATATAGTTCACAGTAAAGGATTGTATAAAACATAGCATTTTCAGCTGTCTGACCTGTCCAGTGTGAATGTGGGTTGATCCGTCGTATGAAGAATAGTATCAGCACTGTGCACATAGACAGCCGTTTTCACCCGCTGGATTTCAGGGTTTTACAGATGAGAGGATAAACACAGCTGAAGCACAACTCCCTCTGCACAAGCTATGCTCCACACAAGCAAATCACGGGGAAAGGAGAGGATCTGAGGATTTACTGCCTTTTTCCAGGTGTGAAAATGGAACACAGTCGGTTGTGCCCTTGCTCTTTCGAAAAGCACCCCAATATCTTTAACCACCAGTCAGGACTGCTGTCAGGACCTCCGGTTAACTTTGCAATTTGTACCACAACATGTATAGCCCACTACAGGAATTTCCTAACGGCTGGCTGCAGTCTGGTTAATACCAATTGGATTTCTTGCTTTTCTAGCTGCACATCTAGGTACTGTATTAGCATATGCACGTACTTAATGTTTGCACTGCAAAAGTAGCTATATGAAACACCTGGGAACTAACAGTTCTTTCTAGTTTCCATGACTCTCAGAAGGTGCAGGTGTTTCCAGGACATCACACACATTTCCAATCTTCTGTGTTGCACAACCTTCTGTACAGAATTGATTTTCAGAAGTGTGAAAATGCTGTTTGGATATACGCACAAAGTACATTCAGTATTTGCAGGCTGACTGCAGCTTCAGTAACTGAAGAATATCCTGCTGCATAGGATATTCTTCAATGACACTACCCAATGCCATGAATACCAATTCCCCACAACCCCTGAGGGGGCCTCTCCTGAGGAGTTTTCTGATCAATAAGCACCATGTAACCATGTGATCAAGCCTGGCTGAATGCCACCCTCTCATTTGTAATGCTGCTTATGCAATTATGCAAAGACGTACTTTCATTTCAGCTCCCACTAAGTGATGAGGAGACTACAGAAATATGTACCAGGATGAAACACATGATAAAGGTCAACTGAACAGTAATAAGCCATCTCATGAGTAATCCAATCAGCCTCTGGCATTTTGGGCTTTTTTTTCCAAAACAATCACATATTGTTCATTTCTGAAGAAATGGAGCGAGACAAAACTATTTATTTCTTCAGCATCAGTCTCGCTCGTCTTCAAGCAAGGATATTGGGAGGAAAAGGTCTTCATCTCATCCCATTCTTGCACAAATTAAAAATTATGAACACTGTCACCTTGCTCTCATCAGTTCCTGTCTCACAGCAACAAGCTGACACAATGCCAATCTTTATCATGCTCTTCCTCAGGGCTAAGGTCACACAATTTAAAAGGGGGTATCGGGGATTCTAAGAGGCTCAGCCAGCAAAAGGCATTCAACCCAGACTTAGCTGAGTTCTGTTATCCAGATGTCAAGAGATTGAGCCAGAGAGATGACACTGGCCGGCCAAAAACTGGGACTGCCCAAACAGTGGCAGCCAAATGGCTCAGTGATGCAAAGAAGTCGGCTTAACTGCCAACAAAACGGCAACACCCTGCAACTTCCTGGGCATCTCGAGGCATGCGATGACATCATCGCGGGACACACCTCTCCTCCAATCAGCATTGACCCTCCTGTACATCGTGGTGAGCCTTGTAGCACATTTCCTCATCCTCCCTGTGCAGGTACAGGGGTCGTCACTGTGAGCCCAGACACAAAGAAGCAATCGGCAGTTTCGCATTGGGCAGACAAATCAACAAAATAATTTAACGAACAGGCATATATCAGCTGCAGCTAAGAGCCTTTGTTCACTCTATAGTTCCCAACAGCTTTATTTAGATCCATCTTGACCAGCAAGGTCTTGCCCAGCTAAAACAAACACCGCGGAGCCTGGCACATCTTAACAAGACAGCATACTAAAATAAAAAACATCTACAGCCAAATATTACAGATCGTCTTAGAATAACCAAGCACAAATTATCTGTAAACACACAGCAAGCCCTCACATTTGTAGCCCATTATTTCTCCCTCTGTGTCGACTCTTTCAATTTCCTATGCCTGGCATTCTTCCCAGGCCATTTCAGAGCAGAAAACTTTCAAATAGATGGGGAGTGGATAGCAATTCTTTCTTAAATAATGTCAAAAGTCCCCCAGTGATTTCGACTCGGCGCCGTGCTTTGTCATTCCAAAACCGTTCTGTTGATTTATTAAGCTCTGGGCTGCTGCGTCTGTATCTGCAATTGCAAGTTTGCCTGTTGCTTCGGAGTGGGTTGGAGACGCACTGCGTCCTGATACAGGCGTTGATTAATTGGCCCCCAGGCCTGGTAACCTAAGGGTAATCAGATAGGCCTTCTATTAAGTATCTTTATTTGGCTGATGCATTTATTTTTTAGTGACTTACAATTCATCAGGTGGATGCTGTGAGTGCAGCAAGGCAGTGCAGCGGTTAGCATTGCTGTCTTGCAGCACTGGGGCCCTGGGCTCAATTCTGGGCCTGGGGTGCTGTCTGTGTGGAGTTTCTCTGTTCTCCAGGTGCTGCAGTTTCCACCCACAGTCCAAAGACACACTGGCAGGTTAATCAGTTTGGGGGAAAACTGGCCCTGGTGTAAGTGTAACCTGTGTCCAGTGCAGAGTGTATCCTGCCTTGCGCCTGTCGTTTGCCGAGCAAGGCTCCAGCTCCCCCACAACCCGCTATTGGATGAAGTCGCTACAAAATGGATGGACTGCTTTACAAATGCACCCATTTATACAGCTGAGTATGTTACTCCATCAGTCCGGGAGAAGCGTACAGCCTTCTAGTTACAAGTTGACCACTGCTGCTCCTACAGTCTGCTGGAGACCATAATATGCAATTCAGCTGCTGACAAATCCCCAACCACCAGTGCTGGATTTCCCATTAGGCACTGTAGGCACAGCGTCGAGGTCCTAACGATTATTTTATAAACGATAAATCTATCGACTATTTTTATCGCTTAATCTAACAACTAATTTCGTCCAAAGAATGCAAGTAGGCATATGAATGTTTTCTATCTTAAACTGCGAGTTACATACACGCTTATTCATAGACGTCGTGAATACAGCTGCTAGATTATGTTTCTGGATCCAAGGGGGATGGCTTGGCTACATATCTTGTTAAACAGGCATAAAGAGGCTACATTCTGTTTGTAAAGCATAAAATAATACCAATTGGAAGCACAGGGAAGCAGGGGGACAGCAGCTCATATCTCTTGAAGAGGAGACTGAAGTGGAACAAACATACTATACCTTTGGAGCCTTGATGTTTGAAATAATTATATATATATGAAAAGTTAAATACTTCTGTAACAGTCAATTTTGGCACCGCTCTGTTCTGAAGGCAATCTCTGCACAAAGAGCAATCTTTTTTTTAATTACCCCTGTTTGTTTTTGCTGTCATCCCATGTAGCCTCTCTATCGATATTTGGAGGGACCTTCCTCGGCAGAATGAGGTGCAGCTGCCGCCATGATTAACCTACTCAAAACCTGTACAGAGCATCCTATTAAAGGCGTGCAACATGGGGCAGGAGGGGGCGATTAGTCGATTAAGAAGAGACAGATCACTTTATTGGCCATATACAATTTCTTGCATTAGGAATTCGTCTTTTTCACAGACCCCAGCTTGCTCTCCATGAGAGGCACAGACAGGGAGAGAAACTTGGGGTCAGAGCACAGGGTCAGCCATTGGACAGCACCCCTGGAGCAGCTGGGGTTAAGGGCATTGCTCAGGGGCCCAACGGAGTAGGATTCCTCTGCCGGCCGCGGGATTTGAACCAGCAACCTTCCAGCCACAGGCGCAGATCCTTGGCCACAGAGCCGCCGCTCCACCCCCAATACGTCCAGATTATTGGGTTTGTGTCGATTAGTCGCGGCAGCCCTACTAGGGCCTACGAAGGAGGGAAATACTGTGACTGACGAAAAACGAGCTGAAACACCATGCTTGCGAGGTGCTCCAAATCAATAGTCATGCGCCCTCTAGCGGCTATTCTAGAGACTGAAAGTGTCGAAGTGAGGGTCGCTCGGCCCGCTCCATCAATCACGTGGTTAAGCATGAGAAGGGTTTCAAGTGCATCTCGTCAATCGACGTCACTCAAATGGCGTTTACCCCTCTTTTTGCACATTTCGAAGTGAAAGTGCTGAGGGCCTATGAACACCAGAATCTGGCCCAGCCAGCCACTTCTGTCTGCCTCATTCCTGCCATTTTCTCAACCCGTTATCCACACCAAATGCTGATCATCACGGTCCTTTATACGGTTCTGGCTGTTGTTTTGAGAACTTTATTTTTGAGCCATTTTGTAACAGATTTATTTTGGCACTTTCAAGACATGTCTATTGCTAAAAATAAACATAAGCGTACCAAGTTATTTTAAGTCACCCACATGTTCCTACCTGCACTCGAATCTACTCATGCACATGCGGACAAAAACGATGAATAGGAGGAAATTACAGTGACAAACACAGTATTGCCCGGTGTTCAAGTCTGTTGTTATGACTTTAGTAGGGAAAGGATTAGATACCTTGAACTCTAAGGGAAACTCGATCCACTTTTTCTGTGTTTTTCCACGAGCTCGTCCATTCCAGTTAGTTAATAAAAGCACACGATCTTTAATGGCGAAGAACTTGGTCAGTACAAACAGAATCAAGCACGCCGTTGTTACCTCGAGAAAGCAGGCAATATATTGATCCATCGATTATCTGAGTCACATAAAAAGCGTATGAACATTTAAACTAATCATAATAACACATCAGAGAGCTAGAAGGAAAAATCGTCATCGAGATTCACCACCTACCGTAAATTAACCGCCATTGCAGCGCTTCCTGCAAAGAATGCGCGGACTAAGACACGCCCCCTCGCACATGCGCGGACTAAGACACGCCCCCTCGCACATGCGCGCTGTGTTTCCTCGCCGTGATTTTACCCGTCGCCTAGAAGAGAAATTTTCCAACCGAAACTTCAACGTAAAAAGCAATGCCATAGGTTGGCAGTTTGGAAACTGGGCACAAACCCTGAGGCTGAACGCACCTTTTACGAAAACGTATTGAGCTGTAGTGGAAACCTCGAATTTACAGGAGTATCTCAGTTAGGCACCATCCCTCCAAACACGACTGAAAATACAATGCACAGTCCACACCATCAAGTAGGACTCCATCGACCCAGGGACTGTCATAGCGAAGGGAGATCGCAGATTTTCTCACGCATATTAGTAGAAATATTATTGTAATAACTTGTATTTTACAAGTTGTTGTTCTTTTTCATATTTGGACATTTTTCAAACACGTACTTATATAGGAATGTTAAATGATATTGTTTTCTTAGGGAGGTGGTGAGATTTTAATTTCAGTTGTGCACTTTTTTACGCGATAAATTGAATGGTGGGTTGATTAATCGGACCTTCAAGACAGCAATGGTCCCAGCCCTCGGTTGGGATCAGTGAGGAATCGAGTTGACATCAAAGCCGCTCATGTCTCACCCCTCTGCAGCACACCATCTCAGAAACGAGCTCCTGCACTTACCAGAATCAGAGCTGGGCGATGCCACGGGCATGATCTCAATCTTGTGTCCTGTGCAAAACCTTCCACACCGCACTCACAGCGCCAGGCAGCTGCGTGGGGAGAGACAGCAGGGTTACATACTGTACAAAGAGAGTAACGCGATGCATCAATTCTACGGTTGCACCGTGTAGGGTCCCGGCAGCTAAAACCACAGCAGAGTGCAGTGAAAGGGAGCTGAATGAGAATTTTATTTTTTTGAAGTCAATATACAGTATCATCTCGTAACGTGCTACCGTGGAAACCCCGCAGAATACTAGAGCTCCATCACCGAGCATCAAGGAGAAAAGCAGGAGCACGGGAGACAGGAATGTGTCAAACGGGATGGGAACGACAGGGAGCACGATGGACGTGACAAGAGGGGGAGACAGGGCCTGGAGCTCTGCTAACACAATTTGTCTTTTTTTTTTTGAATTCTCCTCCAGCTGCAAATGCCTTCACCCTGGCTTTCGTGTATTTCTCGACCTGCCGTCTCCCCGGAACCCCCCTCCCAAGTGCCTCGCGCGTTGACGTCACCCCCCCCCCCCCCCAATGCCCGGAGCACCCCTGCGGTGGAGGAGCCGGGAATGAAGACTGCCGGCTTCCTGCTCCCGGAGCTCATTCATCCCGGCCGCCCCAGCCTCGGCTCACCTCGGGGTGCCAGCGGGGGATGTTTCTGCCTGAACGGATCAGCAGCTCGGCGCGGACGGCTGTGCCCTCAGCAGCCTCACCCCCACCGCGCAAATTAGACAGCAAAGAAAGTTGGGCGGAAGTCTTCAAGTGCTTGGCCCTTTGGGTAGTTTAGAGAACAATCCCTAGAATTCCTATAAATATATTTTATAAAATATGTAATAGACATGGACAGGTTTAAAGAACTTGATTTATTAAATCTTGAACTGGAGATGTTAGGAGACTTGACAGAAGTATTCTTAAATCCCAAAAAGGTACCGACCACACTTAATCCAATGGGCTACTATAGTATAATCGGCAAAATTCAACAGTAGTGTGTTTGGACTGAGTATAGGAAGCACAGCTTTACACAAAGGGTGGTAGGTGTCTGGGACAGGCATCCTTGCCATGTTGCTTCTCCTGATATTTTAAGAAATAGCTAGATGAGATAATCTGATCAGTGAGCTGCCAGTAACCAAATAAGTTAGATGCACATGCATGTTGGTCGCCTTTCTTCTGTTCTTGTGTTCAAGGCCACAATCTCAGTCATTGTGGAAGGATTTCTACTGTGTTAGCATGGTCACCTATCTTAACCCTCCAGTGATTCAAGGTTTTCACAGACAATCATAATGACGCAGCCCCCATCTGAAAGCTTTCTTGTGTGCAGCTTCTGTGGGTTCAGCAATAGTCTCTGCAAACCGTAGTTCAGTAAAAAGTTTATCCAAGGTCTCGCTTCCAGACAGATGCACTGCAGATATTCTCCCATTTTATAGAGCACTGAATGAATTTTGTAGACATATTCAGCAGCTGCACAGCTAGAATTCAAGGATCCTGGTGCTATATTGGGCTATTAAACACAGAGGCCTTCAGAAAAGCATAACATGCTCCAGAGACTTCTCAGGTACCTGCGGGCTAGCAGTGATGTCAGTGGGGTAAGTCAGGCATGGTGGAGCTCACAGCCCATCAGCAGGGAAGTAACCGATGAGTGGGTGGGGTCAGAGGAGCACTTATGCTATGAGACACTGGGAAACACCTTACATCCATAAGGTGAGTATAAAATGAAAACACAAGTGCAAATAACACACCTAAAAAGACGTTCAGCATGTTTCCCATAAGGCACAGAAAGAAAATACACAGGATCATCTGGGGAATAAAGAACAAAGCTCATGACAAACAGCTTCTTTCTTTCTTAAAACACTTGGGAATGCCAATACTGACTAAATTGACTTACAGCTGCAACCCTTGGACTACTGCAGGACGTTTGAGGACTCTACCAGGAACAACTCTGTGAATGAACAGACATCCGATTCAGCTGTGGTCCTTATAGTAAGAAATACAGGAGGAAATCCACCCATCCATTTCCTAACTGTTTCTTCCAGTTCAGGGCTGCCGGGGAGTCAGAGCCTATCCCAGCAAGCAACGGGGGCAAGGGGCAGGATACACCCTGGATGGGATGCCAGTCCGTCGCAGGGCACACAAACATGGATACACACACCAGGGCCGGTTTTCGTCAACTCACCGACAAACCAACCAGTAGTTTTATTTTGTGCTGGTTGAGGAAACCCAGGCGACCACAGATAGCACCCCAGGAATTGAACCCAGCAATGCTCACCACTGCTCCACCGTTTCACCTGCTGCTCAAGAAATAATCAGTGAAAATGTCTATCCCCTGAACTATTCATGGAGAATAAACATGATTAGAATTGCTTTTGTGTGTGCAAAAGGCTAATACTAAAGCACCCTCAAGTGCCACCCGTTAATGAGATCTAAAACAGCCAGCTTCAACAGCAGCTACGCAGTCCCAGTTTAATTGGAGTGTAACTGCAGTAAACCAACATTTAATACACTATAATTAAAATACCTTCCTTCTGTCACAATTAGGAGCCCACTGGTCACTGTGACACCCACTGAGAGATTTCAAAGCCGGACTGAAATTACAGGCATGGAAAATTCCACTTGTTAACTCATCATTGTTACGGTACATAGGCAATGTACCCTGCATGTATCCCTGTAGTCTCGGGTCATGTATTTCATTCTGACCGACATTCTTCTACTTCCTGAACCTACAATCCTGAAACCAGTCTGAACAAAACAAGATTACAGAATCCAACACCTTGTCAATTGTGGTCTGAGTCAATTGTGGTTTTCCGCAATGAACATATGACTTCTGCTAACTCCTCAATGTAACTCGCACTGAGTTTGATTTTATGGGAACAGAAAGACTGCCAGACAAGATAAGGATAGCAGAGGGAATGGGAGAGGGAGGCAGGAGAAAGATAGAGGCATCATGGGCGGAGCGGTGGCTCTGTAGCTCAGGATCTGCGCCTGTGGCTGGAAGGTTGCCAGTTCAAATCCCGCCAGCAGAGGAATCCTACTCTGTTGGGCCCCTGAGCGAGGCCCTTAACCCCAGCTGCTCCAGGGGCGCCGTATAAATGGCTGACCCTGCGCTCTGACCCCCAGCTTCTCTCCCTGTCTGTGTGTCTCATGGAGAGCAAGCTGGGGTCTGCGAAAAGACAAATTCCTCATGCAAGAAATTGTATATGGCCAATAAAGTGATCTCATCAGGGATGCCTAATTCCTGGTTGCCACGGCAACACTTAAAAGGTAAAGAAAAGAAATCAGGGTGGAAGAGCCATCCTAACAACCTCCAGGGAAGACGGAACACAGTCCCACAGCGAGGTGATGCCACTTCAGTGAATAAGAACAGTGCCCACAGCAACAACAGCAAGATATCTGCACTCTGCGCACACCCAAAGACAGATTGACAGCATCCGTCCAGCCATGTTTTAACCACTTTATCTAATTTAGGGTCATAGCGGAGCCAGAGCCTATCCCAGCAAGCAGTGGGCTTGGGATGCCAATGCTTGCTGGGCACCAACTCACACCAGGGCCAATTTTCCTCAGAAGTCAATTAATCAACCTTTTGTTTTTTTGGACTGTGGAAAGAAACCCACGCAAACACAGGGAGAACATACAAAAACTCCATGCAGGTAGCACAACACTGTTTACTGCTTGATGGGTTTGTTTTCATTGAGCTCTGCTTGGGGAAAGGTCAAAGGTCATGCAGTGAGAGGTCTTTATAAACTGCACAACCCTCTCATCACCAAATACTGGATTATTATGACTAATTAGCGTACTTTTTCTGTCTTTTACTGAGCATTGCTAATATTCTAACATTAAAAAGAAGCAGCTGTCACTGTAGATTGACCTACTTTGCACAACAGAAGACCGTGGGCAATGACAGTAAGTTCTTTTTCCACATTTCGAGTGAGCACGAGACGTACATTTTGCACATCAACATAAAACGCTTCTTTCACCTACACGTCCAAATGAAGTACACTGACTCATAAATCTCTAAAGGCTCTCCGCTACAGACAAGAGGAGTCAAAGCTGGGTAAAACAGATCCAGATCAGTTAGTTGGGAACAGTTTCCTTTGATGGGATTACTTTGTCCTTTTGGTAATTGGAAGCAGAAATCTGCCAAGCAAACAGGCTCAATTCTGCCTTCTCACATGAACGGGCTGTTTTTCAAGAGACTGAACCACAGAGAGCTGGGATTTAAAGAGATCACGACAGCACTGGGCAATCTACAGTCCCCCACAGAATGGAGAAAAAAAAAGCATTTCAAGTTTTGCCAAACCCTGACTTCACAAATGTATGTACTGATAACTTTGTAAGAGATCCTGGGTTTTAACATTTTCTTTCTACAGTCCATCATTACGCGATGACTAAAGACTGCACCTACAACCCTAAACAGTTGCTACAGCTCTTTTCCTATAGCAGTAGTAAGCAGATAGTGCAGTTCTTCTAAGCAATCGTCTAGAAACCTCAACAGCCTTGTTGTTTCCAGTCAAGATGGTTCCAGCATGGTGAGATTCCCAGCTGCAGGCACTATGTGGTAGCCAGTGCATTGATAGTCTAGATAATTTGGATCCAGATCCCATACTGAGAACTGAGAGCAGCAGGCTGTCATTGCGTGAGAACCAGAAACATTGACTAACCCAGTCACACCTTCAGCACTTCTGCTTTTAGTAATGCATGCCTGTGGCTACCTCCCCAGTCCCTGCCCAGCAGCTTCCATAATGCAACATTGGGCACAATAGAGAGGTACACAGGACCCAAAAATTAAAGCTTAAATCTCAAACTGGCACTGCAGAGATAACATTAACAAATCAAATCAAAGTTTATTTATCAAATGCACAACAATACAGTGCAGCAGTAGTTGCTGACAATGAAATGTCTTTTCTGCGAGCTCACAAAAATCACAAGAATCACAAAAATCACAAAACTGAGGTTATGAAAATAAGGTTACATAATAGAAATTGAATAAAACTCAATATGAGTAGAGCTGCTCTGTGTCCATGGCGTGTGCAATATATACAAGCAGTGCAGTTATGTTGAATACAGTGAAAACTGTGTGTCCATGTAGCCATTAACTCTCGTTCATTCGAGGGTCGGCAAAGAAAGTTGTTTCATCCGCACTCCCTGCCTGGGGCTCAGAGGTTGGCGCTGCTGGTCAGGTTTCGGGAGACAGATCTCCGAGAGAGTGCCAGTAGTGTGGTGGACCTCGGCGCTGTGCAATTGCCAGCACAAATCAAAGTGATCTACAGCGATACGGAATGACAGCCAGAAACCTAGCTGCACTCTAATGCGGACACAGGCCTTGCCTTCCAATTTGCAAAAGATCCATGCACACACACACAAAAAAAAAAGAGAGAACAGCTCCCCTGCATGTTTGCACGGTCAGCCAAAGGGATTACTGGAAAAAAAAAAACTTGCAGTGGACATTTTTTAATTATGAAAATGTAATTCATGTAGTAGCTGTAAAGCTCTTAATGATATTTGCGGCTGGGGTTTTTTTTAACAGAACTCTGCCTTGCCGGGATCTGTTTTTCATACTGAGCGATGGTCCCCTGGCTTACCTTAGTGCTTCAGCACACAGACTGTTTGCACAAGGATGATGCCAACTTGAGGAAATGGGTCATGAACTCATGCCTACAGAAAAGACAACCAGACTGGGAAAAGACAATGAAGGAGAGAGAAGGTTTAAACTGATAATGCTCAATTTAGGGGAATAACTACTGAAATAAGTATTCTGGTTTCAAAGGGACAATTGACCCTTAATAATAATAATAATTATAATAATTGCTTACACTTATATAGCGCTTTTCTGGACACTCCACTCAAAGCGCTTTACAGGTAATGGGGACTCCCCTCCACCAACACCAATGTGCAGCCCCACCTGGATGATGAACCCTTGAATTATATCATGTCCATATACCTCAGCATGCCTCCAGTCCTTTCTGTGAAAGCAAACATCCTCTCTAAATGACCACTTACTGTTAGTACACTAACACAGTGCAGTCTGCTACAGTCTGGTGAAGTTCTGACAGACATAGAGCTAAAGAACATGCAGGAGTTTTGATCTTCAGAGCTCTGTGGTAAAAGATAGCAAATTACTGTTGTACTGTATTGACCAACAGACTTTTGATGTGTTTGTATATGATGTTAAGATCAAGCAACCACTTCAAATGGTTTAAAATCTGTGATTACGTTGCCTTGTGGGTTTGGTCCTGTGGATGAAATGCATGCAACAGCATGGGTCTCTGTTTGAGACAGAGACCTGGAAAAGTATTTGTAGTACCCTTGCTGGCCTGCAGTCCTGTCATCTGTCAAAACTGTGCGTCTCTACTGTGTGCTGTTATTCACTAACCCTTTGCTCATTTAGTCATTCCCCATCAAATAAAGAAAGAGCCACCGAGATAACTATGGGAATTCATTCCTGTGCATCCTGTGCTTTTAAATGCATTCATATTTAAAATTAAAAACAAGCTTTAGCTTATCAAGATCCCTGGGGATTGGAATTGTGGCAGAAACAATGAGTGTTTGCCAGGAAATACTAAAGCCCAGTGCCCTGTGTATAGCAGTAATCACAGAACAAAGGAATCCCAATTGCATGCTTTTTAAAGTTTTCTTGTTCCAAGAGGTAGACTTAAACACCCCCACCACACACTTGCTCATGCACGCACACACCATAGTTCAGTGCACTTACTTTGTGAAATACATGTCATGCTCCGACAGGTTAAAGGAATTGAATCTCGCTTATCTTCAGCAAAGGAAATTATAAGAACCGAGAGCCCAGTCACTCCGGTGCATTACAAAACATTCAGCAAGAGCAGGCTTCCTGGGGAAAGACTGCAGATCCAGATCTCAGTGAAGCCGAGCTGCTCCTTCTTGGACAACAGTGGCGAGTCACGCAGACCTTTTAGAAACCTCTAGTTCAGTTTCAGAAAACTTTAGCTCAGGGCATGATAAGTTTCCTTCCAGTTAGCTTTGCGGTAAGCCACACCACTTCATCTGTCCTCTCCCACTCTTTCGGGCACGATTTCTTCACTACACTCAGCTTTCATCCTGGCTTGCTGCATAAGCTTGCCTCACATTACACCTTCAAGAACAGAACAGGACTCTGTAGTAGGAGAGTAGAGTACAAGCCCCCAGAAGCTGGCCACAGACGAGTAGCCTAAATAGGACATGGGTCAGACCACATGGGGAACCAGAACTGTGTCCAATACAGCCGCGGCTGATAACCTGAAGTTTAGCACCTACTGTAAGTGCAATTTGGTAGTGCAACTTATTTTTAAGGAAAGGGGCCTAACGAGCACATTCCAGACCCCGCTGTGCGCTGTGCGTCAATAAAAATAACCTTTGACAGAAGATCGAAGCCGAGCATTAGTAATCAAAAGGCTGTCTTCCGCCCCGGCTACATTATATCGCTTGACAATAGCGCACGGACGAGTTTAAAAAGTACGGACTGCGGGGCTTCGGGGAAAGCGAGCCTGCCTTCCCGATGCTGTGCCGAGCCCCTCTGAGAAATTTCCACCTCCCAGCGGCGACAAAGAGCTGCCGCCCCACGACTCATAACAAACACTCGGCTATTAATCCCCAGCCTCTACATGTGTGACGTCCGCTCCGACTAAAAATAACCCCCAGCCGAGCATGCCTGTTCAGCACGGCTCATTACCACTCGGGGGGGGGGGGGGGGGGGAAGCTTTCGTATCCACGACAACTACCAGCTCCATTTTACTTTTAAACAGTGTTTCCATGACAACCCGCACTATAAGCTTAAAAAAATAAATGGAGGTTAAACTGTTTTGTTTCGCAAATGCTGCATCATTATAACACACTTCTTCTAAGTGCTCACTTCAACTCCTGAACGGTTGTGGGTACCCTTAATGTATATATATATATGTGCACACGTAAATACAAGTAATTCTATGAAAACCTTTGATCTCTAATAATGTATCGCTTCAGAATCTTGTCAGTATGCTGAAATAATTTGTCTTCAACAAACACTTTAGAAGTACACATATATAGATATTAATACTGCAGAGCAAAGTAACACCTTTCTATTTTACATTTTATTACCTTCCTAGATTTGAAGTTCATGTTGTTCATCTGGGCGAAACGATGGTTACCTTTGCTGCCTCTCATTGCTGGGGTCCTGGGTTCAGTTCCTAGCGTGCTATCAGTGTGGACTTTGTAAGCTCTTCCCACGTTCATGTGGGTTTCCTCCAGGTGCTCCAGTATCCTCACAAAACCTTACTAGTAGGCTGACTGGCTTCCAAGAAAATTGACCCAGGTGTGAATGTGTGTGTGCCCTGTGATGGACTGGCGTCCCATCCAGGGTGTACCCTGCCTTGCGCCTATTGCTCATCTGCAACTGCGAATTGGATGAAGCAGATAGAATATGGAGGGATGTTATTCGTTTGGTGAACCATTGCTTGCCTCTTAAAGATAAGAAAACGTTCACCACGGTTTGAATGTCAGAAAGGGCCTCTGCTGTAAAGACAAGTCAGTCTGCACCTCACTGCACACTCATCTGCAACCTCAGCCAACGACCTTCAGATCAGGCACAGACCAGCACAAACACACCTCCTGTATGAACACGGTGGCAGTATGTGTGTAGATACAGAATAGTAGTTTGTATTTCTCGTTTCTTTTCATTTTATTGATAATAAACCACAGCCATAAGAAGAAGTTAAAGCAATCATTTCAAATGCCTTAGTTCCTCATATCTGATTTCCCCTGATTTTTTTAGCACTGAGGTAATTAGCGATTGTGAATGGCTTACTCGTTTGTCCAGTTCATGAGCAGGTCCCGTCTTTAACAAGGTGTGAACTAATTCATTTCACACCTCCTGCAGCTTTTTACACATTTCCCCTAAGTAACTCAAATCACAAATGTTTGCCTTTATCCTCAATTAGCAATCTTTCTTCGAGTAAGGTAATAATATTTTGTTGTCGTGCACAAACTAAACTTGTGCAACCCCTTGCACACATTCATGCTAGCCTACAGTATGTTCTGTTTCGTAGAAAAGATCACTGAAAATGTTTAAGGAATTATTAGTATCTATGGTGTGGAATAATAGGCCTAATTATTGGAATTCTTGAACTGGTTATTTGGTTAAGAATTTAGAGACGTAATGGGATGGAAACAAGTTTCCCTGCAGAATTCTCCACTCCTGACTTTCCTGCTGAATGTAACAAAAATTCATGATTCTTTCAAGCTTTTATAATAATTCCTTACATTCATATAGCGTTTTTCTGGACACTCCACTCAAAGCGCTGTACAGGTAATGGGGATCCCCACCACAACCACCAGTGGGCAGCCCCACCTGGATGATGCAACGGCAGCCATAGTGCGCCAGTACACTCCCCACACACCAGCTCTCAGTGGGGAGGAGAACAGAGTGATGAAGCCAAATTCAATATTATTTGGAGGCCATAATTATTAAAGGCCAATGAGTAATTTGGCCAGGATGCCGGGGTTACACCCCTACTCTTTTTGAGAAACGCCCCGGGATTTTTAAAGACCACAGAGAGTCAGGACCTCAGTTTTACTTCTCATCTGAAGGATGGCGCCTTTTTACAGTATAGTGTCCCCGTCACCATACTGGAGTATTAGGACCATACAGACCACAAGGAAAGCACCCCCTACTGGTCCCACTGACACCTCTTCCAGTAGCAACCTAAGCTTTCCCAGGAGGTCTCCCATCCGGGTACTGGCCCGGCTGCCAGTTGTGAGTTGCACAGTGATATAACGTTTATAGGCAGAGGATTAAGAGTCCCACAGCTCTTTCTGGAATGTGGAGATACCTGCTTAAGTAGAAAAACAGCACCTGGACATCCATTATCCAAGATCACCGCTGGACACGTTTGATCCATAATCCTTTCCATAATGTCTGATGTGAAACAGCAACTGAGTAGGAAATGCAAGTGTAAAACAAATGGGAAATCGGGCACACACTTATACAGCAGGGACTGGGAAAGGAGAAGAGCCAGACACTCTCCAATCTCTTCCAGCTGCTCGTCTCTCAGCGTGACGTCTGTGAATTAACAGGCAAGCTGGAGAATAGCTCAACAAAAGTGCTACAGCTCACAGTGTACAATAGGCATGAATTACTGCTTTTGGTCCCTGTTTATAAATATTAATGTAGCAGAGATTTAAAAAAATGTAACGTTCCATGCACAGAACCTCTGCTTGTGTATTCAGTAATAATGTTGCCTTAATGAGCCTGTTCTGAAAATAGCAGTTCTCAATAGATTTGAGACCAACAGGCATAAACAATCAAATGAAGACCCAGTATTTTGTCTGTTCAAATATTTAATATTTTTGGTTATTGTTTTACAAAAAATCCCAGAATAAATGACCACTTTTAGGGATTACCCACACCTTTAAAGTATAGTATTCTGATGGCTATAGAGAAGCTCCTGTAGGAAAGCTGGGTTTCTAACAAGGAGCATTTGTGGCAAACGTGCCTCCCATGTGTGACAAAGTCTGCAACCTCAGGAGTTCATTCACAAGTCAGCAACAAGGGGCTCGTCAAGAATCAAATTGACATTTCATGGCTCAGCCCTCACATTTTAAAATAACCCCACAAGCACGTGTAAAGCTACAGTATATGCAGTTACATTAAACAGCCGATCAGCGATCTGAACAAAACTAGGTGCTGCATGCTCCTTAATTGCACAGAAGGTTATGAATGAAGGTCTACTCATGTGACTGTACAGCTAGCTCCTACACACTGAGCATTCACTCTTTAGTGAACACACAACTGAGGTCTACATTCCTGCATTTTATTTTGTTTAGTTTTGGCTTTTGGCTGACTCATATTTTGCCTTTCCTTCTGGTGATAAACATTTGATCAAATTTGATCAAATTACCCCACAGTGTAGCTGAAAAGCAGCACCAGGAGTGGCGTGTCACTTTGGATCAAGCAATGCAGTCACAGAGGCCTGTACAGGAAACTGCCAAGACTCACTAAACTACTCCAAAGGCTGTTGAATAGCAACACTGACTTATAGCAGCAGTTCTCAGACCATGGTCCTGGGTGAATCCCTAGGTATAATGATTTTCATTCCAGCTGGGCCATTAAACACCTGTGCTGACTGGTGCCTGTGATGGATTTGTGTAATTCATACATTTGGTTTTAAAAACACCCCAGTTAATGTATATTATTTCCATCAACCTTAGCCTGTAGGATTTTTATACAGTCTCTCCTGAAATTGCTGATTAAGAATTTGCTCCATTATTTCAAACTAAACAGCCCTTAACAGGAGATCGATCCATGATGAACAGACACAGAAAGGGAGGTAAAAACATTTTGCTCACTCCCACAATGAACATTTTATTCTGCTTAAATCAGAATCACCTGAGTGGACAGTGCCACATCCACCCCTAAGCATCACAAAACCCTTTTTAAGATCCAAAAGAGTTTTAAAACAGCTAGAAATCAATTTCCTTCT
Organism: Atractosteus spatula; assembly: GCF_055471065.1. Classification (NCBI taxonomy): domain Eukaryota; kingdom Metazoa; phylum Chordata; class Actinopteri; order Semionotiformes; family Lepisosteidae; genus Atractosteus; species Atractosteus spatula. Next base: position 7,822,777 of record NC_142731.1, on the reverse strand, counting down.
GATTAAGAGCTTGGCTTGTGCACCTGTGCTGGAAGAACCACCCAGCCCAGTTAAATCATGGTGACAATGGTATGGAAGGGTAAGCTGAGAAACAGGCTTACAATATTATCAGCAACTGAGTGTAAGAGTGAAGAGTAGGAGTGTCCAGACCTGGACCCAAATCCAGCTGGCTTTATAATCTGGTTTCTAAAAATTAGCACCAGCATTACCTGTAAATTGCTGAAACCATCAGATATGTATTCAATTAAGAAAACCCAGTGGACGTCAGAATAAAAGTGAAACACACCAGGACAAAAGTGCATTTAAATCCCAGAATTATCACTTCACACAAAGAGTTGTGGGGGTAGAGAACAAGTTACACGGCCACATTTGTTGAAGCTGATACCGTGGTTTCTTAAATGAACCAGGTGGATGAGATCTTTGGGCCAATTAGGTAGTAACAACCAAACTAGCTAGGTGAGCTGAGCGGTCCCCTTTCGTTTGTAGCTGTTGTAGTCATTCACCCACGCATCATTTAGGCTCTGCGTGAAAGGCTGGAGAAGGAGTACTATACCGATCACAGACCTGAAATCATTTTATCTTTGCATATGACAGGAGTCCTGACTGAGTGGCATGTCAGTACACAAACGCTCGCTGCCTGCTTTCTCAGGACCAATTAGAAGAACAAGGCAGGTTTCCTTCTGTGCCTCTGTGGGGTTTTAACGGAAGAAATCTTAAGATGCTTGAAAACTCCTTCAAGATACATACAGTCTGCATAAAAAAACAGATTTTACAGCTCTCAAAATCAATTAAAGATGTTTTTCTCCTGTAAGGTATAAAGGTGGGGTGGGGGGGGGGGAGGGGGCTTTATCATTGTGGAAGAGCTAAAAGTTTAAATGCTTTCACAGCGGTTCCACAAGCCTGAGCTCACTGTTACTCCTCTCTGATCCTTTGACATCACAAAACTGTCTAAGTGCCGGAGCTCCTGCTGTAGAAAAAAAACCACAGTCAAAAAGAAAAAAAATCGCTGCTCCTGCAGAATGGAATGGCTCGCTTGATTCCTTTTAGCAACCCTTCCAGCTCCAACAAGTCCTCTTGCAGCACTCTTGAATGTACCTGTGATCGGTTGAAAAATCAGGCACTGCTCCTTGCAGATCTTGAGAATGCATGTGGGAAACAAGTCTTACACTAAAATATTACTGAAAAGAAAATCAGCAATCTCCGAGCACTAACATAACCATTTTAACTAATTGCCACTTCCACACCTTCACACCTGATACACACCTGAGCTTTCAACTCAGTGACATGACTCATGACATCACAGCCCTAAGCACATCACCTGCCTCATGACATCACACCCCGTAGCCTGTCACCTGCCTCATGACATCACACCCCGTAGCCTGTCACCTGCCTGGTGACATCACACTCCTAAGCACATCACCTGCTCTCTGCTTGGTTCTGAACAACTTACAGCCGCAAGGCCAACTCGCCCCCCTCCCATCCATTGCAATCAAACCCAGAACGCATCGGAACTGAGCCTAGCTTATTGTGATGCCCAGAGAATTTCCATCATCAAAAAAGTGGTGCCAGTTTGTATGTACTCAGAAACTGTAAACAATACATTCCTGCAACACAGACCTGCCCTTCTGAATGACTTTTTGTATTACCTATGAAAGATGGTTGCTCTGGAGAGAACAAAACATCCTGCACATTTGGATGAGAGGTCTCCCTGTCATATACTGTAGGTGGTGCTCTGCATACTCATGCACAGGTCTGCAGGAGCAAGGCAGAATGATCACTCTGGATTTGTGGTTGGGGGTGGGGCAGATGAGGGCTCACAGCACACAGAAATGAAGTACAAAACATTCACAGCTGTCTGTTATTATTCTGGACACATTTGCAAAATGCTCATGTAGTATAAAAGATAGAGGTCATGACTGCAATATAGTGTCAAAGACGCAGAGTTAAGGGTCAAATGCGATGAGAATACTGCTGGGGAAATGATTTCCATACTTTAAGGAGAATTCAAACAGGAGCAGGACATCATGGTGACTACCGGTTTAGGGCTGATGTGACACAGCTCTAGGGTCCTGGAGTCTAAGCCAAATTATAGCTCCTTCTGTGTGGAGCTTGCATGTTCTGTTCCAACTCTAGGTGCTACAGTTCCTCCAGCGCAGGGTCACAGGGGAGCAGGTGCCTATCCCAGCAAGCACCGGGCGCAAGGTCAGGGAAACCCTGGATGGGACACCAGTCCATCGCAGGGCAGACAGTCACACAGGCTAGGGCCAGTTTTCCCAGAAGCCAATTAACCTCCCAGTGTGTCTGTGTAGGTCACACGAGCACAGGGAGAACATACAGACTCCACACAGACAGCACCCTTTTCTGGACAGTGGATGGATGGATAAAAAGGAGAGAAAATGAGGTGGGGAAGACGCTCATCGGGGTGATGCTCCTTACGGACAGATCTTCCAGCCCTGCTGACCCGCTCACAGGCCCTACCCTCTGCTAAGGGCTGTGGGGTACGAGGGTCGCGGGATACAGCATGAGGAATGAAATCACAACAACCAGTTACCAGATCAACCTCTCCCCCCCCCCGCCCCCCGACCGCAAATAAAAGCTCCAAAAGCCCTCAGACGGTGTCAACCGGTGATGTACTGCGGCTGTCGCACGACTGGCGAGCTTCAAGCCTACCGTGTAGCCTCTGGATTTGTTCCATCACGAACGCTTGCTGAGACTTTTGAAAAAAAACCTGTATTCACGTTAGCTCAATACATTATTCTATCGTCTAGGCATAGTAACTCTATTTTCCCTTAATGTTACGGCTGTGTTGGCACTAAAAAGTCGAGAGGCATGCTAAAAGCCGTTGCCTTAAAACAAGAGGGTTTAATGGAGCAACTATCAACGCTGTCCGAGCGTCAAGACCGCACCACGGACGATCAACAAGCTTTCTGTTCATATCGCGCAGCGAGCTGCTGACCGATAATACACACAACTGAGCTTCACACTCAAATGAACGCAACGTCTGGCGAAAAGACAATAGGAAATTACCAAGGGGCAAATGCATTGTTTCTCCGTCCCATAACGACCCGCATCAGAGAATCCTGCCGAGACCCAATCAGGACAGGAGTAGTAAAACAGCCTTCAGCGCCAGAGCCGCCAGTGATCACGACGAGCAAACCGACGCAACCGAAATCGCACACAGGCTAGCGGAGCGGTCTTCCGCCGCGCCGGCACCTTAAAGGGCGCATCAGTTGCACGACCACTAACCTGCTGTAGCCCGCGTCCCTGTCGGAGGTGTTTCGGTGGAAAAACCCGGGGTCTGTATCGCTGTCGAAATGTCAAATCACGGTCCAGTCACTGCGGATCTTAAAGGGGCAACGCTGCACACAGCTCTGCGCGGACCCCACCGAGCACGCGTGTGCGAGCAGTGCCTGCGCGGGTTGCGCTTCAAGCGGTGTCACCTTGGCGATAAACAAGCACGTTTTCTTGAAGGAGACGCGTTGGTTTTATTTTCCCAACCCGACCCCAGCTGGTTTTCAGTATGAAAGTATTCACGCTGCAGCGACAGTGACTGGGACGTGGACCATAACCCTAAACTCAACGTTGGTTCCTCTTTAAGGAAACAGTGTCATTAAGGTGCCATCTCGCACAGCAACAGTGAGAGCCTGAGCATCATACGGACCTATTGTGTAGAATGCATCTCGTGGAAATGTTTGTTCAAAAAAAGAAATAAACCTCAGATCTTGAAACACCATCTGTTGGCTGACCTTTTAAATGAAACGGTATGCTTAGGTCTTTTGTTTCTTTTGACAAATTAAGCCCAAGGCGTTCCCGGTAAGGTATCACATCCTTAACCAACACAGGCCTTAACCGGAATCCTGTAGAAGACAATTTAATTTAAAATACACGAGAGTCCCCCCTTTCCCTACGTATATAACCAAAAACGCATCACAGTTTACGTGCTGCAAGAGATTAAAAGCCCTCGCGTTAGCTGCCGGTACGAATTCACAGCAACCTGAGCTCCTCAAATTACACCAATACTATCATCTAGCTCAGCTGTTTAATATGACTCGGACTAACTAATAGTTACGTTTTTGTAAAAAAACAAAAGTTTGTTTGGTTTGTCTTTATAATGTAACGCACATGCAAATGAGCTTTGTAAGCGATCTTAATTTCATAATTGTTTTGTGAATTTTTTTTCACATTAATTCCACACGTACTGTATATTCGGGGGTCTGAGCTCCAGAGAGGGGAGTAGCTCGGAGTATGAAGTGTCAGAAGAGCAGTTTTCGTACTGGACAAGATCGCTGCTGCCGTCGTGCAATTTAACGTTTGCGCTGGAATAGACATGTAGCCTAGGCACCCATTGCAGACGATTAGCCTGCTCTTCTGCGCTTCTTCCATTAGTTCTTATCTCGTCTCCTGGCGCTGGTACCCGAGCAGCTATGCCACAGCCGGTAGCGCTCAGCATGGCCGAGGACAGTCTCCGTCTCACCCAGTCTCGGACAGCCACAACCAGCCGCCGTTTAATAAGTATGGTAATAGATAGCCCAGTGGTTATGTGTGGTTATGTACTGTATAGCAATAGATAGCCCAGTGGTTATGTGTGGTAATGTATGGTAATAGATAGCCCAGTGGTTATGTATGGTTACCCGCTAATAGTGATTCCCTGTGAAGCAGATTTTATAGGTAGGCATTTAGTCATCAATTTCTAAAGACCTGGAACAATTCAACTGTGATCAATTAAATGGGTGATTTTACTTTTTCAAAAAAAGCAATTTATCAATTATTCAACACAGAAAAGCAGAAGATTCTCAGGCTCTTGAGGACCACAGTTCACTTAATTGAGTAAACCCCTGCCTTAATTGATCGATAACTTCCAAGTGTTGTTAGTCTTAAGGCAACAGGTGCTTTGGGGTGACCTTAATAACACAACTGGACTGGGGCTTCTTGACTGACCCTGTAAGATTCAACAGCAACCTCAAAGAAAACGTTAACCTTTTGCTGGAGGTTTGGCTGTGAAATCCAGGAACATTGTGTTTTTTATTCTGTAGTTCAGTGTAGGATTTGTTGTAAGGTCTCCGACTGAAAGAAATCAGAGATCTCGCAGAGAACAAGTCCAAGCTTGCAGGCTCCGGTCCAGTTCATCAACACTTTTCCAGATTCCTGATGGTGTCTCCGAGGTCACGGAATAAACACTGTCGCACTGAAGCCTGCAGAACAGGGGGCTCTCATATTCACCCTTTAGAACTCTTTTCAGCATCTGGCTATGCTGGAATTGTCTGTGATTGTGGTAAACCGGAGTCAAAACAGAAATCACAATCTCTTTCAAAAGGCTTTATTTCTCAAGCCTGAAGTCGAAGTTACAGATTAGGGGCAGGAGCAATTCATTTGAATGGTGTAAAAGCAATACGATTTGCTGAGGTACCCCTACTGTGTGACACATAATGTTACATGATGTAACTACAGTGGTATCTGAGTATTTAATTAACTTGGATTAAGACGTAGTGAATTTGTGCATAGCCTTCATTTCAAAATACACCCGACAGATGTCATTGATAACCGAGCCAATGGAAGAAAGTGCCAAAACATAACAAAATAAAAACAATAAAACCATATTCACCAGGGAGATGCATAGCTTATGGACATGAAAAAGACGTACATCCAGGCTTAGACAATGAGTTTTACTGAAAGGCACACAGCAATCAAACTCTTTCAATTATCTCCGGGCTGAAGACTCAAAACTCAGTTAATGGCTAATTAGCTGTGCTTGACAGAGCTCTGGTCCCTTCAGCAGGAAAGTGAATGTTAAATATTCTTCATACAGCCTGGTGATACTGCCTCCGCAGCACACTGCTAGAATGTCAGCATGATTTAGTCTACAGACCCTAAATATGGCATGAAGATCAAACAGGCATACACATCTGTAAACAATTTAAGCAATCATACCCTATTATGCAGCATTTTTCATTTCCTAAATATCTTAAGAAGATGGGGTGGCTTTTTTTTTTAAGAATTACAATCATCCTTCTTACAGCAGATAATTCTACCACAGTGCATGATATTACCAGTCATACAGAGGAATCTATTGGTGCAAAAAGTCTAAGCATTAAAATCCAGTCAGGAATGAGGAAGGCAGCAAGTTCTCCAAAATCCACTTCTCTCTCCCAAGTTGGCACAGGCGTTAATGTAAGAAATAGAAAAGTAATGTACCTACAAGACTCTTCAGGTACAGACGCTTATAAGTTTACTTGTCTCGATGCGCCCTCTGGTGGACAACAGAGGTGCCGGCGTGCTCTTCAGCATACATCCTTTTTCCCGCAGAAACGTTTCCTTTCCTCTCCAGAATTTCATTTCTACGCAGGTTTCGCGATGCAGTTGTCTGACTTGTACAGCCAACTTTCAATACGCCTGGGTGGAGCTCTTCAGGATCTATCCAATTCAATTCAATTCATGGTGTTTTATTAGCATGACCGACGGGTACAATCAGTGTTGCCAAAGCAAAGAAAAATTCACATGAAACAAAACAGAAAATTAAAGTAAAATAAAATCTACAGACATAATACAGACATTTATAACAAAGACATATCATAAAATATTTACATATAGTGTAGACAGATGGAGCATTATTGGGAGACAGACTCACTGTTCCTCAGGCTGGGACAGGAGATCACATACTGGGCTGCCAGTTCCCTCCTCCCTCTCCCAGTAGGATTGGGACCTGTTGTATCCTCTCTGTCACCACACACTCAGCCTCAATCTCTATATCACTGATCTTCAGTCCCAGTCAAGAAATACTCATTCCCCCAGGACTAGCAATGACTTTACATCAATCAACTGTTCACTTACTTAGTTTTTATAACCACTGTTTCTAGCTCTTTACTGCATTGTTTACATGTCTGCATTGTTTACATTTGAACTGTTTACTTGTTTACTTGTACATTGTCTACTGTTTGTTTGCATATCGTAACAATCGAGAGACTTTCTGTAAGGAAGAACTCCATTTTACCAGTACATGTACCGGTTTCATATGGCAATAAAGTTCAAAGTTCAAGTTCATGAGGATTATAAGTCATCTTAATAACCTGGAGCGGAATAGCCCTCCAGGAGCAGGAGTGACGGTCACTGCTCAATGCTTCACCTGTGTCTCTGGGCTGGATTGCAGTTGCTTTGCCCAGGCTGCCAGGCTGAGCCCGGGGACAGTGTGGGTGTTGGGTGGGGCTGGAGGAGATCAGCCTGCTGCTAAACCACTTCTACAATACAGACATCAGGACAGGCAGGAGAAGACATTTGTGCTGCTAGTTTTGCTGGCCGTGATGCAAAGATTAATAAAGCTCGTTAATACTAATTGAAGTGTTTGCAAAGCAGCTCTTCAGATGACACAGCTCTCCCTAGTATTCTGAAAAAGTAGAAGTATAAAACACGGGACCATAGTCTTTTACATGGCTTTATCTAAATTCCATGAATAGACACAGAACAAAAACATCGACAGCTCTTGTCGGTTGTTAACGCAAAAAGCTGTGTCGAGCGCATAGCTCTCAAGTTAAAGCAGCGCGATTTTTATTCTTACTGCAGCACTGTAACCAACCACACGAGGGCGCACATAGCCGTCACCTGTTATTTTGATCAATGTTTTTTCAGAGTAAGGAATAATAATAATAATAATAATTAATACTTGCTTACAGTTATATAGAGCATTTTCTGGACACTCCACTCAAAGTGCTTTACAGGTAATGGGGACTCCCCTCCACCATATGCGACGGCATGTAAATCAAATATTAATAAGATTAAAGGTGCCCCAGTTCTTCTTTTCCATGGGGTAGAAGAACTATTTTCTAGGAAATATTAGTTAGCAGTTCCATATCTAGAAACAATATTATAATCAGATTTTGCCTTAGTAGTTTTGTAGATTTTCCTCGCGAATTCTGCTATAACTTCCCTTTGCTGCAAGTTTGTCATCAAGCTTGTAGCTTCATTCTCAAGCTACGGCAGAAAATCTGGGAAGTCATTTTCCAAGACGATACCCGGCGAAATAAATCGAAAATACATTTCATTTCCTCATTAAGCGGCAGATATTGATCCCCCTGTTCTGTCTTTATTGTAATGGCCTGGGTCGATCTGAGCATTCATGACCCTTAGTCAAACAAAAATAGTCATTATAATGGTTATTATCATTATTATGAACGGATAGTAACACGCAAAAGTGGTCATTGTAAAATTGCCAAAGATAAAAGCTGCCATTTGGAACACTAAGCGATAAAACTTTATTATTACAGAATAAAACAAGAAGGTATAAAACAAATATTTACTGCAGATTACAGCGCCATTACCATTTTATAACTATTATTTTTTCATAGATTCATATACACTCGAAGTTATGATATATATATATAACAGAGGAGTGAAATAACCCTCTTTTCATTTATATTTGCATCTTTACGCTAATAAAAAACCGAGACCCTTTACTAAATGCGAGTCCGGTGCAGTACAATTGGGCGAATACGCGTTCAGGCGCCGATCTTTAATTCAAATTTTTGTTTTCACGCAGCTGTTAATCGAACAGTTTGCATAGTATGAACTGAGACCAGATAAAGTATTCATGATCTTCTCCTTACCGTTTAAAACCCTAACCTCGAACACTAGCAGATCTCATCGTCAGGTCTCGGCTCGCCATTAATTACATCTCATAGGTTTATTCCACGCTGAAAAAAAAGAAAGAAAACAGCGTTTCGGCCGTGGAGCCTTCTTCAGGTGTGTTTTCTTTCTTCTCTTTTCAGCGTGGAATAAACCTATTACTTGTTCCTTTGCAGCCCACGCATGCTGACGCAGCTCCCCCCCCTGAATTAATTACATCTCGTCAGGTTCTTAAATGCACCCTTTCGGAATTGTTTCTCCCAGTCCAAGAGTCAGAGCAAAGCGATAACGAGCTAACAGTTCAAGTCGGGCTTTGTAAATCAATAAGTTAAAAGTTGTTTTGTGGGGGTTTTTTTCGCTTCAAATGCGAATTTAAGTGCTTCGGCTCAAGAGAAAGCTCTTCGATCCCGACGCGCAGCTTGTTGAAGGCAGTTACTCTTAGCGAGTTTCGTTTCCAGTGAGACCCGCCGTTTATCTCGTTAAGACGATGCAAGTTCGTCTTTCCGCTCTGCTCCTGTGGAAAACTCACCTTCTCGAAGAACTGGCCTTGATAAGCTAACAATGCTGGATCGATGCCGACCTGCTGTGGCTGTACAGTAAATATCGCCCCACGCCCATGGAATACTGCTGATTTACATAGTCAAGCTGGCTCAGCAGTAGGTACAAATAGAGGCTCTCGCCCGTCATTGTCGGCTAAGAATACTGTTTGCTGTTCTCGCACAGAGCGAATCTTTGGCAGCCAATCAAGAGAGAAATTCTGGTTTAGTTTTCCTTATTTGCAGGTTGAATATGTACTGTACCTCACACAGATATAACAGGTCTCTGGGAGAATCCTAAAGGCATGTGCACATTCCTGAATCCCAGCTTGTATGTGGAACAATGGATATTCAACATCTCCCCCCCCCCAACCCTGAAAGCCCACATAGATGGGGGGTCTTGATGTCAGGACACCTCGTGTTATGAACCATTCCATAGGCTGGGTTCCAAGCTGTTCCCTTCCAAAATACCAAGGCGTCTGCCGTTCAAAAACTGGCAGTAAATTTGCTTCCATCTGGGCATAACACTGTTTTAGTCAATAAGAGACATGATTCCAGCACCCCAGCAGAAGAAACAGCACCGTTCAGCTGCTGTGAAATAATCAAGCACATGACGTCTTATCTGAATCATTCATTAAACTTTTAATTGCACATAAGCATTTATACAATACAAACAAAAAGAATATTCTCTTTAAAGATATAGCGCCAAATGGCTGAAGATTTTTTTTTAAATTTTCTATTGTTATTCATTAATAAATTATGTACAATTGTCTTTGTGTAGTAAGAAGCCAGGTGGGAGAGGGAGAGAGCCAGGAGGAAGGGAGGAAGAGGAGAGGGGAGGAAGAGAGAGGAACATGCGGAGACAGCTGGGCTGGAGTTTGGTGGCGTTCACTCGTCCGTCACAGGGCGGGCCTCTGTGGCGGGGTTGGGTTCCCTCAGCGTGGTGGACACAAGGAGAGGGGCACAGGAGGAAGAGGAGGAGGAGGAAGAGGCAGGAATCACCACATGTAGGAGTCGTCGAGCCTGGAAGACAAAGGACAGGAAGTGAGTCCAGGCCCTTCCTGCCGAAATTGGCCTGAGTTGGGTCCTCATGAACTTCAAGTGTCCAGGTTCTCTCAGCTCTGAGTTACTCAACCAAACACTTCGTTGACCAAATTGAAGAGTCACAGCTGGCAGCCCCACGGAAGCCTGGTCAGTACCTGCATGGGAGACCTCCTGGGAAAAACTAAGGTTGCTGCTGGAAGTGGTGTTAGTGGGGCCAGTAGGGGGCGCTCACCCTGCGGACTGTGTGGTCTTAAAGGCCCTGTATAGTGACGGGGACACAATACTGTAAAAAGACACCTGCTTTTAGACAAGAGTAGTCTCATGGCCAAATCTCCCCCTGGCCTTTAGCAATCATGGCCTCCTAATAATCTCTGAACTGGCTTCATCACTCTGCTCTCCTCCCCACTGAGAGCAGATGTGTGGAGTGTACTGGAGCATCATCCAGGTGGGGCTGCACACTGGTGCTGGTGGAGGCCTGTACAGGCCTTTGAGTGGAGTGTCCAGTGTACTATACAAGTGTAAGGAATGATTATTAATTATTATTATTATGTTCATAGAGAGACCAAACATTTCACCATTTCCTCACAGCCGCAGGAGGCTGATTTTACACAGCGGGGGTACTTCATACAGTACGCAGCTGAGAGGATGTCATCTCACTGCGCTTGAAAATGATTCAGGAGAACAGACTCCTTTTCTAATGCTGTAAATCACAGCCATCACAGATCAGTCCCAGGTGTTAAAAACGAATGCGTCCTCACACTGACAGCTATTACAGCATCATATCTGCGGCCCTTTGAGGGATGAGTACAAAAACAGATTGGGAATTGAAAATCCTGATTCATGAGTGCCCAAAATATATAAAACACATCAAATAAAGAGCCGTCCACGACAGTGCTTTGGGCCTATGTGTAGCATGTGCATCCTATAGTGAAACTAAATGGAATGTACCATTTAAAGTGAAAGGAGTAATACGAATGTTTGATATCAGATTAATCATATTCCATCCTTGTTTTAATTTTGTTTCAACAGTCTGACAATAAAAATATTTCATCATTTGATCTCACCAGAATCATACTGAAATGAAAGTGCACTGCCCCTCTTTCTAAGGCCTGAATCACATATATATATTTCTGTCCCCTGGGGCAGCAGGTGTGATTCAAAGATCTGAGGCTATCTTCAGGCACAGAAGATCTAGTGTGGAAATACAGGCTTCTGGCTATTTTTATGCTGGTTCTCTTTTCTTCCTTCGGATTGTGCAGCACAAAAGCAGCTGCACTGCGGCTTCTTAGTTTACAAAAACAAGTGGCTGGAAAAATCATTGTTCTGCAGTCGCGAGTCTGCAGATACTGCCTGATCTACCCCAGCGTCCTTTGCTTTCTGAATGTTATGGAGACGTATTGTCAAGATGCAGTGAATTGCTTCCCTCAGTATAGCCTACAGCTGGCTTGGCATAGAGACAGCGTGCTGTGCCTCACCTTGATCGCTGGTTGTGCTCTGAGTTGTCACCAAACAGCAGCTCTGACACCAGCGCCTCGGGGGTGGACCGCTTGCCGTATCTAGAGCACAGGAGGAAAGTTACAGGGTTTGCAATGAAAGAAAAAAGACGCGTTACTTTACACCAAGAGTTGTGGGTGTCTGGAACATGCAGCCCAGCCTCACAAATGAAGCAGACCATCTGGGATTCTTCAAGAGATTATAACCTACAAACCCCCGTCCATATTCAGGCAGGAATGCATCAGGCCTGGGAATGATGTTTTGCAAAAGCGGGGAAGAAATGTTTAGTGAAAAATGAGGGAATAATGCTCCTAAAATCAGACATGGAGGGGAATTGGAAGCAAATGAAATGAGGGAAGTCGATCTGGACCACTCAGTCTTGAGTAACAGCGGAGTCTTACACAGTAGAGAGTGCAGTTCTCGAGTTAATTAACAGAGCAGAATGTCAACACAACACGCTCTGATATTAGAATTCCATCAGAATGTCAAACAACTCCTACATCTTGGTGAAATCAGACAGCAGTTCTGCACATAAGGTTTTGCTTCTTATGCACGTTGTCAAAACTGACAGGGATATTCCTTTTCACTGTCGCTTGCATTTAGAAATACTCTCTGCCTTGAGAAACAACACATCACTGGCCAGAAGCCAAACACTCTTTTTGAATTCCCCAGAAGAAGCATCATGTCACTTCACCCCTATCTACCTAACCACATAAGGCTTTACTGTGGTAAGAGTGCAGTACAACACAGCACAGCATAGAGGGAGAGTGGAAAAGCATGGACAGATGTGTTAATCCATCATACTGTACAAGCTTTGAGAAGTACTGGCAAGACAAACAAGCTGTGTGGCAGATACAGAAGGATTCACTGATGTTAGAACAGGCCGCTCAGCCAATGTGCATTTTGTACATATAATGAGTAACTGATTTTTAGATGGTTATGTACAGTAAAAATATCAGGAGGCAGGGAAAGGTATAGATTTCTTGTACCTTGCTCCACAAAAGCTGACTAACTCAGACCCACCGAAACACAATCTCAGTAGCGTGACACCCCCACACCCACCCTACCCATACACACGCAGACCCTGACTCACATCCAGCCAGTCTGACAGAAACAGCCCCCTAATGAACCTCTCCGCGCAGACGGAGTGTCTAATGGCCGTCTTCCTGCCTCCACTCCCATTGCCAGCGCACAGCACCCTGTCACTTCTCCAAAGAGGAGACTAAAACTGCCAGACAAGAGTAATTAGAAACCCAGCAATGGAGTCCCAGTGGGAAAAAAAAGCCCTGGCCTGGATATAATGACATTAAACATCTCTGGGTATCTTTTTCCCCCTGTCCTGCTCCTAATGGAGCCTCACTGTGCTTTTATCTCCTCAGTGTGACAAACATTTCACTGCCAGGGCCTGCCTGAATGGCGTTTAATTCACTTGTTTCCAGTGAGGTACTGTGAGGCTGTTGGTGAATTGCTCTTTGATAAATGCCAGATAATAGCCAAGGCAAATCTTGGCTCAACGCTTCACATAACGAGGGATATTAAGAGAGATGGACAACTGGGCCATGTAAACATGTCGGACCTGCTCTTGTTGTTATTACTGATGAAAGCTGGCCAGCGTGCAGGAGGCGGTTTCTATTCAATTCAATTCAAGCTTTATTATTCTCTAGGGGAAATTTGTCTTACAGCACAGTTAAACACAACACAATGACAAATAGACATCATCAAAAGGGAAGAGAATACAGTAGTGTTACAGGAGAGAAGAAACAAGAGACAAGGTAGTGACTCTGTGTTGTTCAAGAGTGTGATTGCAGTGGGGATGAAAGATTTCCTGAGTCTGTTGGTTTTACACCTGGGGGCACAGAGGCGTCTCCCAGATGGGAGAAGTGTGACTTCACAATGGAGGGGGTGAGACACACACTCCTTGATGCTTTTGGCTTTCTTAGTCACCCTCTGTTTGTAAATGACTTGATTATTCCTGATTATTTTGCCACTTATATTCCCTAATTTACCAGCCTGTTACAGTTACCGGTACTTCTGTTGCCAAACCAACAAGTGAAGCAGTATGTGAAGACACTTTCAATGAATGATTTGTGGAAAAGTGTAAGGATTGTTTTTATCTACCTTAAAGTAGCTGAGTTTTCTAGGAAAGAAGAGTCTCTGTTGGCCTTCTTTATAGATCGTGTCACAACATTTGTCCCATTTTAGGTTTTTGTCAATTACAAGTCTCAAGTACTTCGACAATTTCAACAGGCTAAAATTCTATTTATAAGGGGGATCTCTGCTCAGGTTTGCCCCAGGCTGTTCACTCACTGCTCCATCCCAGCCCACATGCCAGCAGAAACAACAGGCCAGCTCACAAAGTGTTTCAAAAGACCGCAGTGGTTCTGAGCATGAAACCCCCTTCTTTCTCCGGTATCGGAAATAGATAGCACTCAGCGTCAGAAAATGTAAAGGAAGATAAACTCGAATGTCACTGGTCCGTCTGAAACGCCCGTCCACTGTCACGCCAGGAGAATGATTCTGTGACTCATCTGTGGAGTTACTGGTCTCCATTACTGATCTCAATTCCCTCAAGTGCTGCTGTCGGCAGTGAAGTCTCCGATCGGGGCTGACCTGCTCCCGTCAAGCTGGGAAGTAATTTCAGACAACAGAGCTCTTTGTTGGGGCAATTAGTTTTAATGACTACTGAGCGAAATGTCACCTTCTCTGACTTGCCAACCTTGTTTTCCCTTCCTGGGCTGTGAGGCAGACTTGTGATTGCCTGTTTAATAGGGCTTGATGATCTGAAACAGGCTCTCCCACTTGTAATAAAGCACCTTGGTAGTCTCAATGTCTATCAGCTGTAACCTATAAGATGAGTAGCTGGCTACAATTTCAAAGTGGTTTCAAGTTTATGACAAGAAACATCAAAAAATGAATTCTGATGCTGACATTTACAGTAAGTAAGTCATTCTGAGCCTTTTGGATAACACTCTTTAGACATTTTCAATGGGCGTTTCTGATTCGGCGTGCCTCCTCATTCCATTTTTTGTCACATAGAAAGATCTTTCTGTGTTCCTACCCACCACGTTGGCACTGCCCAGTTCTTAATTCAACTGCATTTTCCAGGAAGGATCCAAGCACAATTGCTGCCATCTCTCATTTTTCCCCACACCGAAGGACCTGCAGGGCCTTAGTGCCTGAATCATTAGCACCCTGAGTATCACAGGGGGTCTCTGGACCTTGGAAAAGCAGGGGAACCCAGGCTGGTTCAACTCCCTCCAGCCCCTGAGAGGCTCAGCCAGATGAGTGGCAGAGTTTGGAATTTTAGGCAAGGATTGTGATTAAGGAATCCCAGGTCTGGACAGGCATTGCCTGGATTAAAGACTTCAAACTCGGGTGCAAACCCGTCCCGTGATTTAGAGCCAACCAGAAGCTCACCAACCTTCTTCCTGTGGCATCCCCTACACCGGATCTTTCATTTGCAAGCCCAGATGTTTTGTCTGTGTGAAGCAGCAAGTCCTCAAGCTACACCCTACCAGCTACTGTATATGTCAGAGTACAACAATGGCACACTGCCGTTTCATGCTCTTGTGCAGTATTATAAAATATCAATAGAAAAACATGTTGCTGTGCTGCACCAGCACCAGAGGAATCTAATCTGGAATGTAATCAGTGGGCCTAGCCATGGGTAGGTTCTTGTTGACGCAAACACGTTTTTCCCACGTTTTGCTGTGCAGTAATCCCAGGCCACCCTTGTAACCTGAACGAGGCACTTTAAAATCCATCCATCTTTCATTTCAGGATCACAGGGGGTGCCAGAGCCCATCCTGGCAAGCAGCAGGTAGAAAGAAGGGCACAAACTGGATGGGATGCCAACCCATTGCAGGGCACACTCAGACATAAACACACACACTCACACCAGGGCCAGTTTCCCCAGAAGCCAGTTTACCTACCAGCATGTCTTCAGACTGTGGGAGGAAACCCACACAAGCATAGGCAGAATACACAAACTCCACACAGATAGCACCCCAGGACTGTATGTGAACCCAGGGACCCAGTGCTACAGGGCAGCAATGCTAACCACTGTGCCACTGGGCCACCCACACTTTCAAAATCACCAAACAAAACAGTATGAATAAGAAGAATGTGTGTCTCTCCCTGCATCCATTCCTAAGCAAATAAGTTCCATAAATTGCTTTCTGGTTCCAGTGAGTGCATTTGGTTATATCACATTATTGCTCTTCTGCAAGAAAGATTAAAAACAGAATGGCCAATAAAAATGGGTCCTGAGGGAATATCCAGGAAATATTTACGAAAATCCTAAATATTAAAAGCATCTAGGTTGTATGTCCTATCAGAAGCACGTCTAGTTTACATAGTATATTTGATGCATTTAATGGAGTAAATTATAGAGCTGGAAGCTTTCATTTAAAAGGGTAAGTTATTACCTTCCGTTAATTAAAAAAAAATCTCTAAAAGAGGAAATAAAATAAAATACACCTTTTTTTCTGTTTGCTGTGAGCGAACAGCTTGCTCCGCACAGAGCCACAGATTTCTCAGGGACGTTTAAAAAACTATATTTCGCACGTGTCAGTAACGCGAGTCAACCCGTTTTCACAGCTATTTGCATCTCCTTTCATTTTCGTCCTGCTGCATCTTTCACAGGGCTGGGGACGCTGCTTTAAAAAGCAGCCCGGTTTTAGTCATCCGGCGCAAGATCGGGGAGATCCGAGCGCTGCAGCCCTCTTGAGCGCCGACAAGCAGCTGGACAGCAGGCAGGGGACTAATCCGTGTCCGCCACGAGAGTGAACTTAACCCGCGGTCATGTCACACTGCAAAGTCTTAAATCAGGAGAAGCACAGCTAGCACAACCGCTCTCAAACGGTATGCAGTTTCGCGCATACCTTCCAGCTTGCATCAGTGCGAGTCTTGTAAAGAGAGCCAACACTGTTGCATTAACCTACTGTTATCTGTTACAATCGGGTTACTAAAGCCTCCGCATCACAGCTGTAAATATATATTACCAGACCCAGCGCCACTTCACTGAACTGTCCCGCACCCTCAGTTTTGGACAAAACTTTTTTTTTAACACTTTCGCTTACTTAACTTGCGCCCTAAAGAATAGTTGTACTCAATGGTCAGAACTACAAATACACAAACCTCGAATTCACAGTTACTACATCGGACTGTTTGATGTGCAAGAGGGCCATCCGTCCGGGAGCGGCACCTGTTACACAGTGTCTGCGTTACTGAGTGTCAGCGTTACAACGATCTTGTTTGCTCAGGTGGACCTATTCCTGACAGTAGTTTATCCTCATACATAAAATCGTTATATAACTAGGACTGTAGTAACAGAAGTTTGTGTTTTCTGTTGGTTTTACAACTATTTTTTCTTAACGATTCAAAACCTCGTTACCGTCGACGTACAGTAGCTGCACAAACGAACCCATGTGGTATTTTGTCGCTGACAAACTCTCGTCCACAACGGAGAGAAGCGGAGACCGTCCGACTTCCGCCTCTCAAGTTCATAGGCAGTCCAAAACTGAAGTACCGGGGGACTGTAGTTATGTGTCGTCCCATTCCGTTTCACAACATCGTTTCCCAAAGTTACCGACGTTGACCGAACCCGAGGGTCTGGACTCCGTGGCAGTAAACGGGCATGTTAAGGTTAAGAAGGTTATAAAGAAAAATAAAGCAACAATCTGCAGTTCAGGAGTGAAAGCCACGACTTGGTGACGACAAGACAAGTCTCAGACGAGGTCCGCTACATGCTAATAACAAGCAACGTTTGTGCAGGCGACAGCGCTCGCAGTGCAGAAGAAATTAGTGTTTAATAGGGCGCACCGACGCCGAATAGCAACCTGGAACCAAGAACCAGGCTATAAGGAAGGCGTACTCACCTCTGTCTTGTAATCAGGTTGATGTAGTGTCTGAGCGCGGAGTAGTATTTGGCCAGCTCCTCGGGGGGCGCGTCCTCCCCCGGGTTCTCGGGTTTGGGCGGGTAGGCGTCCACGAAGGCGCCGAGGCACACCAGCACGCAGAGGACCAGCGCGATCATAGCGCTCCAGGGCTTCAGGACGGCGACCATCTGCGTTTCAGAACCCAGACACAGCCCTGAGAGTCGGACCGAGCTCTCCCCGTCAGTAATCGCTGCGGGCTCTGGAAAGCTCCGTGCCGGCGGTGCGAAAGCAACTTTCTACTGTGCAGAGAAATAGGCGCACCAAGCAGGTCGACGACGGGTTAGAGTTTTGATATTCATTTTCCGAGGACGATTGGACGCACGGCTCTCATCTGCTGTTTTTACAGCTCACACACAATTCATATAAGAAACTAGGAGATTAGCCTGTTTCAGCCGCAATCGGAAGATTGATCTCTTTAGTTTGTTTTCTTTTTACAACCAGCTGTAACTAATTGGTCTGGGGACTTTGCCTTTATTTTTTGCAAAATGATCTGGGATCCAAAGACTTCACGGGCGCTGTCTAAGAAAACAATGTATTACGGAACTCAGAAAAAGCCGGGGTAAAAAATTTGTACGGCGCAACTCTTATTCAATTCAGGACAAGTGAATTGAAAATGGATTAAATGCCCGCCCACATGGTATTTCATTCAACAAAATAAGCGTCTAAATATATACATTTTTTCCTGTTTAAAAAAACGTTGAAATTCATGGAAAACGTTATAGCGTTTTATTTTGTATTTAGCATAGGATCTTGTTCAACTTTTCCAACCGAATTCAGTGATTCGGGCGAGAGGAGTGATACCTTAAGCGATGTATGAACTGACCGCCGTATTTATTGCAGAGGTTTCTATTAATTTATTGTTTGTTGTCGAAAGGTATCGAATTTCCTAACGGGAAAATTTCACTAGGTAATTTTTCATGTTATATATTTGTCATCAGTAAGTATCTACAGAACACAGTTACACTCGCATTAATATTACTGGCACAGTAATACAGAATGCCTCAATTGATCTATAACAACGGTGATTTGCAGTGTAATCTATTTACCTATTTTCTGAATTAATTAGCACAGATTAGATGAGTTTTGTTAGTGCACTCATCTTTAATATTGTTTTTGCTACAAGTTCACCGCCTTTTAACACCTAAATCACGTCCCCGTGTGTGTCCACGTGGGGGCTATAACCCGAATCCAAAATAAAAAACCAAGTTAAAAGAAGATTAAGAGAAAGACACGGGCTCGTTGTTGGAGAACGATAGGATCGATATATGGCACTGAGAGAAGCCCAGGAGATTGTGAATGCGACATCTCTTGAGTTTCCCGAGACGTGTCCAGTGTTTGCATACTGCACTACTTGTCTGCTGCAGATAATCGCGGTATGAGCAACGAAATACAGACTCAGAAGAGGCTGTTTTAACAGCCCAGTTGACGACATACTTTGGAGAGCCCGAGAGCTGTCCGTGGTCCTGAAAGCCATCGCGCCCCGATTTATCGCGATGAAGACGAGAATCTTCACCGCAACAAGGTTGTTTTCAAGCCGAGATTCAACCAGTAGTCCTCCCTATTAATTACTAATGAATTGACCGTTCTAATGAAGTTGGTGAAGTTTTCCTCCGTGCAGTTTCCTTATGAAAACTGCCCACCAATTCACGGTAGACAAGGTTTTAAAGACACACGGAAGAAAATCGAACGAAGCGTGACCTTACCTCCAATTATTTTTATCATCTTTTTTGTATTTTCGCTAAAACAACTTGGACCACACTTCGCGGAACAATCGGTCAGAACAGGCTTTCTTTCACCCTTGGGGCGTCGTTACAAGCTTATTTCAGCCAAAAAAAAATGCATTGAAAAGTGAAAAACCTCAAACTAAATAAACCGCAGTGAGAGTCGGCGGGTGTACTTACTGTGAGAAAAGGCTGGGCGCTACAGGTGGCTGGTAAGGATGTCTGTGCCGAAGTCGAAGCCTTCTCTTCGAATACGCGAAGCAGCTGAATTCGTCTTTGCACCTGTTTATTGTGCTTTCTGCAAGCGCCGATCTCCTGCTACTCTCCTGCAGACCGGGTGATTTATATACCTGCCGCTGTGTGCAAGACACACAAGGAGTGCAGAGGAGGGGGGGTCGGCCCCCTCCTCCAGGGAAATTATTAGAATAACTCATCGCCCGCTGGTTACCACATTACCACTGCGCACTATAGTAGGACCATAAACCAGAGACTCCCTCCGCAGAGCCATTGAAGACTCACACCGCCTCCCCCCCTCCCTCCCAAGAAAAGAAACAATCGCACATATATCATTTCCACAATATTGATGTCGTCTATTTTTAATGACTAAGTTGTTGTCGCGGTTTTTATTATTTTTCGTCTTGTTTGCGAGTTCATCTTTTGGCCTCGTCAGTACAGGCCGTCATAAATCTCCTTTCTATTGCTCCTCCGAGGCTGTGCTGACGCAGGGCGAGCATGAGATGTCAGTGCCCCCCTCTGATCTGTATCTGCACGGTGCCGTGCGCGGCGGTTGTTTTCCTTTTAAAGGATCGTTTTCCACAAAGTTCGGGAGAGGATGGCGGGTCTTGGATGCACGGTTCCGTTCCTGTAAACCCGAAATGCATCGCCCGAAATCGTGGTCGGACCTAATGGGTGAGGGGTATAGTTTGATGTTTAAAAAGCCTGAGATAAAAATTTGAATAAAAAGGAAAAAATCTTTCCCTAAAATATGCATATAAGTACATTGTTTCCACGATGTGACTTGTCTTTATCCTGCCCAACACTCCAGTCAGGACAGAGGTGTTAACGTTCGCCACCCGTGTTTCTTGGGATATTACAATACAAAGAAAGCTCCAAAACCCCCTCAATTCATCATTCTGTGAAACTATGGCCAAGGAATATTTAACTGTCCTGTGTTTTGGGGGGTCATAAGGTCACGATGTTGAGATTCTAGAATGACGATTTCACCAGGGGGGAATAGGCCCATTATTCTGGGCATGCCGAGATACCTTTCATAGTCCAGGCGCGTCTTCAACAGCGCTCTGAAAATGGGTTCGACTGGACTATACTGGCGGGTCGCAAAACTCCAGAGAGGTGCAGTGAACGTTATGTTTTCCTCAGCCTCTCCCAGCAGGTGTGTGTGAGACAGATGAAACGGACTCGAGCAGAACAGAGGCAGGACGCCTGCGCCCGTGTCGAGGTGTACGGGCTGAGATGTCGCATGACAGCCGCGTATTCGCGACAGATGAGCTCATCTGCCAGGTTTGAAACAGAATGAGGCAGGGGCTTACAAATCAGTAAACACGGACTTTCCACTTCAGCAGCAGTTGGACCACTAATGGCGAACCAAAGGCATGTGGAGAGTGCTCTCATCCGGGTCAGTTAGAGAATTACAAACCCACTTCATCATTTCATTGAAGTGCAATCCCCACGTGAGTGGGCCTTCTCTGCTAAGCGCAGCGGCCCCCTCTGGGAGACACACAGTGTTCATTCTTGCACCAGCGCCCCACCTGGGAAGACACACAGTGTTCACTTCTGCAACCAGCGGCCCCTCCTGGAGACACACAGTGTCATTCTGCACCAGCGGCCCTCCTGGGAGACACAGTGTTCATTCTGCACAGAGGCCCCACCTGGGAGACACACAGTGTTCATTCTGCACCAGCGGCCCTCCTGGGAGACACACAGTGTTCATTCTGCACCAGCGGCCCCACCTGGGAGACACACAGTGTTCATTCTGCACCAGCGGCCCCACCTGGGAGACACACAGTGTTCATTCTGCACCAGCGGCCCCTCCTGGGAGACACACAGTGTTCATTCTGCACCAGCGGCCCCACCTGGGAGACACACAGTGTTCATTCTGCACCAGCGGCCCCTCCTGGGAGACACACAGTGTTCATTCTGCACCAGCGGCCCCACCTGGGAGACACACAGTGTTCATTCTGCACCAGCGGCCCCTCCTGGGAGACACACAGTGTTCATTCTGCACCAGCGGCCCCTCCTGGGAGACACACAGTGTTCATTCTGCACCAGCGGCCCCACCTGGGAGACACACAGTGTTCATTCTGCACCAGCGGCCCCACCTGGGAGACACACAGTGTTCATTCTGCACCAGCGGCCCCTCCTGGGAGACACACAGTGTTCATTCTGCACCAGCGGCCCCACCTGGGAGACACACAGTGTTCATTCTGCACCAGCGGCCCTCCTGGGAGACACACAGTGTTCATTCTGCACCAGCGGCCCCTCCTGGGAGACACACAGTGTTCATTCTGCACCAGCGGCCCCACCTGGGAGACACACAGTGTTCATTCTGCACCAGAGGCCCCACCTGGGAGACACACAGTGTTCATTCTGCACCCAGCGGCCCCATCCTGGGAGACACACAGTGTTCATTCTGCACCAGCGGCCCCACCTGGGAGACACACAGTGTTCATTCTGCACCAGCGGCCCCTCCTGGGAGACACACAGTGTTCATTCTGCACCAGCGGCCCCACCTGGGAGACACACAGTGTTCATTCTGCACCAGCGGCCCCTCCTGGGAGACACACAGTGTTCATTCTGCACCAGCGGCCCCTCCTGGGAGACACACAGTGTTCATTCTGCACCAGCGGCCCCACCTGGGAGACACACAGTGTTCATTCTGCACCAGCGGCCCCACCTGGGAGACACACAGTGTTCATTCTGCACCAGCGGCCCCTCCTGGGAGACACACAGTGTTCATTCTGCACCAGCGGCCCCACCTGGGAGACACACAGTGTTCATTCTGCACCAGCGGCCCCTCCTGGGAGACACACAGTGTTCATTCTGCACCAGCGGCCCCCCTGGGAGACACACAGTGTTCATTCTGCACCAGCGGCCCCACCTGGGAGACACACAGTGTTCATTCTGCACCAGCGGCCCCTCCTGGGAGACACACAGTGTTCATTCTGCACCAGCGGCCCCACCTGGGAGACACACAGTGTTCATTCTGCACCAGCGGCCCCTCCTGGGAGACACACAGTGTTCATTCTGCACCAGCGGCCCCTCCTGGGAGACACACAGTGTTCATTCTGCACCAGCGGCCCCACCTGGGAGACACACAGTGTTCATTCTGCACCAGCGGCCCCACCTGGGAGACACACAGTGTTCATTCTGCACCAGCGGCCCCACCTGGGAGACACACAGTGTTCATTCTGCACCAGCGGCCCCTCCTGGGAGACACACAGTGTTCATTCTGCACCAGCGGCCCCTCCTGGGAGACACACAGTGTTCATTCTGCACCAGCGGCCCCTCCTGGGAGACACACAGTGTTCATTCTGCACCAGCGGCCCCACCTGGGAGACACACAGTGTTCATTCTGCACCAGCGGCCCCTCCTGGAGACACACAGTGTTCATTCTGCACCAGCGGCCCCACCTGGGAGACACACAGTGTTCATTCTGCACCAGCGGCCCCACCTGGGAGACACACAGTGTTCATTCTGCACCAGCGGCCCCACCTGGGAGACACACAGTGTTCATTCTGCACCAGCGGCCCCACCTGGGAGACACACAGTGTTCATTCTGCACCAGCGCGGCCCTCCTGGGAGACACACAGTGTTCATTCTGCACCAGCGGCCCGGCCCCTCCTGGGAGACACACAGTGTTCATTCTGCACCAGCGGCCCCTCCTGGGAGACACACAGTGTTCATTCTGCACCAGCGGCCCCACTTGGGAGACACACAGTGTTCATTCTGCACCAGCGGCCCCTCCTGGGAGACACACAGTGTTCATTCTGCACCAGCGGCCCCTCCTGGGAGACACACAGTGTTCATTCTGCACCAGCGGCCCCTCCTGGGAGACACACAGTGTTCATTCTGCACCAGCGGCCCCACCTGGGAGACTCACAGTGTTTATTCTGCACCAGTGGCCCCATCTGGGGAGACGCACAGTTTAAAATCTTATCAGGAGGACAGCACCTCCTACAGGACAGTGTCTCCAGTCACCATAGTGGGGGTGTGGTGGCTCTGTGGCTAAGGATCTGCACCTGTGGCTGGGAGGTTGCTGGTTCGTATCCCGCAGCCGGCAGAGGAATCCTACTCTGTTGGGCCCCTGAACAAGGCCCTTAACCCCAGCTGCTCCAGGGGTGCTGTACAATGGCTGACCCTGCACTCTGACCCCAAGCTTCTCTCCCTGTCTGTGTGTCTCATGGAGAGCAAGTGGGGTATGTGAAAAGACAAATTCCTAATACAAGATATTGTATATGGCCAATAAAGTGATCTTATCTAGTCTAGAAATTCTGGTCCATACAGAAGTCTTGCTTTTACAATGATAATATTTCTGGAACGATATTCACAAAACACAACGGACCATGCAGGGTAGCAGGAAGGCTTGATGACGCTGTGGCGCCTATAGTTGTGGTGTTTTTTCCATTATTGTTATCATCTTACATACTGGTAAGTATCCTCGCATCCGAGCAAAATCTTACATACTGTACCAGTACTGCAGCAACACACACGTCTGGCGCTTGTACTGGTTTCGTCTACTTGGATCTGCCAGTGCTAGACGCTACCGAGTCAGAATCTTTATTACGTAATACAGCTCAGTCGTGTTCCCGCGCAAATGTGCAATCGCTTCTTCACCGGAAGATAATAATTCAATCAATTGTATTGATCTTTTGTATCACAGACTTTCCTGTGGCTCCTTAATTCAGACATCTCGGACACTTGAGCTATTTTCGCTTTCATGAAAGGAAGGGGCAGAAAGTGTTCATGAATGACGTGTAGACACTTGACACTTTCGCATTCGAGCAAAATAAATATCATTCCCACATTAGGACGCTATCTGCAAACTCATCATGACTTCCTTAAGGGAACGTTTGATGTAACTGTAAAATTACTTCTTTAGTTACCATTATTACCGAGCAATCAGATCTGCTCATTAGAATAGCTTTCAAGTTCTGTATTCACCACCAGTCCCAGCCTCGTGAAATGTCAACAGTGGCGTTTGACACACACCTACTGTATGACAATCTGAAGCTTTCCAACACATCACAAAATAACATTTCAACTGCGCGTCACAACAAAGTATTGCAGCGGAAGATAGAGGCTATTTATTACAAGTCTGCGATCACTCAGTGATTGTTTCGTATTTGTCAGTCTGGCATCGCGCTTTGATGCCAAGGCACTATCAAAACACCGATCACAAGTTGCAAGCAATCATCAGCTAAATTACTAATCCGTATGCTGTAGAATTCTGTTCTGCCCCGTGATTTTGTATCAACAGCTGTGGATTCGCCAGCAGCCTCATCAGCTTCTACTGTAATTGCTGATAGTCGACCAGCAGGTGGCGCCCTTCCGGCTGGGCCAAAATTTCTAAACAAACAGCCCAGTATAGTGGCTGCTGACACGGCGTCAACCTTCAGAAGAGACGGTAAAACATTTTATGGAATGAAAAAACCCCACTATAAAATGCTATTATTAATATCATCATTAATGCTACTATAGTGTCGAATAGAATAAGGCTTCAAGGGCATTTTTAATCGTACTGAAAGTATTACAATTATTTGAATTTTAAACTGTACTGTTATTATAATTACAATATCAGGCTACAATATGCAACAATACGAGTAGTTATAGTAGCAGTATATGCACATGGCTATATTGCAGGCAGTGTAACCGATACAGCCATTTTTACAAACTATTGAGCAAATTACTCAGAACAACCCTCAACGACGGTTCAGATATGCTGCAATTAGCAGGCAGAGCCACTAGATGGCGACGCGAGCCACATTAGCCTTGCAAGAACTTCAGCGCCTACTGAAATGAACAGCTACAGTCATCAGACTGGGCGCATAACTGTCATTGAGTTTTTTGGGGGGAGGTGAGAAGAAGCTATGCATAACCTTTCAGATGGGTAATTAATCACATCACAACAGTCATTATTTCAAATCTAGAGCACTTTTTTTCCCAAAAGACTGCTTTTAATAACAATGATGATGAGCCTTCATTTAACAAGATAAATCGATTGAAGAAAAACATCCCATTTACCCCAGTTATGACCCAGCCATAATGTGGTTTCTCATGCCCTTAGCGATGATGCAATATGTAGTAAGGTGGTTTTCTTTTCAGTATTGTAACCTTGAAGTAGAAAAATGTGTCTGTATTCATATTGCGTCAAAATGAACTGGTTCTCAAAACAAAGCCCACCGATATTCAACAGGCGCAGTCCTTGTATTTCATCAAGACATGTTATCGGCCGTCCCTCTTCTCAGGCTAGTGCTCTGCCTGGGTGATGTATCCCAGACTATTTTTTATGCCGGAGAGAAAATCTCTAAGCCAGAACTCACTATACAAGATCAAGCTGACAGGGCAACTGTTCGATCCAGTTCTTACCCCTGTGTTCCCAGAGAGCGATCTTTTCTCTCCCCATTGATCCCATTGTTGCCCACTTCCTCTCTGCCCTTGCCTGTCTGGTCTCTTCCACCCTCCTCCTTGACAGCCTGATCCCTCATCCCCAGGGCTGAGCTTCTCCCCCAGTGAGCGACAGCAGGTGACAGGACTCAGGGGCTCTCAGTGGGGCAGGAAAGGGAGAAATCAAGGTCTTGAGGAGTAAGGAAAAAAAGGTAAAGTATGAATTGTCTGTTGTACCCATTCTTTCTCTCTTAACGACTCATAAGGAATTTTGTGAAGTGAATCCATCCGGCCATTTTTCCAACTGCCAGGATACACCCCTGACTGATGCCATTCCATCGCAGGACTGACACAGAGACACGAACACACACTCACACAGATTTCCCCTATTCTAACTGCTAGGTTCATTTTCCTAGAAGCCAATTACCAGCATGTCTTTGGACCATGGGGGGAAACTATAGCACCTAAAGGAAACCCACACAAACCAAGGGACAACACGCAAACTCCACACAGACAGTACTCCAGGTCTGGATTTGAACCCAGGGCCCCAGCATTGCAAGGAAGCTATGCTAACTACTGCGCCGCCTGAGGTGAATTGCTAATTTTGAGCTTCTCCTTTCACACTGTTATAATGTTGCTTGTAATTATTGGCATCACAAGGAGCAAACTGCACCCATAGACACTCTGAAGAAAAACACATGGACGCAAATAGTGGTGGATGCCTCTGGTTCCTGAAGAGTCTTCTTACCCCCCATCAGAACCTTCCCAGAGCCCCCGGGCTGTCTGAGGATTAGCCATGACCCAATCCAGCACGTTTATCACACTTTCCACTCTTCACAAGGAAAAATAAATTAACCCAGAATCAGAGCTGATTCATATTCCTGTATTCACACAGAGGGGATGGGGCTGACACACCGGTAAAGTCAAATCATCTGACCTTTTCAGTTTTGATTTGAAGTGTGCAGGTCTATTCCCAGCTCTCTAGAAGGCTGACCGGTTAAGTAAATGACAGAAACTGAGATGGAAAAAAGTGGCAGATGTATGGATCATTGGCTGAATGGAAAATGCTTCTTTCCTTTGAGCAGGATGACGGGGCTCTCAAGACCATCTCCTCTGTTTGTACAAAACATCCTGTCTTCTCTCGCTTCGAGAGCTCTGCTGCTGCTCTGTGCGGCAACCTTGAAGCTATGAGTGCAGGCCAGACTGTTACTGCGAGATTAAAGCTATTTGATAAGCAATCATGTTGTGCAGAGAACTGTCTCAATTTCGATGCAAAATGCTCTTCTGGTGCCTTTGGCACGGTCTGTTTTGTGTCCCTCTCCTGCGTCGTGATGGTTCGCCAGCTCCGAGAGACGACAAAAGAGGAATTAATCGCACGACACTCTGTACCGTGAGCATGGGCAGACCTTGTCAGGAAAGGAAGAGCTCTGTCTTAGGTGCTGTAGAAGGGTACAAGGGAAAGCAATTAGAGACACATCTCACAGGGGGACAGGGGTTAATGTTAATTAAAGGTTTTCTTAATAGCATTCTAATTGTGGTTGCTCATGACTAATCAGATTTAAAACATTGAATTCCGCTCCTGTTCTGTGAAGCACTAATTAATTGGAAAAATCAAATATAATCTATGGCAGAAACTGAACCTGTTTGGTAGACCCTCTTTTTCTAAACGTTTTATAGCAAAAGGAAGGCAAAAAAAGATCTGTCCCGCGCCTCCTTTGGACAGCTGATTTTGGCACAGGCCATCGTCTTCATAGTTTCGTCTTTTGTTTAGCCATGAATAACATTCAGCAGTGCTGCAACACCGACAGACAAAGTGAGGACGGGACAAGAAGACAAAAAGCTACCAGAGCTTGTAGGTTTTTGAAGAGCAGAGAGTGCGCTCAAAAGAAATTTGAAACGAAAGCAGCTTCCAGAGCAAGGCTCTCGGACTTGCAGCTACATCAACAGTTCAACACGTCATCCAATAAAAAAAACCCCAAAAGATGTGTCTAATTGTTGCCACCTTCAATAACATCGGGGGTCGGAGTAGCCAGGTTTAGGAGATGACGAAAGCAATGGAGATCAATTCTGTACGCGTTTCTCTCCTCTCATAGTGAATTGAACATGGGCCTGGAGGGCCCTGCAACTCAGCTTTGATCCCCAGTAGACTGAACCTCTCAACAGCAGCCTGAGACACAGTCAGATGCGTTGATGTATTTCCCTTGTCTAAACAGCCAGGAGAGAACCACAAAGCCAACACACACAACAGCAAATTGAAACCTCAATCATCACAGGCCTCTGGAGAAAATCCCCAACTGAACAAAAACTCCCCCCCCCTTCAACTCCAATTCCAGACAAGTGACATTCCCCCTAAAACACCATTCATTATTCCTTTTCAAACATGTCCCTACATCCCAAGTCACCTGACAATAAATGCCCTTTGGAAAGTCTAAAGGGAACTGCGTTTTTCATCATCCAGTTACCTGCTTTTCATTTCATGGTTGCCCATCTGATCTACATCATGATTAGGCACAAAGTGTGACATTTTAAGTCGTTTAGGCCAGCTGAATAACTATTCCAAGACAAAAACTAAACAAGAATATTGTCAGATGTTTTTCTTTAAAGTAAGTTCATAGGGCAAATTATTGCCACCATGTCTTGGTGAACTTTCACCTTCTGAAGTCATGTCCTTCTCAATGTTCCCCTCTTTCAGGCAAGCGGGAGCAATCCCATTAGTCAATATTCTCCTGCTAAGAGTTTTTTCAGTGTTGAGGAAGACTAGGACAGAGGCTGTCTGTGCAGCTGCTGTGTGTCTGGAGTTGTTAAGTGCAGGGAATCTTTCAAGCCCAGGAATGAAGGGTTCTCTCCATTTGCACTGTGTTACGAAAGGCTCTGTAGTCCGTGTCGGGTGTTATGTTAGACCCCGTGAGAAGCGGTAAGAGCTGAAGGAGACAGGAGGCGGAGTGTGGGAAGACACACAGGGGTTTAATGGCGCAGTAAAGTAACAGTGATAGTTGGTGAGACGGTGAACGGGGAGACAAAGAGAGGCTTCCACATCCGAGCAGGTCCAAAGGCAGGTAAGGGCACAGTCCCTGAGTCCATCAACAGTAGATCCATCCTGGGACGCAACAAGGTTAAAATCCCAGAGAAGGGGGAAAACACGAACACACGAAAAACATGGAGGTCCTGGGATGACGGGGCGAGGTCCTCCAGACCACGGGCTCAGAAGACGAGAGGTCTCGGGGGCGAGGCCTATGCCCTCAGGAGACGGATGTAGGGTATCCTGGCGCTTGGTGGACCTCACGACATCCATACCCTAATGCTGAGCCCTGAGCACTGGAGGCGCTGGGCTTAAATAGGGGGAGACACAACAAGGCGCACCTGGAACAGCAATCACAGGGGGCTATTGACAGGAGTAAATGGAGCGCCCTCTAGGGGAGAGATGTCAACCGTAACACACTGCAGTCAGCTGTCCTACCTCTGTTGAGCTGTTGGCATTTTTCTTTGCCCTTTTTTCCCCAGTTTTGTTGTGTGCACAACATTGCTAGGCTTGCACTCTTTGAGTATGTTGAATGCAAAGTGTCTACCCATCCAAGTATTACCACAATATTAACATGCATGTACCGTATGTTTTCATTGCATTATCAATGTGTACCACAGTTTGCATTGTATCTTATGCACATCTATAGAGGTCATAAGCTACAGACATTCCCCGCTTCTGCAGAGGCAACAGCCATCTTTAGCTTGTACACCATCGTTCCACAGCTCCCTGCCAACAGCAGGAATTTATTTATCAACGGGCAAGTTCATCTCCTCAGAGCTCTGTAGCTGTGGTCCTTCAATGTGCAGAGGCAATCTCTTACACATCCCTCTAAATCCAAAATCAAAGTGTGACGCACGCTGAGGGTCATGTCATGTCCCACGTTAATCAGGAGGGCAGCGTCTTACCGCACGCGCCCCAACTCCTTCGATCAGGCAGAAAGCACCCCTGCACCCCCTGTCCTCTGAGCAGCAGCCAAAACGCATTTATCACAAGAGGCCAGAGCCTCTAGACATGGCTCATTGATTGCTGTCGATACAAGACAACTGAACTGCTGGCTGTAGGCCTTAAGAAGTTGTTAAAGGATTCCTTTATTTCACAGGAAAGCTAAATAAAACAGCCTGAGTTATGATGGTGCTCTCTACCCAGTATATTATATTTATCTTACTCATCTTTCATTGGGCACAATTTAAAGCTCTGTCTCAATTCATTCTTAAAGTGCCTCTTCTGAAAGTTTACTATGGCAAAGGACTTTGGTATTTGCAGTTTTTCAATAGGTTGCATTGTCATGCACTGTGCTAATGTCATGATATACAAGAGCAAAAATTATCCACGTTGACTGTGCTGATCATGTTCGTGCAAGCCGCTTGAACATAAGGGTTACATTGTGAGTTTGTATTCACCACTCAAGATCCAGGTCACCACAAACTCAGGGTTTTCCCTTGTTTCATATCAGCAGTATGTGGGCACAAATAAAAACTGCATAGAGAGAGCATAAAAGCCCACACCTCTGTGGCAGAGCTCATCCTAGTATCTGCAGCATTAAAGGGGAACGGCAGTCCTGATTTCTCAGACCTGTTATTAAATATCGGTAACAAAATAAAATACTTGACAGCATCGCAAAATTCGACAAACTGAATTAAACACAAAAGGGTGAATTTTGTGAAAGTACTGTATGGTGCCCATTTTGTCGCAAGCCCCTGGTCGCACCTCGGGAGAGAGCGAGAGTTCCCGTCAACTGTTACGTGATGCGGCCCTTCCTGCTCACTAGTCACTGTAATGACTCATGTCGTGTGATGTACGAGTGAATTAGTACAGGTTGTGCAGCAGACGTTTCACAGCAGAAATGTTCCAACATGATCTGCAGCCAGAGTTCACAAGTAAGTAGTGTTTTTCTGCAAAACCGTCTTGAGCAATAATTCTATTGGATTAAAGGACATGTATCTTTCCCCATCTCTGAACTGGCTTCATCACTCTGCTCTCCTCCCCACTGAGAGCAGGTGTGTGTGGTTAGTGTACTGGTGCATCATCCAGGTGGGGCTGCACACTGGTGGTGGTTTCATTTCTTTTTATGCACAAAATATAATTGCAATTCTATATGCAATTATACGCAAATCAGCCATCTGAAAGTGTAGCCATTTTAAGGTAACAGTGATTCTTGATCTGTATTTGCAGCACAGAAAGCAAGCTTTTACAGTAGCTTTACGACGTTGTAGAGAGGAACACGTGGTGTTAATGACAAGAAACACCTGACACTTAGTCCATTGGATGTGACTGACAAATGGTGTGGATTAGATTTGACAGCAATTCATATTGCCTGCTCGTGTATAGTTTACCTGCAGTTGCCTTGCTAAACTTTATCAAGGTTAGGATTAATAGGAATTAAAGTTTTAAAGTTTTCTAAACAGCGATCTTGGTTTCTTTGCACCCAAACTAAGCTGTCTGGTTATTATAATAATAGTAAAAGAAACTAAAGGAGGCTTCGCGTAATTGTTGATTGCTCATAACATTTATATATAATGTACAGTATATAGTAACTCCAAATTGTGTGTAAGATGTCTGAACAGCAGTGTGTGCGTTATATCGCTCTCCCTTTAGGGTCCTCATAAATCGATCTGGAAAGCTCGTCCTTTATTAGGAGCCAATAAGAAATGTGACAAATAACCCCTTTAAACGTTTGTTTCCAGATTGAGGTAGATTTATTGAAAAACCATTTAAAATAAATCCACAATTCAATCTGGCAGTCACTGATCCCTTTAGTACCCCTCAAATAAAATCAAATCTCCCCCAGCATCACCCATCGATTGCTCGCGGATTGATGCCAGCGCACGGGTGATAGCGCCATACATCATCGCTGTAGCGATATGAAATGATCATGGGCGGTAATGGCGCTGTCGGCACTGGGGCCTGCCCACGAAGGGTAATGTTATCACAGTCTCGACTGCGCTATGCTGAAAGCCGCTCTCTGCTTCCAGCCATAACAGAAAATGAGGCTTAAACGATCATTCACACGCGATCGATAAATAAATTAAATGGTTATTAGAGTCGGCGGCGGGAAAATTCAGCGCACGCATCGCAATCTGTTTCCAGGAGCTTTATTAAACAATGCAGCGCTGCGCCCACGGAAATTGAGTGAAGGCATCCACAGCACCGGAGTGGGGGCATTTTTCACTGCGTCCTTCATGTCCCCCAGAGTTGGGCAGGCTTAATCGCGCGTTGGATTACGGCCATCTGAGTAGTAACACCTCTGAGTAGTAGAGCATGTGTTTTAGAGCACATGTGCGATTTATACGAATGTTCAAGACCTAGAAGCAAAGCACACATTGAGCGACAGGCATCAAGTTCACTAATTACCACACATTCTCCAAAACAAAGGGGGGAAGTTCAAGTAAGGATCTTTATTGTGGAACAATTTCGCTGTATTCAACCCAGCGGTATTTCGGGTCTTTGTGCCACATTTTGCCGTTGTCACACGATACCTGCAACGCTTTCGACAACCAAAACGCGCACGGAAAGCGCTGCGGGAAAAAAAAATCTCTCACACGCCCAAAGATGTAAAACTGGCAGAAACACGAGTGCAATGTCAAATTTGCAAGTCATGCCTGTCCCATGTCTCAGTAGTTCGGCTAAACCCCGTTCAAAGCGGAGCAGTGGGTGGATTTCAACCGTGAGTCTTATTGGGGTAATTTCGTTTAGCCCCGGGGCTGAGAACTCCCCACCCTCTCCCCGGCTCGTTTGGGGTCGACTGAAGTTAAGCAAAAAGCTAGCTTCACACACACACATCAACAAGAAACGCGATATTTATAACTCAGGAGGCAGAACTGGACGAGATTTGTTTAAAACTCCACGAAGGCTGAAGAAAAAAAAACACCTATCATCTGTTGGAAGAACCGATAAAACTCCTTTCGCGAAGTGACCAGAACAATTTATTTTTTCTGTGCGCTGAAGATTATTCGAAAGAGTCCTCTACATATTTGACACTTGACATTAAGAGGGGCATATATTCCCATACACTGTACGACCATCGTACCCAATGGAGCCTGTATAAAATATTATTAACAGTTCACATGATACATTCAGTTTTCTTAAATTGCACGTACTTGGCCCAAGGACAAAAATAATAAATGAATTTGCTCCTCATCCTCCAGTGAACTAAATCCATGCATAGGGACTCAGTGATGCAGTTACAGGAGTTGCTGTGGGAGTGTGTCGAGAAAGCCAAAAAGGGTATTACTTGCAGATAACTGCCTTCATCTATTGTGCAGAGAGCTCTCCACCCCCCTTCCTGGTCTGTGTCGTCAGGATAGCTGGTTTTCCAGCTTCGCTGTCTCTCTGACATTTGGCCTTGGGATTTGTCCCGTCAGCCGGAGTGGACACAGGGGTGTGTGAAAGACCGTGCGTCACCAGGCCAGGTCATCGGAGACCCGCTGCCGATCGGACAGGCAGATGACAAGGCGCCGCATGTGTCCTGTCCTGTCTCAGAAGACCTGGCAGGAGTTTACCGCAAAGCGAATAGGGGAACCCAGCTGTGTTTGTCAGTGGGGAAAAAACCTGAAAGAGCAACAGAGGACAGGAGAAATACCTGTCCTAAGAAGTACACTGAAAAATAGACCTCATCACTTTGCATGAGCAAACCTGCACTGTTCCTGCTTTTTTCTGTACTGCACTCTTCTTTGAAATTACTTGCAACTACAGTATAAGCTTATTGTTTCATTTTATTTGAAGTATTGTGCCTATTTAGAAAACAATGGGTGCCGTAGCATTCAAGCTCTTGGTCTTTGTGCTACACTTGGCTGTTGTTACACAATACTTGCAATGATTTCAACATCCAAAACGTACATGATAAACGCACCCAGAAATTACTGCCAAAAAAAATCACCCACACACAGGCATTTTTTATAGCCACCATATGAAGAAGCAGGAGTGTGTGTGTGCCCTGCAATGGACTGGCGTCCTGTCCAGGGTGTACCCCGCCTTGTGCCCGTTGCTTGCCTGGATAGGCACTAGGATAAAGCTTTTAGAAGATGGACGAGAAGTGGAATGAGTCTGGGCCTGCCTGTGTTTGTGTCTGTCTGCCCTGCACTGGGAGTCCAGGGTGGAACGTGCGTTGTGCCCAGTGCATGCTGGGATAGGCTCTGGCTCCCCTGTGATCCTGAGAGCAGTCAGAGAAGAATGGTTGGGTGAGAATGTCTTCCCCTTTTTCCACCTTCTGTAGATCTAACAGAGCAAAGAGCCAGAGAAAAGAGCCACTCTCAGGGTTTTACATGTAATCAGCTGCTTTCATTGACTGCTGCCTCTGATGGCTTGAGACGTATCCCCATATTGCAGCTTGGAGGGGGTTGGTGCTAAAGAAGAGGAAAGCACAGAGGAGCCGGCAGCAGACAGGAGAAAGGACACAGAGCAGTGACTGACAGCTCCTCCTGGCACTCGGCAAGACTGCCCTTTTAGTCTTTATTGCTTTGTGAAGACAGGGCTCTCGCCACAGGACCCTGCCTGTCCGGCTCCCTTCCCCCGGGAGAGAATAGATGAGGAAAAAAAACAGCGTCCCACTGAAATCATTAGGAGAGCGCTACATCCTCACCTGTCATTAGCAGCTAACTACGTGTGGGCAGAGGGATCGATGGGTTTTGATCTTGGGACACTCTACCTGCCTGGGCAGTTATTAGTGAACAAAGTTGTGGGCTGTTCATGACTCTGAAGGACGAGAGCATGACACTTCAGCGGAGATGCACCTAAAACAGCAACCCCTTGATCAGAATACCCATGCAGGAGTGAGCGCTGGAAAGCAATTTAACCTTTAGGCCAATTTTCTAAAACAGTGGCAAAAATATTGGGCCTGCTATTGCCTGCATGCAATTTGCACTCCATCCAGAGTGGTCAATTCTGGGAGATCTGCCCTAACAGGGACAATAGTTTTTCTAGTTCCTGCACTGTCGTTTCCCTGCAAGTTGATGCCCATCCAATAAACCGGTCTGCTGAGAAGCACCTCACACTGCTGGCAGGATTAGGAATTTTTTTTAGTCACCGTATGCTGACATCTACAGTGTGTCCTCCCTGCCACCTCCACTGCGGTCGCTGTCTCACTGCATGCCGTCAGTCTGACGGCACTGACGCCTGTGCCACCAGCAGCACCTGGATTTGCATGGCAGGGCTGGCATTTGCAGGGCCCTGACGTCTGTTCCCCTGGCACCGTACATGAGCAATCAGTGACGCTGGTTCGTGATTGCCTCTCATTTCCCTCCCAGCTTCACAGGTACTGGTGGGGGAACTAGGAAGGCTCTCCACTGGATCTTATCTCTGTGTCACAGAGGCGCCCTAATCGCTCCTCACCACCAGGCTCAAGACAATAAAAGTCAATGAGAAGAAGAAAACAACCTTTTCTAAGATAACGGTGCTACTTCGACAGAAGAAATACAAATAAATGATCATAAAAAGGAAAACCTGCAGCCAGATCAGCGAAAAGCGGTCGAGATAAGGTTTCGGGCCCGGGCCGTCCGGACAAATAAAGCCGCCCGTGATAATGCGCTTCCAGAGCGCAATTAGGACGTGGTGGGTGAGGAGCTGCCAGTCGCAGGCGAGGGTCACGCGCTGTGTAAATGTTTCAGGGCACCAGTGGGGTTTGTCAAGGATGAAAAACAAATCCTACTTAATGATTGCTGACACACTCAGCACTTCATCAATTCCAAAGCCTGATCTCCAGATGTCAAATGGATTAGACCCCCCCCACACACGCACAACACAGTCCCACTCGTTACACTCCATTATGGTCTATGGACATAGCTGATAAATCGTCTTTCTACCACCCAATTCTATGGAAAGAAAACTAGGAAACTACGCGTATTTAAATAGAAACATTGTTCAACCTCCTGCAAGGATCACCTGAAATAAAAGTTTGACATATGTATGGAGCACTGTTCACTTGCAGCTTCGCTTTTTTTTTCTTTCTTTAAGCATGGAAGTAAATAGCTGTAAGCATGGTGCTACAGTCTGCATTTCAGAATCAGTCCCTTCAGCCAGGCATTCATCTGTCCATTGATTTTCTAACCACTTTATCCAATTCAGGGCTGCAGGGGAGCCGGAGTCTATCCCAGCAAGCAATGGGTGCAAGGCAGGATACACCCTGGATGGGACGCTAGTCCATCTTGCACACACAGACACTCACACCGAGTCCAATTCCCCTGGAAGTCAATTAACAGACCATTATTGGACTGTGAGAGGAAACCAGAGCGCCCAGAGGAAACTCATGCAAACACGGGGAGAACATACAAACTCCACAAGCATCCTACAGTAGGTCCAGAATTGAACCCAGGGCTCCAGTGATGAAGTGCTAACCACCGTGCCCCCCTGCTAAGCTATAACAAGAAATTGACTTGAAATAGCAACATCTACTTTGACTGCTTTCCTCTTTAAGGGGCTAAAGAATGTTTTATGGAAGGTGAGCCTCCAGATGAAATGAGCTTGCATTTAAGAATCAGAAGTGAAGCATACCTAGATATGAAGATTGAAGATCTTCATTTACTCACGGGCAATGAAAACTACCTGTTTATAAGAGGTTGAGGATCACATCTCCCGACACACCCAAAATAATACACAAAGCCGACTCCAATAAACTGCACAGCCCTTATGTCATTACCTCTGGTTTATCAAGAAGCAGGAGGCCTTAAAGAACCGAGATCTCCGGTGAAAGTAGATCCAGATGGACATCCATGCTTCAAGTTCTCAAAATTTGGACAAAGTCAACCCAATGGGCTTTTTCCCGATGAACAGTGAAACACAAAGCAGAGGACAAACGGAAGTGCTTTTAAAACAGAGAACAGGAGGCAGTGCTTTACACAAAGAGTTGTGGAGGTCTGGAACAAGCCACCCAAGCGTGCTGTCAAAGCTGAGAACCTGTGATACTTCAAGGACTGACTAGATAATATCTTCAAATCACTTGGGGGACGTGGTCTCCTGTAGCTTGGACCTTTCTTCTAATTTATGTACGTCTAGCAATCCCCTCATCCTGTCTGTCCACGTGCTGGAGAGAACCACCATTTCCAACCAAATGCAGCATCTGTGAGACTGCATTGCGTCTGCAAACAAAGAATATCGGACATGTCTACAGCAACATTATTACCAGTTCAATTAACTGTCTATGTCTGAACATACCCGCTGGAGTGAAAGTACTGTTCCTACTGATCTTTTGTTATTCATATGATTTGATACCATTGTTATCATTTTTATACAGAAAATTATCCAGTGCACCTGAAATGATAGCTATATAAAGCACAATGATGCTGGAAAATAATGAAGTGTATCTGTGACTATAGATCGGTTTAACTGATGGTACAGTATATAACATGCATTGATGGGTAAAGCCTATCCAGTCCTTCAAAAACAAAAATAAAATGTAACAATACAATAACAGTTCAGTGACAAGGTGAAGGTGGAACAGAAAGTGACAAAGTCTATTCAGAATAACTGCAGTGGGCAAAAGACATCCAGAGAACTGCACTTGAATCTGTTCCCTTGTGTCAAAGAAGGCAATTTTTCATCTGCTGATAAAGGTGACACTGTATATATATATAAAATATAATACAATAACTCGCTACAAGGAAAGAGGAATGATTTTTGCACATGCAATGCAGACATCACAGCCACCTGCTCTTGCCTTGATGACAGAGAAGCTTATTCATATCAGAGTCTCACTCAGCCTGGCTCATCTTACCAGCTGCTGCCTGCTAGCCTGACCTGCCCAGGCTTTGGCACAGTTCCCTGATGAGAGCTGACAGGCCCTGATGCCTCCCGTGAGCCTGAGGGCACCCTCACCACCTGATGCCAAAATAGCTTGGGAAGACTGGGTGACCGTCTCCTTCCCACCCTAACTAACCTGCCACCCCAGAAAAGAGGAGATCTGGGCCTCATTGGTATTACAACCAAAAAACCTCTGCAAATCATGTGGGGTTATCTGGAGAATAACATGATTAGGAATGATTTTCTCTGCAAGTAGATACTTCCGTCTCTGCTACTGTACGGAGGACAGATGAGCTGATCAGTTGAGCATTCTGCAATTGTCCAAAGGTCTCTGTTCTGTTATGTGCATGCAAACATTGCAATATAAATTAGAAAACTAGAATTTGTCATCCCTGGATGCAATTGCAAGTTATCATGAATCTGCAGTTAACTAAAAAAAAACAGGTGAAAAGTTGTCATGCCTTCCACAGAGGAGAGACACACCGAGATGTTATTGGCAGAGGGGGACACCAGACCTGCTTTTCGAAGAGAGCTGATGCATCTCTCAGCATCTCGCCACATAGCCTTTCAGTCTTCATCCACACGAAGACACACGAGATAAAGTGAAATGAAAGATCAATCAGTCTGGCTGTGAAAACGCTTTCAGGCCTGTGCTAGGAAGTGATGTACAGGAGTAATAAATAACGCCAGTGGCAAACTGATGCTCGGAATTTCTCATTATTGCATTTAGACTCCCTGGGTAATCCAAATGAAAAACTATTAAGGGAAATTATGAAAACTCCATATGGGTGCAAAGACATTTTTTTGCAGCGCATATAAAACTGATTTGGGGTGAGGAGAAGAGGGGAGGGGGCAGAAGTAAAAAAAATAACTGGTAAATGGAGAAAACCGAAACATGATGCTGTCATTTGAAAGGGCTGAGGTATTGATTTTTTCTCCAGAACTCGGCTCGGGGCTGACAGCAGAGCAAACACAAGGGCCCGCGTCCCTCCTGCCTCCCACGCTCCAGCTGAAAAGGACCCTAATGGCACAGGGAGGTTCGCCCGTTCGGCCACAGACTTGAGGTGGGGGGGCTGGCGTCCTTCAGAATGGCGTTTGGGGAGGAGGAGGAGGTTAGGACAACAAAACGACCAGCGGGGGAGATCCGCTGTCGGAAACCAGGCTTGGGTCTGTGTAAAGACAAGCCAGACAGATCGGAGCCTGCGCCTTTTCCGCGCTGTCTCCCCTCCGGCTTTATCAGGAAACAGAAGGACAGAAACTGCTGAAACAACATGTCCAAAGCCTGCAGTTCTAACCTCCACAAGACAGGTGGCAGCACTGCACTGAACAGAGCCAATTTCCATCACTGTCTTGGGTTGATTTATTTCCTGTGCTGCTCTGGACCAAAAAAACAACATACAGTCGATACCCCTTAGTCGAAAGTTAAAAAGACACATGCCAATAAGCTTGGCTGATAGTGACCTTTTTCCTCCATCACTGCTGAAGGAGCTAGTTTATTTGAATGAAAGATAATTATAAATCCCTTAGCTTTTATTACAACTTGCTGAGTGAACCGTTTTGAGTGCTCTTACTGCAGGACCTCAGTTTCCAATACAGGACGGTGCTCCAGGAGGTTCAGTTAGTTATTCAAGTCAGTAGCACATCCTGGGCTTGGACCAGGAAGGGGCTTGGAAGAAATCCATTGCCCTCACCACTGTGTCACCTGGGTCTCCTTTTGCACTTGCTAAACAAAGCAATATCAGTGTTATGAAACTGGGTAGAGGGAGAGGAAAGGAACCAGATGGGTAACAGAGCTGCACTGTTCAGTGAAGCACCAAGGAAGACCAGAATGGGAGGTTCATTACCCAGAGGTCTCAGAACAGAGGAGCTGTGACACCTTTCACAGGTGGTTTTTGCAGAGCAGTTATCATCACTGCCA
Source organism: Atractosteus spatula (assembly GCF_055471065.1). Lineage (NCBI taxonomy): Eukaryota > Metazoa > Chordata > Actinopteri > Semionotiformes > Lepisosteidae > Atractosteus > Atractosteus spatula. The sequence goes on along the minus strand of NC_142731.1, from coordinate 7,783,139 downwards.
GACTGCCACCTCTGCAGAAACAGGGACCCTATAACATCACATGAGATGTGGAGCCCCTGTAAAGGGTAACCACAGCGAATGTGCCAGGCATTTTCTCAGTGCTCCTGGGACTTTAACATTAATTCCAGGCTCTGACTTTACTTCTTATGACGCTTTACCACCTCTCTCCTTGCTAACCAGGATTTTAGCATGATCTCACCGTGCTCTTACCACTGTAAGCTTCTCAAAAGAGATACCACGCACCCCCTGCTCCCAGCTCTAGTGCAGACAGCACAGCCCCCACTCCTGTCTGTCTGGCTAATTTTTTTTATGCCTTTACAGAAAACAGTATGCTCTCCAACACAGAAAGACCCAAGTGCGAGGAGTTAAAAAATTAAATGAAAAATGCAGTTCTTTTTCCTCTTGATCATTTCCGTTGTGAAACGTTTAGGTCACATCTTCAGAGACCAGTGTCGTCATTCAACCTTTTCTCTTTGTGAGATGGTTAAGTGGCCATTAGCTGGAGAGCCTTGGAGTGTTTTCTTTACCATGTATTATATATGAGAGGTGGGCTGTCCTGCTGGAGAGGGCATTCTCTCCGAGTCCATACTAGCTATAGAGCAGCACTGTCCACTGTATTCAGGACCTGAGATACTTTAATCAAGATCAGACTTCAAATATCACATCACTAGAATAAGAAAAGGATCTTGAAGTCCTGGGTTCACTGAAACTGCCAGCTTTTTAACAAACACATTGACACTAGTGTTGTAGTATTTATAACATTGTATGAAGAGTTTTTCTTACATTGGATTTCAAAATGACAAAAAGGCAACTACAAAACCATTCGTTTAAATCACACAGAACTATATCGTGCTGTTTAGGAACAATTCAAAAGGCTATTCCTTTAAAAAAAAGTTTCTTCTCCCCTCTCTGAAACTTCACTTGCTTTTTTGTTTTCAGGAAAAAACTCTAGTTCATTACTCAATTAATTTCTCTGGAAATGGAAATGACCTATTTGGAAGAGAGAAGCTGTTAATTAAAACACTGGTTAATTACCAGCAGCTATTGATGGTCGTTCCTCATTGCAGTATCACTCTTCAACCGCAGTAAAGCCTGAAATATAGACATCAGCTGCCCTGCAGCTGCTTTCTGGATAGAACAGTTATGAATCCGTATTCATTTCACACAGCGTAGTGAACAGAACGCAACTTCATCCAACACCATGGAGGGAAACACAATGGAATGGCTCATTCTCCTGTCATCGTTATCTGCCAAAACGATAATTGTGTTTTTTCCAGGTGGTCCATATTCTTCCATATGTCTGAGTGCAACTGATCAGCTCCCTGCGGGGCCAAGGAAGACAATCATGCTTGGGCATAGGGGATAGCCAGCAAATGAACGGATTTTGTACTGGTCAGCAAGAAAGCATTTTTTCTGAAAGCAGAAGTGAAATCGGAGGTAGATGGTGCATTTAAATTGCACAGCTGGGAGTTTCTACCTTACAAGACAAAGGTGCACTTTCTGCCAGAACACCCATCTCACACAACAATGTGTAACAACTCTTGACAAGTTGAAAAAAACAGCACTAATGGCAAAACAATATTTGGCATCATCATTAAGACGTTCAAGCTTAAAATGAGAAACTTATTTTTTCCCCAATAAACACCAATCAAATCACCCTTCTACTTGATAATGAACAAATTTATTATACATTTTATAAATGCAATACATTTTGCAGCTCAGTTTCTATAAACATATCTGTCAAAGCCGCTGTCCCTTTAAAGCCTGGGAGACAGCATTAACGTGGTGTTCATCTCTCTTAAATGCAAAGGAAAGAGACAACCTCAGAAAATCAGGAGAAGTTTGCAAAAGTCCATCCATCCATTTTCATCTCATTCTCCCAACTCAGAGTCGCAGGGGAGGGGCGGAAAGCAGCAGGCACAAGGCAGGTTACACCTCGGATGGGACGCCAATCCATTGCAAGGCAGACGGACACCGTCACACAGAGCCAATCCTCCCAGGAGCCAATTAACCTACTTGGATGTTCTGGGACTGTGTGAGAAAACCCCAGTCACACATGTGCAGAACATACAAACTCTGTGCAGATAGCATCCCAGGGCTAGGATTGAACACGGGACCCGAGTGCTGTGAAGCTGCAGTGATCACCACCGTGCCACCCCAGTTTGCAATCTTGAGGATTGGACATTTGCAATTAGCTTACTTCTGCCCTGGTCAACAGCAATGACATGGCCATTTGCTCTTTCTTCATCATGCATTGGTTGTTAACTTCCAAGTCATGTGTCCGCTCCTGCCATGTGGCATCTGCCGTCCTGAAAGGGGAAGCACACCTCTGTGATTTTTATGGCCGCTCAGGGCTCTGGGCTTCCTACTGATTAGGGGGGTATTGAGCACTGCAGGAGGGAAGTGGTTCAAGGTTATCACTGCTATCTCCATCCCAGACCTTCCACTAATGCGGCCAGATTGCTTTCCACAGGACCCATTTGCTTAGCTTCCCATGTTTGCCTACCTAAAAGGGATGAGAGATAGTGTCATCTGTCACTCAAAAAACCCAATGCAAACAAATAAAGCACTAAAAACTATGGCAGATAGCCACATCGTACACTGTGTACAGTCACCTGCACTGGCACAGAGGTGGCAGCAGTAATCTGGCGTTAACACTCAGAGTACAAGCATCACCGACTCCTGCCTGGGTTACATCACCAGCAGAGCCAAACACCTTGGGAAGGGTGGGCATTTTTGTTTTCCAGCCTGCGTAAAAGCAGACGTTCCTGTGCCTTGCCAGGCAATTGCAGGCACTCAGTGACATCAATGAGAGACATGCCAGTGGGCACCACGTATATCAGAAGCTGAATGCCCCTCAGTGGATGGGCAAATATGTACCATAGGTCCTCTCCTGTTCCCCATGCAGCACAGCTCTTCCAGACAAATCTTCATCCAATGGGTGATACAAAAAACAGAGTCAGTCTAAGTTTAGGGAGCTTGTAGAAAAAATGCTCTTAAGAAGCACAGTGAGGTGTTCAGATATAAGAGTATATCTTCCTGGAACGAAGAGGAGGCATGACTGACAAGTTCAAGCTCCCAGAGCAGGCTGACGGGCAAGGAACTGAGAACTCACTCTTCTCCACATGTCCAGGAACACTTCCACAGCTTGTGGACACTGATTCACACGAATGTATTGAGGTCACATGGGTCAGTGACTAGGAGAACTAAACTCAGAGGAAATTAAAAAGCTGGGTACGTCAAACAGCCCCTGTCCTGTACCACTCTTCTACTTACAGGCAAAGAGTGGGATGTTCCTTGTCCTTGAATGAAATTCCTTGAGGTTCTGTGAACTGCAGAATACGATCGGCTGGAACGACATACATCCAACTGATCTGTGCAAACAAAAGGCAGGTCATCGTCTTGGAAGGACAATAATAAATGTTTAAGATCTAGGTTTGGAACTGGGGATCTGTAGGTGATGGGTGGAGGGTCATTATAGAAAAACCTATAGCTGCACAATTATCTTCCTGCAAAAGACTTGACTCCTTCCTTTCCCCATGGAGAAATCACTGTAGTACATGACAAGGGTTACAAAGGAGAGGAGCCATTCTAATCTAATGGCATCTAACCCATTTGGCCATTAGTAGCTAATTGATTCTAGAGTCTCATCCAGTTGTTTCGTGAAAGAAAGCAGAGGATCAGCTTTAACAACATGGCAGGGTAGCTTGTTCCACACTCCTACAACCCTTTGGGTTAAGACGTGCCTCCTTTTCTCATTTTGTTTGGTTGTTTTGGGGTTTTTCTTTACTTTTTATCCAGAAGAAATCTGCTGGGTTGACTTTTGAGACAGCAGTGATGAATTAGAGAGGTGTTTCCCCCTGGAGCAGCCTGCGGCAAAAGGCAGGAACCCTGCAAGTACCAGATACTGCCCAGGACCAGTCACAAAATCTTATTCAGATCTCGTCGTCACAGCTCCAACAGCCCCAGGAAAGTCATTTAACTTCATTTAAATAATTCAGGTGGTGAAGTTGGTAACCACACTCTGAATTAAAAAACAAAGATCAATTTCTGGCTTCAAGATCCCTAGGCACCCTCATTTACTTTATCAAGGCGAGAATCTTTAATAATAATCGCCCGAAAGGAAGGGATTCTGCTCCGCAGACACCTGCCACAGTGCCTGATGTGGAGGAGTGGAATTTGTTAAAAGTAAAGTTCACATCCTCTTGCATCACTCATCCACAGGCCCGCCGTGCTTAAAACGGCCAAAACCATTAAGCATTCAAGCAAAGAAGTGAAGAAACCAGAGCTAGAAAACGAAAACAATTGCTCGCATCATCGGGATGCAAGGAGGAGGGTGGCGCCGTGGCACAGTGGTTAGTATGGCTGCCTGAGCCCCTGGGCTCATTCTAGACATGGGGTACTATGTGTGTGGAGTCTGCATGGTCCCCTTGTTTGCATGGGTTTCCTCCCATGACCCACAGACATACTGGTAGGTTAATTGCCTTCTGGGGATATTGACCTTGGTGTGATAGTGTGTCTGTGTGTGCACTGCAATGGACAGGTGTCCCATTCAGGGTGTACCCCAGGGTGTGCCCCTTGCTTGCTGGGATAGGGATAGACATAACCTTCTTCAAGTTATATCTCAACACCTGCTACTTGTGGATGGATGCATTGGGTCACAGAGTTTTACCTAATGCAATTATCTCATTGTCATTACTATTGTAACAGATTCGGGTTCTTGGGCTTGTGTCCTCGCCTCTCCCGCTCCAGTCCGTCCCTCACCAAATGGGCTCGAACCCAGGTCTCCAGCGTCGCTCAACGGGGGGTCTTACCGGCTGAGCTAAAGAAGACCTTCCTCAGCCCGACTGGCCAACCTCCCTGTTATGCGCAAAGGTGTGTTCGCTACACTAATAACCATCAAATATTGAAAGATATATTTCTGCTCAATATATCCAGCTTAATTAGTGATAGAGTGAGTAATGATTTTACACTCTGCTAGAACTAGGCTGAAAATTCCCCAGAAAATGTGTTTCTGGTGGTTCGTGGACTGTCTTCGAGACCCAGTACAAAATTAGGAGCAGCTGACAGTAATCAAACTAGAATGTCTCATGACAGACAGGAGACAAATCGTGGTTTCAGATACGGATAAGCGCAATAACCATAAAGAATGAACAACTCATTCTCATTTTTGAAACTCTGCACCAGGCTGACTAAATTATTGGGTTGTCCACATTTATTTCTCACACCCATATCAGATGTGATAAAGACTGCCGACTCTATGCAATGGGTATGATGTCTTCTGGTTCAAAGGCAGCTTTCAACACCTGTCTGATTAGTACCTGGTTTCTCAGAAGGCTGGTAGACAGGGATGGATGGACTTGAGTCAGTCGGGGACACCTTATGCTAGTTCCCAACAGCCAGACCAGCAACTCTCCGGGCAGTGTGGTCAGGGAAAGCTGCATCACTCCTCCAGCCTTTGGCACAAACACTGGGGGAGCCTCCAGCGTGTAAATCAACCCAGTCCTCAACAGTGAGCGCTGGATAAGAAAATTCCCCTCCGTTAACAAAGTTAAAAAAATCTCAAACCACCCTGCAATTATAGACTGGGTGGACCAATTATACAGCATGCTGACTGTCACCTTAGCTGTGCATGTGCTCATACCGCTGCTGTGCGTGACTAAACAATAGCAGCTCCCCATTTGGAACAGTGGGCAGACCCCGACATTTGTGAGCACCTCTTAATTTCTTTTAACAGAGTGAGCGCTGTTTGACACCTCTTCAGAGCTCAACCCTTAATGAGCCCATCTCATCCACCTGTGTCCCGCCTGGCTCCACCACGTTAATTATATATTGAAAAACTGAACTGAATCAATGGGCTATTTCCTTCACTCAATTGAGCCTGCCTGTTTCAGAAGACTGAATAAATTAGGTTCCATTGATCCCTATGGGATTCCACAGGAAAGACAGATTAAACTTCATTGAAAGGAACAAAGAGAATCTATGAAAAAAGCAACTTTGTGTGTGTTTTTTTTACTTCACATTGGGTAACAAAGCGTTTCCTTGATTAATAATTAACCCTTTTTATCTCCAGGGCCTTTGTTGGGCCAAAATCACGAACACTTCAGGTTAAATGGTGTAATTTTCCTCTCTAGCAACACAGGAATGCAAAATAAATTCCCCAGCTGACAAAAATAGAAGCAGTTTTTTGTACAACAAAATCATTCTGACTTACAGGCTTTGAAAAAGCATGTATCTCGTGTTAAATATTACAATTCTAAATCCAATGAACACATAAACATTATTTCAATTAGAAAATGGTTCATGTGCTTACTGCTCATCGGCATCAGAGGTCTTCAAGCTTTGTTTAGAACAGAGATTCCCACACAGCTGCTAGTTATCTTTGCAGCTGAGCACTTTACTGAAATGAATGCTTAATTGGGCTGACAAATTTCTTGCTTGCAAGGCTTGCAAATTACCTAAGAAAAAGAATAATTGAAAGACAACTTTCCCCACATTTAGGGACTGAAAATAAATTGTTCCAATTAAAACTTTTATTAGGATTATGAAGGGTTTGATTTAATTGAGTGCTCAGGTGGAACACGTGAGCAGGTGTGTGGGTACCCAGGGATAGGAGATCACTTGGCCTTCAGGTATTAATCAGACATTAACATGACTGTAATGCCATGATTAGCTCTGGTCATTTAAGCCACTGACCCATAAAATAACTGATACTGGAGACACTGGGTTTCAGCAGGTGTTTGAGTGAGACTTCCTTTGGAACATGACAATTGTGTACACACACCTTCTTCAAGTAAACTGATACTGACAAACCAGCAAAACTGTTCAACCCAGGCAGACTGAAACACCTGTTGAGAACAGTTGGAAAGAGTTCACATCAGCCTTAGCAAGTTTCTGAGACCCACTTGCCTTCTCATTTTACAGGCTTAGAGAAATCACAAGTGAAAATCAGTAAGGATATATTTACACTAATCCAATTAAGTCCTAAAAGAGAGCCTTTTCGTTTATTTTTTCTAAACATCCCCGTTTTTACTAATCCTCACTGACCCTCTTGAAAGTTCTTCACTCTTTTCACGTCTTGATTCATTTCATGTGCTCTGTGTTTCATGACTCATTGCCCACAATTCAGCACTGTTTGCGGTAGAACTGGTAAAAAGGGGGTAGATAAAGGTTTCATGCTTCTCCCCTGTTTAAAGCTGACAGCTCCCATGTTCAGCTGTCAAAGCCCAGTGGTGCACTCTCTGTTGCCAAGCACTCCACTTTTATCATCTTTCTTGTTCAGTCAATAATAGGAGAAGTTGTAGATCAATAAAGCTCATTTTGGTCTTCGATCCAGCCCTTGTATTTAACACCTGTGTCTCACCTCTAAAGGGCAACAGTCAGGGCAGACAGGCAGGCTACCTACCTGAGCAACACAGCAGAAAGAAAATCTATCTGAAACAAGAGCCCATCACACTCTGTTTTATTCTGTTTCTCTACTGCTCCACAGCCAGCAATATTTGTACTGAGAATATACCCCTCCTCTTCCCAAGTATGAAACACCCCTGGCCCCGCCCCCCTATCCCACATGCCTCTGGGTAGTGGTGGGAAACTAGAGCACCTGACAAAAGCCAATGTGAAGTAGGGACATGCAAACTCCACCCAGACAGGCACACCGAGCTGGAATCCCACCCAAGCCCCCAGAGCTGTGAGGCAGAACCTCAAGCTCTAGTCACCATGACACCCACACAGCAGACAGACAGAGGAAGATGGAAGTTTGACGATGCTGTCCCTCCCATGACTTGGTCCAAGCCACATAACACCCCAATTACCCATCACGTGTGTTAGAAGAATCTCAGTCTCAAAAAGAAAAGACTTGGGACAACACTCTCACTCAGTCACAACAGACACAAGACCCTTTAGGGATTCATTTAGGAAGGAAAGATGTTGCTCTCCTGGTAGGTCTGTGAGCGAGTCTTATGTGTGTTGGATAATACTGTACAAGGAGCAAGAAAGAATATCTGCACTCTAGCTTTCAGTGGACAGAAGAACATTGTTTCCTAGAACAATGTTATTTAATAATAAGAAACAGAAAATGTGCAGTCTTTCTTCACCATGAAAGAACTGTATAGTCCAACATTCTTTATTCCCTTTGCTATTATTCACTCTATCTGTAAAAGGTAACAATGGATCTTCTAGACCACACACCCACAGTCGTGACACTGCTTCACTGGAGCGGCTGGGAGCTGTAGGGGAAGCTCATTGCTCGGCTCAAGCCCCTCCGTGTCGATGTGCGAGGTGTCGTGTGGGAGTAAAGCATGTGAGATCTGACAGGAAACAACTCCAGCTTCTCAGGAGGCACCTGTTGCAGTGAGGCTGTGGGCCTGAAGACACTGTAGAGAGAGACTGGGCCGGGTCTACAGTCTTTTAGGTTAGACTGCAGCATGAGTTAGGACTGGGCATCCTGGGAACATGTTAAAGCCAGGGTTAGTGTTAAGGGATGAGGTGTTTTGTGTAGGGTTGGGCATAATGAAAATATAATGAATAAAGGACAGGTGTATCCGCATTATAAATTTATTATCTGTAGCTGTAAAACCACTAAAACGTATGTTTTCCGGGTGAATTTCTGAACTAACACAGTTAATCTTTTAGCTGATACTTTTATCTGAAACAACTTACATTACCAAACCTGGGAATGTTGTGGAGCTCTTCAGCTGAGGTGCCCTGCTCAAGGGTGCAACAGCATTTGAAGCCACAGCCTTCCAGCTACAAATTCAGGACCCTGACTGCTTTTCCACGCCACTGCTCACTTTTGGCACTGACTGGCACCGCGCTGGGCTGAGTGGTAGTCCTGCCGCCTATCTGCCTGTGGAAGCTGATCAATTTGCAGCTCACGATGCCTGTGAAGTAAAGGATAGCCTATGCCAGTACAAAGTGGAGACGCAGAAGAGAGGCTTTCTCTCCTCGTCCATTATCCTCGATTCCTCTGTGTCCACACAGTTTCTCCAGCTTACATACCAATGCATGTGTGTTCCGACATTCTGCATCTCCCTTTATAGTCCCAATCTATTAGGTTGGCATGATGAACTCCCCTATATAAATACATGATACAATTTCTTCACCAGGGTTGTTTTAGGGCAACACAAGCACCCTTTAATGTTGATTAAAACACCCACCTGGCTGCTAGGACCCACCTGCTGTACAGCTGCCAGCTAACTGTGTGTGGGGAAGGGCCCAATACCTCATAGTCACTGAGCCTTCCAGCTTCTGCTCGCTGTTCTTTGATTACCAGATAGATGCAAATGTAATGAGCTACCCTGTTTGGAGATGCTAGGCTGTGACCTTGTGGAACCACTGGGACTGTACATCGCTGATCCATGTGGATGAGCACAGCAACAGGAAGGCAGGGAGAGAACCACCAGCCTTGCTCTGTGCCCCTCGTGCCCTCAAGCAGCAAACAGCCCCAGGGAAAGGAGGGTAGTGGGCTTTCACGCTCCTGAGCCGCCCACTGTGTGCTCTTCGGCTCCTGCTCCCAGTAGGCAGAACAAATTCAATCAGAACCCCCTGCTTCCCATTGTACAGCTCATGGCTGATGGAAGCCGTCTCTATTACAGGCTCATTTTTATCGCTCCAGTTCACTAATTGGGTTTTGCTCCTTAATGGCCCCACATCTGGTAGCTCTCCCCTAGTGACACCTATTTGCTCTCGACTGGAAACAAAGATAAAAAAAATCATCAACGGTACCCACAGACAGCCCGTGAGATGGTAGCGCGATCCTTGGTTTATTTATTCTGATTTATGTTTCTTTTTTATTTCCCCCCCGAGTGAAAGGCATACAAACGCGCAGGAGCTAAATGAGTAACTGGCAAGCGATTATGAGTCTGGGTTTGGATCAATCGGGTTTTGCCTTCTGTCACATCGTGAAAGTATGCATGAAGTTTAATGGGGCTTTTATGAGTTTTAAGTCTGTTGCAAGGAACAGCTGGAAAAGCTGGGGAAAAAAGTTACCTCCTTATTACTGCGATCAGTGGGGTTTTAACTAACTGGGCACAATCTGGGTGAAATACCATGTTGCTGAACTGGCCAGGGGTGCCCCAGACTGGACATCCATATCCTAGGACCTAGAAAGAGAGTGTAAAGTGTAAAATAAACTGATTATTAAGTGTAAAGGATTACTGCTTCTCCAGTAAGTTTGTCTCCGAGTCAGAGGTCTGTGATCAGCCCAGAGAAGATTGTCTTCAAGGAACATCAGGACTAGCCAGGTTCTAGTATCGGAACCCACTGGAAACTGTGTTGCACAGAGACGTCCGAGAACGGCCACACTACCTCAAAAGCAGGACAGAACTCGAAAGCATGGATCTGCTGCAGCCCTGACCTCGCTGCCAGTACAGCGGGGTGCGGGGCGTCATTACCGCAGCAATTTAGCCCGTCCTGAGCCTGCGATGAGGAATGATTTCTCGCTGACAGACCGCATAATTCAAACCAGATTAGACGGATGAAACGCACACAAACCCAGGCGCGAGCTGGAGGCCCCCGGCGATCCGGGGAAACTGCTGGAGCTCCGGTACATTTCACACTCGGCTCGCCTCCTGTCACCTGCAGTGATTCCAGGCAATTATGAATTGTCACAGTGAAGTATCCATCTTGTAGGTGACGGGCGCCAGAATCGGCCCGGGCTCTGACAACGCACTCGAGAGTTTTCTGTTCCTTTTCGAGCTCTGCTCCCCTCTCTCTGCTGAGCCAGTTCCATTTCTTGTGTTGGCTATACAGCCCAAACGACACCAGGAGAAAGCAGGAAAGGAGGGAAAGCTGATGGGACAAGACACAATCCCTTCTGATGCACTGCCGATCAACACATCAACGGGAGCCCCTCACGCTTGCAAGCAACCTCAATGCATCTATATGGCATTGTGATGAAAACGCTTTAATCAAATCCCTTACACCATAGAAAAAAAGGGCTAGAATCGTTTTCTTTTTCCCATTCCCTCTAAACTTACTGAGCCTGTTCGATTTCTTAATTAAACCCACAAGATTTAGTAATTGGACAACAAAATGAATAGGGGCTCATTTCTCCAGACTTGCGTAACCTTTGTGTTTTACCTTATTTATAATTCAGTTGATAACTGATGTGCAACTCATGTTTCAGCCTGGCCGTTGCCTACCGTGGGCTCCACATTTATTGCCTTTTTTATATTCTCGCCACCAGCAGAGGTTCAAATAAAGCCGGCCGTCAAGTGTTTGTGTGTAGGATGCTCTTTGAGTGCATTTGACAAATGTTCCACTGCCACTATCTTGCAAATTAGCGGGGCGGGTAAGACAGCAGTCTATTTGAGCCCATGCTAATGCACTTAAGTACGCAAAACCTGAACGACCCATCTCCCTTTCCTCCAGCACCAGCACCTGTGAGATAATCTAGAGGAAAATAATGAGCCATTAAGTACCTTGTCATATAGCACAAATGGCAAACCTCAGTTTAAGTCAACAAATAATGGGGCCTGTGGGCATTGTGCAATTACATATGTGCACTAGCATAACTGTGGTAGTGCCGTCCCTCAGAGGTGCTCAATGGCCATCAGTCCTCAAGCTCCACGTCACAGAGAAGAGTGCAGAAATGGGCAAAGCCCTGGTTTTTGAAGACTGGCCCCCTGAGACCAGACCTATGTGAAATCTGAAAAAGGCTGCTAGTGTGCCGAGAGGTAATAAATGTCAGCGTCTCACTGAACCGGCTCATAGGATCTACAATAAAGATCACCTACTCCTATGTTGCGGCTCCTTAAGTCACGATTTCACAGCTACGCAGAGTTGCAATACTTGTAGTCTTCTTACGTTTTCCCTTACAATGGATTTCCTCTTTTCTGAGCAGAGCTGGAAAAGAGACGACTTGCAGACCCAGTCGGTTTCCTGTATGGAGAGTAATGTTGTACTGTATATGCATGCTGGTATGGTCTGCAGGAAAAGGGAGCTTGCCAATCAAATCAGACTGCAGATGCAGATGGTCATTTTTCCAATTCATTCGCGCAGAACGCCTTTTCTGCTATTTTCCTTCCTTACACACAGACATTCGAAATCTGAAGTGAGGCAATTAACAAGACACCGTGTAACGCTTTCCATTTGATCAAAAAGGAAAAGGCCGGGGTAATGAACCCCAGATTTCCAGGACTCTGAGATTCAGGATTCTGTTGAATAGGTTGTTATACCTCCAAACTGTAAACTCACACGACCCTTATTCTTATCAATTCTGAGATACCTGCAAATATAGATCACTCAGGCACAAATTAATCAACAATTTTCATGCAAGAAAGGAGACAATTACACCCTTTTTTTTAGAACCCGAGACACACTGGTGCCATTTATTGACAGCTTCATGTAAAAATAGATTTCAATCAAGTTACAAAAATGTTTTATGCAAGATGGCAGAGTTAAAGAAGAATCCTAAAGATCAGAAGGAAAAAAAACCTTAACAATCCTAGATCCTTGCTGAGGCTCTGCACAGAGAGCATAACAGTGCTAGAGGTAACATCTGGGATAAAGGCAGGTACAGGTGTTGGGGACAGAGAAAGAAGTAACCTCTTCACAAACTACCTTGGCACATGCTGGAGATCGATTTGTAGAGATCAACAGAAGTGTTTAAGCGGTCTTTGGATCAATAGACAGCAAAACCCTAGACCAGCACGAAATTGCCAAATATTCCTATTTACGAAAAATGAATTGGGATAAAAATGCATGCTTTGGGACTAAAGCATACAAAAACACCACCTCTAAAAACACTAAAAACAAGGAATTACAAAAACCATGACTGCAAGGTGAAAAGGCTCAGCTAGACAAGTTCTAAACCACACCCTCCAATGTATCAGCAAGAGCTGCTCAGTTTTTCCCACTCCAGTTTTTAGAAATATTATTGAGAACAAAGATGGACTCTAATCGTATCTCTTTCACGGATGGAAAAGGAGAGTCAGAAGAAAATGCCATTTCTCCTACAAACAGTGAAATCTTTGGTACAGGGACATCTGGTTCCCCTGCAGCCAAAAATGCCCACCCCCATGCCTCTCCACCAGGGGGCGTACCTTAGCCGCATCTCCACTCTCCTCCCTTCCTCTACTCAGCCCTTTCCAGGAGCTTCTCCGTCATCCTGGGCAGGAAGGACTCTAGGAAGTGGAACAAGTCCTGGAACAGGCCACTGGCGTCCTCCTCGGGGGTGAACCGGAGGACAGCCCTCGTATCTTCCGTGCCCCCCAGCAGCCCCACCTCCACCCCGAACTCCAGCAGCGCTGCCGCCGCCGCCCCCCGCGCCCCGCCCCCCTCCTCCTGCGCGATGCGCTCCGTCACCTGGGTCTCCAGCTCCACGCCGCCCCCCTCTGGCTGCCCGTCCGCCGGCGCGCTCTTCAGCAGCTCTCGCCGCACTTTCCTGCGCCTGGCCCAGACCTTGTGCCACACCTGGCAGCGCCAGTTCAGCACCGCCAACGCGTCCGCAGGGTCCCAGCGCGGCCTCTTGGCAGTGCCCGGGGGCGGCGAGCCCTCCTGGGAAAGGAGTGGCCGTTTGGTGCCCTGTTGGCATTTGGCGTGGGGGCTGCTGTCGCTACCGGGGGGAGAAACACAAGTCTCTCCGCAGCCGTTGTTGTTGTTGTTCATCTCCGTTCCATTCGCGGCCCCCTCCCTCGCCTCCCCCCCCTCCTCTTCCTCTTTGCAGACAGCGGGGGCGTCCTGCTTTACCACCTCGGGGTCACTAACCTGCTCACCCATTTCGTTTCTGCCCCCCACCCCGGTAGGCCCCTCTTCCCCCCTGGCTCCCTCCGCGCCGGAACGGAGCACGCCGCACGCGAGCACGCCCTCAAACACGCGCCCAACAGCCTGGCACACTTTGCCGAACCACAGATGGCGGAAGCGGTCGCCGGCGTCCTGCAGCTGGTTGCGGAGAGCCTCGGGCAGCGAGGCCGGTCGGAAGGGGATGCTGATGACGAGGTCCTTCCCGGCGCCCCCGCCGCCCGCCGGGGCCCCTTCGGAAGCTCCGCGGGGCGTGAAGAGCCGGACCACGCCCCACACCTTGCCCTTGGCGGACTTGCGCTGGTACTGCAGGCTGCGGCAGTACTTGGCCGCCTCCTGGCACTCCTGGCGGAAGCTCCTCTCGGTGCGCTCGTTCAGGTTGCCCGCGACGTTGTGGGAAAGCTCAAAGGGGTCCAGCACGGTCATGGGCCCCAGTCTGGGGCCAGCCCTGGCAGCAGAGCCCTCTGCTTCCTCCTCCGCACTGAGGAAGCCCGTGATTGGGAGAGCCCGGCCTTCACGCAGGGAGATGACGGAACCAGCAAAGTCAAACTGGCTGTAGAAGTTGAAGAAGCAAGCCAACAGGGAACCTGCAATGGAGAGTTCATTTTGCTCAAATGAGATCATAAGCATTGGAAAGCTCAAATGATCAGATTAAGACACACGTATAGCTGTCCATCACTGGTTATAATGCTTAAGGCCAATAAATCAGGTCTAGGATAGACCTGATATTTAGCGGAAGCCAAACTGCAAAATCTTCCACTTACAGAGATCCTCTGTGTTTTCGCTAGGAGGCAGCATGGAGGGGTCATTAGGAAAAGTACAATCCCAGCCTTCGGTGATGCATTTGTCAGCCTCGCCTAGGAAAGTTAGAAACGATGAAGAGGGATCAGCAGACTAGCATTCACATCAGCCACTACACCAGCGACAATCAAGGGACTGAAAGGAAACGAGTCGAGCAGAGACCACAAGCTTTCAAACAGCACATCGAGGGGAGCCCACATGAGCACGGTAACACAACGGAAATACCTGTAAGACCTTAAACAGTTCATTCAAAGGAAAAATACAGGACATCCATCCACAATAATATTCCCTTACACTTACACTCCTTTCACTTCTGAACTATCAGTGGGGAGGAGAGCAGAGTGATGAAGCCAGTTCAGAGATGGGGATTATTAGGAGGCCGTGAGTGGTAAGGGCCAATGGGAAATTTGGCCAGGATGCCAGGGTAACACCTCTACTCTTTTCGAGAAACGCCCTGGGATTTTTAATGACCAGAGTCAGGACCTCGGTTTTGTCTCATCTGAAGGACGGCGCCCTTTCACAGTATAGTGTCCCCATCACTATACTTGGGCATTAGGACCCACACAGACCGCCAGTCATACCACAGGTGCCAGGGTCAGCCTGGGTCTTTACCAGAGCTGGTATTAATGGCACCAGCGTCTCACAGAGCCCCTGTCCGGAGCAGGTAAGAAGAATGGCCGGGGGTCAGCCTGGACGTACCGGCGGCTGCGCTCAGGAGACGGACAGCCGGGAGAACGGGAGGATCCCGGTTCTGAAGGAAGAACATCACCAGCAGGGTCAGGGCGTAGTTATTGAGCAGGGGCCCTCCACCGAAAGGGTTTCCTGCAGAAGGACACAACAAGAAATCCGGGGATGACACAGGAAATGGATCCGGTTGCAACTCTCTGATCCAGGGGGATCGCCGTCCTGGGCCTGCCGGACCACACACCGGCTGCTCTGAGCTCCAGCCGAGCTCTCGCTTAGAAAGGCGAACCCCTTCGTCGGTTTAATAATTGATTCGTTTGAACAGTCGGACCGCTTTCGGCTCTCTCGCGTGTTGGGAGGGAGCCGTTTAACTGCTGTATTGCACGAGTAAGTTCAAATCTTAAACCTATGCCAGATAGTGGCACGTATTCCAATCAGGCCACTTGCTCTTGACTGCAAGTCTTCAGTGAAGTAACGGAGCCGGGTTGGAGTGAGAAGCAGCAGTTGATGGACCTGGGAAAACCTCAGCCCTGACCCACTTCATTATTCACCTCACTGGACGTCCACGCCTGCTCTGGGTTCTCTGGAAAGTCGCAAACCTCCTAGTCAAATTCTTCAGACTTCTGGAGTTCAGAAATGATTAAATAAGGAGTAATGAGCAAAAAAAAAAGTTTGAGGTCATCAATAACTGCTAATCAAACTGCAACAACATTCACAAAAACTAAAATACCACGGCATCCCATGGATATTTGAAAAACATTCATATAGGGCAGCCCAGGTCCTGGAGGGCTGGTATCTCTGCAGGCTTCCTGGCCCTTCAAGTCAGCTTCTGAAGAGCTGGGAGAAGCTGTTCAGCTGGTTCCATTACGCCAATAAGCAGCTGATGATTTAAGATTTGCTCTATTCTCTGCACGATTCTGCCAAATGGAACCAAAGAGCCTGACTGGGCATTGGTGAGATAAGATGGTAATGAAGCTAATTTTATCAGGTAGTGTGTCCAAAAAAATAATATATAGAAGCAAAAAAGCGTGCTCACCAACTCCTGGGCAGGTTTTATAAACCACAAAGCGAAGGGAATCAAAATGATCTGTCTCCCCCTGCTGGTCGATTTGACTAACAGACTGGAAGCTTACAGGAGATCACAGTTGTCCTGCTGCAGACAGGTACAGTACTTCTGGATGAAAGCAGGGCACACTGACCAAACACTCCTATACATGTGGCTCCATCTAACTTTCAATGAAAACTGAAAAGTTAAAAAATTCCACTATTTTAAAGGAAACAGCATAATCCACAAAGCAACCTCTCGAGCAACTGCAAAGAACATTTATGATCTTGTTTACAAACTGCAAAAAAAGGTCCATGCATTATTTATGTTGTCAGCACTTAAAACACTTAGAATGATTTCACCTACTGCTCTTCGCACTACCTCTGCAAAATCCCACCAGGCTTTTTTTAGGTTATTTATTTCCTTTTGCAGGAAACATCATGATGATGTCACTGTCATGCCTAAAAACAAAAGCACCAGCCAGCGCCTTACCTGCCAGCTGCTTCTGCTTTGCCCAGTACCTGATGGTGTACACCAGGGGCCTGAGCCTCTTGTCCAGTGAGCAGCACAGCTGGAGGAATCGGGTGTTTCTGACAGCCAGCCTGAGGGAGAGAACAGCGAAGAGGAGATGTCACACAGCCCCAGGTTTTGTCCAGTCTGCTATTTTTAGCTCTTACTGCAGAGCTACAAAACCTCATAATGTACTGTGTCTTCTTGAAGCAGCCAGAAATGCCCAGAGCTATTAGGACCAATTAAACACATGCCCATTAAACAAGCCAGGACACAGGCAGAAGACCCAGAAATACAGCTGCTACTGCTGAGCATGTCTGGAAGGCTTTAGGCATGCACATTAAGAGAAGAAATGCATAGGAAAAGTGGAAAGTGATTCATTTGAATCAACCAAGATACTGTTAAGAGCATCACTCTAACGATGGTATGTTTATGCAGTTTGAGGACCAGATGCATTCCATGACTTGTATGGAAAGTTGCTCACAATATCACAACAAGAGATGACAGATAAGTCACTTGTTCAAGGACTGCACGTTTCTGAAAGATCCTTTTACGTTTAAGGATTAAGAGGTGCAGGCCTTGAATAAAATGCTGTTCCTGGCAGACATGATGGTGATGTAGGTTTCTTGGCCCTTCTGGAGAAATTCTGGACGGTGCCAAGAATGAAACTGAGATGAGTGCTTCAGAAGAAAAAATAAAGAGTACTGCTGCCACGGACTGGACCATCGTCAATGATAGTCAGGTACCAACGTTGAACAGCTGGGTCTTCTCTGTTGTTAATGCAGAGCCATCAGGTCTTCTGGCACTGGCACAGCCTGATCTCCTAACAACTTAATTTAATCAATAATAGACTTAATTGGTCAATTAGGTCACCAATGAACAGGCTTTCCTCCAGATCTTTTACCTATGAGGGATTTAAGTCACCTATTAAACTTCAGGACAGTGGCACTTCTGAGCAAAGACAGCACATCCCAATGATCACTCAAAGACAATGTATTAATATTGCAACGTTTAACATAGCGCCGTCTCCCACGATGCTGTTATCCTGGGCCCACCTCAGGGTGAGTCCAAGCCCTCCAGCTGACCTGTTGTTGATGGAGATGTCTCCCTGCAGCCCCAGGTCTCGATGGGTGAACTTGACGACGGGGCACCGCGCCGAGCTCACCGCCTGCACCTTGTGCACCCCAGGGACGCACTTCCGCAGCACGGTAGCCACCAGATCCAGGACCTCCGCGGGGGAGGCCGTGGCCAGATCGATGTCCGACAGGATGGAGTCCTCGGAGCGTGCGTCTTCCCACTGTCCCTCTCCAGCCTGGCGAAGAGGACAAAGGTATAATAATAATTAATAATTGCTTACACTCCACTCAAAGCACTGTACAGATCCCCTCCACCACCACCAGTGTGGATGATGCGCCAAAACTCTCCCCACACACCAGATCTCAGTGGGGAGGAGAGCAGAGTGATGAAGCCAGTTCAGAGACGGGGATTATTAGGAGACCATGATTGGTAAAGGACAGGGGGACATTTGGCCAGGAAACTGGGGTAACACCCCTACTCTTTTCAAGAAACACCCTAGGATTTTTTTAATGACCACAGAGTCAGGACCTCCATTCTATGTCTCATCCAAAGGACGGCACCTTTTTACAGTGTAGTGTCCCCATCACTATACTGGGGCATTAGGACCCACATAGACCGCAGGGTGAGCGCCCCCTGCTGGCCCCACTAACACCTCTTCCAGCAGCAACCTTAGTTTTTCCTAGGAGTCTCCCATCCAGATACTGACCAGGCTCACACCTGCGTAGCTTCAGTGGGGCTGCCAGTTGTGAGCTGCTGAGTGATATGGCTGCTGGCTAGGCCATATATAAGCAGGGGCAGTAATTCATAATGGTGCTCGAGTATGAATTTTTTTTTACAAACGCCAGAGGTAGAGGGTTCAGTGCGGTTCCCTCATAATTCTTAGGTCCTATCAGTGACTACTGCAGTGAGTTCATCCTACATAGTTCATCACATAAACTGCTCTGGAATAAAAAGCAGTTGCTAAATGACTATTACTGTCATTTCTAGTAATTCTTACTGTAAAAGGAATGCTTTTGTGCAAAGCAGGTGTACAACATAAGGAAGCACTGCGCTGCTTTGAAGCACAACTTCTTTCAACCGTCTCACAACTGATCTCTGCATGCAGAATGGATAGCGTTGATACCTGCTCTGCGGAGTTCTTGGCTCTGGCTTGGAAGGTCTTGGTGTTCTCCAGATCCAGAAAGAGGTCCAAATCACAGGAGTGGATATCAAAAGTGTTCACAGACGAGCCGAAGGCCAGGATCTTACACTCTGAGAGAGAAATGCATCCAGAGTGGATTATTGTCTGTAACATCATGGTGACAGAGTTTTATAGTCAGAGTTCCAGAAATCACCTTTTAAAGAGCAAGAGTTTCAGATATAAATAGGTGTGGCCTGGACACAAGTTAGATCATCACAGATCATCCTTCAATCATCAATTTCTAAAGACCTGAAACACTTGAGTTTGGATCAATGGTTCAGTTAACCGTCAGCTGACATTATTCTAATAGATCTCCGGGGTGTTGGCATGTTCATTTCACAAGATCTAGAAAAACTTATTTGAACAAACCACCTAGGTAAGCAGCCAAAACAAAATTGTTACTAGAGTTTGAAAACCGACAAACTAAGGTTGAACGTTTAAGCCTGCTGGATTGAGGCTCTCCAGGACCAAGACTGTCCAATCTTCTTTTCAAACTAATTCCTACTTTGTATTTTTCAGATGTGAAAAGGGAAATTCTCAAAATGGGTAACTGAAATTTACTATAAATCTGGACCTTTTCTGAATACAGTAGGCCAAAGTGCATTTCCAAACACAAACTAAAAACTATAATACAGACATGGTTGAAGCAGCAAGCATATCTGCTAGTAATGAGAATAGCTGTAATGGAAAGATTTTGGTCCTACTATGCTTGAATGAACTGGTGCATTCAAAGAATGCCGGTTTTCAAGACTTGTTGCATGTACTTCCTTGTATCATAGTGCACAGTTAAAGCTGGAGTTAAAAAAACAGATCGGATCATTATTCATGATTACATGTCACAGGAAGAGATGAAACAGTATAATTCCCAATAAAGCATATGGTGTTATAGTAAAACACAATATAAGCTGTAGCACACCACGGCAACGCCGAGTAACCACAAGGAAAACCCAGCCATGGACAGAGAGCTTGCAGTACCTGGAAAGAACTCATTGAAGACCTCCTGCAACAGCGCAATCAAAAGCTCTCTCGTGCTGCGCTCGCTGTCCGACAGCTCAAACAAGTCCACCAGCATCTGCATCTGCTCTGCCACCTGCCAGGACAAGCAGACAAGCAGAGAAATGATCTCCTGCCGCAGTCTGCACCGAGGCAGAGGGAGCTGGTAAGCCAGTCCAAATAAGCTCCATTCTTAAAGTGACTTTCCCCTTACATGGTATCTCTTTTGCGGTTGGACAGATTGGGCAGGGACGGGACTGGCAAACGGGACTTGGCGCTGGAGAACGTCTCCGTTTCCTTAAACAGGGAGGCGACGCAATGATGAAAGAGCAAACCAAAAGTGATGGAGAAGCCTCTTTGCAAACACTAGGCCAGAGGCTGAACGTTCTGCTTCGCCAATCCATCAGAGAGACAGATCACCTGGTATAAAGTATGCAACAGGGCCCCGGGCTTGAACGCTTCATCTCCTCTGTACTGCAGCACACCAACTCTGCACAGCATAGCAACCAGGGTCTGAGGCCTGGGAGACTAACATACTCAGAGGATCAAAGGGAAGACGCATCACTGTGACACCTCGCTCTACCCAAAGATCCTCGCTGCCTGGTGATTGAAAAACAGGAGCTGCGTCATACCTTACCACAAGCTCACAGCCCATGTGCTCCCATCTCAGTTGTCTCTGCCGACCGACGCCTGGAGACGCAGGCGGCATTCACCAAAATAATCCGCACAGCATGCGGTACACACTTTTCCTCCTCGCTGGCCAATCCACGGCCCGGGTTACTAATTCTCTCTTTACATCACTCTTCCGCACTTCTGACACGAGACGCCTCTGAAAAACAACTTGTCCTTTCCTCTGGCAACTCCCCAAACAGTCCAGAGCTGTTTACTCACACCCTTTGTAGACTCTGATCACCCCTCTGGCAGTGCCCACTCACCTGGTGTTATGAGAGATGGAGGAATAACTGACTCACAACTAGGGATCAAAATAGTTTCAGAATTCTAGGAATATGTTTTAAAAAAGCAAATCAGAATTACAACAGCTGGGAGGTCTAGCTCTCAGCCAGTGCTACAGCGCACAGTTCTGTGCTGGTGGAATCACCATCTTATTGGTTGCAAAGACTTAAGAGTCTTAAGAATTTACAGACACCTACACACCTTTACACTTCCAGGCTGAAAAGGGGGGCAGTGTAGCCTGTGTCTGAATTGACTTTATCCACCAGAACATTTTAACTGCCTCTTGCTACAATGCATGAGCACTGAATAAAAATTAAATGACTAGACGGAATTAATATCACATGTATAGGTATGATTAGGATTCTGAATTTCCCAAGTTAAGAGTCCAACAACATACCTCTTGTATTGGTAATCAGTTCTCACTAAGTCTACACTAGACCCTAATTTGAGAAATTCCTCTGGGTTTATGGTGCTTATTATGACTGCCTGTAATTATTTAAACACTTGTGTACTTGTGGTTATTATTCATTAGAGACATATCCCTTCTGTGGAAAAGAACAGTCACTTGGTCAAAAGCCAGTGAGCAGAAATATCTGGAATATATACAGAACACAGTCAAACCTAAATTGGGAAACTGAAGCACTAATAATCGAGTTAAACAAGCTTTGGAATAACAGTCTATCAGCGCCACTTGTGAAATTGAAGAGAAAGTTCTTGGTGAAATCTCATGCAAAAAAAAAAAGTTAATCGAAATGCAAGAGGTTTAGCATTTTTTTCCAACCAGAAAACTGCATTGGTAAAAGGTACATTTTAAGGGACATCATGTGATAAAAAAAGAACACCAAACATGTGTAACCCAAAATATAATTGAGCAGCAAAAAAGACTTGTTTCAGACACTGGTACCTATAGATAGCACTATACTGTAGATCCTTTTAGATCAATCATGTTAAGGTGGCCTGATGCAGAATCCAGCTGAGACATGAAGAGCTCAGACAGTGCGAATAAACAAAAGCTCCAGCAGGACTGGAACCCGGTTGGTATGGAAGGAGAGAGAGAGACTCACAGAATTGGCCTGACAGAGGGCATGGGACAGCAGTTCGGGGCTCATCGAGGGGCTCTTGGCGACGTCCTGCTTCCGTTTGGGGACAAACTTGAACTCTTTGCTCTCCCTGGGCTTGATGCGCAGCCTTTGGCCCTCCATGCTGTGCTGGGGCTGGGACAGGGCTGCCTGCTGGCCCTGCTTGTCGCTGAACTCCACGATGGCATAGACACCCTGGGAGACACAGGTGGAGAGAAACAACAAGCCACGTCCATACCAGGTCAGTCCCACAGTCGACTCTCGGTTCCGTCCTAGAAACAGATTCTTCCCTCAGCCTTGCATTCCATGCCCTTTGCTTGGACGTGAACTAACCTGTTACTAGACTGCACTACATCATTGTAATAACTTCTATTTAAACTGACATGTTAAGTGATGACTAGTTAGTTATTAATAATTCCTCACACTTATATAGCGCTTTTTCTGGACACTCCACTCAAAGCACTCCCCTCCACCACCACCAATGTGCACCCCCCACCTGGATGATGTGACAGCAGCCACAGTGCACCAGTACACCCCCCAGTACAGCCCTCAGTGGGGAGGAGAGCAGAGTGATGAGGCCAGTTCAGAGATGAGAATTATTAGGAGGCCTTGATTGGTAAGGGCCAATAGGAAATGTGGCCAGGACGCCAGGGTAACACCCCTACTCTTTTCGAGAAACACCCTGAGATTTTGGTCATGACCACAGAGAGTCAGGATATTTTATTTAAAAAACGCACCTTGTCCTTATCCATGATGACTTCGGACACGGGTCCGAAGCGTTGTAGGTATTCCATGATCTGCTGCTGCGACGTCCGCTTTTGGAACCCGCTGACAAACACGCTGTTCTCCACCTGGGTCCGGCGAGTGTCCCGGACGGCGCACAGGTTCCGATGCTTACGTCCCTTCAGGTGGTCCTGAAGGCTTGTCCCTGCATAACCACACACGTTACACTCTAGATAAGCAGAAACGTGTGCAGATACAAACGAAACGGGAGCCTTGCGCCGAAACAAACACGGGCATGCATTTCAAACACACGAACGTGCATTAAAAAGGCTAAAGAAAGAGTAAAGCACGAACTGCCCAGTGTTACTGAAAATGCTGGACAAATACACCCGCTTACTTTTAATTATACACGGGCTGTGAGATTCCTTCGCAGCCATAAAACATTTTTGAATCTATTCGCCTAAACAAAAATGAAATAAACTCTGTTTCTCAAACAATCATGCCACTGCTGTAAACTGCTCTGTAAGCAATGGTTTACAGTGCATTAACAGAAGGTGCTGCGCAAACTTGACAAAACTTACTGTTTGGTACACTGACATCACACAAGTTGCAATGGAACCCTCCTTTCGAAACAGGCTGGATATCTGTATCTAACTCCATCTCGATCAAAAAGCAAAATATAACAGAAATACGCTTAATCTCTTAACTAAATAAGGATTAAATTAAATCTCCCTCCCTTCCACGCACTCTCCCCTGCCTCATCCCTCCCATGATTTCGCCCCGGTATGGCAACAAAGATAGGAACTTTTAGTTCCGGAGGAACAAGAAGTCCACACGCGGAATTTGCAGAGTCCCACCGTACGAGGGAGACAAAGCTTTATAAAACCCAGCAATTCTCAGGAAATCTCACTGATGTCTTACATCTGCATGTTTTCCGTCTCACATGCACGCTGTATAACGGACAAAAAGCACTAACATATAAATACCACACAAAACAGTTTTATATACCTATCGCTGCGTCCTATTTGATCAGTTGAAGCTTTTTAAAAGAAAAAAAAACTCTACATTTTAAACAGAAATTTCGGGAGATCGCTAATGATAAATGTTTGCTCTTGTATTTCTTTTCTCCTTGTCTTGTACCATTAACATTTTATAAACATTATTGTTGTACAGAGGCCTGGCGGACTTTTTTTGTGTGATATCCAGGCACCAGCATCTCCGTGCAACGCAAACCACACCTTGTTTTCAAAGATACACCGGGAGGCGTCGTGGATCTGATACAAAATGGAAAAGAAAGCTCTTCGATTCCAAAGACAATTTCATATAAGTAGTTGTGACTTTTTCTTCTTTGTGTGGGATCTATTTTTTCTCATTAAATGCTGCGAAGGGGGGGGGGAGATGGGGGGTTGACATTTAGATTTGGCTGTAGAAATCTGACTCACTTATATGTGAGTCATCCCTCACTTACGAATATAGCGCCTCCTCCCTCTCTTTGAGTCGGAAGTGTCCGCCGATGCAGACAATTTAGCCTCGACCGCGAGCAGTAGGCTTCGTGCCAAAGCCAGACATCAGATAATCATCAAATATAGCATTTTCATTTTTGACATATAACATTTTCATATAATTGCTTTCTGATAATCTTTTACTTCTTCTAAAATCGATAAAACAAAAACATTTTGGGGGGGGATAAGTTAGACATAGTGCAGAGTATTGCGGACAGGCAGCAAAAAAACATAAATACCACGTAGGGACATTGAGTTTGAAAAAGATGCTTTGTGGGAAAAAAGGAATGTGTAAATGTTGACACGCCATTTTCATCTTCCAGACGAAGTAGGAAAGCAATACAAATCAAAGAGAATCTCATTCTATATATATTT
The DNA here is from genome assembly GCF_055471065.1 of Atractosteus spatula. NCBI lineage: Eukaryota > Metazoa > Chordata > Actinopteri > Semionotiformes > Lepisosteidae > Atractosteus > Atractosteus spatula. The sequence continues at coordinate 7,758,476 of NC_142731.1, read as the reverse complement.
ATGTTAAATTTAAATCAAGAGATATCATTGCTAAAATTGTCACTAAGTTACAAAGATGTGGGAAACTGAAAAAAGCTTCCCGTCCTTTTACCGAGGTTAGCGGATCGATGAGCTACGAATTACCAGACGTGTTAGATTTATGAATGGGCTCCTCTGGTTTCGAACCGTTCCTAGGTTCTTTAAAAGCTATTTCTCATAACGCTCTAAAGTGGGTTTGGTGATTTGAAAACTCTCAAGGACGCTCAGGGTTAATAACTTCTTGATTTTTGTTAAAGCGGTGCACAGATTGAGTTCACACCAGACACGGTTAAGTTATAGGATTAAGATCAACAAAAACAAAGGAGTTTATTAGCAAAATACAGAGTTCATTTTCCATCTCTCTTTGAACATAATTAAGACGGCAACACTTGCAGAAGTCTAGGTAATTTCTCGTCGTGGGCTGCTCTTCTTCTTTGTTTCAATACCTAGAGCAGACGTCCGCAGCGAGTCGAAGGGACGACAGACATCTTCATCTGCTTCCAAAGCACGAGAGCGCTACCGCCGGCATGGAAAGCGCCGCGTCGCCATGGAGACGGGTCCTCAGCCCTGACTCGCCGGCTGCTGTCCGGGAGCGCTGTGGGTGAGGGGACTGAGGCGGGGTCATTCATCTCGGCCAGCGTGCCACAGAGCGCTCCACTGACAAAGGAGACTGGCATAGGAAAACCGCGCTAATGGGTGAAAACCATCAGTATGTGCGAGAGAGAGAAAACAGTTTCAAGGCGTCGTGCAGGACGCTTTTTCGTCGAATGGAGAAGAAAGTGCCGAGACGCTTTTGCGTGCACAACAGGGTGAAATGCATTTTAATAATGAAAAAACTTTCACTCCGCACTGACCTAACGCCCTGTTTTCTGCCACTATATCGAGTTAGAGGGTTGAATTGTAGCTACGCTCACAAAAGATGTTGAAGTGATCGGCGTGAAGGCGCTTTTGAGATAGTTTTCACCAACGAAACTTTGGGTTGCAGAATTGTGTAAGAAGACTGAATCTACTCCGGTGATCAGACTTATTATTTAAATAAACGGTTTTAGAAAGATTAATAATTTGATTTCTCTTAGCACATAATTCGTATCCCATATCCACGTCCTTTGATACTGCCAGAGGGAAAAAAACTATTCATGCCATTGTCTTTGTTTTCAGTTATGTATCTACCTTAATGTTCTTTTCGATTTTCTCCTAAAAGGAGGCTTTGACGTCACAAAGCTGCCGTGACTCATTCTTCTGAAGAGCAGGGATGACGTCACCGCATCCCCGCAGGAGTATTGAGCTGTGTTGAATGAGGAAGCTGATGGAGAGCTTGTCAAGGCCCTTTTAGCAGCCGCATGATGGGAACACGTGTTGCGTGTCTCTGTCCGCGCAGCCAAGGGCTCGCGGTGTTGCACAATGGTACTTAGAATGCCAGTCATGCTCCCGGCCCCGGGTAACTATGGCAACAAGCATCAAGCTGGAGAACGCGTAGTGATGGCACCAATGCTTTCTCTCGGCCTCTGTCCTTTATCATTATGTCTCCATTGCCGAATTTATGTTCACAACTCCCTCCTTTCCCTCTCCCCCCCCACCAAACCGTTTTCCGGCTCGGGATTCGTCGCCCGCTCCTCGGTACTTTTCATAATAAGAGAGCTCCGTGTCTCGAGGGGTCTCCGGGCCGCGGTTCGAGACTCACAGTGAGACGTGAGACACAAGGGGGGGGGGGGGACCGTCTGCACGGACAGGAGCTCGGTCGTGAGCTTATGTCAAACCATGCAGCCGACAGAAACGCTCCACAGTTTAGCAAGGCGGGAACCCTCTGACCTGGACCGGCCTGTGACTCGTGGCCGGGAGCACTGGAGTAGATTTAATTGCATGACTCTGAAAGTAGTCCATCCCTGACCCTGAATCCCAGCACATCCCCACACATATCCTCGGGTACTGGCGTGAACTCGCACCACTTCTAAGCACGAGGTCTAAAGCTCGGAAATCAACTCAAACTGCTGCAACCGGGCTCATCGTGTTTCTACTGTTCTAACAAGTGCGCATGAGGCCAATGTCAGCGGGAAACGCTGAAAAAGAGACAGTGGATCGTGCCCGTTGTAAATCAGAAGACCTGTAAGAATAAATGTTTAGCCCGCCTTGTGACGCATAAAAAGCTGCTCACTCATTTCCATCCAAAACCCATTTCCATTCCACAAAAAAACAGAACTGTGCATCTGGTAAACGAGAGACAACTGCCTTCAATGCAGCGCTACAACCGTGGATATATATATATTTTTACTAGACGAGCATGAATCGGTATTTAACCGTTCTCTCCGAACTACAAAAGACGCAGAGGTCTGCATCCGCGCCTGTGCCGGAACGCCGTGTCAACAGCGCAACACTTCGCTGTGTCAGACGTTGACTGGGGGAGACAGACCACACGTCAGGAGCGCCAGTCGACGCGAGGTCTGCCACCATACTCAGGTGTGGGTTATCTTCCCGCTGTAGGTTATTCAGTGGTTGCAGAGTCTATTTTTAGCACGCGGCCGGGGGGGAGTGTCACGTGACGGGGGAGTGACGTCACGAATGTTGTTGTTGGTGGAGGAGTTGCCAATATGGAGGAAAGAGAGCTGTGACGGGAAAAAAAAAATACACATACATTTCTTTTTTTTTTTACCCCCCCCCAAAAAATAAACACCAGCTAGCGCATCCGACGTCGAAGATCCGGACATCTCCTACAGAAAGGCAAACGGGATATCTCCTTGATCATCAGGTAAAGATAGTTTGTTTACTGACACTCATTTTTTCTGACCGTTCTTTTCAATTGCGAGTTCTCGTAACTAAGCGGGTCAGTGCCACAAAAAAATGCATTTATTCAAGAAATGTAGCATTTAAAGCTTTCACGGCCTCAGCGAGACCACGTTTTGTGAGTATTAACAAGCATTCGGGGGGGACGCGTTGTCCCAGGTGCTGCCGACAGTGATATAAACGGATAAAGATAACGATTTGTTACAAAAACAGCGGTCATTTCCTTCTCCAGAATTAGTGAGTGCAATTTTTTTTAAAGAATTGTGGTAGTGCGCTAAATACGACGCGGTGGGCAGTGGTCAGTTTTGGTTCAGTCATTTCTTCGAATGCTGAGTGACTCGTATTTGTATCGGCGGTGATGGCAAAAAGTTGGAAGAAATATTTGACCGAGACCCTCGAAAGTCTAAGCAAGGAAATGAATTGACTGTAAATATGTTTTTTTTTAAGAACTAGTGAGAAAGGTGGACCAAATAAGTCCACCAGATACGTGAGCTAGCTGCTGTGAGACCGTGCTGTGGTTAAAGATGTTGAGATGATGTTTGTCATGGGTACATAAATCCGAATTCTCTGTGCAGTGTCTTCATCGAAGTGTTAACACTTTTTCCAGTTGCTGTGTGTTAGAGAAATGACCAGAAACCGGTGGATGCAAATAACATTTCTGCCATCCTTGTCTCGTTGCTGCAGAACGAGCATGTTATCTGCATGATATCTGGATTTTTTATTTTATTTTCAAGTGTCAGTATCTGTTTGTCTCAGTTGTTGCGGTACTTTTTAGATCTCTGGATTGCCAGATGTGATCAGGGGGTCGTGCATGCGTTAGGAGCTCAGAGTCAGCTTGCAGAAGATGAATTGAGGGGGTTAGCCATATTCATCCATTCGGGGGAAACAGAACATGTAAACTCCACACGCAAGGATCTGAAGTCCAGAATCAAACCCAGGATCTAAAGACCGCCTACACCAGCAAGATGCCCACCCCGAGCAGTTATTAAGCATCATCTATTAAAACCATTTACGACACTCCTGTATGCAAAAACACAGCACAATATATGTTTATGTAGAGGTCACTGAAACAAATCCGCTTCAAGGAAATGTATCTATCTCTTTTGAAATTGAATCTCCGAGTATTTTTAAGCACTGATTTTTTGACCAAGGTCTCACAAAGACTTCTGCACTTGAGAACGAAAAAAAGCCAGTGTCGTTTAGAAGAATCTGTTCTGGGCAGTATGAAAGCAGGATGATGGTGTACACGCTGTGCTGCTGTTTTCTTTAAACTGACAGGGGAATATTTTGGAAGATACGGAGTAGCAGAAGTTCATTACCACTAGTGTGCCTGGTTTGTGTTTTCTGGACACTCAGCAAATCCTGTGTAAATACAGGTCTCAGGCAAGCTCAGTATCATTGTAACTGTGAATTTCAGAGGCACCAAAAAAAATAGCCACTTGTGTATTTACAGCCCTGTATTTTTGTATTTATTCACATATTAACTCAGTCACTGATTCAAAATGAAGGAGTCCTAAATGAAACAGACAATCAGCTACATCCAGTGTTTAAAACAGCCCTTGATATTTGTGGGAGAGTGCAGATTTGCTTAGGAGCACCAAGAACAATCTCTTACTGTATATTCTGCTTCCGACAGAACAATAAATTGTCATCTCCACCGAAAACACCTTATATTGACTTCCAGAATTTTAAAAACTGACATGCTGTGTTTGGAATTGAGAAGTGTACGTGTTGTAGTATTAGCTATGACCGTAAATAATCTTATACCTCTGTACAGAACGAGCCTAGTTGTGTCTCTGTTACTGCTTTCCAAGTCCATGTTGACACAGAATGATTCTGTTAGTTTCATAGTAACATTTCATTCTCAAGATGCTGCTCAAAAAAAGGAAGATGAATTTCTATTTGAGCGTACAGGACTCTGTAAGAGGTCAGTCTAGGATTCTGCTCTTAGATCAGTTTTTAAAGCCTCTGATCAGTTTTTTTTAAGTCATTTGCCTCCTGTCCTTTGGAAGCTGCCGTGCCTCTTCCTGCTTTATTCAGAAAATAAAGAAAAGGGATTTCAAATCCTGGTAATCCAATTGGTGTTTTATTGGATTTGCAGTTGTGTTACACTACAGATGGAAAGAAGTCAGGCATTCACAAGGCAGAGGCTAAATTACTTTATAGCATGTTTTTGATTATTTTTTTCTGATGCCCGTCATCTGCAGGGAGCGAAACACTGTGCTACGTGATTATTTGTCTGCATAGATCTTTTTATTTTGCCTCTTCTGCGATTACTTGGTAACTTGATTTTAAGCGCATGTCCTGTGTTGTGTTGACTGCTATTGTACTGATATTTTTCAGCAGTATAATCTCCCAGGATCCCTCTGTAAACAGGACCTGCGTCTCAGTGGGTTAACCTTCCTAGTTCAAAACACAGATCAGCACAGTTCTCTCTCACTGTCGCTGGTGTGAGACTGGTGCGTACAGAGATGAAAAAACACTCGCATTGCATAGCTGGGGAGAGACGTTCCTGGTTTAACAAGTTGCACGCTCTTGTATATAACTGTTCATGTTTCATGATGATCATATTTTGAGCATATTATTCTAGGTAGAAATGGATTTCCCATTGTTTATCTACATTGTCGATGCACTTGTGCACAAGCCAGCCACTTCTACAAGCCTGAAATTTCTGTGTATGTGGATCACGGTGCTATGCAGTGGGAGCCTTAATTTCATCTCTGCAGGTACTGTAGACTCTATCTCGGGTTTTTGAGATAGAGTTTTTGTGAGAGCAATAAAAATGTTGTATTTTTGTCAGTGTTTATGTCCACTCTGCAATCAGATCTCTCTGCTCCACAGTACAGAATACACCGCATACAGATGCACTATCAGATGCTCTGACGTCTGTATATGTGTGACTTAAAAGTCAAAGGCTGCAGAAGTTAATATGCTGATCGGCCTTGAGATCACGCATTTATGTTTTCTCCTGCTTAGAAAACAAATTGGGCAGTTGTCTAGTAACCACACTATCGCTGGAGAAGACAGCTGCTGGAACAGCTCAGGGTGACACAGCAGTTGATTCAGTGGCTTGCATTTGCAAAGACATCTGAAAATGTTTAAACTGAATAATGCAATTAGCCATTTTCTTTGTAAATGGCAGGATGGCCTTGTAGTTCTAAGATAAAACAGGCATTTCAAATCCATTGATATATTTGTGTGTGGATTCTCAATGGGAAGGCACAGTGGTACAGTGTTCAATTCCAGACCTGGGGTGCTATCCGTGTGGAGTTTGTATGTTTTCCCCATGTTTGTGTGGGTTTCCTCCTACAGTCCGAAGACATGCGAGTAGGTTAACTGACTTCTGGGAAGACTGACCCTGATGTGAGTATGTGTGTGTCTGTGTGCCCTGTGATGGACTGCCATCCAGTCTAGGGTGTACCCTGCCTTGTGCACGTTGCTTGCCTGGATGATCAGATTCACAGTGTAAATGTCTTTTGGTTGTTGGTGGAGATGTCTCTCTGTGGATTTTTGTGAAGCACTGCTTATTGCAAAAGGCCAATTGTATTTTAAGTTAGAAAGGAATATCTACTAATACAGACCCATCCCTTTAAACGGAGTGGCATGATCGCATATCAGGACCTAGCTGTTGTTTTTATTTAGTAATTAGAATCAATTCACTTAGCTTTTAAAGCATGGCTGGCAGTCTAACATCGTGGTTGGAGTAGAATGGTGTCTTTTTGTTTTGGAAGCAAGGCTGCTGTTTCGAGCTGTTCGATGCCCCGCAAATTAAGGTGTAGCTAAACAGCACAGACTCCCAGCCATCTCCGACTTGATTTCATTTTGGCAGAGATGCAGCACAGCCCGCTGTGGCTCCCAGTCGCGTTTGGAGGTTTTGCGAAGGGAAACTCTCTCGATGAGGCCCAGTGGGGTGGCTGGGAGAACGACCCAAGTGATAAGTGCAGAACCTTCAACCATCTTGGGACAGCCTGCCTGGAGCGGCACGCAGAACACAGCAGCCTGTGTGTGTGTGTGTGTGCTTGCATGCCTGTTGTTCTTTAAAAGAAGCGCGAAGGGAGCTCAGACATCTTTCTCTCCCAGCTGGTGTGAAGCCCCACGGTGAGGTTGAAGGGAAAGCCTCTGGGAGGCTAGTGGCTTGCAGGGTGCTTGTGTCCTGCTCAGCTAGAAAGCAGTGTGCAGCGAGCAGAGGCCCGGGCAGCGGCCAGCAGGCAGTGGGGCGGCACGGTGCTGCCGTTTGGCGGCCTTGCCGCGCCAGTCTCCCAGATTCGGAGTTCGGCCAGGAAAGGAGGAAAATCTTCAGGGCAGTGGAAAGGCAGGCGCTGTTCTTCCGATTGCAGGGGAATCAAGTCAACAGAAACTCTGGGGAAAAAAAAAACCCAACAAGCCCCAGCAGCAGGCTTGCCCCCTTCCTGTCCGGCAAGGCCAGGATAATGTCAGCCCGTCGAGCCGTTCCTTACTCAGAGAGAGCGCAGCTGGTGGCAGCTCTCCATGAGGCCAGGACAGTCACCTGCAGCAAGGGACGTGTCTGGGCTTCGTGGCTGGAGTGAGGAGTCAATGACTGGATTTATTTTGGGCCTAATAAGTAGTGTCTACTGGCCAGCAGCCAATCACCCTGCAGCTCTCAGCATGCAGCCCCACTGAAGCTCAGCAGGGTTGAGCCTGGCCAGTACCTGGATGGGAGACCTCCTGGGAAGCTATGGTTGCTGCTGGAAGAGGTGCTAGTGGGACCAGCGGGGGGCGCTCACCCTGCGGTCTGTGTGGGTCCTAATGCCCCGTTATAATGGTGGGGACACTATACTGTAGTGGGCGCCGTCTTTCGGATGAGGCGTTGAACTGAGGTCCTGACTCTCTGTGGTCATTAAAGATCCCCGGACATTTCTGAAGAAGAGTAGGGAGTTATCCTGGTGTCCGGGCCAAATTTCCCCCCTTGACCTTTACCGTGGCCTCCAAATTGTCCCCCATGTATGATGAGCTTGGACTGGCCCTGCGATGGACTGGCTCCCTGTCCAGGCTGTACCTTGCCTTGTGATCGAGGCTCCGGCTTCCTGCAACACCGTATGGTAAAAAGCGGTTTGGCAAATGACATGACGTGACAAGTAGTGTGTTCTGTCTGTAGACCTTCAGCTCTTTCAGCTCTTTCCCGTCTCTCGTGGGAAATCTCATTCCACTTCTCTTTCAGTGCCGTAGCTCTTCCTACAGCTTCCTGTGGTATCGGCTTCTGAAAACACTGGCGGTTTTGGAGGGCACGACAGAAAAATGCCATGTGAGCGCCGTGCAGGAAGCTCAGAAGAAAAAAAAAGTTTCAGGATCAAGTAAACTGCCAGTGATTGTTTTAAAGGGCCTGATACCCAATCACATAGGCAATCGCTACAATGAGGATCCAGCCTGCCAGAGCAGCGCCAACAACAACTGGGATCAGAATGCTGGTGTCTCCAGCAGACTCCAGCAACCATGCAAGTTTGTTTATCGGGAAATGAAACCCTTGTTTTGGGCCCCTGATGCCAGTCTGTGCACCCTGTAGCTGCTGGTCCCCAGAAGTGCCCTCCCCTTATTTCCCTTGGGGACGATGGCAGGTGGATGGGTCAGGGTCTGTCTTGGGTGCAGAAGACGACTTGTCCCAGCCCTTCGCTGGCTGTTGCATCTGCAGCATCACCCAGACTTTTGTATGTACAGCTGTTTCTCGCTGCTGCCAGAGAGGAGGAGTCGAGTCCGCCTCTCTGTTTGCTGTAACATAGCTGGTCTTTATGTAGTATTTACTGTCGGCTTTGGGGCTGATGGCTGACAGACCCTGTCAAAATAGGCTGACGATTTTTGTTTTGCAGGTGGCGAGGGGCTTAATATCAGCTGAAGAGTCAGCTGGCCTGAAGGCTGCACTGTGCCTTTATGAAAATGCTGAGGAACCTGCCAGGAGCATATTTTGTTTTTTTGTAGCATGCAACCAGTGCATGAATAACCCTGTCCTTGGTGTCAGTAGGTCCTGTCTTGCGTGGTTTTTTTTTTCCAGAGGTGTGGGGTCAGTTAGTGTGTGCCTGCTGAATCCATGTTTCCTGCCTGTAGCCTCTGAGAGCTGTGTCAGAGAAGGGGACTGTGGGGTTGGCTATTTTAATCTCAGCATGTGCGTCATTAGGATAATGCACCCAAAGTACCATATTGTAAATAGCTAACCGTTTGAGTCAGTTAAATACTCAGCTTTGCAATATTGCATTATCCAATACAGGGCAGTGACACTGGGGAAAATACTCTTGAGATTTGTTCTGGAATGTGTGCATGTACCAATGGAGAGCCAGTGCTTTCACGGATCAAGGCTGTTCTTTCACGAGCAGGGTATCAGTCCGATTGCAGCACATCTTGGTGAGGCACGTGCATGATCCGTGGCAAATAATGTCTTCAACATTAAGTTAAAGTCTGACCATACAGGTGGGTTTCCCTCTTGCTCTGTGGATACACAGTCCACAGAACACCTCTAGACTGGTGTTCGGAGCTGAGAAGATTTGAGTGCTGCTGATGAAGTCTGTTTAGGAAACTGCTCTTGTCTGATTGCACTAATAAACTCCACAAGCAAACGTCATAGATGTAGAGTCCAGTGTAGGATAAGAGATGAAGTGTTTAGGGAGGTGTTTGCAAGCACTGGCACATATCTACCTGCTGGATTTATAAGTGCTATTATACAGTATATAATTATATAGATTGAGCGATTACACCAGTTCCGCATGGTTCCATAAACTGCACCTAAATCACAGCCCTATCAGCTGAGCATCCAACTAGAAAAGATTAACAAACCCAACACTTTTAAAGCTGTTTTTTTTTTGTTGCTCGTAGCTTTAAGAATTATCCAGAATTCTGCTTCTAGGAGGAAACATGCAGGGGTGGCTCTTTGACAATAGGCTTGCCTCTGCATTGACTTTAAGGCTAAGAGGTATCTCCATTTTGCTGCAGAGATGGCTGAGTGAATTCTGGTTTTCTTCTGCCACTTTTCAGTCAGTGGTAGGATACTATTGTGCCCTGGCTACAGAGACCTTGTTCACCCTGGTAGAGTTTTCTGTGTCTGTGGCTATGCCCAGGTGTCTTGTTTTGCCACATTCCGTGAATTTGATCTTCTCCTATGAAGATACATTCTGTTACTCCCAGGCTTAAGAATAGAATGAATGAAGGTAGCCGTGGCCCATTTAATTGAATTATCCCTACTTCCTCAATTGCTATGCAGGAGTGTTTGAGAAACTGAATTACAGTACACGGATATTTAAACAGCTGCTGGGAACTTCATTAAAAAAGTAAGTTATTTTATGTTCTTCAGTTTGTGAATATAAAAATGAATGGGCGATGCTAGAGTTGCGTGTTGTGTGGCTGATGAAAACAGTGCTTATCAATAAAGTCACACCAAAGACACATTTTATACTTATAGTTGTAATTTGTGCCCAGCAGGTGTCACTGTTGGGCAGCTGTGCTCCAGGATGGGGGTGAACTGCAAAATATAGTGAGTTTAAGGGAACACTTTGTGCCAGATTCACATAACTGCTCAAGAGAGGTTATGAGAAGCCCGAAAGGAAAATGGACAGTGGCACAGCAGGGCACTTGATAAACACTTGGGCTCTCGAGGGACTATTACAAAGCTTTTAGATGTAATCTGTTCATTTTTTGTAAGGTTATTATAGCTGGCTGGCTACATTTCAGTAATAGCTCATTATGTCACGGGGAAGAGAAGGGTCAGAGCAGTCTTTTGCACTTTTGCAGAGGTTTTCTGTGTCAAAGGGCGCATTACCGGGTAGTTCCGCACCTTGTCTTATCAAAAATAATGTTGTCTTGGGGTAGAATTCAGCATTACACTGTAGAACAAAAAAACGGTAAGGATGTTAACTGTGGTAAAGAAAATTACAGGTATTCGTCTTAAACATCTGTTCAAACGTGTGGTGAAGTGTAATATCATGTTTTTCAGTACAATGTACTTGTTTCGTAAGTCTGTCATTAAACACAGAATGTCTAGCTAGCAAGCCTTGTGTTGAGTGTGTGTCTTTGCCCTAGACTCTCATCTTTAATAGGCAGAAATTAGCTAACAGCTTCTCCAGTCAGCTCTGACAAATAATGATCACAGTTGGAAAAGTTAGGAAAAGGCAGTAACATTAAGTGCGTATCTTCTGAGAGAAGAAATATAATCCCTGAAATGCAGTCTAGATGGAGAGTAACCACAACAAACTTTTATTTAGCCTGATATGTCAGTTTGAGAACCAATCCAGCTGTTTTACTGAAGCAGCTTGAGGGAAATCCGTGGCTCAAGCGTTCAACAGCCGGGCCTGCCTGGGGATTGAACCCGCAGCCTCCCCGTTACCGGTCCAGAGCCTTAATCTGCTGCCCCCTTTAAAGCAGATCTTGTATAGCTGAGTGTCCCCGAAGAGCCATGTGTGTAGATTATTCCCACAACCAACCTGGCACCTTCTGCTGAGCCCTGTGGTGAGCAAGCCTGCGTCAGTGGAGCTCCTGGGCTGATCCGGACCGTGTGTCTGAGCTGTGTGCGCTCTGCTGCTGCAGCTAGCATTCACTCCAGCTGTGTGGAATGTCAAGTAGGATCTATGAGTCACATCATGCACAAGTTCAGATGCCCCCCCTCCCCTCTCTTAGCATCTCAAAAACAAACCTATTTTGAGGAGCTTGTGTTTGGAGAGGCTGTTTTAGTTTTCAAAATGCCTGGAAGTACAAATACTCCTCCTTTCAATAGGGGCGGATTTGCTGAAATATTAAATCACCAATTTGCTGAGGATGAAGTGTGCCCTAATGGCACAGTAGCAGCTATCGGAGAAGCATTGCGTGTGTGTGTGAGGCTTTCTAGACAGCCTGTTTGTTCTCTGTGTTTGAACAGCTTCGGAGATCCTGATGTGCTGTCCGCAGTGTTTAATAGAGCTGTAGAAAATTTTATTTAAAAAAGTGTTTTGCTGTCGCATTTCGCAAGGGGCTGTCTGAGGACAGGGCTAGCCTGTGTCCCCAGTACAGGAGCTGTTATAATCTGAATTACTTCAGCCTGCCCGAATATATACAGTACATGGGTACAGGCTTGCTTATAGGTGTAACTTACAGTGGACTAGTATCAACGAAAGTCTTAAACTCTACAATTACTTCTGGCCCGACGAGACCTTTGAAGCGCTTCAGCTAACACAGGTTCTGTCTCCTTCATCTGTGCCCTGGTGAGTAGAGTTTTGATGCTCTGGAGTTCAAAGAGTCAGTCAATTTTAGAAAGCAATTTTTACTAAAATCGCTGATATGGTAGCAATGCTTTCCGAGTTAGACTTTTTTTTTTCCGTTGAACAGGATGCAAGGTCCTCGCCGGAAAGCTCTGAAAAGTGCAAACCTGAAAACTCGGAAGTTCTGAATGCGTGAAATAAATTTGCCGGCCATGTTGCTGAAGCGGAGGTGCTGGGATCTTCTTGAGCTAGGTTTTACACTGTGGGAGACTGGATTGTATAGGAAAATGTTGGGCTTTGATGGGTTGAAATGGCCAGTTTCTCTGTGGAAGTTTTCTTGTACATCAAGGCTGTGTTTTCCAAAGTATTCCATTCAGCAGCTCTGCTCTATCTGTTACTTGAGTATAATACACTGAATCTGAAGAGCTGTGCAGACAACAAAGAAGTCTGGGCTTTACACTAAAAATGGCAGTGTTAAGCTGAATCTGCACTGCTTCCTACATGCAAGCATTCTGCTCACTTAGCTTTTGGACACAGACACACACTGAAGAAGGCAGTTTGGATTTCCTGGTGCTCTTCTGAGCACGAACTGCGGCCTGGGCAGGTTCAGCTCCTGTCTGCGGGAACCATCTTTTTTCTTTTCTAGTTTCTGTTGAATTTGAAGATTGCATTTTCTGCCATTTTGCTATTGCTGCAGCCTTCATTCTGCCCCTTTTTTTCTGTGTGCAATGCAGTGGTCGAGAAAAAACAACAACAAATAAGATCAGACTGCTACATAGTCACACGTGCAGGTTGTTATTTTAAAACGAGTGCAATTGCCAATCAGGGAATCATCACCCTGTGCATAAAAGCACGTTTCGCTCTCTTAACAGATGGGGAAAAGCCAACACTGGCACAGATAGAGCCTGGATCTGAAAGTGTGACTGTGGATGTGATTGAATATTGAAATAGTTTTAGAAAATGTCAAGATCTGGCAAAAATGCCCCTATGCCATGCAGAAGACTGCAGTCAACCCCTGATTTCCATCCCTCGGTTTATAAACTCATCATACAGGCTGTATTAAGTTAGGCTGTATTAGCTGCAAATGCAACATGAATTTGACATGAAAAAGTACTTGCAGTATGTCCTGTCTTTTCGCTTTTTAGTAACTCATTCTGATTCTGAGAGCGATCCATGCTTTGATGCAGGAAATGACTGACTTCCTTACAAGTGAATGCACGCTTTTTTTGTTTGGGTTGCTACGTGCTCTGGTCCGGACAAGCGATCCATGGCCAGAGAAAGTTTTTATAATGTACGACAGAGGTTTAAAAGTGTGAGAGGCGAGGCCACTGGGCTTGTGGTCCTCAGCATTGCAGTCCTTCTGTGTTCCCTGCTGGGCAGTGAAACACTCCAGTGCTGCCCTGAAGGACATTGGGCAGCAAATTGTCCACCCTTTGGCAGAGAAACGTAACGTGGAATAACGCTGAAGAAGATGGGAGTCAAACCTTGTATGTCCAGATTATTAGGATTTTCTAGAGTGTTATATGTGTTTGAGATTTGGATGTCATGGATAAAATTAGCTTGAGTATTCTGAACTGGATAGGCAGAGTGGAAAAGCCAATTAGTAGCTTATAGCTGTCCAGTATCACCACTGACCTCCCTTCACAGCCCATTCTCTGTGTTCTATTCACAAACCTTTGCCAAGCTACCACCTCTTTCCTAGTAAGCAAAACAACGCAAAGATGATGAAACGTGTCTTTCAGCATTCAGTCATAAACACCAGTAAAACAGCTAAAGGTTTCTTCTTGACTGTTACATTTAGGAACTTTTTTCTTTTATTCCAAACAAGGGATGTTCAACAGCACATTGGTAATGTTTTGCCGATATGGCACAGACAGCGTGAGGCTGGGTTCCAAGCTGGCGGCCAGCGTGGGTAGCTCGTGTAGAAGGGTGGGCGGTGTGGAGTGGCAGCTGTTTGAGGAGGAAGTGAGGAATCTGGGAGAAGGAGAACTGGGAGGATGGGGTGTGAGGGCCGCCCTGCTCCGGCCTGCTTGTCCATCCTCAGCTGTCCCTTGTCCGCGCAGTGATCCCCGCCTGCCCGCGCGCAGTGATCCCTGCCTGTCCGCGTGCTGCACAGCGCGGAGCTCCGCTGCAGTCTGACATCTCTGCCTTGAAGTGCAACAAGGGTGTCCAGCCTGCTACTGTCGCATCACAACAAAGTCTATTAGAAGATGCTCGAGGGAGCTGGTGGTCAATATCCTGTCTGCTCAGTCAGAGAAAAGAGCGCAAAGTGCCCGTGGAGGACCTGGGAGACCCCAATCAATACGCAGCTAGTAAAGGCACAGCGGCACACAGCACAGTGCACAGCTGTGATGCTTTGCTTTGTAACTTGGGTTCGAATGCATTTTTGCCGACCACCATTCAAACTGGTTTCAAGGCTGCGTTCACCCCCTTCGTGGAGGTGAGCCCTGCTAGTCACCATCCTCTGAGATACCATCCCTACAGCACACCCACCCGCTGCCCAGTTTGTCGCGGGTCGAGGTGACTCCAGGGGGGCTGGAGGGGGCTGGAAGTGTGCCAGTAGGCTGTAACCAGGCGTCTTCAGGATGAACGGGTGGGGGGGGGGGGGGCAGTTTTTTTCACAGGCAGTCTGAACCCTTGGCTAGTTGCTTTGTTTTTAATGAGCTGCCTCTCTGACTTCCAGGGTAGACTCCAGACGTCTGCTTGCCCTTCCAAGATGCGCTGGGGGGTTAAAAAGATGACTAATGTTTTTGCTTCTACATGGTTTGTTCGGTTCTAGGCGGCGCCGTGTGTGAGGGCCCCATGTCCACAGTCCTCTGATTCTCGTCCTTTCTGTGTTGCAGCGAGGTCGTCTCGTCGTCCCCCCTCAATCCTGCGAAAAGCCATGGCAGATGCGGAAGACCCCCTTTAGAGCCCGTTACCCACAATCCCACCCTTCACCCCATCCCCTCTCCCTGCCCTCACGGGCACAGGAACACTAAACAGGCCCCCAGACACTGCGGCCCCTTGCAACAGTCTCGAAATAAGAATCTGAGGACAGCTGGCCACCTACCTCTTCTGACTTTACCCATGAGCTCACCAAATAATCCAGGTAAGGCCTTCCTACATTTCCTGTTCAGGGGGAGATGTTTAAAATGTGTACTGTTGTACATTCAAAGTACATAGAATTTCTTTCTTACATCTTAAAATGCACGTGTTGTTCAGAATCCCTTTGAGGGGTGTTTGCTCTTCATGTTATAGTTCCTGTGGCTGTACAAGAGCCTTGTTTTATCCATTCTTACATGGGTCTGCTGTTGGACATGTGAGTGCCTTTTCCAGCCAGCCTGTTGTTGCTCTGCGCTGTGGGTCCCACAATGGGACGATTTCAGTTAAAGAGAAATCCCTCGTTTTCAGCTGCTTTGCTTTAGCTGTTTCTTTCTCGCAGGAGACGTAATCCTGGGAGTCAGAAAGTCCGTTTCAACAGCACGGCAAGGCAAAACAGGGAGTGGAGTTTGTGTATCTTGCAGTGCCAAAAGTGCCCTTTTCGCAATCGATTCTTTGTTCACATGAAGATGTTACTGAACGTTTGGAAATTGTTCTTTTTTGGAGTGAATCCATTTTTTATGACTAGGCTTTCCATGTTTATTTTCCCCCCCATCTTCTCTCGGGATTTAAATGGAGTTCTGGAATTGTTTTCAGGTGATGTTCTGTGTCCCGCTGTGCAGCTTTATAACTGTGTACACACAGCTGCCAAGAGTGGCTTATGCCCAACAGGAACTTTCCTGGAAAACCAAGCAAATTGCTTAAGTGACCCCTGCTTGAGAGTTTTATCGGGTTAATCATTTAACTAGGCACAGCCTACCTTTGAAGAACAAGGAGCTTTTTGCTGAAGCAAAGAGCCTTACCGAAATCTCTCACCATCATGCGCCATTGAAGTACAGTGCCATAGATTCGAGGAAGTTGTGTTTTTAAGAAAATGGACGCTTTCCTGAGACTTTGATTAACAAAGTATTTTCCTGTCATGGGCCAGTGTTCTGACAGCAATGTATGGACTAAGCAGCTACAACAGAGTCAGGGGGACATTTGCCCTGAGTCAAGGTAGGCACGGTTTATTACGTCCTGCATGTTTTCAGAGATTTGCAGTGATTTGTCCCGCTCAGGAAAACATTTTTTTTATCTGACTGGTGTTGGCTGCAAGCGGTAAGAAATGTGATTTTCTAGACGGCATGTGTTCACACTGACTTGGGTGCTTGTAGGCACGTGCCTGGCCTGCTTCCCGAAAGGACTGATCACTGATTGAGCCCCAGCACGAAGGTTTAACAGCGTACGCGGTTGGCCAGAAACAGTGCTGTGCCACCTGGGAGGTATTGTCCCTGGGAGATTGATGCACACCCGTGTTTCACAGAATGAGTGCAGCAAAATCCATGCCTTGGCTAGGGAGTATTTTAGGGTTCTGCAGAAATAAGTCTTCTTACCTACTACCTACTAACCCCCTCTTCCCCCCTTCCATCTGTTTTTAAATGATTAATTTTCTCCTTAAACTTGTCACATTGTTAAAGAATATCTGCTGATCCCAGCCTGAATTCCTGGTCCCTGGGATCATGCATACGAACCAGGTGGATGAGAATTTTTGGGATCCAGGAGTAGCTAGCAGTTAAACGAGCAAGAGGAGCCGGACGGCTTGTTTTTAACTGCAGCCTTTCTGATGTTCTTATCAATACGTTTAAATTAGAATTGTCTGCCATGCCTTTTTTATTTCCAAAGGGCATGTGTTTTTTGCATGCATTAGAACTGCCTTGCCAGCTCCTGCCAGTTCTGCAGGCTTCTGCCAGGAGAGTGACGCAGGGGAGGGGCGGGGTCTGTGAAACTGGGGTATCGGCCAGAACAGAATTGCTCAAGCTCTTCTTGTGAAGGTGAGCTGCGGTTGGCACACCGAGAGAGTGCCGTGGACCAGCAGGGACTCCTGCGTGCCTCCTGTTGCATTAAAGAGAGAAATCGGGCGCGCACTTTGATGCGTCGGAGCAAGAGCTTCACCTCTGAGCTTGATGCTGCCGTGAAGACAGACATCAGCAGATCTCGACAGTGGAAGCTTTATAGTATTACCTTGTGCTCTGCGTGGCTTGGTAGATGTTCTCCTGTACAGTACGCCGGTTTAAAAATGCAAACATGGAAGAGAAACAAGCAGCTTTCTCTACAAACTGTGAGATGATCGCCCTCCCGTCCTTTGGAATGACCGCCTTCCCATCTTGTGGAATGCTTCGCTGACCACGGATTTTAGTGGCACAGTGCTTGAAATCGGGAAGAGGCAGGGAAGCATGTTACCATAGGGCTTCCTCCTCTCTGACTCGATAGCTCTCCTCTGCCCCTTCTCCTGTGGGGCGCCACTGCTTTGATACACCACAGCACTTGGAAACCGAGGCCGAGGAGCAGCGTGGGGAGCTGAAGGTAAATGTGTGTACTCGGTCACAGCTGCAGACAGGCACCCGGTATTTCCGAGCCCAGCCACACAGCCTTGGCAGGTACCAAGCCCAAAACGGAGCACCCTCAAACCTCTCAGCGCTCGGCCTTGCACATTGTGCGTGGCTGGAGACACGCCCACGGGGAAGGCCGACACAGAGCCTAGCCACAGCGGTGCTGTGGGGAACGTGAACAGTTCTGCTAGGGTTGGGGTAGCTCCAGGTGCTGTGGCAGGGCTCTGTGGTTTTCCGGAGCTCACGAAGGCTCTGGGGATGATTAACTTGCCGCCTTCGTCTGTTTTATGAGTCGGCCACCCTTTCCTCTGTGCAGAGTAGGCCAGGCTGGCGACTGATTCAGCGCTGGAGAGAGGTGAGGAACGCTCTGTATAGGGAGATGCAGTGCTCTGTTTGTCTGTTGAGCTGCAGGGGTGGAGAGGAGCGCTTTTATGCTTCACAGACAATAATAATAGACCCTTGATAAACAGAATGCCAAGTGCATACATTAAACTGCCGCAGGAAAAAAGAACAGTCTGCTGCTTACATTGTAATCAAATGTCAAGTTACCCAGTCATGGTGGAGGACACAAAGCATCCCATTATTTCTAAATTGCTGTTCACACTCACTCGTTAGCTGGAACATTTCAGGCGCGGAAAGATGCTTCCTAATAATTGCACTGCTGCCTCCTTGACGCTGAGAGACAGGGACACGCGTGTGCGTGCGTGTGGCAGCGTTGGACATGGCCGTGACGTGGCTACCAAAGACGCCTGTCTGCAGGCTAGCTCCTTGGTCACGCAGGAGGCAGCATGTGTTCGTGGCTGCCCTTCTGGCTGGGGAAACGAGTGGGGGAGCTCAGGATGTGTTGCACGCCGTGGGAGGGGCAGCGCCCTCTGCTGGGCTCCTGGTGGTCTGCGGCTCCAGATTCCATCCAACAGCCAGGACAGTGGAGTCCTGCTGGGGAGAAGCAGTTGTCTTCAGTCCTTAACACTCCTGCGGCTGCTCCTGATCACAGCTGACATCTCCCTTATCTCTTCCTCCCTTTTCTCTTCTTCTTTGATTCTCTCGTTTGCTGTTCTCCCTGTCTTTCAGCTTTGCTCCTGGTCTCTTTCTTTTGTTCTTTCCTCTTTCTGTGTTTCCATTTTCTTCTCATTTTTATTCCCATTTTCTCTTCCCGGTTCTTCTGTGCCGGGTTTGTCCGGAAGATGACTGAGCTCATGGGCACTGTAATGTGGACGATGTACAATTTCAGTAACAGGGCAGCCAGTTTTCTTTGTCTCATTAGAGTTCTCTTTGCCTCATAAAGTGGCTGTTCTCTTTGCCAGCAGCCATATCACTCTGCAACTCACAGCTGGCAGCCCCACTGGAGCCCAGCAGGTGTGAGCCTGGCCAGTACCTGGATGGGAGACTCCTGGGAAAAACTAAGGTTGCTGCTGGAAGAGGTGTTAGTGGGACCAGCAGGGGGCGCTCACCCTGCAGTCTGTCCTAATACCCAGTATAGTGGTGGGGACACTATTCTGTAAACAGGCGCCGTCCTTCGGATGAGACGTAAAATCGAGGTCCTGACTCTCTGTGGTCATTAAAATTCCCAGGGCGTTTCTCGAAAAGAGTAGGGGTGTAACCCCGGCGCCCTGGCCAAATTTCTCATTGGCCCTCACCAATCATGGCCTCCTAATAATCCCCATCTCTGAACTGGCTTCATCACTCTGCTCTCCTCCCCACTGAGAGCTGGTGTGTGGGGGAGTGTACTGGAGCATCATCCAGGTGGGGCTGCACACTGGTGGTGGTGGAGGGGATCCCCATTACCTGTAAAGAGCTTTGAGTGGAGTGTCCAGAAAAGCGCTATATAAGTGTAAGCAATTATTATTATTATTATTTTTATACAAATGATAGTGTTTAAAACAGATGGTAGGCAATGAATTAAATAGTATACATACAGTAGTGTGTGAAAGTCTCTGGATAGTATTCATGCACAACAGTTTTATTGTATTAGAACAAGAACAGCACACTAGTAACAATGCAGGGATTATCCCCAAGTCCACAGTGTGGTCTGAGTATCATAAACCTGTATAATAATAATCATATCCTTACACTTACATAGCGCTTTTCTGGAAACTGCACTCAAAGCTTTACAGAGTCCCATTTACAGGTAATGGGGACTCCTCTCCATCACCACCTATGTGTAGCGCCCACCTGGATGATGCGATGGCAGCCAGAGTGTGCCAGTACGCTCAACACACACCAGCTATCATGGGGGATATTAGGAGGACTTGATTAGTCAATGGGAAATTTGGCCAGTACATTGGGGTAACACCCCTACTCTTTTTGAGAAACACCCCAGGATTTTTAACAACTTTTAATGACTACTGAGAGTCAGGACTTCGGTTTTACATCTCATCTGAAGGATGGCGATATTTTTGCAGCAAAGTCTCCATCACTGTACTGGGGCATTAAGACCCGAAGAGACCGCATGGTGAGCGCCCCCTACTGGTCCCACTAAAACCTCTTCCAGCTGCAACCTTAGTTTTCCCAGGAGGTCTCCCATCCAGACCAGGCCAGTCTCATACCTGCTGAGCTTCAGTGGGCTGCCAGCTGGGAGCTGCAGAGTGATATAGCTGCTGGCTCTGTACAGTATCTCAAAGCAGGCTTAGTTTTGCCATGAATAAAAGAAAGATGGTGTAGCACTGTGATTGATTTTTTCCATACGCATACTTCTCAATTAAGTCTTTAAAAATCTCGGGACCTTTGAGGTAGATTTGAATGAAGATGTAGGGTTGCTTGCCGAACTCATTGCTTCTTGTGGTTGCTGGATCTGCATGGGTTTAGGACTCTCCCTGACTCTCATGTTGCTTAAATGGAAGTGCAGGCAGGAGGAACTCGATCTGCCTGTCTTGACTGGTCCCTGACTGCGACTGGAGAGGGACCTGAGCTGAACCTGTGTCTGTCTTGGGCACCGGACTGCAGCTGTCCAGTCCCAACCGATTTCTCATCCTGCAGGGGACACTTGTCAGGTTTTCCTGTGCCCCTGTTTCTTCCTGTTTCTTCAGCTTGAAGATTGAAGGCAACTTTGGCACGAGAAATGGGGGGGAAAAAAGAAACTTTTTTGCACCCCAATGGAGTTAGAGCAAAATTTGATGTTTACCCCAGAGAAAGAAAAGGCACAGTTGTTTTTGCGCGGGAGCTGTGCGCGAGCGAGAAAAAGAAAGCATACAGTTCACGGTGCTGTCCCCGATGTACTGGGGAACCAAAGCAGATAGCGCTTTCCAGAGAATATGTATGTGATTGCGCCCCATTCATACAAATGAGCTGCTGCTGATGCCGCGCGAGAGAGGGAGCGGGGCTTGAAGAATTCTCTCGGAACGAGCTCTGACATTGGGAGGTGGAGGAGAGATTTGCCGCCTGGTGTCCACGCTGGTCCCAGCCTTTCCTGCTGCCGTCCTGCCGCTGTTGGGGGGTTAATTCGTTTGCGCCGGACGTAGGTAGGGGGGGGGGGTCAGCTGGTATTGACCCGCCTGCACAGCTGCCTTTCATAGAGACAGATAACACAGGTGATTGATGTGATCTTGCATTATTTATTAAAACAAGAATTTTTTATCTGTCAGGGCAGAAGATTGCTAGTGGGGTTGAGATGAGTATGAGTCATCAGAAGGTTCTATTTGTGGAAAGCAAATTTCTGTGAGCTGCAGCGCAGGCTAACGTGTGTGTGTGGATGTGTCTGTGTAGATAGGAGTTGTTGAGTCTCTGTGTGTCTGGGATGCAGTTTATGTGCTTGCGTTCTGAGTGTCTAGGAGAGTGTCTCGGTGTGGACATGTGGTTGTCTGTCAGTCAGCATGTGTGCACTCGATCGACTGTTTCTCATTTTCGGTGTGGGTGTGGGTCTCCGCGGACCACGACGGGCTCTCTTTTGAAGGACATTCTCAAAATGCTGCAGGTCAAATCTGAAGTGAGGATTGATAGGGTTGTAAGGGAGTGAGATGGGGTTAGAGACGGTAGATTGCCATCCGATAGATAGGTATGGATTCTGTAGAAAAGGTATGAGTAAAAACCAGCAGAATAATAAGTAGAAAAAGATGTCCTTAGGCTCCTGAATATATCATGCTAAAAGAACAAGGAAAAATAAACTGCAGGAAAATGTGATCTGAATCCTTTAATTGATCATTTGAGAAAAGGTTAAGTAGTAAGAAGTCACTACCAATGGTGTGGTACCAATAGGAACCCATAGAAATTCAGTTTCATAGAAACTAAGGAAAAATACTGTGATCTGCAAGCAGACATCACAGAAGACAGCAAAAGGGCTAAAGAAGAGATTGACAAGAGGAAGCCACAACTAGGAATTTTGGATCCATTGCAACTAGAAGTCCTCACCTGAGACTAGAGACTCATCAGCCAAAGAGCTCATCCCAGTCCCTGTAGCATTAAGTGGATTGGGAAGTACGTGACCCCCCAGGATGGGACACTAGTAGGGAAGGAGTGTGGACTAGAGCAGTTGGAGTGAAGTGTAGCAGCAGCCCTATCAACTGCTCTCTATGCAAGTAATCAAGCATGTAAGATGGGCTGAACATTCCTATCTTTTCTATTCATGTCTTGTGTTATTGAGCTGCAATAAAAGATTATGGGATTATTTGAATGGTGTTTTGTGGGATGATTAATGTTTAAAACCATAACAGAGTTGCAAGAGGCTGCACTGATCTATTGGCCTCATGTGGAAAAGAATTGATTGATCTGATGCGAGAGGAAAGGAATTTGGCACATACCCAGACTCATTCATCATTGATCCTAATTGTATGCGTTGCCAGGCTGGTGTAAATTAAAAAAACAAAACAAAACAGTAATGACATAATTGTAACGGCCTGACAACAAATCCACAGGAAAATCAGTACACAAACTCTACCAGATCAATCTCCTAGGCGTATGAAAGTGTGAAATCCAGTTATTGTCCTGTTCAGTGCTGGAGTTCTTCCTGGGGCTGTGCCTGCATGCGTCCCTCCTTCCTCCCTGTCTTCAGGCGTGCCGGTGTGGACGGCAGTGTGCGTGGAGGATCCGTTGCATGGATTTGCATGTGATGCCAGTCTCTCTCAGCATCAGGGTGGGAGATGTGTGGCGGCCAGTTTGCTTGAGTACCCTTCTGGCCAGCGCCTAGCACCCTGCTCTGAAGGCTCCTTAGCCTCTGTTGTCAGTGATGGGATTATTCTACAGCCGTAGCAAGTTTGCAGCTTCTGGCCCCTACAGCTGCCTGTCTGTGGAAATGTGGGAGGACGTCTGCCTGTTATGGGGTGTGATATGTTAGGTTTAAGTCCAATGGGGGTTAAAAAAGCTCTCCCTTTTCAGAGTCAATAACGGAAAAGACGTTGTAGTCTAAAATCCTTTTTTTCTCGAGGTCCTGCATTTTGTTTACCGTTGCACAAACACCACGGAAATCGCGTAGTATTTTTTTTCTCTCTTGCCGGCTTTGTCCCCTCCTCCCCCCCCACACCTTGTGAAGCAGCACCGGCTCGGAGAAGAAAGCGATCCTTTTTTTAGAAAACGAATTAGAAAGGGTCGTTAACGCAAACCAGTGCATGGTCACGGGGACCGGGCTCCTTGTCTCCACCGAAAGGAACGCGTTGGCGTGAGGGTCTCGTCGGGGCGGAGATGGGCCCCCGGGCTGCGTCTGTGCCTGTCCCTGCGAGGAAGGGGCGCAGAGACGGAGGGTGGGGGGCTGTTGGGGTTAGAAGCCGCAGAGCCTGGACTTAGCGATCTCCTGCTTTGTCTCTCTCTCTCTCCCTCCCTCCGTTTTCCCCGTACTCTGAAGTTAGAGTGCTGCGAGCTCCTGGAAGCAATGGCGATATTTTTAGAACAGGATCATCCGCTGCTGCTGCTGTTCTTGTTGTTGTTTTGTTTTTTTTTTTCTCCGCTCGGTCACTGCAACACTGAGGGGAGCAGACAAAACAAGGCCCGAAAAAGCCATCCGGGGCGTTTTGTGGATGAAGCTGTTGATGTCGTGCCGTGGCAGGCGGTGGTGGGATGTCTTGATGCGGCAGTGGCAGAGGTGAACCGAGCAGTATCGCCCCCCTGTCCGCGTTGCGTGGCACTGCCCGCTAACCTGGAGCCCCAGCCTGGAGTCACCATGCCAGACCTCCCCGTCTCTCTGACTCACCGTGTTGATAATCAGATGAGGCGGCCCGGTAGAGAATAGGTCTTCTGCGCCGAGCTCGCTGGTGACGGCACGTAAGAAAGGACCGAACAAGAGAAGACTCTTCAGCCCTTCAAGGCTGTTTGGTTGTTAGCAGCTAATCGATCCGAGGATCTCATCCAGCCAGGGTGTCAGCTTCAGCCAGGGTAAGAAACCAGGGTATCAGAAAGAAACCAGGGTATCAGCTTCAACCACAGTATGGTTAGTTTGTTGCAGACTCCTGCAACCCTTTGTGTAAAGCAGTGCAGTTTCCACTGGTATCCTCTGCTTCATGTTTCACTGATGATTCTGAAGACATTCAGTGGGTTGCCCTTGAAGGTTATTGAATACTGGAACAAGTCCCCTTAAAAAGTCAGTGCAGGACGTCTCCTTAATCCCCAGAATGTGTCTAGTAAAGAAACACAGCACATGGGGATTTGTATGGTTATTTGGCTATAGAAACTTCTTCAAGAGAAAGGAAAACTGATCCGTTTGGTCAGTTCATACTTGCCTGATTATCATTTACCTTTTGCTTGCCCACAGTCTTCCGCTAGGGTAGTGATCTCCTGTCCTGGTTCTGAAGGGCTTCCATGCAACTGGTTTACCAGCTGCTGTGATGACGTGAAAAAGGGTTAAATTGGTCCCCAGTTTTTAACTGGATCAGCTCAATCCCTTTTCCTCGTGCCTTAATGTGTTGATTTCTACCAGGATTATTTCAAGATGAGAGTTTTGGGAACAGGGTGCCTCAGGTTTGTGCTGTAGGCTGTGATGCATCTCATTGAGCTTTTCTCTCAAAACTATAAACCTCCTGGGGAAAAAAGAGGCTCATTCCATTGTAAGATCATCCTCGATATTCTCACCCCATATGCACGTTTGAAAGGTGATGTCTTTATTGTTTTAGCAGTTTAAACTGGAGTCCTTTTTTAAGGAAAAGGCTGAGCTTTCTGTGATCTAGAGCCATGCTCAGTGTGCAAAAATTGCCAGTAAGTACTTCAGGTATTAAATAGGAATGCTGTTTCCTTTAACTCTGATATTTACTTCAGTGTGTTACACAGCATTGTGCAATACCTTTATTCTCCAAAGGGGAAATTAAATTGTTGCTTAATGCAACTGGACATACTTTCTGATTCTAGATCTGTCCCCTGTTCCCTGCTTCCAGGTTAATTCTCCCTTCCTCTTCTTTGAAGGTCCTGGTTTGTAGAGAGAGGCTGTTTTCCTGTTTAAATGGCTTTTTTGCCTTTTTTTTCCATCTGCCTGAGGTCCCAGAGGTGACCAGCTCTGGTTAATGTGTGTTATCTGAGTGGGTGGGGTTGTTTAATTGGAGGGGGGGTGCTGGCCACTTTCTCTCTGGGTGTCACAGTGCTCGAGACAGAAAGGCCTCCCTTGGATGCCTTTATTCCATTTTCACATCGAAGTCCTTGACATTAACTGAATGAGTTCATCCATGCGAAAACAAGTCGCGGCCTCTCGCCCTCTCTCTCCGGGGCTAAATATAACCCCGGCCCACGTCAGACAGCGAGAAAAGTACATCCATCTATAAATAACCGGGGCTGCTGCAAAGTGAAGCCAGTGGAAGTGGGGGGGATTAAAACTTGAAAAGCCCCCCTGCTGTCCAGGTGAGGCTGGTCAACGGGAAGCAGGAGAGCAGCGAGGCTTCGGGCTCACGGTTCGAGAGACCGTCCCCCGTACGAGCAGGATGTGTCTGGACACTGGCGCAGTGTGGCCACTCAGCACTGGGACAGACAGCGCTGTCGGACTGGCCGCCCCTCTGTCAGATCAGCTTACACAGACTCGGGGAGACGCGTTATGGATGTTTGCTGGGAAGAGGTGTGGCGTTGGGGTGGCAGCTCAGCTGTGGCCGTGTCAGAGCATGCTGGCAGCATAGGAGACACTTGGCTGTAGAGTAAGTGCACAGTGAAGATCTCTCTCGGCAAAGAGCAGGGCCTAGGGGTGTACTGTAGAGTAAGGCAGACTAATGACTGCAGAGTTCAAAACACCTGTACAGTTCTTTAAAGGTTCACTTCAATGGGCGTATGCACATAGGAAAGAAATCTGGTAAGGTGGACAACCGGCAGTTTAACCAGAATTTGGATGTATCCCACCTATAGGCGAGGCGACATGGTTTTGAAAAACTGGGAAAGACCCTGGAACTGTGGTCTGTGAGGACAGAAGTTTGAAAAGAAGAAAGAAAGGATGTGGAGGAAAACAGCTGGCTCCCAGGTCTTAATGGAAAGGGCAGAGAAGCATCATGGGAGTTCTGTGGCCCGTCATTGTCAGTTATACTGACTCAGATCACTGGAATTGATCAGTAATTCTGCGCTAGTAGTGTCATCCGCCCACCTTTTTACCTTTAGAAGTGTTCTGTACTGTAACTTAGGGGTTCAGTCCCATTTACTGGCTTTTTAGCATGCTCAAGTAAAATTAATTTAAGTCCTTTTTACCTTGTAAGGGGTGTTTTGAAGAACTAAAAGCTGGGAAAGATTAGAACAAATTCCCCAGAAGACTTGGGTAATTCTCAGGGCTTACCAACTGTTTTCTTTTTCTTTAGTGCAGCGTGGTTCTGTTTACGTCAGCATATTCCTATCTGAATTCTCCTTTCTCAGAATTAGCCCTTATAGTATCTCTCTGCTGCAGTTCGTAATCGCTAATGAGAACTTTGTCACTCCCAGATTTTTCACAGGGGAAGTTTGTATTCTGACATTAGTCTTATATAATTCTGCTGTTGCAGTGTAAAAAGCTTTAAGTTCATTAGGTCTGTAACTATGTGGACTGTCTGGTGGATGGATCAAGAACTGTGACTGCAGGCACAAGTTTCGGTTTTGGAAAAAATTTGATTTTTTTTCTTTTTTTGCAGTTAATCACCAGACCTCCTGCTGCTGTTAAACGCCTCACTAACTTACTCTGTTTGAGATTAGCTAAGGTCCTGCACAGCCAAGAACAGCTTAACGGTCAACATACTGTAGTGGTCAGTTTTCTGGCCAAGGCGATTGGACACAACGAGAAGGGGAAAGGGGAGGTGTTAGTACAAGGGAAATATCATGTGCAATTCCTACTGAAAACCAGCTACAAGGGTTCAAGTCAGGTTTTGTAATCCTTCACACACATTCAGGCTTGAGAAACATTCTTGGTAAGATTAGTTATTCTTCATCAGGCTCTACATTTGATTAAAGCGCTTTCCTGAGATTCTGAACCAGCTAATAGATGCATACTTTTACTGTTTGGTTACTGGAAAGTTTTACTGTTTGGTGTAAATGTGATGTATGAGCAGTGCAGGTATTTCTGCACAGATATTTAGTTATTTTCTGGTTGTTCAAATTATTTAAAAAAAAAACTAAAACACACCTGCTTCCTACCTTCTGTCCTCTTCGACCTTGTAATCTCAGTACTGGAAGTATTATGCCAATGTTGAAGTGGGAAAATGGGCTTCTGCTCAGACTGCTCAGCCTCTGATGTCCTCAGCCTTGTAGTTGTAATCCCAGCTGGAGGAAGATACCATCTAGCTGAGGGAATCTTTTACAGCACTGCAGTCAGGTGCACCCCTGTGTACCAACTTTTCTATTGGAGTCACTAAACAGGGCCTCTATTTTGCCTGTCTTTCAAAGGATAAAGCGGAAAGGGGTTTAGGAGCTCAAGTGGGGTGACATGTGAGGAGTGTGTGGCACAGCTGGGATTTGAACTGGGAAGTCCCCCCCTCCAGTAACAGTGCTTGTCAACAGGCAGGCTGTGCAGCCTCTGTCTGGGTTGTGAGCTGATATAATATCACTGTCCCTGATTACAGGATTACCAAAGGAGACGTGCTCTAATGCTCCTGTAAGACTTCCTCCTCCTTTGTCTTGCTACCTTGGGATGTTTTTTCCAGTGCTGCCAAAGCAGATTAACATCTAACTCAATTACCTCACCTTGCTATGGACTCTGAAGCAACAGAGTGGCTGTTCTCCTGTGCACAGGTCCCTGTCTGTTATACAGGAGGCTGTGGCCTGTTTATTAGAGCACTTTTAGGGCTGTTGCACTGTAGCATGTTCAGATCAGTTTAGATCTGTTCCAAGAAATGTTAAATGTCTGGATCATGATTTTGCAGTGTTTTTGATGCACAACCACCTTACCTCCTCCTGCTGTGAGTTGAAAGAGTTTGGATGGTGGTAACCAGTGCCAGAGATGTTATGTGCCTCAAGCATCACACTACTTTTCTCATTTAAAAACTCTCCTGCACGGAAATTCTAAATCCGTCTATCCATCCATTTTTCTATCTGCTTCCTTCAGCTCTGGGTCGCGAGGGGGGCCGGAGCCTATCCTGGCAAGCAACGGGCGCAAGGCCGGGTACACCCTGGACAGGAGGCCAGTCCATCGCAGGGCAGACACATGGACACAAACACACGCACTCATACCAGGGCCACTTTTCCCAGATGCCAATCCACCTTACCAGTATCTGTAAACTGTGGGGGGAAACTGGAGCACCTGGAGGAGACCCATGTGAACATGGGGAGAACATATGAACTCCACACAGACAGCACCTCAGGACAGAAGTTGAACTCAGGGCCCCAGTGCTGTGAGGCATCAATGCTACCCACTGCATCACCATGCCGCCCAAACTTCAGAATCCAAAGTAATATTGAAGGTCATTACCAAGGCAGCTGATAAATTAGAAACAATACAGAAAGTTTTTTTTTAAAATGGTCTGTAGTCTGTAGAGCTTTTAATTAAAAAAACATACTCTATGACTCAAATTTTTTTCTCCTTGGCGCTATGTTGCTCTAAGCACTTGAAGCTTCGTACTTTAATTAACAGCTCAGGCCTCGGAGGAGGACAAGCTTGAACACTTCGTTTGCTATCAGTCATTTGCAGAGGTGAACTTTACACCTAGTTTGTGTTCCTGGTGGGGTGGTGATGCTGGCCGTGCCTGCTCTTCAGGCCTGTAACTGTTACATATCGCAGGGCAGTGGCTAAATACGGCTGTTTCCATTTCTATGAGGGGGTAATAAATCTTGCAGCTTCACTCATTCCAGAAACCGGCAGCTCAAAGGGCAACAGTATTCCAGCCAGTCTCCTGCTTTCTTTCTTGATTTAGAAATGAGTGCGGTCCAACTACTCCGTGATTAAACACGCCCTCCCTCTTCTTCCTGGCCTGGGTGTGCATTGTCTCACGGTGGCATCTACTGCACAGGTTTAGGACCAAAGTGCACAGATGATTTCAGTCTTTATAGCACCACAGAGCACTGTACTCCTCACATGAGCAGAGTAGGGGCTAAGCTAAATTATTATGATGGAAATCCTCCCAGCCCAAAACTAGTAGAGAAATTTCAAAGTGGTCATTTCATTTTGATAATGGGAAGCATTTCTTTGCACAGTAAAGTAGGGGAGCTTCAAGAAACCTAACGGTTCCAACATCTAAAAGCAGCCAAGTAAGGAGGAAAAGCTTCCTACCTTTTTATGAAACATGTTTCTGTATTTTTTGAAGAAGTGCTCATTTTTAATTGTGAGGGCTCTGTACTGCTTGCTGTTACAGTGATATGTGCAAGTGTGCTACAGCTGACTGCCCGAGCTGCTGAATTCAGTAGGTGTTTACAGTGCCGCTATTTAATTGAGACAGTGTGACGAACAGAGAAGATAATTACATGTGCAGCTGGACAGATCCTCCTACCAAGGTCCAGTCTTTCATGTGTTTTTTGTTTAATGTTTAGGTAAATTGTACAATCACACAAACTACAAGTCTATCCGTAGTCATTTCCAAGAAGCCCAGCAGGATTTCCATTTTTCTTTAAGCCCACTGTATTCCTTTAGCTTCTTGTGGATATTCTAAAAGTTTCCTTTGAGCTCTTTATATCATTTTGGATAATTAACTATCCTTCCATTAAAACAACCCTGCACATAAACAAATGACTACCTTACATTGTCTGAAAGTTATAATATATTTTTAACAATTTTATGTCTATATCATTTTTTTTGCGTTGAGGTGCAGTTCTATAAATGTCTGCCTTGATGATGTGCAACTCTGATTTTGTATAAAGAGAAGAATTCCGTTAATTGTGTTGTTATTTACAGATAATATCTTTAAAAAAAGCATCCCTCCATTTCCACTAACCTCATTGTCTTGAGAGGGGGAGCTGGAGCCCAGTCCGGTAGGCAGCAGGTGCCAGGCAGGTCCACTTCCTGGATGGCACCTGCTGACACCGGGATGGCGGTCCGTCACAGGGCGGGCACACACATATGGGCAGCAATTTGGAGCCGCCAGTTCATCCAGACAGCATGTCTTCAGACCATGGTAGGAAACATGCAAACACAACACCCACCAGGCTAGATTCAAACCCATTTATCGGAGCCCCCTGGAGTTCCATGGAGCTGTGAAGCAACAACTCTAACTACAACATGGTCGCAGCATTGCCCATTAAATATCAAATAAAACAAATATCCTATTGGCAATGCAATAGCTAAACCGACGGTGTTTGGTTTATGGACCATTTTAATAGGATTTTGCCATTGGAATCCAGAAGGAAACCCTAGAGAATGTTTTTCCTGTTGGGTTTTTTGGCGGAAAGT
Source organism: Atractosteus spatula (assembly GCF_055471065.1). Classification (NCBI taxonomy): domain Eukaryota; kingdom Metazoa; phylum Chordata; class Actinopteri; order Semionotiformes; family Lepisosteidae; genus Atractosteus; species Atractosteus spatula. The sequence continues at coordinate 7,728,396 of NC_142731.1, read as the reverse complement.
TTCAGTAGGATGTTTTGACTTGGGATTATCCCTTATTTTACATGTGGTGTATCGTGACCAAAGCAGTTTGGAAGATAGCAAAGCACTGAGAGATGTGACCAAGGCCCTGAGCTGTAGAAGACTTTTGTATGGATCGAAAAGGCTTTACATGAGCAACAGAAAACCACTCCAGATCCAAGGACAGGTATGGTGTGTGTTCTGTATCTCCATCCTAGCAGAGAATAAGGAAGACGCGGTTTGATTTCCCATAGCCGGTTAAACTCAGATGTTTTAGAAATGGATTGCTCTCCAGGCCGACACTCTTTGAACAGGACAGCTCAGGTGTGTTTCACTGTACTGTTAGCAGGGAGCTGCTGATGAAGTCTCCACCTTGAAGTCGCGGCCGAGAGAGGGAAGAGAGCGAGCCTTGCTTTGTCAGCACTGGGTATATTCTCCATCCGCGAGTCCACCAGCCATAGGGAAAATCCCTCTGGAAAAGTATGGATGAAAAAGCAATGCCTCGGATTTCAGACTCTGCTCCAGCAGAGGCCAAGCACTTAGATCAGCAGGTTTTGTTTTTCTCTTCTGTTAATTTTTCTTGGACGCCAGTGGCTCTTGAAGAGTTTTGCTCTGATGGTCCTGTCCCACCTCCCTCCGTTCTTCTCCCAGAGCGTCCTGAGCTCTGTGCTGCCCCTCCTCTGTGCTTGAGCTTCCCTGACTGGTGATTGAAAGTGTGGCTGAACTGCTAAATCGCATCCACCTAAATCGAGATCACTTTTGTGAAGTGGATTCTGAAATGGACAGCTCAGAAGAAAATAAGGAAATCCATTTAGAGTATCCGGGAGTAATCAATCTGAGATGTAATTAGCATCTGGGTTATGCAAACTGGCCGGTTTTGATGAACCTGTATTGAAACTGAGCGGGTTCCTGGTATAGGAGCACCTAGACAGCTGCTCGGTCAGCTCTTTTGCAGCTGTGCTTCTTTGTCTTGCCATTAGTGTAGCAGTTTTGGGGTTGCGGAGCGAAGCATCAGCGAAGCGTTGGAGACGGGCAGCCGCGGCCTTTCCGTAGGTTAGAGCGGAAGCAGGCTGGAATCCTGTCGCACAGCTGTCTGATCCAGGTCGTTTTTATGTGGAGCTGAACGCTTGTGCCAAGCACCGGTTCTTCAGTCGCATTGTCTCGAGTTCAGCTGGAGCAGGCAAGTGCATGCAGCTGGAATGTTATCGCTGAACTGTTTAATCCGACTGATTTGCACCAGAGCCTGCAGCTCGAAGAAACCTGAACTGGGTCCAGCTGCTTTGCAACAGGAGTCCTGTTTGTTTTCCCAGGATGACCAGCTCAGACCTCTTTGCACCTTTTATATTTAGCCCGAAACCGCTAAGAATAGGCTTTTGTCACAGCTGTTGGACACCTCTTATGGATGTAGACATGCGAGGACGTTGTGCATTTCCTGAGCAACACCAGCAAGAAAAATCATAGAAATTCCCTGATTAATCAGGGAGCTTTCGGCAGCAGGCAGGTCTGGGTCATCAGTGTCAGGGGGGGGGGGTGTCTTTGTTGACACAGTGTAGATGGGGTTTTCTCAGGATGGCCCTCATTAAAAATTAACCACCTCCTTACGCAAAATCGATCTCTGGGAAAAATGGAAAGCAAGCATTGACAGAAAATGGGTGTTAAGGCAGAGCCAGGGTGTAATTGGGTGTTGGCATAGATCTTTGTTTTTTGTCCGTTGTGGCAGGTGTGCGCATGCCATCTGTGTGTTCTGTGTACTCATGGCTTCAAATGTCATTTGTTTATCGATACCTTATTGCACCTGCACTGGTGCTGCATGTAATTCAATTTTTTACCTTGTTAGTCACCCTAAGTAATAATAAGGAACAAGTAATAGGTTTATTCCATGCTGAAAAAAAGAAGAAAGCTCCACGGCCAAAACGTTGTGTTGTCTCTCTTCTCTTTTCAGCATGGAATAAACCTATTACTTGTTCCTTTGCAGCCTACGCATGCTGACGCAGCTCCCCACCTGAACTACTAGGTAATAATATGTTGCTTTACATTTGCATATTGTGTTTGAAGTATGTGCAGATCTGTGCATGTACAGCACCCTCTAAAAGCAGTAGGATTGCGAAGTCGAACTGTTATTTTTACTTTATCGTCACCGAATTTGCATTTGTAATCATGAGATGAGTGAATGCGCCTGCCTCTGGAAGTGACTGACTCATCTTTATTGTAACTAATGATGGTAGTAGCATAATGAATTCTGAAGCTTAAACAATTTGTCTGCTTATGCAGAAGAAAATGCTTTTATACCAATAGGATGGTACTTTGCCATGCAGCATGAGAGTGACCCAAAACATATGGCCAACGCAAACAAGGAGTTCAGCTGTAGAGAAAAGTGGAAAATCTTAGACTGTTCTAAGTCTAGAGCAAGCCAAACTACAGATTTAGTTCCAATAAAGCATGCATTTTCCTTACTGAAGACAAAAATGCCAGCAGCCATATCACCCTGCAACTCACAGCTGGCAGCCCACTGAAGCTACGCAGGTGTGAGCCTGGTCAGTACCTGGATGGGAGACCTCCTGGGAAAGGTAAGGGTGCTGCTGGAAGAGGTGTTAGTGGGGCCAGCAGGGGGCGCTCACCCTGCGGTCTGTGTGGGTCCTAATGCCCCAGTATAGTGATGGGGACACTATCCTGAAAAAAGGCGCCGTCCTTCGGATGGGAGTTAAACCAAGGTCCTGACTCTCTGTGGTCATTAAAATTCCTGGGTGTTTCTCGAAAAGAGTAGGGGTGTTACCCAGCGTCGTGGCCAAATTTCCCCCTGGCCTTTACCAGTCACGGCCTCCTAATAATTCTATAAACTGGCTTCATCGCTCTGTTCTCTGTGAGTGTATTGGCGCACTGTGGCTGCTGTCTCATCATCCAGGTGGGGGCTACACACTGGTGTTGGTGTTGGAGAGTCCCCATTACCTGTACAACACTTTAAGTGGAGTGTTCAGAAAAGCACTACATCACTGCACACATATGTACACATAAGTGTAAGGAATAAATTAAAAATGATGTCTGAACATCACAAGAATAGACAAGAAGTCAAGGTGGCTGCAGCAAAAGCTTGGCAAAGCGTTTCAGATGATCCCACAAAGAGTGTGGTGGGCTAAATGGACCTTTGACTGTGGTATCTCAGTACTTTAAGAGGATACATATAAAAACATATAATTGTTTGCAAATCTGTCTGCTGAAGTTGGCGTGTTTCGAAATGAATGTGCGGCTATACCATTATGGCAGTAATTTCATCTGGCAGGCACCTTTATCCCTGGCAAATTACTACAGTAACAAAGGAGTATTGCAGAACACAAAGTAAAAATTGCCGTTAATAAAAGCATCAGATATTACCATCACTATAGCCTTCTGCAGGACTGAATATGAGATCTTCAATCCGGCGTTCTGTGTGATTGTCTGTGTGTGTGATTGTCTGTGTGTGTGTGTGTGTGCGCGTGTGTGTGTGTGCCTGTGCCAGCCTGTGTGTGTGTCCGTGTGTGTGTGTCCCTGTGTGATTGTCCATGTGTGTGTGTTTGCGTGCGTGTGTGTGTGCCTGTGCCAGCCTGTGTGTGTGTGTCTGCCTGGGAGATTGTGGAGAGCTGTGTGTGTGTGTGTGTGTGTGTGTGTGTGTCTGCCTGGGAGATTGTGGAGAGCTGTGTGTGTGTGTGTGAGATTGTCCGTGTGTGTGTGTGTGTGTGTGTGTGTGCCTGTGCCAGCCTGTGTGTGTGTGTGTGTGTGTGTGTGTGTGCCTGTGCCAGCCTGTGTGTGTGTGTCTGCCTGGGAGATTGTGGAGAGCTGTGTGTGTGTGTCTGCCTGGGAGATTGTGGAGAGCTGTGTGTGTGTGTGAGTGCAGGCTGGCAGTGCAGGCAGCGCTGTCCCCAGGCTGTGGGAACAGCTCCTCTGATTGGTCCCCGGTGTTTGCTGGAGTGAACCTCCTTCCCTGAGCGTGCTCTCTCCGCGCTGCTCTATTTATAGCCTGCCCCTCCCCTCCCGCTATTCCAGCGCTATTTCCAGCCTCCCCGGCTGGCCGAGCGCAGTCTGTTTGTAAACTCAGCAGCGGCGCTCTCCTCTCCCTCTGCACTGAGCGCCGTACACAGGAGGGGAGGGGGGGAGGCCCAGCCAGCCAGCCGAGAGTCACCTGCTCCTTACATTTTTGTTATTGTTTTTTTTTTTCCTTGCCTTTTTGTGCTGGGGGGGGGTGGGGCGGGGGGGAGGTGTGCGTCTGGGAGGGAGGCGTTTCTGTTGTTTGGAACCGGCGGATTTCCTCGGCTGGGACTGTGACACGCACCGCAAGAGTGTGCCGGCGTGCGTGTCTGTGTGTGTGTGCGCGCGCGCCAGAGAGTGGAGTGGAGCAGAGGTGGTGGTGGCGGCGGCGGTGGGGGGGTGGCTGTGCTCACTGGTCCAGCCGGGTCAGTCTGTTTCCGTCTGGCCAGGGCAGACCCTCGCCGTCTGGCCCCCCTTGCCCGTGGGATCGGGCTCCCTTGCGCCCGAGGAGGTCTTTGTGCCTCGATCTGCAGCCTCTGCTCTGGAGTTGCGTTTTTCCTCATTTTCTGTTCTGCGGAAACGGACCCTGCTCCTTCTCTCTCCCCCCACCTCCTCCGACCTGCTGTTTCTGAGAAGCTGGGGCCCGGGCTGAAGAGGGCTTCGGACCCAAACAGAGAGAGAGAGAAAGCGAATTTGAACGGCTTGGCTTTTGAACTGACAGCCCTGGATGGGACTCCGGCCTGGTTCTTATCAAAACTAGTTGAGCGCTTTGGCAGTTTCAACTCTTTTTCTTTTTCATGATTTTTGAAACGTCGGGGGTTCTGACTTCGGCGCAGAATTCTGACTCCATCCGTCATTTCCGATCCGTTCCTCTCCTTCTCCGGCACTAATTACCGACCAGCCTCCAGCCTCCCCCCACCTCACGTCCCAGTGCATCCCATGAGAGCTTAAAGGACTTTGGCTACTTGTGCTCTGCTCTAAAGTATCACTGGGGATTAACAGCATTTACAAATAAGCTTGTTACTCTTTTTTTTTATCTCTCTCTGCCATTCTTCAGATTTCCTTTATACTGAGGAACCAGGAAAGGGCTTCTGTTTGCTTAAAACAGCACGAAAACCTTACTTTCCCCCTCGATCTTTTTGATTCAAAACCCCAGCTGGTGGGTCTTCAGTTTTGAGGGTCTTTTTGTCGTTGCCTTCATCCACCGTTTTCTCCACTAGCATTCTGGAACGCTGCAGGGTTGGCATGCTTTTGAGGCCTACTGTCCCGGGGCTGTGCGCGATGTTACAGACCATTTACGAGACGGAATCGTGTCTCTCCTCAGAGGGGGTGACCAGCCGGGACCAGCCGCTGGAGTTGTTGGCCAGGACCCGAATACACACCATCCCCAGTACCGGTGAGTGCAGAGGGAGGGGACCAGACTGGAGCACAGCAGAGAGAACCGGGGGAAACGGAGGAGATGAGCAGTGAGGGTCAATCAGAGTGACTGGGGACATATGGAACGGGAAGTGGAGTGGAAACAGGGGGAGTCCGAAGGTTGGAGAGGGGAAAGGACAGCAGTAAATGGGCAGGTAGGAAAGATGGGAAGGAGGAGAGCTGGGGATGGCTGGGGTTAAAGCTTTTCTGGCTGCAGTCTTGTTGAGGGGGATCGGTCGCCTTCTCCAAGCCAGGAGACCCGGTGACCGTATGTGTCGAGGAAGTATTGCTACCTTTTGTTCCCCATGTTTGACTTTATGTAGAGGTCATCTGAGTCCCTAACTAGTTGAGGGGGCAGTTGGAGGTCAGGCATAAGCATGCTTCAGGGGTTAACAATTGAACTTGTGGATTTGGGACAACAGAAAGTGCTGATCTGACGTCTTGAAGGAAGAGCTGATACGCTATGCTTTCTCTGAGAGTTCAGGGCACACGGTCATTCTGTGCCTCTGGATTGGGTGTCTTTAATTGTCCTCATCCATGGCTACCTGTCAGCTGTAGACACCTGATAAGCAAATGGGAGAATTTGTACTGATTGAAGACAGAGACGGGACAACAGAGTCTACATTCCTCATGTGTGTGTGTGTGTGTGTTTGTGGAAGTAGGAGAGACTCATTGAGACACTTTGCTTTGGATACAGAATCACTTGATTACAAAACCCTACTCCCATGAAAGAAGCTTTTGTTACCAATTAGATCATTTCAGGAGGCAATAAGCCGCTAACGTAATAAAAAGAAATAATAAATGTATCAAAATAGAAATTGAGCAGGGGGAAAGAATACAAGCCCTTATTTATATGTTGAAGGGGAATTAATAGTGCCAAACTTTTCGGCATCTGAAACAAATTCCAAACCCCCCACTGCATGGACGCCAGTGAGTATTCTTTTATTTCAGTAAAGGCAAGCTTATTCCCTCTTCATGCCGTCTTCAGGCACTGCCCGTAGCACGTGTAGATCCTGCAGCCCAGTAGGTTTGCAGTCTCAGGAAATCAATCTTCTGTAACAGCGAACAGTAATGTTCCAAGAAAAGACAGATTATTGCAAAATCACTTCTTCCATTCTTATTCATGGCCTCCCGTTTTCTTTCTTTACAAACTCCGGAAACTAATTTAGATCTCTGGCAGAATAATTGAGGTCCTGATGTATGTTTTGCACAGTTCTACTCAACAGATGTCTCAGCATCTGTCATGGCTTTTCTGCTGTTAGTTTTCCACGTGCAAGACGATTGTTAGAATTGGCATTCGGGGAGATCTCTGTTAGCTCTATAGGCTCAGGTCTGGCTGTAGCAGCCCCGCTATGATGGCCCAATACTGCAGACAGTGCTCAGAAAGTAGAAGGAGGAATTATCCGATCCATTTGATTTGCTGGAGAGACTGATTAGCAAGTACATTCAGCCAGTCTGGAAGATCGGGGTTGCAGGATGTGGAAGTGTAAAAGTTTATAGATTTCAGAAATCCTGAGCCATGCAGGATTTCACCTGACAATGAGTGAAACCGGCAGAAATCCAGGTGTGAGCTCCACTCTTCCGGGCTCCATACTTAGTCCTGCTGATCAGGATCTGGGTATTTATTAAATAATTAGAGGATGTCCATCAATCTCCCCCCCCCCCTCCTTGCTTGTGTGGATCCTTTTGGTTGGCTGGGAAATGTGTAAAAACTGGAGCGAAACAAACCAAAAAGTTTCAGATAATAGGGTCTCGAGATCCTTAGGAGAAAGGCTGAATTTGAAATGTGTTGACCGAGAGGGCCACTGACAGACGCGCTCCAGCCCAGGAGGGCTCCCAGAGCTTGCCAGCCTACAGACCAGCCACTCTCCTGCTGAACATCGGCTGCAAGCGGTAGGCAGTGCGCAGCTGAAACGCTGATAAGACGTGCTAAGAGGTTATTGCATGAATTATTCAGGGGAGGGCTCTCAAAAAGGCTTTCAGGACCAGGCGTGTGTTTACAGCACACTGAAGGGCTGTTTCAGATGAAAGGATGCACAACCCTGCTTGAATCACAATAACGAGTGCTCCGCAGCCGCACAGAGAAAAAATATCAGGCTCTCTTGTAATTCATCCTTACTGAAGTAGTCTAACTTAATTGATGCTGTGAAAACAGACGAGGGGATGGGGGGGGGGTTAACGTTATCAAGGCAGTGCAGTCCGTGCTTGTTGTTTTTGTGCAGAGGACAAAGCAAAACTGCCTTTGCATGAACGCAAAGAAGGAGTATGTGGCAGCCTTAAAAACCACAATGATGTAAGCTTTCAGACCTTTTTCTCGTTGGACAGAGCCCTTGATTTTCCTTTTTGACAGATGGAGGTCCGTCTAGCCTGTCCTACAACACCACGCCAGTCCCTTTCCCTGCCTTCCACTTCCTTCATTTTGCTCTCCACTGCTGCTCAGTGCAGGGGAACAAGCCACATTTTACAGAGAAACCAGGGTAAAAAAGAGCAGCCTACTAGGATAATTGTTGGCGTGGCTTATTGCTTGATTTTTGGGGATGTGTTTTTAAGGAATGGTCTGCAGTCCTGCATTCATTTACCCCATGGGCTTCAAAGAAGTGCTCAAATCTGATGGAGCATTAAGATTCTGCAGTCATTCTGCAGTCGATCAGGTACTTCAAGGCTGCGTAACAGCTACAGTGAAATTAAAACACAGTTACCAGTTACCTGCCTTGATATTCATACTGTGTTTTTTCATCACCTAATAATGTCTTCTTATGAACACCTGTATAGAAGGACGCCACCCTGTTCCAGGCAGGTGTTAGTACGGCCATCGGGCATGCTTCCTGGTGCACGTCAAATTGAACTGACACAAGCTGACGCGGACTGGCTCATGCCCAATTAGGTGTCAGCCTTAAATCCCTGTGGAAGCGCTTGGGACAGTGTGGTGGGACAGGCCATGGTGCTGGTGGCTGTAGGACAGAACTTGGAGAGAGAGAGAGAGAGAGAGAGAGAGAGAGAGAGAGAGTAAACTGCAAGAATTTCAGTGTGTAACTTCAACTCTTTGTATAAAAGCAAATTCAGTGATCTGTCATGATCACTCTGAAAGTAAAAACCACCTGGGCAGATCTGTGTGTTTATGTGCTGCATGTCAATTTTAGCTACATATGTATGCTTAGCTATTAGTGTAAGAAGAAATCAGTAACTTTGCAAAATTCCTAAATGTTTAACCAGGGATTTTATTCTGAAGGGTTTGCTTTATGAAATGTCATGAAATCTCTGGTTAAATGTTCTTTTAAAGATATGAAACATGCACACTCATGAAATGTACTGGAGACGTAGTGACTCATTTATGAAATTAATATTGTTCTGGGACCAAATAGGTTTCAGACTTGCCAGGTGAGCCACTCAGCAGGCCCAGTCATCTTTTTTCCCCCTGTTTTCCAAGGGTGTTTTTTTTGCTGTGACGCAGATAGTTAAGCCACAACTTCATACATACTATAACCAGAGCATGTCTCTTTGTTATGGGAATAGCAGTCACTGACTGACGTGTGCTGTTGTTAATGTCTTTAAATTGAGGGCCCAGCTGACAATGCAAATAATACTAACCAAAGAAGTATTTAATTAAGTATAATTGGTGCTAAAATTGCTTTTCTTTTGGAGCACCTAGCGCGTCTGTCTGTCGGAGAAAGCCGTTACAGCTTGGTTGGTACACACATGAAGTGTTAATATTCTTTACTTGTTAGTCACCTCATGATGTAATTTGATTTATTTGCCTGTGAATCCTCACAGAAATAAGCGCAAGAAGCAGGTAGTCATTTGCTGACTCATTTTTGATTACAAGTTACGCTGCGGCTTTTCAATTCTTCATCGGCCTTTAGCGAGAGCACTTCCAGTGTACCTTGTGCGGTGGTCAGCCTATTTTAATTTAAAGTGGATTTTTGTGCTGCCACCACGACACGCAAGACGGATTGGACACGGTCTCGAGGGATGACCTGTAATGACGTCAGAGACGCGTGTTTCTCCCTTCTGGATAAGGTCGTTAGTCACGCCAGGGAATCAGCTGACCTTGACAATCTTTGAAACGGGTTTCGTTGGGACCCAAAGTTTGCAAGAACTTTTTCGCATCGGTCTCCTTTGCTATTGAAAAGCATCCTACCGCAGAGGCCTGTCCTGTCTTAACATAACAATACTTTAACGTCGTGCAAAATAGCACCTACAACAACAAAGATTTCCTCTGTTCCTTCATCATGTTGATTTCACTAGCTTAAATGGCACTGCTTTGTCTTTGTCTAAATCTGCAATTTAAGAGGGGCAGTGAGACTCTCAAGTGGTAGAATCTGACAGGCTGGGAGAGGATTAAGGGAATTTAAAACAGAAGGACTATTAAACTTTTTGAACTATTGAAAACAGTGACAATGAGCTGAATTCGGAGCGAGTTGCCAGTAGAGTTCCCCAGTATCACGGTGAACTTTCTGCTGCCCCTCATCATCCCTGGGAAAGGACTGGGGGTGGCCAGCCAGGCTGTGATCACTGTCGCCTGCGGTCCCCAGAGTGACGGAGAGAGGATGGGGGACAGTTGGCGAGGAGAGCGTGATGTAAAGGGGTGTGAGTAGCTTTGGTAAAAGGAGAGAGGAGGGAAAGGAAGGGAGGAGGTGCGAGAGAGGGAGACACAAGAAGGAGGCGATGGGGAAGAACATTGGTATAATGGTGTGCTGGATGCACTGTGGGTCCTAGGTTCGATTCTAGGTTGAGGGACCTGTCTGCGTGGAGTTTATGCTCTCCTAATGCCAGCTGCACTGCTTGGTCAGGTGCTGTGGTTTCCTCCGTCTTCCCAGAGACCAGGTGAGGGCTGACTGGACTGCTCTGTGCCTTAATGGGAGAGGAGGCTACTGATGTGAGAAGACTTAGGTGTTTATGGTGCTCCATTCCCTTTAATCTTCTGTACAGTGTGGAGAAGCCAATAAAGAAGGCAAACAAAATTCTAGGACAGAAACCAAAATTGTAGAATTTAAAGAAAGGGGCGTTCTGTTCAAAGTTTACAATGCACTAGTAAGACCTCATTGTGTGGACTTCTCTGGTTAGTGTTTCACGGGTGATTCTGAAGGACGCAACTGGGAACTGTGGAAGTACACAAAAGCAAGAACGGCTAACACTTAGTTCTGCGTACAAAGGTAGCCTGTGATGTTGCTGTTACCCTCATTTTTTCAAGAAACAAATAGACAAGATCCTTGGACCAGTTAGCCACTAGCTAGTAGCCAAAAGAGCCTGATGACTTTGCCCCCTCTTGTTTGCAGCCATTCTTAGTTTCTTACTTTAGTCCTTGCTGTGGGGATTTCAGACGATTTCATTCTTTGAGGGAGACATTTTCCAGTCCAACCAATACCGGTTATGGCGCTCTGGAGAAATCGACAAGCGTGTGGCTCTTCCGATCTCCTGGTGCAGCAAAACCTGAAAAATGAAAGTCACCCATGCAGCAGCCCCGGTGAAACGAAGGGTATTATTTATTGTGGGCATGCAGTGTGCTCTCTGCCTGCCAGTCTAAAGAAAGCAGTTCCTCGCTGCACCAGGGGGTTCCACAAGCCATCTGAATCAGAATCGGCAGCCAAATGTTGCGACTTGTTTGAACTGTCTGCCAGTGACGATCGCTGGATTCAGCCACACAGGCTGTCCTCTCTCCCAGCTCCCAGCCCTCTAATTATATACGAGTCATACTTAGAAATGTATGGGAACTGAAGAGCTGTGCCTTCTAATCTGGGCTGTGTTGCTGTGCAGGGGGGGGGGGTGGCATCCATCCTGCTCCTGCCTAAAGATGTGCAGTTTGTAATTTTGCCATAAATCCTGCACTTCAGACACTCCTGACTTTGAGAAATCCTGCTTTCGCTCACTCATTGCGAGGCCTTCAGAAAGACGGGCCCATCCATCAAAAGAGGCAGCGTGAGAAACGCTCATTAGCGTTTGAATGAAAGCGAAGGCGCCGAGCCAGGACGCAGGGGAGTGAGGAGTCCGAGCCCGGGAGAGGCCCGTTCTCTTTGGAACAGCCGGACAGAGCAGCGGGAGTGATCCAGAGGTGGTGGTGGGGGGGGGGTTGGTTAGTGATCATTGCGATTTTTTTTTTTCCAAGGCCGCTAAAATACAAGTGGATTAAAAATAGCCCTCTCCCGCTTTCAGGAGTCGCGCTATTTCTGGGCTCACGCAATAACAAGCCCGGCTGGGTCCTGCAGGATGACGGCAGCTCCTGTTTACCATCCCCTTTCCATGACCTCTGCCACTGAGCCTCCAGGCGGTGCCAAGCGGCCTGGTTGTGTAAGACCCCAATCATGCCCCCTGCCTGGCATTCCAGATCTCGGCCTATAATAGTGTACTATTTTTGGAAATGGTGAAATTTAAGCTCCTCAGTACTGCCAAGACAGTTCTATTGGGCTAATACTTGTGCCCCCCCCCCGCCTCAAGTCATCACCATCTTCCTGGCCCCATTTCTGTTCTACATCTGCCACCCCCCCCCCCAACTCCCAGCTCCTACCCCATCCTCCCAGTGGGATTTGTGTAATGCATTAAGTGTCCGGAATTACCCAGCATGCCCCTGAGGATGTCTCTAACTGCACGGGCTCCTCTGTCTCCATCAGAGACTGAGGCGCAGGAGGTGAGAAGACAAATTGCCGGTCACACAACCCGTTTAGCCTGCCGCTTTGTGGAAAAACGAAACGAGAGAAATAAGCAGCAGTGCCAGTAGAATTACAGTCTTCATGTGAATACAGGAGGTCTCATCTCTTGTGCTTTATTGAGAGCTCTGCTCAGAGTTAAGGGTCATTGTGAGAAATATGGCACAGTGGTCATGTTTTGGACTTTCCTGTGAATGAGACACCCCGTCATATGACCCAGGTTAGCCCTGTGATGGCCTTGGCATCATCACCTTGATTGCACAGCAGTCTGTTACTCTGTTACTCTGTTACTCTGTTACTCTGTTACTCTGTTACTCTGTTACTCTGTTACTCTGTTACTCTTATTTCTGCGTGTGCACGTATATCCACGTTGTGGTACATAAAGAAAAAACGTGATCAAAAAGCTACATTTCCTGCTTGTTTTTGCAGGCTTTTACGTTTTTGTCTTCATTAGGTTTTTGAATTTTTCATTTTCTTTTGAAAGACCATAATGTTTTTTTTCCCCTCCTTAAATACTAGACTCAGGCTGGGAAGATCCTGGGAGATGTGTTTCTCAATCGACCAGCCCTAGGAACGGGAGATTGCTTTTCTTGCGCAGGACTCCAAAGACATTTAAAGTAATTAAGCTTCTTCACATTCGTCAGAATGCTCAGAAGGGGTCGGCTGAATAAGTTGCTGGACGTTTTTCCAGCATTTTGTTTGTGAAGTGGGTAAGTTTCACAACTGCTATCAGATGACTTCCTACTGGCCTGATTTGCACAGCTGATGAGAGTGCAGCCCCTCAGAGGCCGGTCTGCATAATGACACTGTCCTGCAAGGGCATAGAGGCAAATAGTTATAGCCTCTCCTCGTGCTTGCCTTCAGTGTTAAAATATGTAGTGATACACAGAGCGTGCATACATGTGTTATCTTCACGGTATATATATCCCATGGAGTACATAATGTGCTTTTGTTAAAGGCTCATATCAGTAACAAAGATGGCATTTTACTGTTTTTCAAGGAGTCAGAGCTATGACCTAAATGCTATGCTAAGCATAGCTGATGTCTCTATCTGTTTGTTTTGTTGGGGATGGAAAGTTTGCACGTTAAGAAGAATGTGGTCAGTGCAAAGCCACTATAGAGGCAGGATTTAATAGTCTATAAAGTTGTTATACCAGGAACTGTGCTCAAAATCCACTAATTTTACAGAATCAGCTTTTGATACAGTCTGATACAAAAGTGAAGAAATTAAAATCCAGGGAAACACATTGCCATAAAGCTGGTTTCTGGCAGTGTCTAATGTTGCTCAGACCAGTGCATAACGCCATGATAAAGTTAGCCACAGCAGAGAGTCCGATTTCAGGCCTGAGCAAAAGCAGAGAGCCCACTGTGACAGAGATGTAAATCCTGTTTACCTGAGTCTCAGGTCTCTATTTTTAACTCCAAATAAATCATCTATGCTCTGCAGAGGCAGTGTTGTGGAAACAACGGGGAGTGAGTGGAAACATGGTTTCTTTACCTGTGGCAGTGATTCATCACTGCTTGGACATCAAGACTGGCTTCTGTTTACCTGCCTGCTTGTCAGTCAAGTTTAGGAGCCTCAGCTTTAAACAAAGGCTCAGTTTTGAGCTTGGTGCCTTGCCAGTTTGGCGAAATCGATATCGTCTTACGCTCCGGAGGCTTGTCGTTAGGACACTCCGTCACAGTGGTAGTTACAGAAGCAGGAGTGAGGGCACCCTTTTGAAATAGTTCAGGTTCTCCTCTGATGGGAGGCGCAGGAGGTCTGGGGGTGGTACGGTACCCGGTCTGAGGCCGTGGTTCGAACCCAGACTGGCAGGCCTGCTCTCCTCTCTGCTCGCCTTCATGTGTCACTGTGAAGAGGCGAACCTGGAGCCGCTGGCCAAGCGTTGCACAGGCAGCACAGGGAGGGGGTGGGAGAACCTTCTGAGCGCCAAGGAGCTGCACAGTTGTCCCGCCTGACAGAGAGAACTGGGCTGTTCCCTGCCTCCCTCCCTGGGCACTCGTTATCGCTCGGATCCTCCGCTGGGCGGGGGGGGGGTGGGGGGACACTGCAGAGCGACCGAGTTTTGCGAATTGTTTTCTTTTTTTCTGCTGATCTTGTCGCTGCGCTCGACACCTCTGGGAGAACGCGTGCCACCTGGCAGCATCTCGCCGGCACGTCGCTAGGGATCGGGAACAGGGACACTTGAAAAAAGGATAGAGGAGAGTTGGGCACGCTTTCCCATTCTTTCGTGTGTTTTTCCTCTAGATTTCTTTTCTTGTTTTTTTTTAGGGTTGTTGTACGTTTTGGTTTGTCCTACCTAAGAACATCAAACAAGTACAGAAAAGACCTCTCTGATTCCCAGGTGGAGTTTCAGCTGCTGGCTTTAGAAACTGCAGACTTACATCATGCACACCAGTAAACGTGTAGAGCCAGGCGATGTTTGAAAATCAAATCGACCTTTGATGGCGTTATAATGCTTTGACCATGCACTGCTGAAGATCAGTCAAATGAATGAAACAAAGACTCGCCCTGTCACAGAAAAGGACAAAGGTGCCACCATTGTTTTTCTTCTTGCGTATGACTTGGTGAGTAGGAATCATGTCTCTACATTCCATTTTTGTAGCCAGATTGTGGCCTCTGGCAAAGCTCAGTAGGTTTTCTTTTTCTGTGCCTCCACTAAGTTTTTTTTCAGTCAGGCTCTTGTGAGTATGTGGATGGTTGTGGGAATGCTGGGGAACCCACTGATCTTCAGCTTCATGACCTGTCTAAGTCGTTAGAGGTCAATCAAGTAATTAAGAACCTGGCTTAATCAAAGTCCTGCAGTGCCATGGACTGAACACAGTACTGGCAATTGAGAAGGGAAGTTGTGGGGGCTCTGTGGCTCAGGATCTGTGCCTGTGGCTGGGAGGTTGCCAGTTCAAATCCCGCGGCCGGCAGAGGAATCCTACTCCGTTGGGCCCCTGAGCATGGCCCTTAACCCCAGCTGCTGACCCTGCGCTCTGACCCCCGCTTCTCTCCCTGTCTGTGTGTCTCATGGAGAGCAAGTTAGGGTATGCGAAAAGACAAATTCCTACTGCAAGAAATTGTATATGGCCAATAAAGTAAACGTACAAAAAAGAAAGTCTTTCTACAAAAAAAAGTCATAGGTATCTGGAAGAAACTGCCCATCCATGGTAAATCCGAAAGGTTTTGTGACTGAGTAGTTGTCCGCCAGGGCAGCATGGTGCCAGCACAGTGGTTAGCTTTGCTGCTTTAGAGTGCTGTGTCCCTGGGTTCAATTCTAGACCTGTGGTGCTATCTGTGTAGAGCTTGTATGTTCTCCCCATATTCACGTGGGTTTCCTCAAGGTGCTCCGATTCCTTCCCAAGGTCCAAAGACATACTGGTCGGTTGATTGGCACTGGTGTGAGTGTGTGCGTTTGTGTCTGTATGGGTCCTGGCATCCTCTCTGGGATGTGATCTGCCTTGCACCTGTTGCACCTGTTGCTTGCTGGGACAGGCTCTGGCTCCCCCGCGAAGCATTAGAAAAGGGATGGATGGAGAGTTAACAACCAGCTGAGCAAATAAAATAGGCTTATTGACCTTGTCTAGTTCTCGGCATGTGTTCTTAGCTGCAGAAGTGGGGATTCCCTCCTTGCAGGTGTCGGTAGGCAGCAGGTCCAGTCGCCATGCTCTCGTTCGGAGACGTGTGGAGATCGCGTGTCGGCGTGACACAGGCTCTGCTGTCTGGGTGCTGCGCGATGCAGCAGGAGCAGAAGCAGAAGCAGGAGCAGGCAAGAGATGGGGGGTTTTATTTTAGCCCAGGAGAAAGTCAGACTTCATTAAGCGCTGTGGAGTTATTTTTATCCTCAATGTAAAAAATGCTGTATAAATCCTTTTCCTGAAGCTCAGCCTGGAGTGTCCGCACCCGCAGGGACTGTCAGAGCCTGTGCAGAAGTTAGGTCCGAGGCTGGGGGTTCGGGGCTGGAGGAGAGAGCCATTATCCAGGCACCAGGGTCCAACACCATCTGCCTGTCTGAATCTGGGTCTCCCTCTCAGCTGTTTGGATACATTACAACCAGAATGGCCTTTCTGCTTGTCAGCTTTTGGAAATCAATTCTGAAGGTGCAGTGTGAGCATCACCCCCTTTTGATTATGTACAAACTGATCTTGTTTGCGACTTGAAGATGTAATTTTAGTGAAATTTAAAATGGGGAGCAGTCTAGTATCTCTGTTGCTTTAGAGGCATTCCTGGGAATATGTGTCAGTGATGATGAAGATCTGGTTTGTCAGCTACATTGCGGCTTTGTAGTGGTGTGTTCTGCGGGTGTGCTTGTTTTTTTTAGCTTCATTCTGTTTTTAGATAAGCGCAGTGCAGTCCTCAATGCTGTTTACGTGCTTGATTGTCTATATGGCACAAGCTGCACTGTGTAGATGCTGGTCATAAGTAGTCTGGATCTGCTTGGAGCGGTGGAGAGGAGGAAGGCTCTCTGGTCATGTCATTGACTTCGATACGAAGTGATTGTCTCCCAGGACACCAGTGATTTGGGTTTGGGTCTGGTAGGAATCTTTAATCTTTATCAGAAGACTGTGTTATCCTGGAATAATTAAAAGTATGAAATTGTTTAATTGGCACCCCAATATGAAGGAAAACAAGAATAATGCATTTCATTCATTTATGAGAGCTTTTCCAGCAACTCAAAAGCACTGTACAATCCCACACATAACATGCAACAGGGAAAAAGAGAGAAGAAATTACACGTTTAAAGCATTAGTAAAAAGGTAGGTCTTTTAAGTGTTTGTTAAAAATGTCAGTCTTTTGTGGATCTCTCCAGAGTTCCACAGATACATGAGCAGGAGAGCCTATAAATCTGCTTTAAACTAAGGTCCTCTGCCTTCCTAAAACCAGGCTTAGAGACTGAGACCGGCAGGCGTACATACAGGAGATGTGTGCATAGATATGGATATACATACTCGTGTAAACATGAATAGAGACAGATCTACTGATACAGATATAGAAAGTTCAGTCAAATATCCCCTCCCATGGCAGCTGAAATGAGTTTTTATGTTTTATCATTGTTGGGATTCACTGACTGCCATTCTTTGTGCCGAGAACAATTCATCTAGAGATCCCACCCTCATTACCCTTTTCAACAGGTATCTGTCCTAGTATTAGAACTGGTCAAAATGGCCGCACTTAAAGCTTGGCTGTTTCTGCAGCAACCAGAATTAAACCTCTTGAGAAGTAAATGTTTTGAGGCATTGTCAAGCAGCACCTTATGTAAAAGAATAAGGAATAAGAAAGGCTGTCACTGAGAGCAGGACATTCGGCCCAGCCTGCTGATTTGGCAGTATAGTAGCTGAGTCAATCTAAAATTTCATCCAGTCCTTTCTTGGAGAACTCCACAGTTTGGGCCTCAACCCCCTAGGCTGAGAATTGTGTTCCAGACACCCACCACACTATGTGTGTAGAAGTGTTTCCTATTTTCCATTCTGACATTGCCTTTAAGCCCATGACTTGTTTCTGTAGTCTGAACTAGATGCCCTTTGTAGACCCTGTCGTTACCTCCTGTTTGTGCTGATTGCTTGTGCTGCGTTTTCTGCTTCCGCCTCTGCTGAAAGGCACAAGATATTTGTCTTCCATCTTTAGAAGCCATTGTAAAGAACGAGGGTTTGCCAGAGCAGGAATTTCTAAGGCGCATAAATCACTGCACTATTTACAGTGTCTCTTATTAGCTGAGTGAAACCCAAACTGCTGTGAAATCCTTCCAGATGCCATAAATATTGCAGAGCTTTCTCTGTTCTACTGGATCGCCATCTAGTCAAACTGACCCGTTCCAGCCAGCTTGCATGTGCGATCTGCGCCCATTTCCTGCTGTGCCCGGTTGAAAGAGCACAGCCCAGATTTGAGAAGCCTGCCTCTCTCATGTTGCACGTACTATTTCTGGAGAGCAATATTGAGGTCTTTTTTTTTTTTTTCTCTGTGCGTAGCTGTGTAGCGTTGCTATAAAAACACAGTGACGTAAGCCGTGGTTTCTGCAAAACAGACAAAAATAAAAACGTCAAGTTATTAACAAGTTAAACTTAACAGGGGTTTCTGTTTTGATTTCCGCCTTTGTAAGAGGCAGATCATAACAATGTAGTAATGTGGGCTATTAAACTGAATGGGAGTGGATGATAGTGCTAAAAATGTTCTGTACCAGGAATCTGACTTCTAAACTGATGTATCTCATTAACGGCATTATTTGATAACATCTGTGTGCATTTTTGGGTTTGTTTCTACATAGACTGGTTCCGATTTTAATGTCTTCCCCCGAAGCATGCTTGGACACCAGACGATGTCCTTCACTGTGCCAGTTTCTCTTGACACCCAACAAACCTGTACTATTGGAATAGCAAAGCGAACACCTTCTCTCTGCCCTGATGGGCTACCTGGGGTAGCAAGATATTTAACGAAAAACAAGAGTGTGCCTGTAAAAAACTGTGTATAACAGTAGTGTACCTGGTATCAATACAGTTTTTTCCAAGAATGATCTTCTTTTCCACTCAGAAGATAGCAAACCTCACAAATGGGGAATGAGGGAATACAAATGACACCGCAGAGCGAAAAGGCTTTCTAACAAACTCAGATCAGTTGAAGCCCTGGTCTATGCAGAGACGCTGTGTAACTACAAAGGAGGAGCTCAGGCCTTCACACATTGTACTTCTGGACTGCAGTGGCTCCAGACAGCAGGGGGGCGTTCGATAACACATCCTATTGCTACGGGACATTTTCTATTGATCCCGCTGTTAGCTGAGGCCGGGACTCGTAACAGGGCTAACAGCCTGCAAGGCTGCTGCGCTGGGCTTATCTGCGAGAACAGAGAATTGATAGGCCCGCAGTGTTGGGTCCTGTGGCAACGAAAAAAATAGAAACTATATGCCTCTCATCTTTTAAGATGTTGTATGAGGGACCCACCCTCACGTTCTCCTTCTTCTGTCACTCCCACAACTCATCACTCTTCTACTTTGCCCATCACACTGACAGTGGCTGTGCCAGGAGGCTTCTGGGAGTTGTAGTTTAAAGGCAGCTCTGGGGGAGATCAGCAATTAGAGACCAATATCACACATTGCCTCCTGAATTCTCAGCGTTCTCCTTCACTGAGATTGGCACATCTCCAGTGCAGGGCAGTGCTATAACCTGTGTTAGTTCTAAAGCCTAACTTCCCTGACTTCCTTTTCATTTAGGATTAAAACTCTGTTTTAATTTTTGGATCCTATTTAAGGGATTGTCTGCAAGCTGTGTTTTGTTGATTGACTGGCCTCGATCAGGTGTCCTGGTACAGCCAGCTCTAAATGTGTAATTGATAGGAAAGGATCCTGTTATAAGAAGTCAGGGGACTATTTAGAGGGAAATCTGCAACTGGTGCTAAAAATTCCCTCTCCCTTCCTTCGTGCACTAGCTGTCCTGGCTTGCTGGCAGCGTGTCGTAGATCAAAGCTGTTTGGCTTGGCACATCTGGCAGGGCAGAGAGCCGCGCTGCTCTGAGCCGCCAGAGAGGGGCTGTGTCAACTCCAGGAGCCACGCTGGAGTTGGGAGCTCGTGCGTCCCAGGTTTTTTTTGTTTTTTATTCGTTCCACTGCCAGGCGGGCACAGTGAGCTTTTTTCGTGTTTTCCCGACAGTTTCAAAGCCTCGCGTCTCCGAGCCGGCAAAGAAACCCAAACACAGCCAGGCGAGCCGGACCTCCCCAGTCTAAAGAATCAGCTGCTCTCTGACTTGCATCTCTCCAGCTTAAAAGAATTCATGCCATGTAATGATTATCACAGCCCAATAACTCTGATTTAGTCTATTAGAGCAAACCGTTATTGCCACAGTGAGTGGCGCTAGTAGTATTAGTAATATTACAGCAGGTTGTACTCTTGAGTTTGTAATTACAACACATTTGGTTCTACACTAGATCAGAAGCAGAAAGCTGGGCCCCCTCTTGCCCGCTGTGCACGGGCCTCTGGCAGGCAGGTGTGGGGCATCACCTTGCAGACCGATGAAGGGTCAGTGCAGATGGGCACTGCGATGGCACGTCTCGCTGTGAGACGTGGCACGTCCGCCCTGGCATCGCTCTGGGATCGGGCACTGAAATGCCTAGAGAACACCACTGGGCCACTTGCCATCAGCAGCAGCAGCAGCCACTCCAGCGCCTGCGACTGTCTCAGCCCAGCTCCTCTGAGGGCTCCTGCTGCCCTTGCCCAGCCGCAGCTTCCACCTGACTCGCTCGCGAATACTCAGCTGAACTTCTCCTGCAGATGTGGGGGGGGGGCGGTGCGGTATTTTTAGTTTTAAGAGTGCAGGGGCCTATGATGTGTTTGGACAGGGTTTTTTTTTCCTTTGCCTGCCTCACCAGCCTCCCACGCTGGGCCCTGCGCTGCCGTGAGTGCGGGGGAGGCTCCTTTTACAGCTACCTGTCTCAGTGTGCGCGAGGCGCTGCATCTGCCTGTCAAGGGGAATCCCGCGGCATGGCGCAGGCAGCAGCTCTCGTCGCGCGCTGGCACGCCATCCGCCCACTGCTCCTTCCCTCGGCTGTCCTTCATGCCTCCCGACTGCAGGTGCGCAGCTGGCGCACGCTGGTCCCGCACAGTGTCGGCATGCTGGTCTGACTCCCTTTTGCTAGTCTGGTAGGGCAGCACCACAGCTGGAGCCCTTCATACCTTGAGGAACATCAGACCGAACCATCGTGCCGGCAGCCATATCACCCTGCAGCTCACAGCTGGCAGCCCCGCTGAAGCCCAGCAGGTGTGAGCCTGGTCAGTATCTGGATTGGAGACCTCCTGGGAAAAACTAAGGCTGCTGCTGGAAGAGGTGTAAGAGGGGCCAGTAGGGGGCGCTCACCCTGCGGTCTGTGCTAGTCCTAATACCCCAGCATAGTGACGGGGACAGAACACTGTAAAAAGGTGCCGTCCTTTGGACGAGAAACCGAGTTCCTGACTCTCTGTGGTCATTAAAAACGCCAGGGGCGTTACTCCGGCGTCAAATTTCCCCCTGGCCTTTACCAATCATGGCCTCCTACTAATCCCCATCTCTGAACTGGCTTCATCACTCTGCTCTCCTCCCCGCTGAGAGCTGGTGTGTGTGGAGAGTAGTGGTGGACTGTGGCTGCTGTCGCATCATCCAAGTGGTGGTGGGGGGGATCCCCATGACCTATACAGCGCTTTGGGTAGAAAGTGCCGGAGTGTAGGATTCCAGTATTTCACTGTTGACTACAGTCAGCATCATCAGCAGTAATGTTATAATAGGTTTTATTCTTGTTTGTTAAATTGATAGAACAGAACAAAATCACCCAGTGACACGCTGGGCGCCTTGCAGTCTCTGGCACGCCGGTGGGCAAGTCCCTGGTGGCAGGTGAAAAAGCAGGAAAACCTCTGTCCTTCTGATGATGTTAAATCAATCCAAATAAGTCAATTATAATAATATTCCTTTTTCTTTCATTGGGTCCATTTTGGGTGGCACAGTCTAACAGTAGATAGCTCTGTTGCGTAATGGCTACAGGGTCATGTGTTCGAATTTGGTAGGTAGAGTTTGTGTCTTCTCCTCCCCATTCGCCTGAGTTTTCTCTGAGTGCTCTTGTTTCCAGCCCAATGTCCAAAGACATGCAGCCCAGGCTAACTGATATGGCCCTCTGTTTCCTTGACTGTGTGCCCAGCGGTGGACTGATGTCCCGTTGAACGTACCCCTGCCTTGCACCCTGTGTTTTCCGGGTTAGTCCCTGTCTCTCCCTCTTAAGGATAAAGCAGTTGGTGAGCATGGATGTCTGACACTCTTGCAGTACCCTGCGCTTCCTAAAGAGAGAGGAGACACAGCGGGGAAAACGCTCAAAACCAGAGAAAATCCGAAACCAGCAAGCTCAGAAAGCACACGCCTCATTCCCTTTCCTTCTCTCTCTTTCGCTCGGTCTCTGTCTGCGTGCATTATTAATCCAGTGTTATTTATAACCCAGTTCTTGAAAGCAGACATTGTGTTACATTAGTGTTTGTTTTCATCCTTGCTGGGAATGAAAGGAAGAAAGGAGAGGCTGAAATGAGGGTACAGTGAGCTAATTAGTACTGGAGAGGGGGGAAGAGAAGAGGTGGGGTGTAGGGCAATGTGTGTGACACAGGGGGGAGATTTATACTCGTATGTTGTGGTCAACCATCTGACTGTACCTCATGTGTCCATAGGATGAAGACATTAATCACACAAAAAATACACTTGGTGACAGTCATTCATGCCACGTGGCTTGGGAATCTGTATCATTCTTGTAGCATGTTGTTCCACGTTGCGCACAGTATTTTCAATGAGGTGTGACAAATGGATTGCATAGTTTTAATGGCATTTTCAATGCTGCACTCCTAACAATATATCCAAGCATTTTGTTGGCCTTTTTTATTAACTGCAAAGACTTTAAATAAGCATCTGAGGCTTTCTCGTGTCTTGTTTCTTTCAGTGCATTACCATACATCCGATACTTGAAATTCATTTTCTTGCTCCCTGCATGTAGTAATTTGCACTTATTAGATTTGCCTGGTGCCCTCCCTTTTGCCTAAGCTCTCTTGTGCTGCAGTTGTATAATTTGTAACGTCTAAATTTGATAAGTATAATCAGTGCATCAGAGTCTAGATCATTGATGCAGGTTAGGAAGAACATTGGTGCTAGAGCAGATCCCCCTGGTTCCCTGCGATAAAGTTAAAGCAGTCGAAATGAATCAATTAATCAATCAATAATAATATTCCTTTCTTTTTTAACTGGACCATTTTCGGAGCCACAGTCTAACAGTAGATAGTACTGTTTTCTTAATGGCTACCGGGTCCTGGGTTGGAATTTGGTTTGGTCTATGTAGTGTTTGTGTCTTCTCCTCCCCATTCGCCTGAATTTTCTCTGAGTGCTCTTGTTTCCAGCCCAATGTCCAAAGACATGCAGTCCAGGCTAACTGATGTCTCGATACTGCCCTCTGTTTTCTTGACTGTGTGCCCAGTGGTGGACTGATGTCCTGTTGAATGTACTCCTGTCTTGTGCCCTATGTTTTCTGGGTTAGTCTCCCTGTTAAGGATAAAGCAGTTGGTGAGCATGGATGGATGATACCACTTTTACAATACTCTGCACTTCCTAAAGAACACAATGCACTGGGCATCTTTCCTCCATTCTTTGTGCTGCATACTGTTGATGGATGGGGGAGGGTATTGGGTATTGGTGGTGGTGGTGGTGGTGGTGGGGGGTGATCAGACACACCTACCAGCCTCCCTGCCCCCAGAGTGACACCGTGCTGACTAATGAGGCTTTTTGCCACGATGTGCTGTCAGCTCTGATGTCACTCCTGCTCAGTCACCCTGACAGTTTTGGCTGTCTTGACAATGAGATGTTTTGTTGTCATGATATTGCCTGCCCTAGATTTTTTGTCTCTTCCTCTAGTGACCCAGCTTTTCCTCTAGCGAGATCCACTGAGGGCTGTCCAGCAGGGCTAGTGCTGGAGGGGGAATTTGATCGTCTGATATTGGAACTCAGGGGATGTCAGGATCAATTTTTTTGAGGGTAACAGTAGCTGAGCCCCTCTAGCTATTTTTCTCCCCCCCTAAGCTTTTACGCTACCCTAATTAGCATGATTATTTGATTAAAATGACACATTTGAAAACTGCCTGGGGGGATTTGGGGCTGAATTACGTGAAAAAAAAGTGTTTTTCAAATCTTCATCTCTATCAAGACGTGAAATAAAGATTTTAAAACGTGGCCCAGTCAAGAAAATAATTAACTCGGTTAAGCAGAACTTTTTGGTCGAATGACAGACAGAAGCCTCTGCAGCCCCTGCTGAATCTGACGATTTCATCTTAATGAGTAAATTTCATTTTTCACTCACAGGTTCCCCCAATTATAAAAAGCAAATATCAGAAATATGACAAGCTTAAAAAATGATATTTTCTTAATGCTGGAGCAATTGCTGGCTAATTCCTTTCTATAACATTTCACACTCGGGCGATGAAGGCCGCCTCTTCTCTCATTAAGATTGTTGCGCTTGGAGAAGAGGCTCGTTAGGGGACCGTAATCGAGGCGCTTGCCTCCCTGGGCTCCGGCAATCGGCCCTGGAGGCTGTTCCACAGTCCCCTCCTCCGCCACCGGTCCAGGGGGATCAAAGAGGAAGACCGCTGGCGTTCGCGTGGGGGAGTAGGGAGCACGACAGTGTAGTAAACACACTCGCGCGCACACAGAGATGCACAAGGTCAGCTCGCCTGTTTGATTCAAGCGGCTAGCGCTGCGCTCAGATGGGTTTTTTTCTCCTCTTGCTCTTCGTCATCCGCTGATGCATTGATGTCAGTCTTCATTTAAAGAGAGATAAGAGGTGCGCCCCCCTCCTCTTTTTTCTCTTTTATACAGACAGCTGCCGTAGAGGCCCGGCTATTTATAGCTCTGCTTTTTCCAGCCGATTATAATAAAGCTGTGGAGTAAGAGATAATCCTCTGTGTAAACTTCAGCCTTGTGCCACTTCCAGGAGCTCTTCACTGTCTCCTCACCGCCCCAGTCAGGCTGGACTGGGTTCTGCAGAGCCCGCTTTGGTCCGATTAATATCTCTGTCTCCCTCTCCCTGACTCTCTGGAAGCCTCCATGCACGTCATTACATAATCCATCTGTATGCTTTTGACAAGTCAGTTGTGAACTTCCTGTTTTCTTTTTTTTTTTAACTGCATTTGTGAAAGTTCTGCAGAGATCATGAGCTGGCACGTCAGTGCATGGTAGGTTTGTCGCAGCTCTTCCTTGATCTGCAGCCGTTTGCACAGTCAGTGACGAATGGGTGCTCACCAGTGTGAGAGAGGAGGAGATTCACGTCACGCAGATGCTAAGGGTCTTTGAGGTCGATTGGAAGTGATGCACTCTTTAATCTGAAGCATAGCCTCTTAAAACAGAGCTTCGGCGGCTTGTTCATCTGTATGAATTCTATATGTCAAGATGTTTAGCAGGAGCAAATTTGGCCAGATTTTTAAAAAAAAAACCGCTGAATTACACTTACAGAGTAACCTCTAAAGCCTCACGCTGGAAGAGCAGGCCACAAAACATCATGCCTTTAAACCTGTATCCACGGATTGCGGCTTCTTGTTCTGCACGGTAAATCTGGAAAGCAAGCACCAGAGTTGTTTTTCCAGCCCAGGTTTAAGAGCAAATAAGGTATACCCACGCAGGACGTATAAATGCATCCTTTATGTGCGGGGTCTGCAGAGAAATTGTAAATGTGACCGATCCCCTTGCCTTGATGAGTCTGGGAGTGATCCCCAGCCTGTTGGCTTGCAGACCCTCAAAACGATTTGCAGGATTCCCACGCTGAGTGCGCCTCTCAGAGACGCTTTTGTGCTTTTTCGGCTTGCCCAGCCACCGTGAGCCGTGTCGGGGCTGCAAAACGCTTAAGCTGCGTTCTTATCCCTCTCACAGCTGCGCCCCCGTTCATTTCCTTCAGCTGAAATGGTGCACTCGAGGCGGGTGGTGGTTTCTTTGTGTTTAATCGCCATCGGCCTCTGGCAACGTGGATGTCTGCAAATACGGATGTGTGTGTGGCTGGTGGTTTCAGCAGCTCTGATTGCTTTTCGTGGTGAGATTGACAGGCAGGGTTTAAAATGTCAAACAGGTCACCTAGTTATGCAGATCATCCCTTCGAATTTTTAGCCTGTGTTTTTATTTAATAGAATGGTACACCGCAAAATGTGCATCCTCTGAACAACAACTTGGATATTAAATTTTAATGAGAAAATTATTGCTTTTTGCCTTTTTTTTTTGGTCAATGATAATTCTTTGGAGTTTATGGAACACCCATGTCATTGTGGCAATTGGTATTTGTGAATACCAATTTGTTCTGTGAAATTTAGTCATTTAGATGCCTATGCTGATGCAGATGCAAGCAATGGAATTCCTAAATGAGTTGCTTAGATCTGTGATTGTGCCTTGCTAGTATGAATGAGTCTTCAGGTATTAGTGACAAATCTTATTATGGGTGCTGGATGCCAGTACTTTATGTATGCTGCTGTATGGCCAAAGAGGAGATGTGGCTGCTGTGTTTTGAGTACAGCCCACGATGGCAGGACGTTCACAGCATGAAACAGTGCATTACTGCCTGGGATTCACCTGTATCAACCTTTGCATTGATATGGAACCACACCTGCAAGGGCTGCCTGTTCAAGCACGTCAGAAGATATATGTGCAGCTTGCCCGTTGAACACTGATTCAAACATTGCAGTCTGAGTTGCTGATAATTTAGGTATGTGATGGACGGCAAATCATATGAGCAATTAGAAATTGCCATTTGTGCAATTTGTGCAACTTAATGATCAAAATGATGCGCAACTCTGTGAAGTGCAGTGAAAATTAGGGCAAAGTGTGATACCATCTACCTTTTCCTCCTTTTTGACAGGCCTTAATGCCTCACAAAGTAAAAGTATTTGCAGTTTAGTGGTACTAAATTCCCTTAATTGCATTTCCTTCCTGCGTTTAGTCTTTGGAATCCCAGAATGCTCTCAAATTGGCCTTTAAAATGCATTGCCCCTTACATGTCCATAAGCTCTTTAATGATTAGCGATGATAAAAGAAGCACACATTTTCTGTCTAAAGCATTTATTGGTAAGGGAAAGTCCCCATGCTGCCAGTTCACATGGCATTGACCACGTGAATTAATAAGAGATTCAAGTAACTAAGTGAGGGCTAGTTTGCATGACAGCTCTATGCATTCCCACAGCCACTCTTGTGAATGTTTGCTATGATGTACTACAACAAAAACAGAGTAAGGTATGAAAAAGCATAAGACTTAAAGCATGCACAATGTGGAAAGTGATGATAATACACATTTGGTGCATGCTATATGCATTGCCAAGCCATGGGGTTAAACTGACAAATTACTGAGCAGATTTGCCACTGGTTAAGGGTGGAAACCAAAAGTCCTACTATAAAGGCTTCGTGGACATTTCCTTCTGTTTATTTTTTACCCAGCAGTTTTCCTAAACCTCATCGTGCTGTCTGTTTCTTTTGAAATAAACAGATGTTTTAAGTGTTGTGTTTGGCTTCAGTAGTTATCGGAGAACAGTAAACACCGCTTAGCCATAAAGAACCACACTAGAGTTTTCTGTGTCTGTGTTTTCTTTTTAAAAACAGACTTCTGTGTGTTGTGAGTCCTGTGTTCCAGGGCTCTATTTTTGGATTTTAGTTATTTTGGGGTTTGTAGATTGTATATTTGCATGTTGAATCTGAGACACACCTTCCTCACAGCCTTTTCCAGTTTTGGCAAAGAATGTGCTAACTCTCTTTACCACTGGGGAAAAACTGCAATCACTTCCTGGATGTTTGAAATAACCACACTTTGTGTAATTATCTAAAAATCTAGATTACTCCCACCCCTAGTCCTACTGTCTTCACAGTTGCGCGGTGCAGCTGAGCTCTCTGTGATATGATCGAATAAATGTTGTGTGCTTTCCTGATACAAAACAGTAAAACTACAAGGTCAGTGCAAAGATCAAGGAGCAGGTTTTTGTGTTAGTTGGGGCTTATTTCTGTTCATGATAACACAGTATATGAACCTCTTCCATTGAATATCATAGATGAATTTGAAGGCAACAGAAACTTTTGCACCTGATATAAATGGAGTAAAAGTAGTGCTTGAAGCTTCATGTGAAGGCTACTCTGATTTTCCTGGGGCGACAGCGAGACTGATGTCACTTTTCTCTGTGGTTGCTGTGCTATACATCAGTGTATTGACTGCTGGCCTCGGAGAAGACGAGCTTGACGTCAGCTCTTGGCAGACCGCCTATGTGCCACAATCTCCTGGAAGTATTTTTAGGAAATGCCTGATAACAGTATAATCGTATTATTGTTAGGATGAAGACTTCTGCTTCCTCAATAAAACCGTGGCTTCTTTTTGTGTTGGTAAGCTGCAGCCCATGAGCCCCCTGGAATAGAAAGTTAGCCCAGGTGCTGCCTGCCAGCATGGAGTGCATTGATGACGAGGCCAGTGTGGCATCGTGGGAGTAAGCGGGTGCTGCTCACTCTGCCAGCCACCCACTAGCTGGCCAGGAAGATGAGCCAAGTTCCTGTGCCAATACTGATAGAAGGTCTGTGGGCGTGGTCTCTCCCCTTTGACCCGAACAGGTTGTGATTGGTGGGTTTGGCGCAGATAATGGGAGGAGCAATGTGGGCGTGCTTCTAAGGAAAGTCGCATTTCTGCTGTGGGACAGTGGTGGTTGCCTTTTGCTTGCTGACCTTTTTCACAACTGAATTGCGCAGACAGGCCTGACCAAAAGGAGCCTTAATTGTCCTGCAAACCACAAAGGTCTCACCTGTGACTAGTAGCTTGCATCAAATACAGCAAACTCTGTTTTTGGCAAGGCCCCAGTCTCAAGCTGTCCCACTGTCCCACAGGGATACATTCGTATTCATTAATCATCTTGAAGTGTTTTCCTCCCCCTGCTAGCTTGAAAGGCGAGATTTCCCTTCTCTCGGAGGGTGCAGGTGGATGAGTGGTAGTTGGGATAATTCAGTCTCTGTGTTTAGTTCAGGTCACTGTAAACTACAGAATCTCCATCAGATATCACTACCTCTGAAGCCATTCAGAGCCCCTGTGGCAACCTGGAGATCAGAATTTAAAAGGTTTGAAAACCCAATAGATGGATGCTTTGGCAACATCCATCCATCCATTTTCGAACTGATTTAGGGTTGCTGGGGAGCAGGGGTCTATCCCAGCAAGCAACAGGCACAAGGTGGGATACACCCTGGATGGGACGCCAGTCCATCGCAGGGCACACACAGACACCAGCACCAGTATTCCCAGAAGTGCATTGGCAACAACATGCATTTAATGGCTAAATAATGTCCCATATTAAATGTGTTCCTGCCATCCCTTCCTGCTACCTTGTGATTGTGGCCAATGGGTCTGAAAACCTTTCAGAACACAGAGAGTGCGCCACACGGACTGCAGCTCAATCGTTGTCCTGATGCTTTAATTAAACTGGTTGGTCCTGTTTTAAAAAAAAACATAATGCCCATTCTGGACCCAAAAGCAGAGATCCATAGAACTGTAAACAATGTACCTGTCTCAGATCTCGTGTGTATTGTTTGGGGAACTTCTAAATTCTAAATTACACTGGCTTTTAGCATAAATTCAGTTTGTACAACAAGAAGTGCCTCCTGATCTTATGGCTTACATGAAGGAAACACTTTTACACCTGGACCACAGTGATTAGGTCTTTACCAATGAAAATACACCTGCCGCTGTGTAGTGTTAAAAAAAACCAAGATGTGGTACTGTATTGTCTTCAGCTGCAGCTGTTTTAGAGTCTCGTTGTCTTTGGGTTATATAAGCTGGCAGAAAACAACACGCATGCTGAGGCGTGTATCAATAGCTATTGCTATTATTAGTGGGATGACGTCTTGTTCTCCTACTCAATAATTGCTTTTGTGCTGCCCAGGAGGCAGTCGAATGCGCTGTGACTGGACACGTACAAGCAGAAACGCACACTTCTGCACGCAACCACAGGCTGACCTTACCGCTGTCGTAGTCTTAATGGATGCTCATGGTTTTGTGCTTGGTGCTATGGGGGCAAATGAAGTTGACCAGAATGAATGTCAAATCTCTGTTGTGTCTTTTATCACCATCACAGAATTGCTCTCTTTAGTGAACATGCTGCAAATCCCCTTTCCCTCCTGCCCTGTATTTGTGTTTCCTGTAGTACTAGTCTTGCAGAGAGTGTCTGGGGAGGCTCAGGACTGGTGCAGTAGCTCCTTATCGATTCTCCTGTTAGTTCATTAGTTATTATGGCAAGAATGCCATCTATATGGGCATGGTTCACATCGTGAGGCTTGTCTTTATTTTTCAACTAATCTTTGTGAACTAAAAAATTCACAGATTTAACCTGTGTGATCAGAGTAAGCGTGCGTGGCGATTGAAAAGAAAGTCACATTAACATGTTCAGCACTAATAAGTTACATTTTTCAATGGGACTTTTAGATCCGTCATTATTTGCCCTCTCTGTTCCGCTGTGCTTTGTAGTACTGAGTTGTCTATGCATCCTCTGCTAGTTTCCATAGGCAATATTTACCAGATTTGTGTCTATATCAGTCCTGTTTTTCATCAGACTGTTAATATACACAAAAGCATGTTTAAAACATGTGGGAATTTGTTGATAAACATTGTCTGACAAAGTCCATGTCCTCAGAAGCAAGGCTGGCCTCTGTAGGGGCTACCTCTGTGCAGAATGTACTTTCTTTTACTTTTGTCTGCCAATAATTAAAGGCACATGTTGAATAGTATCAGTTCTGCATGTTCCAATCCACTGCTGGGCAAAAGGGATAGCCATTTGGACAGGGCAGTAATCTGTGATGTGCTTGATCATTTGTTACTGTCTGCTTTATGGAGCAAGTACACATCCGTATTGACCACAGGTGAGGTTTTGGTTGTCCATGTGCATCATGGGGAAGAAGAGGCTGGTTGATCGTTGATTAGGAGTTTATTATCACTGTAAATGTGCATTGGAATCCTTATTCATGCCATTCTCTCAGGACATGAACAGTGCAGCAAACGACACAGTAAAACAGATAGCACCAAACAATGCAGACAGCACACTGCAAAACAGTACATGATAGTGATAGTATCTATAGTCATACCATAAATAGATGGTAGTAAACAAGAATCCATGATAGACCAAGTCAAAAGTGCAGAAGTGCATTGAGTTCTGAGGCATTGCACAGTTAGCTGTTTATGATGTACACTGTTGTAGGGTAGAAGCTGTAGTACGGGGACCCAGCGTGACCAGTGACCCATTGATCCAGACTTTGGTACATCTTAGATTTTAACCTTGACTTCATTTTCTGTCTTGGCAGCAGTGGAGGTGAAGACGTCACTGGCGGTGGGGATGCAGAGCCCCGGAGGCGGGGGAGGGGGCGGCGGGGGTGATCAGGGGGGCGGCGGGGGGGGCCCCGTGGACCTGCGCACAGACCCCCGTGTGGCCCTCTCTTCCCTCGACCCCATCCTGCGCGAGCAGCAGCTGCAGCACGAGCTGCTCCTCCTCAAGCAGCAGCAGGAGCTGCAGAAGCAGCTGCTCTTCGCCGAGTTCCAGAAGCAGCACGAGGTCCTGACCCGCCAGCACGAGGTGCAGCTGCAGGAGCACCTGAAGGTGAGGAGGCCGGGCTGAGGTCACACCAAGACTGCAGCAGGTCTGGGAGCTGGCCAAGGTCACGCCAAGACCGCAGCAGGTCTGGGGGCTGGCCAAGGTCACGCCAACTCCGCAGCAGGTCTTGGGTTCAGGCCAAGGTCATGCCAACACCGCAGCAGGTCTGGGAGCTGGCCGAGGTCACACCAAGACTGCAGCAGGTCTGGGGCCAGGCCGAGGTCACGCCAAGACCGCAGCAGGTCTGGGGCCAGACTGAGGTCATGCAAAGTCCCCAGCAGATCTGGGGTTCAGGCCAAGGTCATGCCAACACCGCAGCAGGTCTGGGGCCAGACTGAGGTCATGCCGTCTGCAGCAGGTCTGGGGCCGAGCTGAGGTCACGCCAAGTCCGTAGCAGGTCTGGTGGAAGTCACGCCAAGTCCACAGCAGGGCCGAGTCCAAGTCTAGGCTGAGGTCACACACAGTACTTAGCAGGGCCAGGGCCAGACTGGGGTCACACAGAGTCCACAGTAGGGCCAGGGTAAGACTTGGGGTCACATGCAGTCCGCAGCAGAGCTGGGATTAGGCTAAGGTCATGTCAAATTCACGGCACTCAAACTTGAAACAAATTGCATTCTTCCTCCTTAAATACATGCCTATTAATTTCTTCACTAATATGTGTTATATATAGCATGTTATTCTCATTTTTCCATGAAGTATATATTGCTTATTGGACATTATTGCTTTATTGTACTCATTGCTTATATTGTATTATCTGCTAATTGTGTAACTTAGTAAATGTTGTTTTGGTATAGACACCTTGTAGGTAAAGCTCATTCGAGCAGGCAAGCCAGGTATACTTGTAAAACACACCAGCTCAAAAGTACACGCACAGAAAACTTCACCTGTGAAAGTGGAAGTGTGAATGAGTTGTGTGTGTGCTGTGTAGCAGCAGCAGGAGATCCTGGCAGCAAAGCGACAGCAGGAGCTGGAGCAGAAGAGGAAGCTGGAGCAGCAGAGACACGAGGAGATGGAGAAGCAGCGACTGGAGCAGCAGCTCATCATGCTGAGGAACAAGGAGAAGGGCAAAGAGAGTAAGATACTGACAAGCAGAAACTCACCGAGACACAGACACATCACTGACGTGCTGACATGCAGATGCTCTTATACACCTGCACTTGTGGACCAGTGCACTAATGTATGGGTACATACAGGCCAGCGCACTGAGATGTACTTCACTAAGCCCAGGTGCATTTCCACTAATGCACTGACAAGCACACATAAATAACCCATTAATGTGCACGGATACGCTAAACCACAGACACATATTCACTGGAGCGCAGATGCCTTTACTTTCCATGTGCAGCTCTCGGAAAGCTTGTTACAGAAATACCTTTGAAAGCAGCGTGTGGAAAAATGCCTGATGGTAGCACACTGTGTTCTTGCAGGAAACTCTGGGGGCTCGTCTTGAGCAAGATTGCGTTTAATGGTGTCTAATGGTAGATGTGTTCTTTTCTTCACTGGTCTGTCTGCACAGGTGCAATTGCCAGCACAGAGGTTAAGTTAAAGCTGCAGGAGTTTCTCCTCAGCAAATCCAAAGAACCCTCATCTGGTGGACTCAACCATTCCTTTCCCCAGAAATGCTGGTATGTGCCTTTATGAATAGCAAGCCAGTGCGAATGAGTGCATTTTCTTCATTTACTTCACCCTTTTCAAATGCCAGAACAGACTGTCCTGCCTGCCTCTGAGCTTCTGGTCATACAGGAGAAAATCATGACTAGGCTTTCAAGCAATAGCAGGCTGGTTTTTCTGCTGGCCACATTCCAGAAGGAGGATTTTAGGAACATATTGGAGAGTGGATTTGCAGAGAAGCTTCTCTGAAATCATCATCTGAAGCCTTTGTCTTCAGTGCACTGCCAGCTTTCTAACTTTAAAGTTACTGATCTTGATATTGATTGACTGGGAAAAGGCATATCAGTGTTTGCAGTGAGCGGAGATTTTTATTTTACCTCCTCATCAATTGTATCATCAGGGGAGCCCATCACACCTCCCTGGACCAGAGCTCCCCACCCCAGAGTAACACTCCCGGGACACCTCCTTCCTACAAACTTCCTCCCCTGCTGGGTGCTTATGATGGCAAAGACGACTTCCCCCTACGGAAGACAGGTGAGCCTGACGCCTCCTGTAGGCCTCCACTCCTTCACCGTCACTCTGATATCTTCGCTGTTGCTCTGGCATGCAGACTGAGATGGGTCTTTTCTTAGCAGTTCATGATTATACAGAGGTCCTTGCAGGCGACACATAAGAATACATTCACCATGCCTGATCAGATCCCACACATGCCTGCTATAGGATGAAGAGGTATTTTTCCATTCATCAGCTGCTTAGAGGAGGGAATTTGCAGCAGCAGTTCTCAGAGGACGGCAAACCTGCAGTTTCCTTAGGTATCTAGAAGAGCAAGTGATGTGATCATTTAGTTGAACAAGTTCAGTTAAGTAATTTAAAAGCTATTCTGGACTGGATAAAATGATCCTAAATCTCTCTAAGCAAATGGTAAATCTGAATAATAATAATACAAATATTTTATCATCATCCAGTTTGGAAATATGAACCTTGAGTATATATTTTAGAAGGGTTATTGACCCAAGATCCAGAACAATGGATTACTTTGCCTTACACTTTATCAACCACATATCCCTCCCCCCTCCCTGCTGGGGGGAGTCCCTGAATTACTACTGTTTCGTCAGCTCTGCATGCCTTTATAAAGCTTGATCCGCCAGCCTCTTGCTTTCTCACTGTTTGTTAACACATGCGAGCAGTGATTCTAAGAAGGTTAATGTCGCTTAGAGAAGCTGGGGCGTTGTGTGACAATAGAGCGAGATAAAGGGACTGTGGGGTGATGGGGATTCCAGAGGGGATCTTCGCAAAATAGGGGGGGGGGAAGGTTGACACCCCAGCAGCCCCCTCAAACCGCCACTGGCCTTAACGCTCTCGCAGAGAGAGCAGCGAGTGAACACAGTTGCGTACAGCATCTCCGCTCTCAGTTTCCGAGGCTGATGTGTTCAGCGCAGAGTGCGTCTGCAGGTGTGAGTCAGGATGAGTCACAGCCTCAGACGCTGGGGAGGGACATCTGCGGAGGTGCAGCTACCACTGTGCTGAAAGGCTAGCATAGCGTACAACTGAGGAGCTATTCAGCCCTGCACTTAAACACAGTTTCTGTCAGAGGACTGAATAAGCGTGGGCTGTCTTTATATATTTTTTTAAATTTTGCTGTCTATATTTTATTTAGTAATTCTGAGCTGTTTGCAAAATCGGACTTAACAGCAATCTGGATGGTGTGTTAGTGTGTGTGTGGAGGGGTGGACAGGAATCTGGAGAGGGTTGAGGCCGAGGGTCTTCTTTTAAAAGCAGTGTACTACTCCAGTTGATCCCTTGGCTGTTTTTATCCCAAACCCCACCCCCAGTAGGCTAGATCAGTAGCCATTCTAGAACCCCCTTTCTTGGTTTCATTGATGCTGGCTCTGTTGAAAGCTAGTCTCCATCAGATTCTGGCCTGGTTCTTTCCAGTGTGTGAAAGCACCCTGTTAAGCCGCACCTAGATTGGCTCAGAAGCTACAGGTAATAATCATAATTTTGCTGTTTGTAAATTGTTTTGTAAATCCCACCTCCTACTACAGAGACATGAGACTTTTAAACTAGGGAGTCACAAAGCACAAAGTTGTGACAAAATAAACTGTAGAGAGTAACAAAACACAATTACTCGCAAGTGTTTAGCTTCAAACCAGGGATAAGGTAGAGTTAGGAACCAGCCATAATGCTGGTTATACATAAGGTAGAGTATGAGTTTGTGTATTTTCCAGACCTAATCATATTATATGGAGTCTTCTTCTATTCTGGCTGAGTCTTCTGCTTGTCATTGTTACATGCACAGATCTCTCTCACAGGCATGACGTGAAAGCCATGCTGATACCCTTTCTATATTTATTTTATTTCATGAGAGAGGAGATCAGGCTAATACGATGTAATATAATTAACAGACTTCATTCCGTCTCCTGCAGCATCATTGACGGAGTGATGACTGAGAGTAAGGTTGATGCTGAGTCTCATTACTCTGCACACGGGTCTCACAGGGCCCTCAGCAGCCTCCTGCTCACACCCACATCCAGCGCGCACACACTGTAACTCCTGGTGCTTTTCAGACTGATGAAAATGTGTATCATTATGTAAGTGTTTGATGTGTGGTGAGCACACTGGCGCACTATGGCTGCCGTCGCATCATCCAGGTGGGGCTGCACACTGGTGGTGGTGGAGGGGAGTCCCCATTACCTGTACAGCACTTTGAGTGGAGTGGCCAGAAAATGCTCTATATAAGTGTAAGCATGTATTATTATCATGGAGGTGATTTATTAGTACAGGTGATCTAGATGTAAATATCAGGTTTGTTTATAGACATTTTTAGATGGGGTAAGGCAGTGGTCCCAACTCCGGTTTTGGAGAAGTGCAGGTCAGTCAGCAGCTCATTGAACTGAACCAACCAGAGACCTTTGGCTAGAGGACTGCAGGATGTGGACCCCTCTGGGTCTTGTGCTGGATGCGTCATGATGAAGTTGAGAGTGGTTCTGGACACTCCACTCAAAGCGCCTGAACCGGTTTACTTGCTTAATGCTCTGTCTACATGAGGAATTGTTATGACAGTGTGATTGGTGTTTCTAAGAACTTCAAAAGATATTTCAGCCACCAGACAGGAGAAAACAGAGCAAATTTACATGTAATTAGATGTTACTATAAATATTGCAATTTCTTTTACACACATGTAGTGTATTTGCAGGATTTAATTAGTGTCACAGAGCTCGATCAGTATTATGGTCAGGTTACCAAGGGCAATGCCTGTGAATTGCAGACTCTCCCTCAGTGTTTGCTGCAGCTGCCAGCTGCGAGTTGTAGGGTGATATGGCTGCTGGTCAGGTGGTGATTTCTGTGCCATCTGAGCAACGCCTTCCTCTTCGTCCTCCTCCCGCAGCCTCCGAGCCCAATCTGAAAGTGCGCTCCAGGTTAAAACAGAAGGTGGCGGAGCGGAGGAGCAGCCCGCTGTTGAGGCGGAAAGACGGCACGGTGATCAGTACCTTCAAGAAGAGAGCCATCGAGATCACAGGTGAGCCCCCGGCCGCCATAGCTGGGGAAACACGCCCCCTTCCGAGTCACAGCAGCTGAACGGGAGACCCCGCACTCTGAGCTCCTTGTGATGCCTATTACACAATGTTTACAAAGGAAAATGATCAACATTCACAACTAAGATCTAGACCCCTGCCCTGTAAATTCAGCATCCCCAAATGTGTTAGAATTGTCCCATTTTGTTATGCTACTTATGAATTACTGGTATAGATAAGGGATGGGCAAATCCAGGTCTTGGGAGGTCCCATTCCCAGAAAGACCTTCTGCAGGTCTCAATTAGCGTTAAGCTTCAAGTGGCATGTGGTTTGATTTCTTATTTCAAATAATTGGCTCTATCGAATATTTAAGATTAGAGGTGAGATGAAATCCAGAGAACTCTCGGGTTCCGAGGATCAGAGCTGCTCACATTGGAAGCAGGTAGTAGCCTGCTTGATACAAAAGACTGAGAGCCTCCAGGCACCTTGATGTTTGTGTCTGCTCCATTTTGTGCTGGTGTTTTGTTGTGGTTGTAAAAGAACACTTTATTGGCCATATACAATATCTTGTATTAGGAATTTGTCTTTTTGCAGACCCCAAATTGCTCTCCATGAGACACACAGACAGGGAGAGAAGCTTGGGGTCAGAGCGCAGGGTCAGCCATTTATATGGTGCCCCTGGAGCAGTTGGGGTTAAGGGCCTTGCTCAGGGGCCCAACGGAGTAGGATTCCTCTGCCGGCCACAGGATACGAACAGGCAACATTCCAGCCACAGGCGCAGATCCTGAGCCACAGAGCCACCGCACCACCCTATCACTGTATTATCACTGAGGACATCATCCTCATTGTAATAAAGCAGAAACCTGCACTTTCCTTTCAGTTTTCCCCAGGTTTTAAAAAGCTCCAAAGACTTTACAATACCACTTTTAACAATGCACAGTGTTTAAGTAGGGCTACGCATCAGGAATCCCAAGTCATTGGTAATGCAGTGGTATCCTAGATGATCCTAGACATGGGAAAAAAAACGTTCTTCATGGTAAAATCTTCATGAATGTTCATTGACTTTACTGTGTCCAGTATGCACTGCAGATTCTCTTTCTGAGCATTTAATGTTAACATAACAGAGTGTGATACCCTGAGTTAGTGTGTCTGCTGTTATGTAATGACCAGGTAGGTCAGGTGGGCAATACTGTCATGTCAAAATGATGATGATGATATCAATCCCACCATGAATGCAAGACTGTCAACACACTCCCTTGCAACTAATAATAATTATGATTTTTTTTTTAAATCTACAAATTCCAAAGGAAGCTGCTCGGGTTCCCAGTTGCTCATCCCTTGGAATTTGTTAAACAAATGACTAAATGCAGCTACTACATAAATGCCTTTATGTACAACATAGACATCGATATGTGTGTTGGTGTATTGTATCATTTTGTATATGACCATTTGCATGTGCACATCTTGTATCTTTAATAATTTGCTTAGAAATTGTAACTGCTACTTACGTACATTATTCTATTAAGCTTGGCTCAGGTTTGACAGCAGAGCTGCTTCATTGTGTGTTCAAGGAAGAAGTTAAGATTAATTCCACACTGAAAAGTAGAAGGCAGAAATGCAACATTTCAGCTTTTGAGCTTTCTTGGTAATTAAGTAAATAATGCTACGACCTATAATTACTTTTTGGACTTTATATATGCATTATACTTGTGTATGTGTATTGACTTGCATGCATGCAAAATGTTGAATGCTCTTTTTCTAATTGATAAATAGACTTTAGCTAAAAATAGATCAACTTAACCAAGAGATTCA
This sequence comes from Atractosteus spatula, assembly GCF_055471065.1. Lineage (NCBI taxonomy): Eukaryota > Metazoa > Chordata > Actinopteri > Semionotiformes > Lepisosteidae > Atractosteus > Atractosteus spatula. The sequence continues at coordinate 7,690,313 of NC_142731.1, read as the reverse complement.
GGTCGCTGACAGGAGGAGCTCAGCTTCAGAAATGTGTTTAGGGGCCACAGTTAAGTGGTTTACATCCTGAATTTCCATCTCGTGGTCTCAGATAATTTTACTAAGCTCTTGGAAAGGACGCTGGGGAGAGCTGTGTGGCTGTGTCACGTGGGCTTGAGGACTTCCGAGATTACTCAAAGTACACTTCACCTTTTTAATTTGTGACACCAGGACTTTCTAAGAGCCTCAGCCTCCTTTTGGGCTCCCCAGCCAACTGACCTATTGACTTTATTGCTAAACCTTGCTTTTTTCATTCCCTCTTTTAATAGCAGTGAGTAGCGATTACAGTCTGGAAGGGCTCCAGGAACAGGGGCATACCTTTTATTCTACCTGGGAGGGCTCATGATTGCTCACCTGGCCTCCCAGTTTATAATAAGGTTCTCGGACAGGTGCTCCGCGCACCAATCAGAGAGAGTACACAAAACCAGGGGTCTTGTGCATTTTACAGGACCTGATGTTGCTGTATTTGGGAGTTGATCGTTTTAATGCAGGCAACAGTCCAGTCATGCTGTTCCCACTGGGAACTGGGACCAGTCACTGATCCCGGTGGAGGGAGTCTCCCGGCTGTACTGGTGTGTTGGTGGGCACGCGCACGCGCTGATCCTCCCTGCCTCTGTGTGTTGCAGTGTCCTCCATGTGTAGCAGTGCCCCCGGCTCAGGTCCCAGCTCCCCTAACAGCTCCAACAGTGCCATCGCCGAGAACGGATCCAGCGGCTCTGTGCCCAACATCCACGCCGAGGTAAGAGCTCTCAGTGTTCTGCTGTGGGCAAGAGAGCTGCCCTGGCTCCCCAATTCCTTAGGAGAAGTTTCAGACTCTACGTTATGGATCCCAGTCCTTCCTTCCACCTCCTCACATCCAAGTATATGTGCATATCCACATCTGGGCAGTTGTTTTGAGTATGTCCTAGGAGCTGTGGCTCATTTGCACTAGTTTGCAAGATATGGGGATAACCCCCTGTTCGGAGTGCAGAAGGAACCAGAAGTGAGTGGAGAACACCCCACGCAGAAGAGTCACTGGAGAGCTAGCTGTATGTCTGGCTTCTCTTCGTCTTGCTCCAAAAGCTGGCAGTTAACTTCAGTGTTTGAGGCCATTTTAACCTTGGAAAGGAAATGAAGGGGCAACGTAGCTCCGTCACGCCGCAGACAAAACCCACCCTGGTATCTGTAAGCAGGCTGACTCACAGCTCCCCCATGTCTCCCATCAAAGAGTTGATGTCATCCGCAGTGCCTCTATTAAGTGTTTATTGAGCCTTTTTTTTGCCCTTCGGGTTTCTGAGAGAGGTTGCAGAATGAACTGCTGCAGAGAAGGCTTAGAAGAAATCACAGCTCCAGAGCATCCCAGCATTCCTCATTCCTCCCACATCGACATTCTTACACAGGTGCTGGAAATCCAGGAAAAGGGGCTGTTAGCGAGGCATAAATGCAGAGACTAGAGCTTGTGTGTGCAGAGCCTCTTCCAGCAGGACAAGGTTTTATGCCCCCTCTGAAGGATTGAGCACGACGGAGCTGAGAGTCATTTTTCAGGGCATCACACAGTGGCAGAGCTGAGACTCGATCTGAGATCCTTCAGGTTCTTCTAAAACTCCCAACCACCAGGCCTCAGGTTTAATCAGTGAGCATATGGTTGTGCTATAGAAGAAGCACAAATGTATAAAAAAAAATATTTTCTTCCCATATCCTAAGTTGTATTAACCTTGAGACAGCCTGCTGTAAATTTGCAGAAAACTAAAAGACGCCAGTGGGAAACAGATGCCAGTCTTTGGCTGCACTGTGAGGAAAATTAGCATAGTAAGGAACTTGTCTTCTCCTGTCTATTCAGTCTTGCGACAAAACACTCAGCCAATCAGTCAGTACAGCTCCCAAACAATCTCGTTATGGATGGGAGTCAAGTCGCTTTCCTAATTTTTGTGCACACATTATTTTTTATAACATTTTCATATTCCTGGGGCACTATCTGTGTGGCGTTTGTATGTTCTCCCTATGTTAGTATGGATTTCCTCCGGGTGCTCCAGTATCCTCTCACATTCCAAAAGCAAACTGGTGGGTTAATTGGTTTCTGGGAAATCTGACCCTGGTGTGAGTGTGTGTGTCTGTGTGTGCCCTACGATGGACTGGCATCCCATCCAGAGTGTACACCGCCTTGCACCTGGTGCCTGCTGCGATAGGCTTGGATCGGGTTGGACCCTTGTACCTGCGCAGGGTAGGACACGTAGCACTGTGCATGCTTTCTTCTGAAAACGAGAACATGTCAGAGCCATCCACCGTATACTGGGGGCTCCATAATATCTGTAGAGGAGCCGGATCGACTGGAAGGGAAAGCCCAGCATGCAAACAGGTGCCCAGCTTGTCCCAGGAGGTGCTTATGCCTTGCTAGTCAAACCTACTCAATTTCACCCGACCTCGGCAGTAACTGCTCAGCTGTGCACCCGTCTTTGGAGAGTTTTGGTCGCTGTTGAGTAACACTTTAGCTCAGAGTGTTTCCATGATGTGTGGGCAAGATGCAAACAAGAATCTTTTCTGATTCAAGCTCTCATTTTGAGTAGATCTGTTATCAGTAAGTACACTGTCTATCTGGGCCTTTTTGAGCTTCTTAGTAATGCGTGTTTGACATCATGGGCAAGATGTGAACGAACACACAAAGTGTAAGAGCCGTGGAGTGACTGGGCTATGGGGCGAGAGACTGTACAAGCTCGTCAGAGCAGCAGGCGGCACTGAGCTATGAACTGCGTGAGTCACTTCAACCTGTCTGACATCTGAGTTTGAGTGCTGCGGATTTCTCTTTCTACCAGTAATTACACCCTTCGGAAACTTTTCCTCCCAGCACACATGGGATGGATAAATGAAAGCTGCTTGGCTGGAAAAAATAATCTGCTGTCGCAATCGGCGAGAAAATTATTCTAGCACCAGCCAATTTAACGCCGTCAGTGGATCAGAACAGAAAAAATAATGATAATGCCAAAGCTGAACCTCGACTCATTAAGCGGCTACTTGAGTGCTCGAAATAGCCCAGTCTCGTCTTTGCACTTTGCTGTTTTGGTTTACGTGACAAATGCTTGAGTCGATCGGTGTAATTAATCATCTCGAAAATCAAAGCGTGACATTACCAGAAGAAGACGCTGTAACTCCAGGAGGAATGTAAATTGCAATCAGTGTCTCCGTTTTTTTTCCTCGGCGTACTGTCAGGGAGCAGCCTGTTGAGTCACCCCTGCTTGGTGGCTGACAACCTGCGTAACAGGCACGTCTCTCTCTCACCTCCTCCTCCGTGCGTGCGCAGTCCAGCTCACACAACATGTTACGGTACTGCGCCGGTGGGGCGGATGTGCATCACACAGACCCAGGCTTGCTGAACAGCTGATCGCTGCTTTGAAATTGCTCTTCCCTCTTTCTGCCTCAAAACGACATCTACCAGCTGCTTGTTGGAAATTTGAGTGTGCTTTACTGTGGTATGATGTTGCAGTGGTTAGGGGTCTGAGCAGACCCTTGTGTTATTCTCAGTCCCAACCTGTGCCCTAATCTTCTCTGGCTTTACCAGGACAAGAGGCTTACTGATAATGGATTCTAATTATTCTCATCAGTGTCGTAATTCCTGTTGCTGCTTTATTTGAACTAAGTAAAAGGTAAAGAGAGTTTTAACGGGTAATACACAGCCTTACAAAATCCCTTATGTCCATATGGCAAGCGTAAACGTTCAAAATGTAAATCTGGGTTGGCATTTTCTGGGAGTACTGCAGGCAAAAATGGGATGCAAGAGTTGTGTGCCTACCTTTCCTTGAGACACAGAAGGAGGGATTTTTCCCAGGTTATAAAAGAGCTTAGCTTACTGTACTGAAATGTTGTTATTATTATTATTTTTCTGTGCTTTTCTTATTGTAGTCAAGGATTTTTGCCAGGATCTGAAACATGTCCCCAGAAAATCTCATATAAAGAGACTCAAGGAGATAAAACACAATTGTGTTGATTGGGAAATGTAGCATCACAGGATGGGGAAAGCTTTGATGATTTGTACATATGGCAGCAACGCTCAGTCTTTGGCAGGGTCACAGTGTGGAATGCCATAATGTTCCTTGTTCTGTGTTTGTCTCCCCTTGGACACCTCTCAGCAAATGCGATCCCACCATCACACAATGAACACAGACTCTTCTGCCAGTCAGCTCAGCCTCTACACCTCCCCGTCTCTTCCCAACATCTCCCTGGGCCTGCCAGCCTCTGTCACTGCTGCCAACTCGCACATCGCCGTGAGTATGCCCTCTGGAGTCTCTGCCCTGGACCACTGGGGACACTTTTATTGCTCTAATTGAGGTGGCATTTGCAAGCTGGAAATGTCCCATTACAGCCCGTGTTAGATCTCCAGTTTGATGTCGGTTTTACTTCTAGGAGCCTTCTTCCTTAAGCCCAGTAGCAACTCCTACTGTTGGCATGGGGGCTGCATTTCAGAACAAATTAAACGATGAAAGATTAGTCCACAACATAGTTTGTTGTAAATGCTTACGTGCTTGTTTAAAAGAAATGTAAATGTTCTGAATGAAGGAGTTTTTCCAATACGGAGAACAGTTTTCAGGCGTTGCGTGGAGACAGTCCCGCCTCATCACACAGATTGGCCATTGCGTAATTACCCATGATGCCCCTGTGTGTGCCCCTCTCTCGCCCAGGCGCCACAGAAGATGTCTGCCCAGCAGGAGGCGGAGCGGCAGGCCATACAGACCATGCGTCAGGGCGGCGCCCTCACAGGGAAGTTCGTCAGCACGTCCTCTCTGCCCGCCTGCCTGACCCCCGGGGTCCCCCACGACACTGAGCCCCCCCCAGCGAACAGCCACAGTCACTCATCCCTGCTCCAGCACGTCCTGCTGCTGGAACAGGCCCGCCAGCAGAGCGCGCTGCTCGCAGGTACGAACACGAGGGCAGGGCCCCTGCTGGGATTCAGGAGCAAGAGGGGTATTACTTTCCTCCAGGGGGCGCTCACTGAGGGAAGACTTGACATCTCCACTCCACCAGTCCTACAGGCTCATTCAGGAACAGCCTTGTTTTTTTACTCTTCAAAGACTGACCTCGGGCGATATAGCTGCTAGCCTATAGCCAGCACCTGTATCACCCTGAAAGTGCCAGCCACTTTCTAACCACTTTGTCCAGTGTTGGGTCACAGGGGAGCTGGAGTCTCCCCCGGCAAGCAGTGGGCGCAGGGAGGGGTACGCCCTGGCCGGGACGCCAGTCCATCTGAGGGTATACACACTCACACACACACTCCAGGGCCAGTTTTCCCACAACTCAGTTAACTTACTAGTATGTCTTTGGACTGTGGGAGGATACCGGAGCAACTGGGGGAAACCCTTGCAAACACAGGGAGAACATTAAAAAACTCCACACAGTCAGAACCCCCAGGAATTGAACCCAGGGGCCCCAGCACTGCGAGGCAGCAATGCTGACCACCGCGCCACCCTTGAATTTCGTGCCCGCTTGCGTAGAGAAGAAACAACTTTTAAAGGAGCTTGGCAGCAAGGCAAGGACTTGATTGCGATACTGCGCTTCCCTCTCTCTGCCGCAGTGCCAATCTACGGCCAGTCGCCCTTGGTGACGGGCGAGCGGGTGTCCGCCAACATGCGCACGGTGAACAAGCTGCCCCGCCACCGGCCGCTGAGCCGCACACAGTCCGCGCCTCTGCCCCAGAGCCCGCAGGCCCTGCAGCAGCTTGTCATGCAGCAGCAGCACCAGCACTTCCTGGAGAAGCAGAAACAGTACCAGCAGCAGATCCAGCTCAACAAGGTAGGTGGCGCCGGAGAGACACTGGGGCAGAGGGCTGGGTCACCAGGATCCTGACAGGCTTTCTTCTCTCTGCCTAAAACAGGATCTTTTATTTTATTTGTGTGAGAGTAAGAACTAAGGGAATATTCTGGATAATATTCTCGATATTTGTGCAATATCAGATGATTATATACCTCCCATTTCTCATGGTATTTTTATTACATATTTCATCATCATATTCATCAATGTAAAAGTACCAGATGGAGAGGTTTATGTTTCTCTGAATGCATCCCTTCCTCCTTGTGCCCAATCTATTTTTGTATCTTGTTTTGATTATCAATTAATTTGAATGCCACCTCCCCCTTTTGCTCCTCAAACTCCACTTACTCGTCTGTTTCAGATGCTAGCCAAGGGGAGCGATCTGCCCCGGCCGCCCCCCACGCACCCAGAGGAGACGGAGGAGGAGCTGACCGAGACGGCCGAGATGCAGGAGGACAGAGGGGGCGGGACCGAGCCAGGGGAGGGGCCAACGCTGACGGAGGAGGAGGGGCCTGAGGAGCTCTCGCCCCCTCTGGAACAGCAGCCAATCACGTTGAAGGATGAGAACACGGAGAGCGAGGTGGAAGAGGAAGATGAGGACGAGGAGCCCATCGAGCTGAAGGAGTGCGACGATCAGGGAATCCCTTACAGCCAGGTACACAGACACAAAACACCCACAACCTGCAGGGATGTCAGAACAGCTCTCAGTCTGAAAATGGCAGGATAGGCAGAAGAGCGCCTTCAATACGCCATTGATCTGCCTTCCACCCTATGGAGATGTGTTGCACTGTGTGGGAGGCCAGTTTGGAATTACCTGGTTTCCCTCCTGTATAAAACTGCATCAGCTTTAACAAACAGGAGATAAAGCTGTGGCATTGGCAACAAAAATGAACATTTTGCTCATATTCACCAGAGGTTGTTGTGTAATGTGACATTATGTGACATTTCAATATTAATTCCTTTTGTATGTGATCCATTGAACATGAGTCAGACACTGTATTAACAACATGTTCCCATACAAAAGGAAATTACACAAGGATGCACACATTTCAGGCCCTGGACTGTGTTTTGAAAAAGACAAGAATTACCATAGGAGGTTCCAGTTTTCCCCTTGTGATTAGTAGTTTTTGTTATATCATTCACAGGTTATGGACATGCCTGTTTTTAAGCTTTATTGTGTCAGGTTTGTGCCTTGTTCAACCTCAAACTGCTTCCTCAAGCACAGTACAGTACCAGACAGTCATCTGTAATCTTGGACCATCTGAGCTTTCAGCTTTTCTTTTACTTGGAATAGCTAATTGTTTTTTTCTTGTTACATCACCCCCCAGTAGGAATCACCAGCGGGTATTCCACCATTAATCTTTTGACATCCAGCCAGTTCCCCAGTCCTGACAAGAGGCCACAGGAGTCACTGGAGACACCTCTGTCTGACTAATCCCAGCTTGACTACCTGGCAAAACACTCTGTCATTGGTACGCCCTTTCCTGAGGAGTCCTGATCGCAGCGGACTAGTGGTGTGACCCACGTTCGAATTATGATGACTGGGTGATAGAGCTTTGGTTGTGTCTTGCAGAAAGTCACAGCCTTGGCAGACTCGCACCCACCCTTAGTGGCTTTTGGGAAATGGTGCACCACTGCTTGATCAATCCAACTCATTGCTACCTAATAATAAACCAGGCCAGAATCAGCCATGCTTTCACCTTTGAACTCAACCTGCTCTCCGGAAAATGTCTTTAATGGTTGAGGCACCCAAGAGCTCCTGATTGCAGTGTAGAATTTAATGGCATCAGATGCACAGGGTTTCAAAGTCCGAGTCGTATCTGTCCCAATTATTTCTGTAGTTCAGTTCTCAAGAGCTCTTGTGCTAGGAAGACAGAAGGACTTTGACTGCAGTTGTTTAGAGAACCCGAGTGTAGAAGCCCCGTACTTATTTCAAAATAAACCATTGAGAAAAAGTGTCAAAGAATTAAAGAAATCCACAGAGTGTTCCAGGCTCCATCCATCCATTGAGCGCGCCCACTACCCCTCCCCTTCCAGATCTGAGAGAGTACAAGTGCCAGTGAAGCTGTGAATGGGCTCATCTGTGAGTCATTGCTGGCTGATGACTCACTCTCTCTCTGCCCACCCCCCACCGCCAGCTCCGTGCTCTGCATTCAATCCCCTGCCCACCTGGGTTCAAGGCGCTTGTAAGGCTGCTTTTAGAGGGGGGAAAAAAAAATCATGCCGCAGTGACAGCTCCCTCGCAAAACATCGTTCGAGTGAGGGAAGGATGTTAACTTTGCATTACTTTTTTTTCCCCTCTCCCTCTCTCGCTCCTCTTCTTTCTTTCGGATTTCTCTCCTGCTGCCACTCTTCCTGCTGCTATGCATTATGAATACAGATTCTCCCAGGCAGTCTGCGAAGGACAGAGATGTGAATTTTAATAGGGTGAGATCCAGGGACAAGCAGGCGCAGAGTGAATGCTGCATTGTTCTTCCTAGTCTATAGTCATTTTTTAAAATGAAGAGATTTGTCTAAGGGGTGTTTTCATATTCAGCACTGTCTTGCAGACCCCAATTCAAGTTGATGCATGAAGAAAACCACACCTGTTTTCCCCTGTGTACCTTAATATCCCCCCATTGAGAGCTTTGCCACATCTCCAAGCTCTCATAGAGGAATTGAATATACGATCGAACCTTGGAATGCTGCAGGCTGCCTTTCAGAATAAACCGTTACGTCATGCTTTGTATATTTTACAAAAACTGTCCATGAGTAAAACCAGATTCCCCTGTTCAACAGACTCTTTTTGTTCATCTGTGGATGGCCATTGCCAGCCCGAGGCTGTGTATTGGAATTAGGCTGCCCTTTCCACAGTGGACTCCTTTGAAGGAGCTTTGGGCTGGAAGGACACCAGTGTTCCCTGCTACTCTCCTGCACCACCTAACACAGTGGTTCCCAATCCTGGAGCTGGTGACCCCCACAGCTGAGAGCTCGGCTGGAGCAAAACCCAACAGTTACACAGTCAAACCCTTCATTGGCTTAATAATAACATTCATGTGAACTGTTTGTTCCCAGCTCTTTAACATGCTGGATCTTTAACCGTTGTGCTTTGTAAGTGAAGTAAAATCCTAAACCTGTGACTAGAAACAAAGTGCAAATATTCCACTGAAGCAACTTCTTAGATCAGTTATGGCTTTAATGACCTAATTACGGTGGGAAGGAATGAAAGCCAGCTTGTATGGGAGGTCACCAGCACCAGGACTGGGAACCACTGAGGTAACAGGAGACATCCTAGCTGCGGTCAGATCAGGAAGATAAAATGACATTTTCCAATTTTTGTTTTTCTTTTCCGATCGAGTTCCTCTTTTGGGGATGGCTCTTAAAGTGTTGTTGTCCAGTGCCTTGTAAACCACAGAAAGGGGTCTCTGCTCAGTGCGAGAGCCCGTCACCCCAGCCTCTCCATGATTATTATCCTGTGGGGGCTTTTGTGCCATGTTTGCAGGGGTCAGTGTAGCTTGGACTCATCACTGATCCTCTTCTGGTTTGTCTCCCACCCACCCCCCCTCTTCAGTTCTCGGACCAGCAGCACCTGCAGCAGCTCAACGTGTTCCAGGCGTCTCTGTCGATCACGGGGATGCCCCACAGGCAGCTGGGAAGGACACAGTCCTCCCCTGCCACGGCCGGCCTCAAGGGCACCACGATGGGCGAGAAGCCCATCAAACACCTCTTCACCACAGGTAAGGCAGGGGCGGCAGGGGCCTGGTGATAGTCCGCAAGTGCTGGTTGGCACAAAACGATCCACGCCGCTCGCAGAGACTGTAATAACACAAGGATCATCCAGATGACTTTTCACGCCAAACTTCCACTCACTGTTATGGTCAGCCTGGGGCGTGCATAGTGCTGTGCCATACAGATCCAACCCTTCGGGGTCTTGCCAAAGAAGATCACGTGCTCAGTGCTGCAGACTATGAGTGGAGCGAGCAATCGTCCTGGGTTGTTTCCTTCTGTGGTTCAAACCTCTATGAAGTAGAATTCTGGCTAAAAATTAAACATTTTCAAAGCGCAGGTGTCTTGAATGCCAAAAACGATACAAAGTTGTCGTAGCAGTCTTATGGCCTACGGCTGTATATGCTTTAATTATTCCTCGAGAAATAATCCAGCCAGGAAAAGTGAACTCAGAGGAATATATAATTGAGTGTAAGGCTTTAAAGTATAAAAAAATATTAAATTCCTTTGACGAAGTTCCTTATTAGGAAAGAAACATTTTTAGAAACAAGATGTTTATTGCTATATCAAGTGTGCCTACTTTGGAATCTTCTTAATGCATAGAGCTGTCTCTTTTTGTACTGCCCCTGTTGTGTGTTAGAACATAAGGGCATAAGAATGGGTACAACCAAGAGGAGAGTACCTGGCCATCTTGCTTAGTTATGTGCTAGTGGTGTATTGATCAAAGGATCTCTTCCAGCTTCAATGATTTGGTTGGTTAGCTAATTCCAGGCTCCCACCACCCTTTGTGTAAAGAAACTAGGTAATTTTGGTGCCCTGTGCCAGGGTGCAAGTTACCTGGAAGGAGAACTGTATAGTCTTTCAGAGAGACATCAACATGAAAGAAAGAACAGTAAAAAGGTTCATTCCTTGGTGAAAGGTGAAGAAGGCTCCACAGCCGAAACGTTATCTCTTTTCTTTTCCTTTCAGCATGGAATGAACTTTACCTGTTCCTTTGCAGCCTACGCACGCCGACACAGCCACCTGCTTGAACATGAAAGACTTACCCTCCTGAAATAAGTAGCCCAATCCCAGGGTGTGGCTTGTGTTACAGGCTCACATGTCTGTAGAGGTCAGGATTGAGCTGTAGCTGATGTTTCTCAAGGCTTGCCCTTCATGCTTTGAATGTGTACCTGCTGTGTCCCCCCCCCCCCCCCCAGGTGTGGTGTACGATACCTTCATGCTGAAACACATGTGCACGTGCGGGAACACTAACATCCACCCAGAGCATGCTGGGAGGATCCAGAGTGTGTGGTCCAGGCTGCAGGAGACAGGGCTGCTCAGCAGGTGTGAGGTAAGATCAGCCGCCTTTCCCCACAACCACGACCCTTGCTGCAACTCAACTGTCGGGTGTCACCCCCTGTCAGACGATACATCATGTGTTTTAGGAGGGGTTGGGGGAGCAGGGTCACTGGGCCCCAGAAAAGAGTAGTCAAATAGTCTTCACAGTCCCAGAATGCCACTGCCAGGAAACCTGACTGGCTGTCTCTGTCCAATATGTTTACTGTGCATTTCAAGATATCTTTCACTTAGAATAGGTGTGGGATGCCAGCTAAGTAAATTGCCTCTTTTTTTAGTAATTCCTATCTAGGTCAGTCGTTCTTGATCCAAACCTTAGCACATCATACCATCATTTCCAGCCTGCAGTCCTTAGGAGTGTTTGGCTCCCGGGAAACAGATTCTGGATTTGTTTGTGTGCTGCATGCAGGGATGGCAGGCTGGCAGAGTCTCCTGCTGAAGCCAGTTCACACTGTGGCCCTGCCTGCAGGCACAGACCGGAAAGGATTTGTACCACAGATGTTAGGAAGCTGCTGTGATCAGCTTCACTCCCTGCTTCAGTTTAATAACTCTTGGAGGCAGGATGAGAAAAGTACAAAATTGTGGTAAAAACGACACTTGCATGTTTCCTTCTGAATTTCAGAATTCAGAATTCAGAATCCTTCAGAATTCCAGCTTGTCCCTGGTCCAAGCTGATAGTAGATAATTCCCGAAGTTACATTTCAGTTTCTGATAAAGTTGTTCTTCCAACTTTCCTAAGCTAAACAGCTTTCTAAGGTATTATCAGTGAAACTAAAGTGGATGCCAGAATCTGGGAGAATGGGTCACATTTCAGAAACTGCATATAAAACACACATTTTCTACACCTCTGGATCTTTTGATCTTGGGTTGCAGAACCTAAAATGAAAAACACTCTCATCACTGTGTCAGCTTATGGTATGTTTTTGAGTAAATGATGTAAAAAAAACTTCAAAACAGGCTGATGAAACACCTCTCACATGTAGGACTACTGGGACTTCCGCGCAGTTGCTAAACAACGATTTCTCCTTTGCGCTTTCAGAGCCTGTGTACAATTCTACTTATATTTAAGGTACAGTAGAACTGAGAAGGGGGGTTACAAACTGGAGCCAGCCATTGTGGTTCATCATGGCCATTTGATGAATTGATCCCAAAATCTCATCCAGCCAAATCATCTGGATGTCAGAGTGTCGGCTACCACAGCTGACCTAGTCTGACCAGTTTGTTTCAGACCTCCCACAACCCTTTATCTAAAGAGCTGCCTTATTTTTCCTTTGTGACTGCTGCCTCTCTTAATTTCCACCTGTGGCCTCTTGCCCTTATCCAAACCCCCATGAAAGCCGCCTGTGTTGTTTCCTGTGCAGAGGATCCGAGGCAGGAAAGCGACACTAGACGAGATCCAGACGGTTCATTCGGAGCATCACACGTTATTGTACGGCACCAGCCCACACAACCGGCAGAAACTCGACAGCAAGAAGCTTCTAGGTACCGTCATCCTATTTATCCCTTTATTATCCTTTTAATTCCTTTTAAAAGGCCTGTGTCTCATGCACATTAGAGGATTCCGGTGAAAATAAAATTCAAAACACTCTGCGCAAGAAGAATAATGACAGGTTGCTTCTCTGCTGGGGCGGATTTGCGAAAACTGAAAATTAAAAGCCGAATTGTGAAAATTCAAATTTGCACCAGTTCATGATCACTACAACAACAAGTGTATTTGTGCTAAATACTTATTTCAGCTGGAGCTACAGCAGCTATCTTCCCTATTCCCTGTCTTTAATGACAGTCTTATTTGTGCAATGACATGCTTGTGTGTTAGGAGAGGGGAAGTCTAGCGAACACACTCTCTGTCTCATCGGGGGTTTGGTGAAGCCTTGGAACCTGAGTTATTCCGACTCCTGACCTTTTACTTGCTTCTGAATTTGGCTTTCAGGTCCAATTAGTCAGAAGATGTACGCTGTGCTGCCTTGTGGAGGCATTGGGGTGAGTGAGTCATGATCCCTTATCTTATCGCCGAACGCCATTCGGGCTCTTAGCAGGGTAATTGTGCCTTGTCTTGTTTGTGTATGCGATCAGTTACCAGTGTTAAGGTAGTGGGTGCTGGTAGCGCTCAGTGGACGAGCCCTGGCGTGTATTGTGGAAGCAGAGGTCTGGATTTGACATTGGCAGTCCATCCAGGAAATCACTACCCACAGTGCCCCACTGGCCTGAGCGTGAGGAGACCCACTGTGTTGATCCTTGAAAAAGGTTTTACTCCCGGCCCAGGTTTTCCGTTTAAAGGGGAGGAAACCCTTATGAGCTCCTGGCGGTCGAGGCTGAACACAGGGCCGTCCAAGATGGGCAGTTTGGCTGAAATGTGATTAGCTTGCTTAAGAACCGTAAAGGATGACAGAGGAGAGTATTTTTTTGATTTTCTTCACTTCATCCACAAACAGTCTTCTAAGGATGCTTTATTAGGAATGGGGCCAGTCTCAGCAGCCGCAGCAGAGAAAGGCATTTTTGGCTGTAAAGCGGTCGTGGTTGTTCTAGACTGTAAACAGGTGGGAGGTTGGGTTCGGAGGCAGGCTGCTGCGTTCTCAGCGTGCGGGCTGGTGCTGTCTCCGGTAGGTGGACAGCGACACCGTGTGGAACGAGATGCACTCCTCCAGCGCGGTGCGGATGGCCGTGGGCTGTGTCATCGAGCTTGCCTTCAAAGTGGCTGCAGGTGAACTCAAGGTAAGAGCCTGCTGCCCGCTCCCTGTTTCCACTCTCACTCCAGGAGGGCTGTGCGTTTCCTGCTGGATTTCAGACTGAACTATAGCATTGGGAGGATGGTTTTGCTGCAAGGGCATTCAGTAAGCATGGATACTTTAGAAGAGTCCAAACAGCATTTTCACATTCACATCTGACAAATGCTAATGGATTATTGCATGGAACTTCTAACACGCCTCAGTACTCATCGTGAAAGAACGTTTACATTACAGTACTCGAAAGAACACAGTTACATTTCCAGCCCAGTTTATTCTTCCCTTGTTCCGATGTGAACTGCACATTGCACCTGCTTTGGATATTGACGGATTTTGAGCTCGCTCTTCTTGCCTTGATCTTCGCAGAACGGCTTCGCTGTCGTGCGCCCCCCAGGACATCACGCGGAGGAGTCCACAGCAATGTACGTGAGCTCGGGGCAGGGGGCTTCCAGCCTCTAGTGTTCTCCACTCTGGGTCCTTTCTTATGACCACGAGGTGAAGCAGCATAGACCAGCAAGAGGTTCCAGGCCCACAAGGAGACAACAAAAGCTGATGCTTTGCTCAGTATTCATCCTTGGAGAGAGGGGTTTCTCTGCACTTTGAGACACCTTCAGCTGGCTGTTTTGTCCAGCTTTAGAGCATCTGATGTTTAATTCAGTGCAGGGGTGCGTTGATGGAGGTTCCATGATAGTATAATATTAATCCTGTCACCAGCTTGAGTACCAGCAGATTCTGGAGGTTCAAAAATAAAACTTGTTCCTCTCGCTTGCCATGAGCACTTTGATGGGTGAGAAAAAAAACAGGAGATGTATTAAAGAATGCTAACACACGTTTGCAGGCTAACGTTTGCAGGCTGTTATGTGCAGTTGGAATACGTTCCAGGGCTCAAAACGCCACATCAGCTCCTTCCACACTCGGTTACTAACATCGATGAGTCCTGCCTGCTTACAGTCTGAAGTAGAAATGAATCTTTTTTATGGGAAGATAACACTGTGTTAATACAATAAATAATCCTCCACATGTAGGGTCTAAACCAGGGGTAGGCCGGTCCTGGTACTTAAGGGGGTTGGTCCACCTTTCTCCTGCTGGAGCTATTACCTTGAACTACAGTATAAGCAGCTGGCTCTGGCTCAGTAATTCTTAACTGGTATTGGCATGATATTTTGACCCCCTCTTGCTAAGTCAGCTGTGGATCTCAGCTGATGTACAGCTGTGCATGTGTTCACAGGGGCTTCTGCTTCTTCAACTCTGTGGCCATCGCTGCCAAGCTGCTGCAGCAGAAGCTGAACGTGGGGAAGATCCTGATCGTGGACTGGGTGCGTGAGCGTCCCGGGGGGGGTGACGAGGGTGGAGAGGAAGGTCTGTCGCAGTGCTGCACAGATCAGACAAAGGAAGCAGCCTGTTGCCAACCTGATTGTCAACACCAGGCTGGCGTACTCATCACCCTCAAGCTTTTTGCAGGGAAAAAAATGAAATATTGCTATTCATGATGGGGGTGATGATGTCGCTAAAAGCCATCAGGTGTAGGTTCCGCAGGGGTCTGCAACTCTGGTCACAAAAAGCCACAAAGGCTTCTTTGACAGGTGTCTTCAAATGGCCCGTGAGTAATCTGGAAAACATGTTTGCATAGTCTAATTAGGCGAGTAATTTGTCCAATTATGTCGTACAGAGATCAGGGAGAACAGGAAAAAATAAAAAATAAAAAGGATCCTGAGACCCACCTGGACACACGCTGCACACCTAAGACTTGGTTTGTCAAAAAATCAGACCTCTGCCTCTTCTTTGTCACATTTGTGATTGAGAGTCTTATGTGAAGGAAGTTCTTTGACTGTGTGCTCCAGCATTTTTGCTGTCATCTCCGTTCCACTCCTGCTGGATTTCTGATCATGTTTATGTGCTGACATTGTTACAGGACATCCACCATGGAAACGGTACACAACAGGCCTTCTACCGCGATCCTAGTGTGCTCTACATCTCCCTGCATCGCTACGATGATGGCAACTTCTTTCCTGGAAGTGGTGCACCAGAGGAGGTAGGGATCCACACTGTCACTGCACATATAGACAGACAGGACAGCACTGTCACTGCACAGACAGACAGGACAGCACTGTCACTGCACAGACAGACAGGACAGCACTGTCACTGCACAGACAGACAAAAACAGGCCAGCACTGTCACTGCACAGACAGACAGACAGACAGACCAGCACTGTTACTGCACAGACAGACAAAAACAGACCAGCACTGTTACTGCACAGACAGACAAAAACAGGCCAGCACTGTCACTGCACAGACAGACAGACAGACCAGCAATGTCACTGCACAGACAGACAAAAACAGGCCAGCACTGTCACTGCACAGACAGACCAGCAGTGTCACTGCACAGACAGACAAAAACAGGCCAGCACTGTCACTGCACAGACAGACAGACAAACCAGCACTGTTACTGCACAGACAGACAAAAACAGGCCAGCACTTGTCACTGCACAGACAGACAGGAGGCTTGAATAGTGTTGGTGATATGGTGGGTGATACCTGGAGATTATTTCCTTGAGTCTTTAAATTTAATTCCAGTTAAGAAAGGAGTGCCAGAAAGCAGACGAATAATAATTAAATTTGATTAAGATGTGTTTTGTTTTCGCTCTTGAAGGTCATCTGTCATTTTGGGGTTTTTTTTGCATGTATTTGGTGCAATGCGAGTGGCAGGTGAGATTGAATATGCCTCATTAGATGTGTTTTTAGGCGTTGTGCATCACATCAACGTGCGCTGTTTGGTTCAGGACAGAGAAAGGGTGACTCAAGTGTGCAGTCCTTATTAGTCATAGCTGTTTCTGAAATTGGTTTAAATTCCTTAACATATATATTCCTGATGTGCTTTGCTCTAATGAATGAAATCCATACCCACCCCTCTGCACACACATAAAAATAAAACTCCGGGTGAAATATGTAGAAAATAATAATGTGTTGGCATGTGTTTGGCAGGTGGGGGCAGGCCCGGGAGTGGGCTACAACGTGAACATCGCGTGGACAGGAGGAGTGGACCCTCCGATGGGCGACGTGGAGTACCTAACAGCGTTCAGGTATCCAAAGATCCCAGCAGTTTATTGAAAGAAGCCAAAGTTTTCGCTTCAGACACATGGCTGGGGAGTTTTGATCCATGGTCCCACTACCCTTCTGGTAAAGAAGTGCCTCCTGTTTTGGGGTTTAAATGCACTTCCATCAGAGACCATGTTCCATGTTGTGTTCCTGGTATCTTCCACATGGTAAATTCCCTAGTTGTATTTTCTTGCTTTTATATTAAATGTGTTTTCCTGATTGAGAAATAAATGTTGTTCCTCAAACCCAGCATCTTAAGGGATGTAATCCTCACACAAGTAATCGTCAGTGACATGGTTAATTAAGTCATTGTGTGTCAATTAGGCAACTAAAATACTGATTGGGTTGACTTCCTACAATGGCTTGCTAAGAAAAAGTCACTGTGTCAAGTGTTGTACTTGGGCAAAATGTCACTGGAGGCTTGTCTGAGATAAACGCAGACCAGTTCCCTTGTGGGTGGACTGGTATTTTGTGCTCCTACTTTAAACTCTGTAACTCTCTTTCCTTTCTTGTTCTTGACCATAATACTCAGCATACAGTCATGATGTACCAGAACTGAGATACCTGCATACAGTGACTGATGCACCACAACTGGGATAGCCAGAAGCTTTATCACCCTGCAGTTCACAACTGGCAGCCCAGTAAAGCTCAGCAGGTGTGAGCCTGGCCAGTACTTGGATGAGAGACCTTTTGGGAAAGCTAAGGATGTTGCAAGAAGAGGTGTTAGTGGGGCCAGCAGGGGGCGCTCACCCTGCGGTCTGTGTGGGCCCTAGTGCCCCAGTATAGTGAAGGGGGCACAGTAATGTAAAAATTGGATGCTGTCCTTTGGATGAGATGGAAATCCGAGGTCTACAGACTCTGATAATCCCCATATATGAGCTGGCTTCATCACTGTGTTCTCCTCCCCACTGATATCTGATATGTGGTGATTGGTGGTGGAGGGGAGTTCCCATTACATATAAAGAGCTTTGAGTGGTCCAGAAATGTGCTTATATTATTATTATTCTGAAGACCAGCCAGGACGGGACCTGAGGCCCAGTCTTCATATGGCTATGTATGTGTCTCTCTGCAGGACGGTGGTGATGCCCATTGCCAATGAGTTCTCCCCGGATGTGGTTCTGGTGTCGGCTGGGTTTGATGCAGTGGAAGGGCACCAGTCTCCGCTGGGCGGCTACTCCGTCACAGCCAAATGTGAGCCTCCCCAGCACAACCGTAGCTTAGCCATGTTTTATCATTTGTATCTTGATAGGCCTCTTTGTTGTTGAGGAACAAACGACATTCAGATTGAAGGAGCCAGATCATTTACACAGGATCCTGCGTACGGATGTGTTGTATGAGGACCAAAGAATCTGAGTCATTCCAGCACTGTTTAATGCTAGGTATTCAGCGTGAGAGTTGATGCCTGTCCTGGGGGCTCTTTTTTTATTTTTGATCACATGTGTCCTGATAAACTTGCCACTGGCCAAGTGGCCAGTGCTCTTTTTCCCAGTTAAAAACACAAAAACTCTGCTGGTTGGGAAGCAAAGTTTAGCATCACAGGCGCCAACTGTTCTGCCTCGTCTGTCCCTCAAGCGCAGTTCACAGGTGACGCTGATCACTGATCACACATCCCAGAGCCTGTTTACCTCCTGTTTCAGGTCTCCAGTTTCACTGCTTGGACTGGAGTGGTTTCCTTATAGCTGTGGATTTAATTTTGTGATTAAATGATATGTATCGGACAGTTAGTCTTTTTACCAGAATAGCGACATATGCAAGTTCAATAATCACAGTATTTAAAATCATTATAACTATTAAATCATACTAAATTCTAAAGGCACTTAATAGATTTTAAGTTAATTGGGATCTAGCAATTAATTCACTAACTGCTAATTACTATTTAGTAGGTGGTAGAAGGTTGAAAAACAAACACCAAAAACAAAGCACATTTCCCAAAGTTGAGATTTGACTGACTTGTCTGGCAAATCCAGCTTTTGTGGTTTTTCTGTGAAGAGCACTGCCACCTGGTGGTGCATCATTGATTTGCCTTTGAAATCTTCTCATCAATACTGATGGAGGCCACAAGGACCAGTACAGAAGCCTGCAGGAGGGCATGATTGTGCAAGACAGTTTCTGCAGGATTCCGCAGGACAATCAGGGTGAATTGTTGTTGAGCAAGGTGCTTTACCAAATTGCTCCTGTAAAAACATATAAATGAGTACATCTCTGTGGTGCAGTGGATAAAAGCATCAGCCAAACAAGATGAGTGATCAGCTCATTAGATCGTCTGTTTTTTCCCCCTTAGGTTTTGGTCACCTCACCAAGCAGCTGATGAAGCTGGCAGGGGGTCGTGTAGTCCTGGCGCTGGAGGGGGGTCACGACCTCACAGCCATCTGCGACGCCTCCGAGTCCTGTGTGTCCGCCCTCCTGGGCGAAGAGGTACGGGCGTCTCCGGTTTTCAGCGCCGTTCCCTAGCGACGGCGTCGTTCCCGTGTGCGGCCGCTCGTCGCCGGGGACGCCCGCGCCCGCCTTCGGGAACGCACACGTCGGCTCTTTGCCCCCGCCGCCCCCGGTCTCAGCATCTCCTCCTGCTTCTCCCGCAGCTCGAGCCTTTGCCGGAGGAGACGGTGCAGCAGAAGCCCTGCCCGAAGGCCGCGGCGTCGCTGGAGAAGGTCATCGAGATCCAGAGTAAGACGCCTCGGGTCTCGAGTGTCTCCAGCGCAGGAGCAGGAGATCGGAGTTGGCAGGGCCACCTGCCATTCATTATAATAATAATAATAAACTATTTTATATAGCGCCTTTAAAGGTGGCTTCTCAAAGCGCTTTACAGAATGACAACAACAATAAATAAGAAGAATACACAAGATAAAACACAGTTACAATATACAGAGGAGACCGTGGATGGTGGTACTAAGAAAAGCAGAGGGGTGAAGAATGGAACAGTTTAGTAAAGGCTTTTCTGAAGAAGAGGGTTTTGAGTCTGGATCTGAAGGTGTTTAGAGAAGGTGACTCTCTGATATCCTTGGGGAGAGAGTTCCAGAGCTTGGGGGCAGAACAGGAGAAGGCCCTGTCACCCATACAATGTAGACGGGCTTTGGGGACATTTAGCGCTGCACGGAGCCGATGGGGATTGCAGTGTGGGGATTTCTGAAAACAGGCTCTGTTAGAGGGGAACAGAGGGATGGACAAGCCTGAGGGAGCAGGACGGTCCCAGCAGGGTGGAGCGAAGGAGAGGACTGTGCCAGCGAGCTCGAAATGTAGATCAGACAAAGGCGCGGTAGAGACTGCTGGCTTGCCGAGTTGGGATTCTTCATGTGACCTTTTCTTTTTTTTGTTTCGGTTTTCCAGCTAAGCACTGGAAGTCAGCGCAGAGGCTCTCCGCCACCGTGGGCCAGTCTCTGCTGGAGGCCCAGCGGCGAGAGAAGGAGGAGGCCGAGACGGTGAGCGCGATGGCGTCCCTGTCGGTGGACACGGAGCAGGGGGCCAGCCAGGAGCCCAGCAGGTACCGCCTCCTCCGCCGTCGCCCTCCCAGCAGGGGCTTTATCGAGAGGGGAGCTAGGCCCCGGGTGTGCCGTGAGGAAGCTGACCAGGGTGGTTGTGGGCAGGCCTGGCGTTTTATCAGGGTATTGTAAGAGACGGTCATCTGTCCCCCAAAAGACACCCTCACCCTCACCAGAGAGTGAGCAAATGAAAAGAGGAGAGGCTGCCACTCCTGGAATGCAGAAAATGATCACACAGGTGTCCTTTACCTATTAGTCCCCATTAGCAATACAGCCTGGGGGCCGACCTTATCAGCAGCTTACTTACTGGTGATTGGACGCAGTGGAGCAAAGCTCGTCCCGTATTGGCTATGTTTCTTGGCTGTCATATTAAAGGGCCTTAGCCTGAAGGATGGAACACGAAACAATACACTTTATTAACCCCCAAGGGGGAAATTAAGTTGCCAACACAGCTCATAGACGGTAAAGGAGCATAAAAACACTACACAGATATGACAGTTATTCCAGAACACCCATATAATGTGATATACATTGACATTGATTACACCATGCAGTGCACTGTTCTTAAAGCAAGTACGGTAGAAAAAGAGGAATACTCCTCTTTCTGACCATTGATTTGGACATGAATGGGCAAATGTGTTTGAAGAAATTGCCTGCTTTTAATGTGAAGGACTTGAGAGAGTGTGAACTGCTGTTCAGATTTTGAGAACACCCATGCCAGCAAAAAATACCAAAAACAAAACAAAAACTTGTGTGTGAAAAAGGTGTGCCTGCCCCTGTGAAAATCGTGACGAGACAGGCAAAAAGAAAAAGAAATGAAAAAGAGAAATAATGCCTTACGCAGGTGCAATCCCCTTCCGGGACTGTTAGTGGAATAATCCCCTTCCGGGGGTGTCCAGTGTGCCTTTATAGGACCCGCCCAGCTGGGGCTCATCTTCTAGGAGCCGGAACAGCTGGGACTACAAAGGCGAGGCGTGGCCCTTCCTCCAGGGCTCCGCCTCCACACTGGCCACGCCCCCGCGTAGCGCCACGGTTCGTGTCCCAGACGAGACACTACTCCTATACCCAAATGGCTCCAGTACGATACCCAGCTCTAGACATGGGTGCAGATGCAAGGCAGGGTGGGGAAAAAAGCACGGGTCACGCACAGCAGTGATTAGCGATCGTTCGTTTTGGGTTCGCAGGCCGGCGGAGGAGCCGATGGAAGACGAGCCGGCGTTGTAGAGCAGCCCCCGTGATCATGGACTCCATCCTCGTGAGCCCTCAATCCCCCATCACTGTCCGTCCCCCCCCCCCGCCCCACACACACACACACACACACATTTCTCCATGCCTGGCGTCTACACGCGCACCCCGAGCCTGGCCCGCGCTGCCCGCCGGACACGGAGCGGGCGAGAGAGGGGGAGGCAGACGGACGAGTGGGCGGGAAGAAGCAGGACGTTCACCCCTGCCACCATCTCCCCACCCCGCCCCCCCCAGCCCCACCCCCAGGGACGGAGAAGGACTTGGAGAGGCCGGTAGCGCAAGTGGCGGAGGGGGTGGGTTATATTTTTAAACGCAGAGAGATTTTACTGACAAAAAAGAACCTATTTTTTCGTACATTTGACGACAGCAACAACAAAACAGGACTTTGGTCCTCGTAGGAGAAGTCAAGACTGCGTTTTCCGACTCCAGAGAACAGATGGAGTTTTTCTTTCTTTCTTGTGAGTGGGTGTAAACCGTTTTGTTTTTGTTTGTTTGGTCAAATCCGATAATCTGGAAGGAAGCACACACACGTGTCATTTTCTTGTCGATGTATTTCTTATCTTTCCTCTTGGTATTCAGGGCAGCAGCAGGGAGAGCTGGGCAGCAGGAATCACCTCCTTCCTTTTTTTTAAAAAAAACAAAACAACAATTCTAGGGAGCCGTGAGCTTGTGGCGAGGGAGAAGGGGAACTGAGCTTGGGTTTTAAGCGTGAGATCACACTCAGCCTGGACATCTCGCAGATAGAGGGGTGTCTGGGGCGTCTCCATCTTTGGCTCTCTTGGCAGACCATCACACTCTCATTAGCAGGCACTAACCCCGAGAAGGAATGTTTTTCCTGAGTTTGGAGGCGAGGAGAGGATCCGAATTCCGTGTTTTTCTTCACTTGGGGGCTGTGTACAAGGAAGATCAACCGAGCGGACAGGAGGGAGTAGAGGGGACTCTGACGCTGGAGTGTTCGAATGACACAAGAGGAACTCGGTGCCTTTTAAAAAAAAACACAACAGGAAAAAAGAAAATCCACACACTTGTTACACTCATGTACGTTAGTGTTTAAAAATGCCTTAATTTCCTTAAAACCCGTGACTTTCGCAGTTTGTGTTCGAACCGACAGATTGGTAGGGTAGATTCTTTCCTTTCTTTTTTTACTCCAGGAAAGTTTTCTAGCCCTCTCCTGTCTCATTTTCTCCTTGGTTTAATGGGAATGCTGGGAGTGAGATCCTCGAAGGGTCAAAGGTCGTCTGTGACCTTTGAGGTGTGTGGGAAGGGGGAGGGGGGGGGGGAGGTTGACAACCCCCAGCTTCGCCCCTTTTCTGCTTCCTGTTTGTTATTTGTATCTCCCTGGAGTGCTAGTTTGCGTGGCTGCGATGCGATGATGACCAGTTCCTGTCATGTCTGTCCCTGTCTCTTCCGCGGTCGTTCCAGAAAACAGTCCTCACCAAAACCTTGTTGCTTTTCGCTGACACAGTACTTTAAATCCAACCACATTATTTTAGACATCAACGGTATTATTTGACGTTGAGTGTGTGTACTTTGCATTTTTTTGGAAGATGATGGTGTTTCAGTCTGTAGGTTGAAGCTGGGGGTTTTCCTTAATAAGGAAGGTAGTACCTTGCGATAGGCAAATGAGTACTGTACTAAAAATCAATACATGTATCTGTCCTGTCCCAGTGTTGTTGAAATCCAGAAGCTGAAGAGATGTACTTAATTTTTATTCTTAGGGGCTTGATTTTTAAGACAGGGGCTTTGCAGGGGTCTGTTTTCGTGGCTTTGGTCATGGCAGTTTACCCTTGAACCTACTGTTATTATTAAAATATTTTTCATGTGTTCTGGATTTATGGTTTTAGAACTAGCAAGCCGGGAAGGAAGTCCAGTGAGGTGCAACACTAGCCTGGGCTCCCCTCTGCAGCGGTAGCTGTGTATTTTTAGTTCCGCTCTCTTGCTCCTTGGGCTTAGGAAGGGGGAGCTGGACTTTGGATCTTGGTTTAATTGTATTATTTTGTGGGAAGTGATTCTCCACCACCCTCGTTTTTCTCGGCTTGTTCTTTCAACACAGTTCCATAAATTTCAATAGAGACGGACGTGAACAAGGATCAATTAGGGGAGCAGACATCTTGTCTGGTCTACTGTGGGAGGAATCCAGCACAGTGAAATGGGCTAGACGCACACACACAGAATTAAGAGGATTGGGGATTTATTTGTGCGGCTGTAATGGAAGAAAGAACATTTCCAGTAGTCTTAACAAAAATGCTTGAAGGCCTCTCTGAGTGTGGTGGGTGAGTGAGAAGGGGCAGGTTCTGTTTCTTACTGGCATTGGAACTCATGATCACAGCAAAGTAAAGATTGAAGGCTGAAACTCGGTGCGTCTTAGTTTAGCTTTCATTGATTTTTTTAACGTATTATTGTGTTTTTTTTTAAAGTTCATTCAATAACTGCATAATATATCTGATCGGTGCAATTGCACCAGGCCCAAAACGATTGGATTTGTGTGAGAGGTGAACTAGACCGGCTGAAGCAGATTTGCTAAAATTGCTCCTCAAATTTCACACACACACACACACATGCATGAAATAGTGGATAGGTTAAGATAACCATACTGTGCATACCTGTATACTGTGTACACACCATTTTCAAGAGCAGTTTGTTTCTTTTAATGCTGCGTATTTCCAGAATTCTCCTTCGTGTGTCTCTATAACATATATTCACAGGCGACTTTTCACCCGTTTCTGTGGGTCCTGATCTCCAATTGACACATACAGCAGCCCCAGCAGAGGAACGCAGTTTGGTAATTAAATCCATCTTAAGAGTTGAGGGATGCCAAGTGCCCATAAGGTGTGCACTTTGCCAGTGGTCCTTCTTGATACCTGTGCACAGGAACTGGCTGGCTCCCGGCTTTTGGCAGTGCTCTCATTGGCTGCTTCCCTTCCAGCTGTGTGGCCTTTCGGACGCACCCCCCCACATGTGGAACACAACGCTGTTCCAATAGGCTGTTGAAACAGAGCACCGGTGACTCGCTAATAAAGAAGATGCTGATGCTGATGCCTGCCTGCCTGCAGAAAAAGTGGATTCTGTCAACACTCTCAGTGCAGCAGCAGAGCACCTGAACCCCGAAGAGCTGTTCAGTCACGAGCCCCCAGGCGGCCGTTTTGCCCCGCTGGCTCCTCAGGCATCCTGTCTCTCCACGGTCTGACCCCTGCTCACATTCCCTGTTAGTGGGTGACGTTCTGCAGTTTCAAGAGAGTTTGTTTTAAGTCTGCATGGGCACGTCCAGGTTGTTAACACAGAAGAAGAGCCTGGAGTTTTTCAGGAAATCCTTTCCGTGTGTGTATACATTATGTCACAGTAACTCACTGTTGACAGTAGCTTTACTGTAGTGCCCACGTTATTTTACTATTCTTCAGTAAATATGTATATTTATTAATACTTCATATGTTGTGTATACAGGTATTAGTGATCTCCAATTCTTGAGGTTTAAAGAATATTTGTATATTATTTTTTAATTTGGAAAGAGGTCTACCCTACACATTGTGCCCTTCCACTGTTCTGATTTATACAATGAACATACACTGTGGTTGGATTTTGAGCGTGTAGCTGTCTTCTACGGTATATTTTGCATATGTTTATTTTCTCTTTCTTGGTTATATTAAATGCGGAAATTTCAGAAATTTCGAAGCACATTCCGGAAAGTTTGCGTTTTTTCAAATGCTATCCTGTTAAAACATAAAATGATGTATAATGTATATATATACATGTGCAATGCACAGCATTTTAGCAATCTATAACTGTGAATATTATAGATGGAAATCACTGTCCCTTTTCTATTTTATTTTTTCCCTCAGCTACATTTGTATTATTGCATTGTGTACAGTCCCACCTTTTGGTAAAACAGTGCAATTGCAGCAAGGATCTTAAAGGGAATGTTGAGACAAAATAATATTGTATTTTAGGATGCGTGTTCTGAATCTTTTTTTAACTTTCATCCTCATTCTTGACTTGTAGTTTCATCCTTTTGGAAGACATTAAAATAACAATACAGAGTGAGAATGGCATCGAGCTCTTCCAGGTTCAGTTAACTCTTGCCATGCCATTGAAGGTGTACGCTTCACTGCAGAGTGCTGAACGACATGGTTCACAGAAGGGGGTGTCATGGGAGGACAATGATGCCTTAACAAATTCTTCAAGAGACACAGCTGCAGACTTGATTCGCAATAGGGACTTGTGTTTCTCATTTGATCACAGCAATATACTTGTACAGTTCTAGGATTTGGTTTTTGTTCTGTTCAACTTTTCTTTTCCCTTCCACTTGGCAGTGATTTTGTTAAACCCCCCCCAAAAAAGCACACGTCTGGAAAGAGTTGTATCTAGGAGGAGTGTGTGTGTGTGTCTCTGTGTCTCTGTGTGAATGAATCTCGCACCAAGTCTGTCCTGAGTGGCTGAGTGCCAGCAGCCAGCTGACCCCTTTCACACCTGTCCAGCGGCACAAATCACAGCTCTGTCCTCTTCCGGGCAGCAGCACTACGAACCCAGAGTTCTCCACGGTCCTGGAAAGCCACAGTTCTGCAGGTTTTGTTAACTAGTTACCAATGACCTGGAAACCATGTTGAAATATACCATTGGTGCAAATAATGGTTTCAGTTATGTCACTCGTAGCACAGGTGAACCCCAGACAATCTTGTGGCTTCCCAGGGCTGAGGTGCCAGACTCAATTTTATACTTGACGTTAGCTCCAGAGCAATTGGGGCTAATCAGCACTATGCTTGATTGGATAATACAACCTGTAAAGGCAGTGATGAAAGGAGTCATCTCCTTACCAGATCTTCTCTTTAAGCTGCTGGAACTGCTTTGCTTAACCTCACTGTTCCAGGGAGTACCATTCTGTAATTTCTCATGAAAGAGGAAGCTAAAGTGACAACCTAGTGACTTCTCCACTGTATGTCTGGGCAGTGTATCTTTGCTCTTCAGTCTCTGCCAGGGCACTTAGATTCTTCCTGCTGTGCAAGGATGTGGCCTGAGTTTGCGGGCTTGTGCTCTGAAACCAGGACAATTAAAAGTGGTGTGCGACAGGCAGATCTCGTCTTGGGCTTCCTGTGCGGTGAGGTGGACATCTTCAAGTGGCTTTTTTTTTCTCCTGCTGGATAAGACTCTATGACCTGAACACTAAAGTGGAGATCCGGTGTTGTGCAGTGGAGATGGGTTGGCATTGCTGAAGGCAGCCGGTATTGGGATTTCTCTGTGTTTCCTGTCGGGACTTCCCTGGCTCCCATCTGTGAATACCTAGAGGGGTTAAGGATGCAAGTGAAATTTGGAAGTTGCTTTTCTTTTCCTGCGTGGGGTTGCTCCTTCTGTACCGGTACTAAAAAGGGTGACAGTTTTAAACATACGAGAGACAGAAGCTCTGTCCCCTGGTTGGAAACTTAAAGGCACACATAATGCATACACCTTATGCACCTGTGCCTCTCTTATTGATACTTCAGAACTGCACTGTGTATGTGTATGGATTTACTGTATATTATATATAAACTATATAGTGTAAACACACAAGTATATTTCTACAATACGACGTGTATAACACGGTTGGTTCACCTGTACCTGTGCAATTCACCTGGTTTCACATCACTACGAGTTCGCCTGTGCCACCTCCCCTCGATGTTTTGAGTTCCGACGTGCCTGGGTCTAGCAATACAACAAACCACCCACAAAGAGGAAAGTGTAGACATGTCTGCTTTCCATTTTTTTTTTTTGGGTCTTTGCTAAAGTTGTGGCAGGTGTATTGTTTTCATTGTTGTAATAAATGAGATAAGGACATACTGCATTTCAGCACTTTTCAGCCCCCTGCAGGGTGAGAGCCATATTACTGGAGTGCTTTGGGGGTTGGGGAGAGTACAGGACTCTGGGGAATGGTGCACATTGCTTGTGTTGTCCCAGCGGGGAGAGCACAGCCTCTCAGGGCTTCTAAAGAGCACAGGTTAAATCGACACACTGTTTTGCCAGCTCACTGGTCGCTGCACAGTACTCATGTCAAAGCGCACATCTGTACTGTAGAAAGGTGGAAACATCTGAAAAGTCGCAGACAGCTTTCAGTCTAATTGGTCTTTGGTGCAGGATGGCAAAAAACAAAACTATGGAGCTACAGCTTTGTGGAGCTGTTTCTTAAAGATGAGCAATCAGAAATTGTTTTTGCCCATAATTTATTTTGGGGTTAAAAATAACACACCAGAGAAATGTCTTTTATTATTATTCAGTTCATGAAATGGGTTGGATGAATTCTCAATGTTCTTTTCGTAATCCTGAACACATTCAGTGGTTCATGGGGTTGTACTGCGAACATTGTCGATGCTAAATGTTCTATCGAGTCGAATTTCGAGTGCGTGTTCTGTAGTGGTTGATGATCAGTATTGTGTTGTAGAAAATGTTAATTTTGTCACTTTTCATTTGGTTTTTTTGATTTTTTATTTTTTGGAAGAAAAAATAACAAGACACTCCTTTAAAAACAAAAAAAAATCTTGTATCTTATCTATCTGTTCTCTCTTAAATGTTTGAAGTCAAGTATTTTGTATCATGTTATAACATTTGTCTTTGTGTAAATAAATGACATTGTTTCTGCCAAGAGTCTTGGTTGATCTATTTTTATTTACTGCAGATATCAAGAAACATGTGCCCCAACATAACAAGAAATAAAGGAATATGCACTAGAGACAATTAAAGAAAATGGGAATGAAATTTGCATACCTCTACAGTACTTTATGCAAAGTCCTGTACTCTAACCCAGGGGCTGTGGGTTCAAATCCCAGGTAAGAGGCTGCTATACTTCACTCTTGATTGCTCTAGTAAGTGTTCTGCTGTTTGGGTTTCCAGAAGGTAAAACTATTGACAAGAAGAAATGATTTCTCCAGGTAAACACTCCTAATACAAGCTATTCCTTCACATGGGTGTTGTTAGGGATTGTTCCGTAAGCTGTCTTTGAGATGCAGATCCACTAATGGATGTCATGCTGGTCCTCATGGCCAGGTAACTACTGTGCAGTTTCCCAAAAGGATGGACATGACACCTGCCAACTTAATTCCCTTTTTTAAAGACAAAGAGTTGTTTATATTACAAGGCAACACTATTGGGGTTTAATGGCTCTCTAAAGTGACTTTGGTACAACGGTGCTGGTTTCTTTTGTGCTCTATGACCAATATAATAGTTTTGCAGTGGTGACTATGTGATTCCTTGGCTGCAATGAATCCCCACCTCCAGGCCTCCTATAAACGGCTTCCTGTGAGGTTCAGGGAGCCATCTGGCCTGTCATCGTAGGCAATGGACCTGCACACAGCAGCAAGACAGAACTGTGTGTGGCATCCAGAGACCCACAGCCCAGGAGCTCGAAGTCACCTACTGTACGTTCGGTTTGTCAAAGTCAATCCTCTCTCTGGTATACAGGTAAAGAGAAACGTCAGGATTTTTGAAGACATTGCACACACACTTCACAGCATCTGCCCCCAGCCCTGCACTTGCAGAGCTGCTGGATTTGTGTTTCCTGGGCGTCTGTTGGTCCAGCAGGACTTATGGGTCTTTTCTAGCAGTCACTACCCATCATCTTATTAAACACTAATTAAACCAACAGCTGGCCCAGTTAAGTAATGGAGGGCTCGTTTGGAATGGAATCTAGAAGATGCTGAGCTCTCCGGGACCAGTCGTCAACATTTAATCGCTGTGGATGTGACTTGTTCAAATGGGCGTGTTGTAAATAAAAGTTAACGCTGCGCTGAAAAACAGAAAAGGAGGAACACTCCGTTTCGGCTGTAGAGCCCACTTCAGGGGAGACACGCCAACACACGCTGCTTTCTCCCTTCTGCTTCTCAGCTTGTTTAAAGCAGATCAGCAGGGGAAAGCGGAACAAGAAGAGAACTGAAGAATGTTTCTTAATGTGATCAAACATTACATTTCTAATAGCAACAGCTGTTATAGTCGTCGTAAGTTATCGTAACCTAAAGGTCAAAGGTTGTTTGAGCTCAGAACCGGATCTACTGGTTGTCCTCCTTTCTTGCTACTGGAGTGTAAGCAAGGAGACTGCGCTGCTGTTTGAGAAGTCGTGCTAACTATTCGTTAAATTACAGTAAAGAGTGCAGAACGTCGTTGATGTGTGTTTATTGAAAGTTACCACAACAGCTAGTTAGACATCTATCCCAGCCTGAAGTGCAGAGGTTACCCTGCAGGACAGAAATGCTATTGCACACAGGAGACCAAACTGCTACAGGCACATTGCATTGCAGAGACTATGAATCAGGGTCTCCTTGGACCCCAGGGGACGGACTGCATGGCGATGGGGCATCTGAGCTGCGCGATTTGGGAGACCGGGTAGAGCCAGGCTTGTGGGGGGCGAAGACTGGCGAAATGGGTGGGGCCCGGAGGATGGCCTTCTCCACGCTGCTGCCCCCGGTCTCTCACTTGTCTTTGTCCCCCTTCCTGGTGAGCCAGTGCACCAGGCCGGGCACGAGGACCATGACGACGGGTGGCACGGCGGCGTGCTTGGCGAAGAAGAGGCCGTAGAAGAGCACCGGCGGGGCAGGGGGCAGGGCCAGCCGGTTGAGGTGGTACAGGGCCAGGGAGGTCAGGGCCATGCACAGAGCCCGCGGGGCCCTGGGCAAACTCCAGCCCTGGGGCCTCCAGTGCTGCGCCAGCCCCAGCCCCAGGGCCGCCCCGCTGTCCCGCATCAGGGAGGAGAAGGGTGCCGTGTCCAGGTGAATCCAGTCTGCCCGTGCGCACCACCTCTCTGCCAGTGCAATGGACCTGCACACAGCAGACAGAACAGACTGTGTGACACCCAGAAACCCACAGGCCAAGACCACCTCCTCTCCAACCACACAGCCCTGCCTTCCGTCCCTCCATCTTCTAACGACTTCATCCAATTCAGGGTCGCCGGAGCCTATCCCAGCAAGCAATGGGCGCAAAGCAGGATCCACCCGAGAGGGGATGCCAGTCCAGCACAGGGAAGACACACAGACCTACACACACTCTCACTGGGGTCGGTTTTCTCAGCCCATTCAGCTGCCAGTATGTCTTCGGACTGTGAGAGGAAACCGCACGGAATCAGGGAGAACATGCAAACTCCCCACAGATAGCACCCGGAGCTGCAAGGCAGCAACGCTAATCACTGGGCCACTGTGGCGCCCCCCAAAACCCTGCCATTAAAAACAGAACAGGCCTTGACTTCAAGATGCTGGAATCCAGTTTGCAATAAGGCCTTCCCTTGGAAGTTACCCCCTAGGCTGACTACTTTCATTATCCAACTTCTGGTAATACAGCTGCTACAAGACAAGCAAGAAAACACGGGGCCAGCACAGCCTAATGCTCAGAGTCAAGCAGAAGACTTGAATATCAATCCACTGGGACTAGAGTGCTGTGGGAAGTGAGGGGGACTCCAGTGTTTTGGGGGTGCTCATGTGTGCACGAAGAGACTCACCAGGACAGGTCCACCCCCCAGCGCTCGAGACCCCAGTGCATCAGCAGGGTGCCCAGCAGCAGCCCCCCGGAGAGGAACACGAAGAATCTGAGCGGCCGCATGTCAGGGACCAGCCGGCTCAGAGCGTACCCCAGCACGAATCCTGGAACACAGGGAACAGGGGTTTCTCTGCCTGTATACAGACCACCTTCGCCTCAGACTCATTCCGCCCGTGCTGTACACCACTCCCCGACAGCCGCCCAGTGACTGCCTCAGCACAAAGCTTGTAGCTGCTCCTCGATCATACAGAGAATTCATTATGGAAAAACACCGATTTTCAATTGAATAGCTTTGACTGTTATGCAGACGTCTTAAAACATTTTGCCCTGTTCTAACTTGAACAATCTGTTTAATTTTTTACAGACAAACAAATCTATGATGACCTTCTACTGCAAATTTCTCCATTGTTTTAAACTGGCAGCTGATGCTGATAGATCTGCAATTTGTCGTTTCTTCTTACCAAACTCAGATGCATTAATCACAGTTGTTATGACAGGAGAAAATGTGGAGGATTTGCGCAAAGTTTTTGATGCTCGTAACACACATATACAGTAACTCCTGCATGGGTTGGAGATGTCTAATTCTCTTGCACAGTCGTGTTTATATGTAGGCGAATTGTGGAAAGGAGGGGCAGAAGAGTGCACTGGAGGCAAATCCACACACTGCTGGTGTGATCGCAGTCCTGCAGAGCTGTGCCCGTGGTCGTCTGCAGCTTCAGTGCGCACTGACCTGTGACAGATCCTGCAACTACTTGGTGAGGGAAGTGTGCCAGGATGAAGATCCTGGAGATGCCCACTGCCAGCAGGAAGCCCAGGTAGAGGAGAAACGGCACAGCCATCAGCACTACGCTGGACGAGACAGTGAAGAGAAACGACATGAGCTCACCCTTCACCAACATCAGAGTGCACGCTGCTTCCAAATGCTCAGTTAAAACAATGTTACCCTGTTTTTTATAGTATAGGACTCCTGAAGAGTAATTCTTCTTATCACTGTCATCCAGGCTAGAAGGAAAAGGCAGGATCAACGCCTGGCTGTCAGAACCTTCTGTACATTTGCAGGGAGTTGGACAGGGAGGAAAGAGACACGTGTCCTTGCTAACAGACACACATGGGAGATGCACACCACATGTTTGACGACTATTACATTTGAACATGTAAAATCCATCCGTCCATTTTTTAACCCCAACACAGGGTCCCAGGGGTGCCGGAGCCTATCCCAGCAAGCAAAAGGTGCAAGGCGGACACCCTGCACAGGACCCCACTCCATCACAGGGCACACGCACAGACGCAAACATGCAGCCCCACCAGGGAAATCTTCCCAGAAGCCAATTAACCTACCAGTATGTCTTTGGACTGTGGGAGGAAACCCATGCAACTGGGGGGAACATGCAAACTCCACACAGATAGCACCCCAGGAATCGAACCCAGGGCTCCAGAGCTGCGAGGCAGGATGCTAACCACTGCTCCTCCGTGCCGCGATTTTATTACTTTGCGACACAACGAGAAAGAGAAAAACGTGCTCAAAAAGGAGGCATGAAGCAGTCTTTGCCATTCCAAAGACGGGCCAGAGCAGTAAAGGGCAAGAAGGAGGAAAAGTGCGAGCTTTTCTCCAACAGAGCCCACAGCGATCAGCTCACCTCCCCTCCCTGGGCCTGACCTCTGACTGACCTGCGGGTGCGGGCGTAGAGGAAGGCGGACAGATTGGACGCCATCACCCACCACACGGCCGCCGTCACCATGGCGTGTCCGGAGGGGCTGCCTGGAGATGGGGGGGGGGGGGGAGAGAGAGAATCCTGACGAGTCAGCCCTGAGGGGCCTCCCGGTACCCACTGAGCCCACATAAAACCTACTCATGTCTGACTTCCTCGACTAGACTCTGACTGGGCCCCCATACGGCCTGTTCTATACCCCCGTCCACTGTGGTATCGATTACAACAGCAACCACTCGGCCACAACTCCCCCTTCAGACACCCTGATCAGTCAGAGCACCCATGTGTATAGAACTAATGCAGCTATAGGTGCACCAAACTATTTTTTTTGTCAATTCACGATGCTTTATTGGTATGACCAATT
Source organism: Atractosteus spatula (assembly GCF_055471065.1). NCBI lineage: Eukaryota > Metazoa > Chordata > Actinopteri > Semionotiformes > Lepisosteidae > Atractosteus > Atractosteus spatula. The sequence continues at coordinate 7,657,364 of NC_142731.1, read as the reverse complement.
AGTAAATCAGTGTTGCCAAAGTTAAACAAATACAATTAACATACAAAATCTACAGACGTTTACAGTAGAGACACATCATAAGGTATTGACATATAAATATATGAACATTATTGAGAGACAAGCTCACTGTTCCACAGGCTGTGACTAGAGGTCACATACTGGCCTGCAGGTTCAACCGAGTTCCCTCCTCCCTCTCCCAGTAGGACTGGGAGTTGTTGTGATCTTGAAGTAGTAACTGTAGTGAAGTGCTCTTATTATACCTCTGATTATCTGGATATTTGCCTTCATCAGTAGCTGTATTGGTTGTTTTGGGGCAGTCTTCTTCTTCCTGAGCTATGTGGATGCACTGGGTCTGGCCAGGACTGGACACCGGTGAACAGCAGCTGTCAGCTGTCAATCCTGAGTTAGGATTCCTGACGTACTCGCGTTTTCATTAAAACAGGAGGCAACCAACTGCCGTCCACTCACCTGGTCCTGTCTCACACGTGGAGGGGAACTGCCTGACCTGCGGCTGGTTTGTGCGAAACAGCTGGGATTCTCCTATCCACCAGAAGGGCCTCTCGCCGAACAGCACCCTGGGGACAGAGAACAGTGCATCCCAGTCCATCAATTCCATACCACCCAGTACAGCACTCACCTGCACCCTGACCTTGCTTCTGAAACAAGGTCATGCCCCATTGTCATGTCATGTCATTTACCAAACCACTTTATACAGCACGGTGTCACGGGAAGCCAGAGCCTTGAGCACAAGGCAGGGTACAGCCTGGACAGGGAGCCAGTCCATCGCAGGGCCAGTGCGAGCTCATCATACATGGGGACAATCTGGAGGTCACAGTAAAGGTCAAGGGGGGAAATTTGGCCTGGACACTGGGATAACTCCCTACTCTTCTCCAGAAATGTCCGGGGATCTTTAATGACCACAGAGAGTCAGGACCTCGGTTTAACGTCTCATCCAAAAGATGGCGCCCACTACAGTATAGTGTCGCCAACACTATACTGGGGCATTAGGACCCACATGGACCACAGGGTGAGCGCCCCCTGCTGGCCCCACTAACACCTCTTCCAGCAGCAACCATAGCTTCCCAGGAGGTCTCCCATCCAGGTACTGACCAGGCTCACACTGCTGAGCTCCAGTGGGTAGTATTGGGTATAATAAATAAGCAGAGCCAGAGGGATTCATGGGGACTGGCGAATCAGCATTTCTTGAAATGTAGATTTATACAGAAGATGGGCAAAGGTTTAGATCTGAATCTTTCCATGTGTTTTTTTTTTTCCCATGCTTGTCCCAGCTGGGACAGCTAATTCGAAATAAAAATGTGAGTGCATGACTTTCAGAAAAGCAGTAGCACATCAGATGCACAGTGCTGTTCAACCCTTCCTTGCTGTGTGGTCAACTCTCTGTCCTAATCAATGATGCCTCTCCTGTTCCTACACACTAATCCCTTAATTTCACTCATTTACGATGCATATGCCTGCTACTGTGTATGATGTGTGCATATCGGCCTAAATATTAAGAAATTAAATATTATGTTAAGGCCTCAGTGAGCACAAGAACAGCTTGAACAGCACATGGCCTGTATAAATACTGTTTGTAATATCTGCAGCCCAGTCCCACCCCATACCTTTAGAAAGGATAGCCTGCAATTGAAGTTGTGGTAACAGTGTGTGAGACTGAACGGTGTGGCCCCCTGGGTTTCAATGGGATTGAGGTCCGAGCTGGGGTTTGTTCTGGCCAAGGAAAGCCATGGTGTCTTTGACCTCAGATTCTATGCAGCACTAACATCTTGGCCAGCGAGTGCATAGAAAAGTGCATGTTTAACGGGGCTCCCCAGCTGCAGAAGTGACGTCAGCCCGCTCTGCCGTCTTCCGAACAGGCGGGGCTGACCGCTGTTTAAGCACTGGCGCGCAGGGATCACACGCATTCCACCAATCTGCTGGAGCAATTACAGGGTTAATTTAAGCGCCAACTGCTTACCCTGTTAATCAGGGTAGCACTCGGAAGCATGCGAAAGGGGTATATAAGAAGCAAGGGAAAGACAGGGATGTTCAGATGCCTTGGAAACTAGGGTTTATAGAAACACTTCTGCAAAATGAGGTTATTTTTAGCAGAGGCCAGTGAACGAAACTCGACAGCACACAAAATAGTTTTTAGTTGAGGCGCTTGTGGCGTACGGAAACTGGCTGAGAGGTAGCGATTGCACCACCTGAGCGCCACCAGAGTTGCAACACTATCTCTTGCCACTGAGGGGACGGAAGTCAGCTAGTAGCAGCAACACGCTGAGCTGGTCTGAGGTCCCAGAGTCCGCAACAAACTTCCCTTTCGCAGCAACAGCAAAGGTAGTTTCGTGTCATCGTCCAAAACCCGTGACAGTCACAAAGCGGAGAATGCCGTGCACAATAATACCAGTTACTGACGATTTTCCTATACATTATTAGCTTATTTACATTTGTCCTGCGGTAAACGCATGCTGGAAGCTTCTAAAGTCCGCCCCCCAAACCCGGACTGTTCATGTAATCAGTTTTTCGCTTACCACTTGAAAATGAGATTCAGCCACTCCGAAATGATAGCGGCCCAGATGACGGCCACTCCGGTCCTCCGGCTGAGGTAGACGGTGGCGGGGAAACAGAGGAGGAAGGCGGCTTTGGGGCTGCCCAGGTGAGTGACGGACAGCCAGAGTTTCTCATGGTCCATCAGCCGGTTCTGAAGCGCCTCGGCGATCCGGACGCCCTGGGCGTGAATCGCATCCATCTTCCGACGAGCTGGTTCGACGAGGACGGACCGCCGCCACAACTTATAGGAGTTATAAACGTTTCGAAGTTAAAAATCTGGAGTTAAAAGAACGGCAGATAATAACTGTGGGTTATATGCATTGACTGTAGTGACCTTATGTGCAACACTACGAGGACCGCTGCACTGTATATTCTTTAATTTTAAATACTTAATGGGTCAATGATGCCGGGGTGAAACGCAGACGCAGGTATCCGAGAGATGCTGCTACAGGCGGAAAACTTGGCGCGGTCATTAGCGCTGGGCTGGCTCCTGATGCTTACATTTTTTTGACAGCATCATCGGGCTCGTTCATTTCCTGACTCTCGACAACCGGGAGAGGAAAGGGACAAACTTCAGTCCCGGACTCGTTTATTATTTGGTGACCTCTTCAGAGAGATGGTCTGTCACGCACCACCTATGTTGGGGGAGAAAGTAACTTTAAAAAAACAACAACAACGTAGCCCATTACAGTAACAGGTTACATGTGTAAGGGACTGCTTTTGTAAATCGATAAGAAGTCCGCAAACGTTAAAGAGGTAAAGTATTACTTCATACCAAGTATAGCATTTTATATGTTGATACTTTGACTATTATCTCGTAACTAGTTATGCAGTGACCGTATACAGATACTGAGATAACTTTTAAAATTAGTTTTCCCCAGTTTTTTTTTAAACTAGGAACTTTATCGAACTGTCTGTTACAACCCCTTATGTTTTGGGGACCCTATACAAGGGCGCTTATATTTTCATGGGACGCAAAGGGGATTTGAGTGCCTACTGTGTTGTGATGGCACTATTGGAACACAGTGCGCAGGGGTGCTATATACGACTGGGTTCTGGGGTCAGAGGTCAGGAGAGAAAGGGTGGAGAGTGTTTCTGGGGTCAGAGGTCAGGAGAGAAAGGGTGGAGAGTGTGTTATACATTAATTATAATTATAATATTTGCTTACACTTATATAGCGCTTTTCTGGACCCTCCACTCAAAGCGCTTTACAGGTAATGGGGATCCCCTCCACCACCACCAGTGTGCAGCCCCACCTGGATGATGCGATACATTAACTTTATTAAAGCCAGTTAAACGTCTATACGCCTCCTGATGATCATTTCTACGCATAACACTACACCTACAAGCTGTGAACACATATAGGGCTCTTAACGTAGAATGTTCTCTCAAACGACGACTTGAGATTGCTTAGATATTATATAAACGAGTTTCAGAAATCAATTTATGAACTCCCCCGTCCTGATAAAGTGATGAAACGTCATTCTTTTACTATCACGTTTACCAAGTATTCTCCGCCTAAAATAGAATAAAAATGAATGTAATGTATAGTATTGATAAAATTATGTACTTTATCAAGCCAGTATTAGTCCAAGGAGGTTTCTATACCTGTATTAAAGATTCGTTTGAAACAATGGGGCTCAATATAACAATACTCACAGTACCGAAATGTTCATTCAGAATCACAAAAACAAGACGTGAATAATATGAGAATAAAGCGGTTATTTTCAGAAGTCTCTGCCAGAATTTGAAAAAGAACACACGATTACGTCAGAACGTGCTTCTCACGTCCCAGTCGAATACGGTGACGCCATTACGTAGGCTTACGTAAGGCTGGCGCTCCGGTTTCCTGGCGGAGAAGATGGCGGCTCCAGGACCGGGGGAGTACTTCAGCGTCGGCAGTCAGGTCGCTTGCCTCACCTGCTTGGGACAGCGCCTGCAAGGAGAGGTCTTGGCTTTCGACTACCAGTCCAAGATGCTGACTTTGAGTATCCTTTTGCGGTGTTTGGGGCGGCGGCGGCGGCCGCTCGCTGGTCTCTCCTGCTGGCGAAGGGGCCTGAGGGGTAACCGGCCGCTCTTGCCAGATAGTGCTCCGCGCAGGCGTAGTAACGAAGGCAGCAATCGTGGGGGCCTGACCGTGTCCCCAAACTAGATCGGGGTTCACCTGGTTCGAGTGGGCCCGCACCCGGCCCCAACTGCCACCGGTAAAGCCGGGGGAGCGCGGCTGGGCTCCGGGTCCGAGCGTTGTAGCCAGGAACCCAGTCCTTGGTAGGGAGCACTATTTGGCAGCTCCAGAAGGGGCATCATGGCTGTTTTTATTCCCTTCTTTATATAATTCTTTGAAATAATACGAATCTATTGACCAAAAAACGGCTAGGGGCGCGGAAACGTGGTCGGTAGCACTAAGGCTTAGTGGCCATTTCTGCCAGCGGGGTGTTGTGTGAGGCGGCGGCGGCGGCGGTGGGGGGGGGAGGGTGAGTTTGTCCACGTTTTTCTCCTCTGCGATCTGTGTGCCTCTCGCCGCCTGTGCACCTACCACGGGGTGAGACTGAATGGGGGCGAGACGTGAGCGCTGCGCGATCGCTCGCCGGCCGCCTCGGGTGCTCTTTCCGACGGCGCCTCGATCCGTTCGTGGTGGGGTTGGGGTTGGGGTTGGGTTGGGGGGGCGCGGAGCCAGGCCGGCTCTGGAGTGAGGAGGGAGGGGGGACGTGCCTGTGTTGTGGTTCCCCCTCCCGGGCCTGCACGTCGGCTCATGGCGAGTTACACCTCCGAGCCCCGATCGTCTCCGGGCACGATTCCGCGGTTTACTCCTCTCGTCCCGCCTCAGACGCGATATCCCGGCGTGGTGGTTGGCGTTAGCGCCGCGACCCGTGGGTTTAACCGGGGGGAGATCTCACCCCACAGCCAGGCGTGCTGGGTGTTATGTTGTTCAGTGTGTAATTGAAATCCCTCCTTGAAATTGACTATGGCCGCTTCGTTGATCACAAGCAGATGATGGCGAGCAGTAGCCATGTCCGCTACCCGGTGCAAAAGCCGGGCAGATAATTTTGCGGTGTGTCGATGGTACGTTGTGTTAATTCGCTGGTTTATGAAAATGCTGTAGCCCAGCCTGTTGCAAGCTGCTGTTAACAGCAGGCGTTACTACTCGACTGGATAGCTAGAAAATGTACAGTAGTATGTGCGAGTTCTACATTTCATTTTTTACCTACATTGTATATCTGTTACTTAGGGCTATTACGTTTTTCTGTCCCTCTTTTAATTAGATGCTTTTTTTTTAGTTTTTTACAAAACATATTCCCAGGTGGGTACATAGCTGTTGGTTTCAGTGATAGTGATTGCTTTATGTTGAGAATCAGCTGGCTGCATACATGCAGGCAGAGGTAGATCTTTCCTGTGCGCATTATATATCCCTCAGGGCAGGGACTGACAGTGGTCTGTGTTCTAGCTCTGTGGACTGCAGGGATATCCGACTGAAGATTTTCCCTGTTGATGTCTGACAGCTTCTGGGCAGTAGGTAGTTGTGCTCTGGCAAGGACACAGAGAGGCCACCCAGGTATGATTGAGGCTGGGCGGAGCCGATGGTGTTTGGATGATGTTGACCCTCGTCACCTGCGATGTTTCCTCTTGCCTGGAAATCAGTCTTTTTCATCCTTGTCGTAATGTCATTCTTGTTGTCCTTGTAGGTTTCTAGCAGGCCCAATCATTGTGAGGCCTGCAGAATGTGCTGGAATACAATCAAATCGGGCATTTAGAAAGCAGTTTAAAATCTGTTAAATTGTTTCATTTTCTACAGGAAGTGAAACAGTTACTTAGCCTGGAGTTCTTGTTTGTTTTTGGAAAAAAACAGTGCTAGTAATTTCACCACCACTACAAAAGATCTAACTCTTGATCTTTCACATTAAGACAGGACCATTCCAATTAATGAGTTCAGACTTCAGTAGGTTTGCAGACTGCTGGCCAAATTGTAAATTCAAGGGAATTTTATTTTTAATAGTAGTTCCTTACGCTTGCGTAGTACTTTTCTGGACACTGCACTCAAAGCACTTTACAGGTAATGGTAACTCCCCTCCACCACCACTAGTGTGCAGCCCCACCTGGATGATGCACCAGTCCACTCACCACAGTGGGGAGAACGGTGATGAAGCCAAATCAAATATTCGCTGGATTGTCAGTTGTGAGTTGCAGGGTGATAGAGCTGCTGGCCATATTAGGTAGTGAAGTACATGAACTTGCCTTAGCAGGTGAGTTACATGAAAGCTGCACAAACTATTTAACAGGACATGAGGAAATTGCTATAGTTCTGTTGTATTAGTGCGACTTGGTTAAAGTCTAGTGTGAATTATAGGAAAACCAGGTTTAATGAGGAATTGAAACCTGTTTCTGTTTTTACTGTTAGTTTTAAGCAAGCTAGTCCTGTACAGCATAGTCATAGATTTGCGTAACTGATCATAGTTAAAGATCTGAATTAGCACGTGTTCTGAGGTGGACTTGATTACTTTGTTTTTTCTCTTTTCTGGCTCAGTTACAAACTTTGCCATTGTTTTATCAGGCTATAAACTTTTATGTTGGGTTGAGATATTGAGCTACCCTTGTACATGTTTCGTTTGACATACTGATAGTCAGAGGGGCGCCTTAAAATTGTTCAAGTGTAGTTGTGAATATGTAGAATGTGAATTTTCCATTTCTCTTTTTCATTACTTAGCCTTTTATAATGACATCGCAAACCTGTTAGCAGTAATCCATTTAGTTTCGACCTTGGAATGATACTAACTTACTGTAAAGGAGTGGTAAAATAAGTTAAAGAATCAGAATTCACCCAAACTTTAATGAACCAAGGTTTGTATTGGCAACACCTCCTAGAAGCTTGGGCCTGTTGGCAGGAGAACAGAAAGTGTTCAGTCTGACTTGTCTTACAACTGGTGCTTCAGTAATAGTCATGCTGTGGATGCCAGTATAGACCATACAAAGCCATTTCAGAATACAGTAGAGCCAAGATTTTTCAAGGACAGCAGGTTGGGTATTCTTCCTGAGATGCTAATGTGTAATAGTTTTACTTTTTTTTTCTTGCACAGTACTGGAGGCTGGTGCGAAGTGACGTGATAAACTCTCACTGAACACAGCAATTAATTTATTTTTATTTACCACATCGCATGGCAGGGTCTTTGAATGTTTATTAGACTACTCAAATTTGGGAGGGGGCTTCCCAGAAAAGGAGGTACACTTTGCACCCCTGGACAGGCAGTGTGCAAGATTACAAAGGGGTCAGCTTTGCTTCATCAGTGGTACCTGCTCTGATAGTTTACAGTGTACCTTCCAAATGTGAAACAGCCCCTGAGATAAGGTCTGCAGATTTTTATTTTGCCACTAAAGAGGTGAAGGAAGGTGAATTTACCTTTCAGCTGTGGGTTTTGTGGGTTGAGATTTTATTTAAGCCACCTGTGAAGTGGGTTTCTCTGGCACAAAATGTGTTGCGGTAGAGCATGTGAACATCACTGAATTGCATAGACCTTTGCTGTGGCTAACCCACAGTCAATTTAAATGGTATACAATGGGCTTGGTTTGTTAACGTCTTAACATGCACTTGTCTCCTTTACATGAAATATGAACACTTGAGTTGAGAATTAAACTCGGTGGTCAAAGTCCTTATTCATAAGGTTTATTTCCATATTTAGGTCAGGGATTGGAAACTGGGCATTGATTTTTCTGGGCTGCAGTGTTCACCTGGTTTGTAATAAAGCAGTAGCTAGCATTAAGATGGATTCATTAAAGAGTCCAAATTATTGTTTGCCTGTTGATTTAAAGCCAAAAATTATATTTATTTCAGCGTGTGAAAAATCAACTCAATACCTACCTAAAAAATTTAGGTTGCATACAGGATAGGAATAAGAGTTTAATTCCATGCCCATATAGTAAAAATAAGGAAAGCACTTTTGCTGTGGATCCTTATTTACAGCTGAAACATTTTTTCTTTCAACATTTTAGCATGTCATTGATCTCTGCTTGTTTGCAGCTTGTGGACTGATGCTGCTCCACACTCGAACATACAGACTAGTCATTTTAATTCCAGGCAGGTATCTGACTACATTAACTGCAGTCCCAGGTTTACGTCTGCTGTAGATTTCAGCAAACAGATTCTTTATATGTAGGTTATGGATGTGCTTATGTATCCAATTATGCGCCAGTTACTAGTTTGGCTCACACTTGTATCCAAAGCAACTTATTTGCTGGATATTTTACTAGAAAAATTTAGATGCAGTGCTTCGCTCAAGGGTACAAAAGCAGTGTCTCACCTAGCATTCTGACTCGCTGCCCTCCAGTTATGAGTCAAGAAACCTAACCAAGGCTTCACACTGCTGCCTATGTGATATTATGGGTCAGTTTTTATGCAGGTATCTCTTCCTGAAAGCAAGTTGAGAAGGCTTGTCCTTGGAGTAGAGTGTGTTAAAAGTAAATATCTGAAGGTTGCTGTATGTTTTGAAGGTCACTCCCCTGCAGGGACAGTTCTCATATGCAGGTTTGCCTTGAATTGTTCACAAGTCTCAGCTGCTAAGCTCTGGACAGCTGGAGTGTCTTGAAACCAAACACAAAATGAGAGAAACGAAGCTTTTAGCTTGTTTGTTTTCGAGTATAGTAAATGTGGCGTTGTTGTTTTTGCTGTCCAAGTTCACGGATAACCTTGACGTTGAATCTGCTGCATAGAACAGTGCAGGATTTTCTATTTTGTTGAGCCTTTCACTTATCTTTCTAATCCCAGGTTGGGTCTCACTGTCTTATTCCCCAGTTCAGTAGCCCCAGAATTCAGTACAGTTGATTTTCCTGTTTGGCTTTATTAAGGAAACGGGGGTTGAGATTCAAATTGCGTTTTGACATAGTCCTTTCCCACTGTTGTGTTAATTCTAGGTCGGACACTGTAACAGATGTAAAACAAGTAGGCCATTAACATAACTTGCTAGGAAGGTAAATGTGGTTAAAAATATTGTAGCTAACATTCATTTTTAAAAAGTAACCAAAAGGCTTTTTGTTCTACATAAGCTACATTGCTCTCTAATTGCTGTGTTTATCATGATTTGTCTTCATTGTGTTTGCAACGTCCTCCATGGTACACAGGAATTATCATTTTATTTTCAGTAAGCATCCAATATGTCAGTTCATCTCAGTAGCACAATGAGTTAAATTTTTGTTTGCCAGACTGATTTGCTATTGTTACTACCCAAGTTAAAAAATAGATGTTGCAAGGTTGAACAGGTGTTTTTCTTCAACACATCATTAGCAAGAAAAAGCCCAGTGCTCTTAACTCATGTACTGTGTGTAGTGCATGACCACAGTATACCAGTGTGAGTGTTAAGCTGTAGGCTGGCAGTACCATTGTAATATTTTCATCAATTACTAGCTGTGCGTTTCAGCACTGTGTGAAACTGAGCACTGCAAATCTAACCAGGGATCAATATACAAAGTTGAAAACCACTGAATTACAAAATAGAAGCTCAGGAGATGTCAGAATCCTTACATTTCACTGTAAAAACCCAAGTAGTTTTGGTAGAACAGGTTCTTTAATAGTTTTTACATACCGTCCCAAGGACAAGTTAGACAAGACCATTTCCAAGCCAGCTGAGCTAAACTGTAAATAGTATCCATGGTTCAAATCGGTTTATTCCCGCAGCTCAGAGGTCAGTGAAAACTTGAACTAAAACTGGTGAGAATGCAGAGGTGACTCTGGACTTTGCTTTTTACTGGGGGAAGAAACCTGGGGCTCCACTGGCCTGTGATGTGTACTGAAGTCTGCATACATCCCTTTGGCAACGTGGGCAAAAAAAGAATCAATTGGTTATTTTATTCTTTGTGAAACTGGTTAAAAGTCCTGTGTCAGCAGAAAGACCCCTGCCCCCCCCCCAGCCTTAGTGGTGCTGAATAGAGGATTAATCCCTGGGGAGCCAGGAGTTCAGGGGAATGAGATCGGTTGGCAGCAAGATAGTGGTAGCTTGTAAGGTTAAAATAAGGAGGATGTAAAAAGAAGGGAATTTCCAATGACTTGCTGCTTTAAACACTTTGTTGCATTTATACATTATAATGGCAAGAATCCTGTTAAATGCAAAGTGACATTCCATTCCCTCCTTTGTCATCTTACATGTTGCAATATCCGTGATGAATGAGGGAGTACAATCTTTATACGGAAGTTGAACACCTTTTTGAGTGCTCAGTGTTTGCACACTTCCGCTAACCAAGGTTATCCTGGAGTAAACTGTTCACAACATTGAGCAGATGATTATTCAGTTCATACCGTGCCAGCAGTCATAAACCATTAAACAGTCACCAGTATATTTTAGCAGAAATACACTTAGCAGCGTTTCTTGTGATTGTGTGAGGGAATGATTGTCAGAAGGTGACTTTTCCATTCTTAGTGTTTGCATTCTGAAGTGCCGAATGAAAATGAGCCAGGGGTCTTCGTGTCCTAATTAACACGTCTGTGACAGATGCCTCCTCATTTTGAGTGGCTTCTCTTAGCTTGAAACGTCTGTAAGAGGGGTCATGTTCAAAATTCCTTTGCCTGCCGCAACCCCAGAATAAGTGCTTGTGTTGACTTTTAAAAATGGAGGTTAAGGCCAGTAGATGTGCTTCTCCTGTATGGAAGATTTGCAGAGGTGGGGGATGGCTGAAATCAATCTTGTGCATTTTCTGCAGGCGTTGCTTCTCTAGGAGCAGTGCTGGTCCACAGCTAGCGGAGCTTTCAGTGCGCAGTGGGAGTAGTGCCGCAGCTCATATCAAGCAGGAGGGCTTGCAGCATAGAGGGACGGTGTATTTGCATTCTCGGAGGTGGGAAGACTGGAATAAGTATTTATACTGTGGTCCCACTGTGCCCTTTTGTACTTGTTGGTTTTATGATGGATTCCTCTCTGGGACATGTGGGTGGGGGTCTGTGATGGGTCATTGATTGCACAATGTATTGTTGCCTGATCACTTGGAATGGTAGACTGGGCTTCTAGCCTCAGGTGCCTACAAACATGCGAAGGCTCTTTTCACTGTAACCTTTATGGCCTTTTGGGATAGCCCTAAAGCTTAAAGGAGTGGGTTGTGTTTATTGTGCCTTTTTCTTGTTGTCTGAATGCAACTTGACAGACTGTGAGTGACCTAACTGCTTTTTCTGATTTGCAGGAGAAAATTAGGGTGGGGTTAAAATCTGGGTGGAAGCATCCTTTTTGTTTTAAGCCTGGTAATCTAGGTATAGCCAAGGGTGCCGGCTGTTCTGTTTTCCCTGGGCAGGAGGGATGTGTGGCGTGGTTTTCCTTGACTTCAGCCCCCTCTCCGCAGAATGCGCCGCCTCCAGCGGAAAGCAGAACCTCAGTGACGTCATCCTGGTTAATTTAGCCTACGTTTCGGATGTGGAAATCCTAAATGACCGCACTGAAACTCCTCCTCCGCTAGCCTCGCTGAATGTTAACAAGGTAAGGCTCACCTTCCCGGCACACAGAACTAAAGATCTGCAGCGAGGGCCGACCTGCCTCCCGCTCAGCTGCTTTCTGAGGGTGTCTCCCTAGTTCTGGAGCCCTGGCAGGTTTTATAAGACAACCAGGGCAGTGAGGTTCCCCCCCCCCCCCCCCCCCCCCAGTGTTGGCACAGTATTGGCTGAGCATATGCATGCTGATGTCCCTGAGATCCATCGTGTCTACACACCCTCCTGTACTTCACTTTAAAGCTTGTGCATGGTAAATGATTGGCTCAGACACATAGTCGTGCACGGGTTTTACTTTTCAGTTTTGGATGCAGCAGGTGTAGTAGTAAGGTGAGTGAGTTGTTTTATTCTGACCCTGGTGTATATAAGGAAAGGAAATGATCGTTTTCTCCTAATAATGCCTAAACCATACTAAATGCAACATTGATGCTTTTTTTATATTCTCATTTAAATGCATTTTATACTGTATGGTAGTAGCTAGGATGCTTTTTTTTCCTGTCATCTTTGGTTAGGATGGCCTATATAAATAAATGAGAGCACTGAGTGGTGTGAGCCATGTCGTGACCTGAATGCGCAGTAGGGGTCCAGGTTTGATGGTGAAATTCTCTTCCTCCAGCTCGCCAACCGGGCACGAACAGAAAAGGAAGACAAGTTGTCCCAAGCATATGCAATTAGTGCTGGAGTGTCTTTGGAAGGCCAGCAACTTTTTCAGACTATACATAAAACGTAAGTGTCTGTCTTTTTATTTTGCAAATAAAATTGTCATTTTTACAAGAAATGCAGCTGCCAAATGCCAGCGGAGCAAGAAGGGAGAAGAGATTTCTCCCCTGTCACACACAGTCAACCCTGCCCAGTGGACTCCACTGAAACCCTTTGTCTCTGATTCATCAGTGATACAGCTTAATCTGTTTTACTCCTACGTCCCAAGAGCAGTATCGGGCGTCAGCTGACCCTGGCAGCTGGAAGTTTTAGCAAAAGAAACATTTTAAAAGAGAGCATCCATTGTTGAATGGGGAGTAAGGCAGCCCTGGAGTGCAGCACTGAGATCCACTAAGGTAGCATCGTGATCGGGGCTGGCCATCTTTTAACTCCAGGGTCCTGTGTTCTGTTCCGACCACGGGGTCTGTGACTCTTTCTGTGTTTTTTGTCAGTGTTGGTGGGCGGTTTTCCCATATCTGCTCCATTTTCCTCTCGTATCCCCAAGGCACACTAATGAGGTTAACAAACTTGAAAAAGGGAGCTGGTCTCCTAGCCTGACCACCTGTTGGCAGGTTGTAGTATCACCTCTGCCCTGTAGTCTCCGACTCCACACAGAGAAATAAGATAAACCACCCGGATTTTTCGTCAAAAGGAAAACATAAGAGTATAAATAGAGTTCTGTTTAAATCATTCACTGAGCTTCACTTTCAAAATGGACAATATATGGTTTACTTTCAAGTGAGCATTGCTGTTTTTAAATTGTATTAACGTCCTTATCTTTTTGTAATCTTAATCTTTACTCTTGAGGTGAGCCAATGAAATTTAATGCCAAAAAATCAGTTTGCCTGGTGTCATAGAAGCTCTTGTTTCTTAATCTGATTTCATTGACCTACATTGTATTCCAGCATCAAAGACTGTAAATGGCAAGAGAAGAATATAATTGTGATGGATGACGTCGTAATTGCACCGCCTTACCAGGTTGAGAACTGCAAAGGCAAAGAGGGAAGCGCTTTAAGTCACGTACGCAAAATAGTAAGTATGACCCAGACCCCTGCGGCATGCTTTCATTTAGGAAGGATCTCCGAGATGCCAGAAACTCTTTGCCTGTCTGTAGGACTGAATTCCCGTTTACTGTGACCCTCCGCTGTAGCACAATCAAGTAAGGGAAATGACTCCTTCCAATGTGTAATCTGTTCATATCACGCTCTGCAGATTTCAGTCAGTGTATCTATTCATGGTGGAGACACAGTGCAAGTTGCCCCGCTGTGTTGTTGAAGCCGAGTCCTTTGGGGCTCAGTGATGCCCTTGGACTAGTTAGCAATTAGTAGTCAAGAGGTTTGTGGCCCCACTGGCTGCCTTCTCTCTTCTGCAACCTTTATCTTACAATATAATGTGCTGGATTTATTGCATGCTGGGGAAAGATCTTGTATTTGATGAGTAAAACGTGACTTTAGTCTGTGTTCGATCACTTGATCTTACTTACTGAAAACCTCTTAAATCTATCTTGACGACATAAGGGAGCGCTAACAGCTTCACGTTCCTCGGTCCAGTAGTGCTGACAATATTGCCATATCCTGGAGTGCAGTGGGACACCTGAGCTTCAGTGGAGATTGAAGCAGATAGGGCCTGACGTGACACGTTGTTTTTCTTTCTCTCCGTCACTCCACCTGCCTGCAGGTTGAGAAACATTTTAGAGATGTGGAAAGTCAGAAGTTGATGCAGCGTTCACAAGCACAGCAAACACAGAAGGACACCACTTTATCGTCTTGAGCCTGCAGGTCCCTGTGAAGGCTGTTCCTTTCCATTGCCAGGCTGAGGCGCTGTTTCCCCACCCTGCTGATGCCAGGCAGGGGGGGACAAGATCCATTTAATGTCTGGAAGACCGAAATAACTTAAAAGCTGAAAAATTCTGAAATTAGACTTCAAAACATAATTTAAAGAACCAACTGTAAAAGTTTACTCAACTAACTTTCCATCTGTCCTCCCTAGCCCACCTCTCCTCAAATCCCTTTTTTTCAAGAAAAATAGAGCAGTCCGAAAATGTTAGCTTTATTTTCTATCTTTTTTTTCGTTTCCTTGCTGTATCCATGTTTCCAAGTTTTTTTTTTCTCTGTATCTTAAAAAAAAATGTGACTTGAATTACCACACTTTAAAAAGGACGTTTTCTAAAATAAAAGTAACAAAAAGAGTCTGACTGTAATACTGTAATTTTCATAGCTTTTTGGAAAGCGAAAGGTTATTTTTTTAAAACGTTCTAGAAAAGGATGTTGCCAGTGTGGAGAACAAGTGGGCAAAAAAAAAATTAGATTGTTCTAAAATTGCACCTTAAAAGGAAATTTAAAAGGAGTTTGGGGGGGGGGGGGGGCTTTTTTCATGAGGAAAAAATACAGAAGGGAGCATAGACATTACAAAGTAATGAGCTCTCCGATTTTTACTTTTTGCTCCTGAGAAAAGGTCCTTTTGCTAAACCTCTCAAACTTTTATTTTCTTTTAATTGTGTAATTTTTTTATGGTTTGTCATTTTCTATGCTGACATTTGTATGTGTCCTACAACTGTTTTTTTTTGTTTTTGTTTTTTTTTTTACCCTTGCCAAAATTGACTAGCTACGTCACTCCAATTTGCTGTGTGGGGAGTAATTTGCTTCAGTCTGTGATGTAGCAGGAAGGTATGGGCATTCAATTCCTTTCTACTCTTCCAGTTTTCGCCCCTCTGTATCTGGTGGTCGAGCTCCAAGGCCTTTGTAGACTGGTCTTCTAAACCTCATGGCCTCTGTGGCATTGAGGGAGGGGACAGTGCTATGAAGAATACAACTGGGAGGGCAAAGGCAGGTCTCCTAGTGTGGTACTTCCCAGTAAGCACAGTAAAAGGGCCCTTAACTGATTTATGACAATTGCAATTTTGCCATGCGATTACCTCTGAAGGCCTGGGACCATTGTGTGATGTGATTGTATTTAAAAATACATCGAGATAAATCAAAATGCAGTTTTGAGACTTTCCTGCGTTGTTCAGATGCATTCTTCCTACGCTGCTACATCATGGTGAGTAAGTTATTGCCCTCACCCTGTGCATTCCAACTTTGTTAGACTTAGGAATTTCTGTTCAGGATTTTTCTCAACAGGATCTCGGTTGATGAGTCCATCGGTAAACAGGCAGCCCTGATGTCCTTCCTGGAAAAGAAATGTAGAGATTTATGACAAACGGATATTTATGTTTTAACCTTGTAGCCTAATGTAGGCTTGGCCAGTGGGTTTAGTGACATGTCATCCACAGTGTTTTTGAGAGCAATGTGAGCGAGGCTGTTGTAGGTTTCTTACCCAGTCTTTTATTTTATTTTTTAAAGAGCGAACATGAAAATAAAAAAAGAAAAATGAACCTTTATTCTCTCTAG
Organism: Atractosteus spatula; assembly: GCF_055471065.1. NCBI lineage: Eukaryota > Metazoa > Chordata > Actinopteri > Semionotiformes > Lepisosteidae > Atractosteus > Atractosteus spatula. Next base: position 7,641,278 of record NC_142731.1, on the reverse strand, counting down.
AGATTTGTTCTCAATCTTGTCTTGTAGGGAAGCGATTTACTATTGCAGTAGGGAGTAACTGTTTCATCTAACGCTGACTGAGGGTCCTCTGTCAGGCAGCTATTATATAAAGTAGTGCCATGCTTGAAAAGAAAACAGCATAGTTAACATATGACAAACTTCCCTGTTACATGGTATTTCCATTAACTCGTATTGATTGAGATGAAATGTCATAGAGGGGGGAGGGAAATGTAGCTTAACCACTAAACAGATTCTGAAGAGTAGGTTGAGTTCTAGAGTTATCTTAACCCAAGACCACTGTTTGGAAACAGGCCACATTGGGTTTTTTTCCTCCATCTGAGTTATCACAGGTTGATTTCTGTTTGGGACATGGAATTTTGCATTAATTTCTCAAAAAGGTCAAGAGCTGCCCTCATTTAGTACTGCCTGGAAAAATAACCCATTGGACCTCTGAGACAGTACATCATTTCCCTTTGTTCTTTAGCAAATTATAATATAATATTTGCTTACACTTATAGCACTTTTCTGGACACTCCACTCAAAGCGCTTTACAGGTAATGGGGATCCCTCCACCACCACCACCAATGTGCAGCCCCACCTGGATAATGATCACCCATCAAAAGCTGCTGAGTCAGAAATAAAGGTAAGCATGTTGACTGGTGGGGAACAAGGCTTGTGAATCTTGACATTTCTTAAACTTGGAACCAGGTGTAGACAAGTTAAAAGGTAAGAACAAGAAAACGGTTCACTTACAGCTTTTGATTAACAATGAAGATTTGGAACTCCGCTGCCACAAGAATCCAGGATTGGGATGGTATTGCTCTACATAGATGATGGGCATCTCCAGTCATCCAAGGCCAGATCCCTGCAGGTTATACTGCCACTCTTTAGTTAACCTCTGTTTGGAAGATGTTGCAACTTAGCTCAACTAAGACGCATGCAGGATGGAAAGAGAACCTGTGACTCTGGGACTGGAGTTGACAATCCCTGGCTTAATCATTACTTATTTGTATTTAATGTAGCTCTGGCCACAGGATCCTTTCCAGTGCTGACTGAAGGCTGAGATGTCGGGTGTAGGGGTAGCCCCGTGAGCTTCTAAGTTTGGTCACTGAGAGCCAATCACTGCCCAGGTGCTGCAGGCATTGTGGGAAGGACAGTGAAGGCAGCAGTCAGCTCTGATGGGGACACCTGGAGAAAAGCAAACAGCCTCATCACTGCAGCCGTGCAGGAGCGATTTCAAATCGCGCGGTAGACAAGATAATGGGGAGTCCAGTTTTAAAGGGAGGGAGGGGAAAAGGTACCCCTGTGCACTCTTCCATTGGTGCATTGCTTTGAGTGCCTGACTTGTTGATATGCTGCACTCCCCACTGTGGAGACCCGCCTCTGATAACGCTGAGTCAGTTCCCCGTGACACACCGCCACTGTTCACGAGTCAGGTGATTCTGAGCTCGGGGCCAACGAGCCCTGTGGGGAAGGCAATCAAGCTGAAAACGTGTAGTACTAGAGTACAAATAATCCAATTAAGTGCTGAGAAGAATGCACTGTGAGAATTTCATCCCTGGAAGAATGTACAACTTATCCTGGTATTACTTGTGTTGAGGGAGGAGCAATTTGCAGCAAGGAATTCACTTAATCTTGCCGAGCCACTTTGTAGTTCTTGATAAATTGCTAAGATTTTAAACTTAATAAGCAAGCTGCTTATTAGCTTACCTGTTATTATTGGCTGTACCTAATTGTAGGTACGGTATTTGTAACAAAATTCCTTGAATTCTTTAGCTCTCTGAGGACTGGGCTTGTCTTAATTGAAGTCCTTGCTTAACTGATCGACAGATAACTTGTAGGTGTTTCCATCCTTGACAAACAGGTGACTGGACTGAGGAGGAGGTGTGACATCATGATGGGCTCAGATTCTTTAAAGGTACCTCCGCAGCTTGCTTATCTGCCCAGCCCCTGCTGAGGGGGTCGAGAGCAGGGCAGAGTAATGTGATGGGTGGGGGGGCAGCTCTCTTCCCCTGGGGCATAAGAAATCAACCAACCCTGGAAGGAACCGTTAAATCATAAAGGCCAACCAGTGACTGGGTGTCTTTAACAAGTGGGAGGAAGATCCGTACAAATGTGGGGGTGAGCATGCAAACTCCACACCAACAGCTGTCCAAGACTGTATGCGGCAGTACTGCCGGCCATAGCAACAAGCCAGCACTAGGTGTGTAGTTTTCTTATGCTCGGCTCCAATAAAGCCAAAACTCAATATAGAGTAAATGTAGAGCATAACTGAACAAGAATTCGCATTTCGACATTTTAAATGGGGGTATTTTTTTTCTCATTTCGTATTGGTTTCTTAATGATTTTCTATATATAGTACTTTGTCTTAAGGCAGCGTGTGGTAGATTTCCAGAGAGAGGTCACTGAAGAGAAACCTCAAACACAATCTTTTGATTACCCTGTAGTCTGTGATTCTTAAATATCGATCCTGTAGTGACTTCAAAATGTTTATTTCCAAAGGCACCGAAGATAAAAATCTGCTTTAAATGTTTAATTCGACGTCTCGCTTGTACTTCGTTCAATTGTGGAATTTCTACGATCAGTTTCCTCCCCACTCGACGGTTTACTGTTAGCAAATCACTAAATCAAATCGATGAGGATGACTGTTCACCGCTCCTTCACTGCTTAATTTCCGGAACATGCGTCCGTGAGATGGGGAAGATTACGGCCATTCACTAACCCGCGCGTCTCGTTTTGGCATCGGTTAATAACCTGCTTTGTGCGGCGCAGGAGTATTGAATTATAAGAAGCAATTAAAAGGCGACGGTGTTGCACCTCGAGCTTCCGCCTTCAGGTGCTGAGTGAACTCTGGCGGTGATGCGTTTCTTACGCTCGCCAGCAGATGGCGCAATTGATGGCTCGCTGGTCTGAACTTCAACTCTCTACCAGGGAACGGTTTAGGTGAGATATCGCACAATAAAACCTGGAAAGGCATCAGTGAAGCAGAAATATCGTTTAATAACTTTCATTTACACTAAACAAAATAGCGAAAAGTTACAACAGAATGTGCCAGTACGTGGGTTATATTGTATGCTACAGGCTGTTAAGACGCACAAGGTTGTACAAGACAATTCTAAACACGAACGTCGTGAAAATCGGCAGATGCACCTCGAAATTCATGTGTGGGGTGTAAACAAATGTACTAGATTTAAATTGACAGGACTCCTGTATTTTATATTGTCTCTTAGTTACAGTACAGCGTGGGTTTTTAAACGGGACGTTTGAATAAGGGTATCATACATTAACACAAAGCAAATCTAGAGCGAATTTGTGGCGAGTCTTTTTCATAAATGGCGATTCACACAACAGCTCTCGATTGTGTTTGCAATGATTGTTCATTTCATGAAATAAGTTATTTTTAACGTTGATAAGCGATCCATTGTTGTCCAGGGGGGAATATCGCAAGTATAGCCAAAATAAATTTGGCGCACGGCTGTCTAGCGCAGACCACTTCAAAACAACAGCCGGCATGCTTCTGTGAGGTTAAAAAAAACACTATTTTCATAGCTTTTAGTAATTGCGTCATAATTGTTCAGAAGCAAAGCTTTGAAATTACATCAGAATATGGTTTACTGTGCCATCAGTACAGAAGGGATTAGCTGGTTGTAAAGAAAGCCCGTGTACCTAATAATTTTCCCGAGTAAAACCTCTCACAAAGTAGGATTTTCTCGGAACTGCCGCTATTTTCTAGATATGCACACGTACATTTGCCGTCTCTACATTAATCCCTGAAACTATTTCATCGTATTTGCCACGACAGCGGCGGGGGGGAATTATTTAGAAACTGAATTATTGACGTGGCCATCTTATATAATGACCACTAGCCTTCAGACTTAGTGTGCAGCTAGTGGAAGAGCCGGAGATCCTTTGCAAGCCCGTGGTGTCGTACTCGAATCTCTCGATCGCCGGGTTCAACCAGTTTTAAACAAGACTGGGTTAGTGGGCAGCTAAGAATCAAGACCGTCTCTTCGGGTGTGAGTCACTCCACTCCCCTCACACCCGAAGAAGGCTCCACGGCCGAAACGTTGTGTTTTCTTTCTTCTCTTTTCAGCCTGCAATACACCTATTACTTGTTCCTACCAGTCCGTCTGTGCACTATGGGAGGAAACCCCCACTTTGTCCAGTGGAAGATGTCACTGACGGCCACAACGCTGACCTGGTCACAACGTATCTGACCACGCTCGCTATAAAACCTGTTAAACCTTCTTAAAGGGGACAAAGAAAACAAGTCGGCCTTCTTACAGCGAATGCGTGTTTTTAGATTGGCTGAGGCGGCAGGACCTGTCGCAGATAGAAGCACACGTGCTGAGTAACGGGTTACACCCCCCCCCCGGACACACACACACAGCCAATTCGTTTAGGCAAAACACATTTCGCGTGTTTTCAAGCCTCCTGCAGAAATTAAGTCTGACTAATCTTTTCCGAGGAAGGCCGCTGGATGTGATATCTAGCGAATACACGATACTTGAAACGTTTCATTTTCCCTCCTTTAATAATTGATCTCATTTGAGGGGGCGTTTTCCACTGCCTAACAAAAGAGGGGCGCTGATAATCTGGAAACTCTACTCCCCTGATCCCCCGGTTAACACGATCGTCTATCCATTATTCAGAGCTACGGGGGCTGGTGTTTCCTCGTCCCCGACACGCGGTTAGTGTCCTGTAGCGCGTCCGCCTGTGCTTTCACTGCCCAGAGGTTCCTCTGCGGGACGCATTGCTGCCACGCTGTCTCCCTCAGTGCCGGTACAGCCCAGAACACAGAGCACGTCGTGTTTTCGCTAAGCCGTGAAAGAAGCGCAGGCAGAGCGCGGTGTAAACAGAGCTCCTCCGGGCTTTGTTCCAGCCTGAAGAGCCAATTAATCAATTAAGAACTTTCTCATTACGACATCTTTCTTAAGGTACTTTACGGTTGATTAAACAAGATGCTCACTGCATTAACGGTGCAGTTACGGATTAATCGCCTCAGAGTGTCTGATGAGAATTATTGCAGTGATTCAGCTAATTACATCATTCTAATTTGTTCCAACCGGGGTCTCGGTTACATGGTTGGCGTCATTTGTGTTTTCAATTCAAATTCACTGTTTGCATGACCGATTGCTTACAGTATCGCCAAAGCAGCAACAATCAGTAAAAAAAAAAAAGTTCGAGTCGGTATCTGCGCCAGGCTGCTAAGGAACAGGTAAAGGTTTACCCGCGCAGAAAAGAGACGCAACGTTCTGGGTGTGGAGTTTTTCTTCAGCTGCTTCTTCCTTCAGAGTCGTCTCCATACCTGAAGGAGGGTGGAATAAACCTTTATCTCTTCCTTTACAATTATTACATATTTACAAACATTTAGGACAATTATGAGGGGTATGGTGCCTTGCACCGCCGGGGACTGGGTTCAATACCGGACCTGGGTGCTGTCTGTGAGGAGTCTGTATGTTCTCCTCGTGTTCGAGTGAATTTCCTCAGTGTGCTCGAGTTTCTGCCCACAGTCCACAGTCTACCAAAGACATCCTTGTAGGTTAATCCACTTCTGGGAAAACTGGCCCTGGTGTGTGTGCGTGTGTTTGTGTCTGTTCGCCCTGTGATGGACTGGCTGGATGAATAGGACGATGACAGTACTGTCGTAATATTATGTTTATTAATAATTGTATTATTGTTTTAGAGGCTCGCTCTCTGTTCCCCAAGCTGTGAGAGGAGATCACACACTGGGCTGCAGGTCTGTTTTAGATTCCTCCCCCAGTAGGACCGATGACTGTCCTGATTAAGACGGGTGTGCGAATGCATTTACTGCATAGGTGATTTTAGTAAAAAGAAGCCTTAAGAAAAATCCCAAATACGTCTAAGAAAATACTTAGGTTAATTGTTTAAGTGTTTAATCGACTGCTTAGGTTGGAACAAAAAGAACAACAGAAGATACTACACCGTCCTGTAATTGAGTTTGGCAGCCCTGCTCAGTATCGTAAATATAACACATCAGTTTAATTCTGAGCGATACGTACACTGAAAGATTTCGTTCAAGTACTAAAAATGCATGAAATATTGATGCCTATCAGAAAGCGTTTTATTTCTGAGCAGGTAAACATTAAACGGGATTTGTACACGGATAACTGCAACAGAAGGGGGGGTGAGAAAGACTACCTTTGCAGCGGACGAGAGTCAGGAAGAGAGAGAGAGCGAGAGCAGGCTCAGTCGAGCGCTGTTCTCTCCAAAGGACGCGAACGGTTTGCAGAGACGCATCGCCAGAGCCCTCTCTCCTGCGATGGAGGATGTGAGGTAAGTCTTTTTTTTTGTTTGTTTGTTTCTGCATCTCCAATACTTTTAAACCTGCTTCAAAACAACAGTGAGTCTATTCGAAAAGCAGCAGGGTTTTAGTATTTTATTATTAGTAATATTATGAGATCAAGAAAAGCTTGCGTACTGTTTAGGTAGCAAACTGCTTTCAAAACAGCCTTCAGGTAAGTCGCACAAAAACTCCTACATTTATTTTAACCTGAACTCTGCATGTTGTTTAATGTTTCAATAATTTGGCTAAAAGAAGAATGTAGCCTATCTGTAGCTTTGCATAGTTACATAAGTGTGTTTTTTGTCAAGAACATCTTTAAGCCTGGATTTAACGTGGACAATTTCAGAATCGTTTCGTTAGCGTGGGGGAAAATATAACTAGAGCCTTGGAGACATATCAAAATAAGCATTTTTTTAAATCAATTTTGCGTATTTCTAACAGTTTGGTGTGAATTCAGTTGACGCTGTCAAAAACATTACATAATTTGAATTTCACCCACCGCCTGTGCAGTTTTCCAGAAGCAGAGGATTGAACAATAAACAACTGAACGCAGAATATGAATTTTTAATCTAGTTCATTAAGTTGTTTATGGTGTTCAGCCATATGGTACGACTCGCACCTTGTTCAATTATGAATGGACACTGCTCGCGGCAATCGAATTGCCCTATCAATCAGTCTAACAGAGCCGGGAGACAACTTCATCAAGATCTCGACGCTGTTACGACAGAAACAACTCGCTTTTACCGCCCCGAGGGAGAGCAGCACCTATCCGACTTTTTTGAGGATGTTTTTCAGTACTACAGGGAAGGTCAAAGTCTTTTAGCAGTTTGGTCTTGGTATTACTGTAAGCATAAATCTTAATATCGGAAATAGAAAAATGCTACAGCTTTAATGCAGAGCAGTTTTCACGATTCTTACGTTAGGTGGCATATTTTATATGCCACGTCTGTGTTTAATTTTTAAAACCTATAATGCTTCCTCCCAGGTAAATTATTTGCTATTTTTCATTATGATGGAATATAGTTTTGAATGCTTATAAAACGATTAATGCCATGTCCGCTACATGCATTTCAAGGTGCGGTTTGATTTCATTTCAAGCAGTTTGAGTTCGATGGAGACCGCGCCCGCGCAGCCAAGCACAGAAAAAAAGACTCCGATAACCCAGCGACCCAGCTGCTTCCTCTGTTTATATAATCAGATTTTTACAGGGAATTATATGAGGCTCTGCTCTACAATAAATCCAGCTCCTTTTTTGCTGGAGGTCATCCAAAATTGTATTTAACTGTGGACAGCCAGAGCCTCTGGCAGAATCTTGGGGTCACTGGTACTGCTGAGTACTCCCCCAGAAGTCAAAACCCCTTTGCCTAATACTGCACCTTCAGGGGCACAGGCTACTTCGCTCACAATTTGGGGATTAGAGCAAAGACTTGTGGAAGTATGAGACAATATCTTCCAAACATAAGGACATTTCTTCCATCATGTGCACTTTGTTGCTAGTAGCCTGTTGAAGGATCAAACGGGGACCCTCAACAGCCTGACCAGGTAGCTAATATTATCTTTCCATTTTTTGTCAAAGGTGCTCATCAATCCAATCCAAGAAACTTCCTCACATCTGAGATCATGACCTCATCTAGGGCCACGATTGCTCTTAGCATCTTGTAGCTTTGGTATTGAGCAGCCACACGAAGATTAGAGCTTCGTCTCTTTGCTGTGCGACAAAGCGCGTCTGTGTTTGCTGTGCCTCCTCCTTCCCGATCTCCAATCTGGAAAAATGTTGGGGAATATTTTCCATCGTTATCGGAGGGCATCCCAAGGGGTAGCTGCATTCTCAAAGCAAGTTGGAACGAGTTGCTAAATGTGTTCCGGGCGGGTGGGGGTGGGTTCTGCTGTGTTGTTGCAGATGTTGCATCTGGAGGACAAGTCTGCTGTTCGGAAAGGTTGACTCCACATAAATAAAGCCAAGCCCACCCCAGGGAGAGCAGAGCCAGACCCGCCTTCCTTTTCCAGGCTCTTGGAGGTCCTGCAGGTGGAGATGCTCCGGCCGGCTCTTCTGCTCCTCCTCGCCGCCGCCCTGACGGGGTCCTCCAAGCTCTGCCCCCACCACTGCCTGTGCTACGACTCTTCCAACCTGGTCGACTGCCGGGCCCGCGGGCTCACCCACGTGCCCCGGACCATGCCCCACGGCACGTGGCTCCTGGATCTCGGGGGCAACAATCTGTCGGAGCTGCAGAGTCACTCCTTCAGTGGTCTGTGGTCTCTGCGGATCTTGGTGCTGTCGGACAGCGGCATACGGTCGCTGGAGCCCCAGGTAAAAGATAACGTCACTGCAGAATGTAGGTCATTTATTACCTACCAGCCCTATTTTCAGGAATTAGCTTTCTTAATTTGTATTTCACCATCCTTGCTGGTCTGTCCTAGTTTTATCGGTGGTCGGCAAGGATGACCTTTTCTATTAAAATGTTCAGAGGAAGCTGGCTTGGCAGGAGTGGGTGATGTAGAAGGGTAACCTGTTACTGTTGCCGCTGTTTCAGGCGTTCTCCTCTCTCGCCTTCCTGGAGAAGCTGGACCTGAGTCACAACGAGCTGCACCGGCTGCCCCCGGACTTCTCCCACAGCCTGGCGTCGCTGCGGGAGCTGCACCTGGACAGGAACGACCTGGAGACCCTGGAGTTCCTCAGCCTGGAAGGGCTGGAGAACCTGGAGAAGCTGGATCTGAGCCACAACCGCATCCGGATAGTGGAGCCGGGGGCCTTTCGGGGCCTGTCCCGACTGCGCCACCTCTTCCTGCAGGGCAACCAGCTGAGGGTCCTGCGGGAGGGGACGCTGGCCATGCTGCAGAGCCTGGAAGTGCTCCTGCTGGGACAGAACAACATCTCCAAGATCGACACGGAAGTCTTCACCTCGCTGCACAGCCTCTCCCTGCTGGGGCTGGAGGGGAACGGCCTGGAGCACCTCAAATTCAAGACGTTCCTCAACCTGCACACCCCGGGAACGCACCTCCAGCTGGCCGGCAACCCCTGGGACTGCGACTGCGACCTGCACCGCGTCTTCAGCAAGATCCTCAGCGTGCGGCACCTCCACATCGACGACTACAAGAACATCACCTGCCACGAGCCCTGGCAGCTGGCCGGCGCCTCGCTCGCCTGGGTGGACAGCCAGCTGTGCGTGGCCGAGACCGCCACGGTGCTGGTCATCACGGTCACCGTGCTGGTCACCGTCATCGCGGCCATCGTCATGGCCGAGAGGAACCGCAAGAAGAACCAGGGAAAGACCTGGAGCGAGGCCGAGGGCTCGGACCCCCAGGAGAAATAACTGGCCCGCTCCAGGGACGGTGGGTTACTATCCCCCGCAGAGTAGCACCCCATTCCCTGCAGGATCTCTCTGATCCAGCAACATCTGCCAGCTGCTTACTGTCCACTCCTGCCAGGCAGCTGTTTTTATACCACGGACACTTCTTACCCCCTCTGCTCCAGGCTTCTTTGGCTTATATGGATCACCAAAAGCAAATCCTGCACGGTAAGGAGTGCAGCCCCCAGCAAATTGCAAAACGGGACACCCCTCCCACGTCACGTGATTCGGAAAAGCCTGAAAGCCCATGAGGACAGCAGCCGTGATGTGTGTAATCCTCGGCTTCTAATGGGGGAATCTCATTCTATTGCCCCCTGCGTGCATGGCAGAACTGGAGGACGAGAATAATGCTGCTGGCTGTCAGCTGTGTTTGTGCCAGAGCTGGGTACCTCACCGGCTCCTCTCGGCTGCAGTGCGGTGTGGCCCTCCTCTACATGGCGTTTCGTCGGCCCAGCAGACAACTGTAGCGAGTCGTTTTGGGCGAAAACGGACAAGAGGCACCTCTTGCCGAGAGCCGCGACTATGGGCTGTAATCCCAGCCTTGCAGGGCTGTCTGAATGGATTCTTCGCAGTCGTGAACATCGGCCACCTTGCAAAACTGGGTGTTGTGTCTGTGCATGCCTCTCCAGTTCAGTGAGGCTTTTTTTAATGGCACGTGATTGGGCCCTCTTACCCACAACGCTGACAGACGTGTTGATGTATTACTGTTACGCACTAGGAAAAGAATGTGCTGCATCAGGGCTGACGTGTTTTCACAGAGGCAGTTGAGCTCATAAACTCCGGTGGTGCCCAGCGTGATCTTGAATCTCTTGTAATGAACTGAAATGGTGCAGAGTGAAAATGCCGTTTTTAATGCTGAGAGGACTCTAAAATAAAATCAAACTGCCATGTTATCTGACCAACTTTTAAATGAGATTCCCGTTATGGACTGTAAAGTTACAATATTAATGCACTGGGTCTGCTAAGAGACTCCACAGTCCGGATAGACATGGTAGAGTCTGACATCTCTGCAATGTAGACAATGTCACTTCTGTAATAGGCTCCACACACAAACCCTGTTCCATTCTGGGGGGGTGGGGGGTGGGGGGGGGACACAATTTGGGGGATTTCAAAGTGGGCAGGTTGATGAGAGGGGAAAAAAAGCAAGAATTTCATAATTTATGTTTAATTTCTTAAAACTCATAGAACTTCTGGACTGAGTGTCACTCGAGGTGATCATTGCAGCCTGATTTTGAACTGATTTTGAACAGGTCAGATTTTACAATAAACCATTTCAGTGTGGAAAAAGGACTAAGCAGCTGCATGAATGTTTGTTCAGGTTCCCTTCTTCCTCCATTAATAATCAGCAAGGTAAAGGAGCTCCAAATCTCTTCCTCCCCTGGACAGCTCCTTCCTCACTATGAAGGAAAGACCCCTCTGGATCAGTCCTGGGTGCTAAGAGAGAGAAGTTGTCATATGCCACTCCGATGTTTTTTCCTCCTTCTCCTCTGGGGGTCTACAGCTGTGATGTGCTGCCTGCTCACCTCTAAACAACAAATTAGATTTCGGCAATAAATGTCACCCGACGACACCCATTGGCCCACAAGGTAGGAAACAGTCCATAACCACGTGATCATTATCCGCGACCATACGGCCGCACAGATTAGTGCAACGATTAAAGAAAAAACCGTCCCCCCCCCACCATCTCCGTAAATCTGATATTTTTGCTTGATGCGATCAAGAGCTGTCCTGTCGCTTCTTAGAAATATCCAGAGGGAGGCTGTGGACTCTAATAGAGAAAGGAAGACCAGGAGCCGAGGGGAAGGAATTCTCTTTAATTCCTCGTCAGTCTTTTACACTTAAATACATCATTCCCCTAAGGAAGGTTTTATTTTTTTAAGTGGAAAAACCCAATATTTTTTTCTAACATGGCGGACGCAGCCCGTACTCGCACCTATCAATTCGAGAACTGGGCGAATGAAAAACAGGAGCGTCATCTCCAACCGCCATCACGTATTACATGACACTGGAGGCACTGACCGGGGTGGGTGTGCGTGTTTCTGTCCCGCCACGTGTTCCACTCGTGAAGTTTGCCTTCCTGAATGTGATCGTTAACAACACCTTCTCTAGTGTCCTGATTTACGGTTCTTGTCTCTTTCATTTTGCAGTAATGTTAAGTTTAATGTTATTTAATGTTATTTATTTAAGCGCTTTGAGAAGCCACCTTTAAAGGCGCTATATAAAAATAAAGTTTTTTTATTATTATTATCAAACGTACTATCAACGGTTTTTCCAATGGATTTGTTTTTTTTTCTCTCTAAAAAGCACTGCCCTGGTATGCATCTTCTAGTCCCTTAAAATCAAATGGATTTGTGTTAAACCACAAGTAATAACGTTATCTAAGCCACTGCGTGTCGCGCAATCCCTGTTACCTAACACCTCGCTCTCCAGAAGGAACATCGCGGATAAAAATCTAAATTGAAGCATTAACGTGGCGTTTTATAATCCCTTACTATACCCCTCGTACACACCGGCTCCTCCGGAGTTACTCGTCACAAGTACCAGAGCAGACAGATGAAACGTGCTCTCTCCCACGACCCCAACCTTTGACCGTCAAAGCAGTTGCAGAGACAGCGTCACCTCGTGGCCATGTCTAAAACAGCTCATGGGTTATGCGCCCATTAACACAAGTTGCATTAAATTATAATGATAAATTATATATAATAAATCATGATTATAATTCTAAATTAACAAGCGCGTTGTCATTTTATGCCGACACATCCCGAATGCTTGTGGGCCCCTAGGCGTTATGGAACTACATTTTGGGCTTACATGTCATTGCAACCTCATTGTATTCTTGCGCGTGATAAATCGAATATTTTTTTTTCTAAATATACATATTTTACTTTTTAGATTCTGTAAATACGGGAAGCGATATCGTTTGTCTTCAGAAAAACCTTTAAACACTTCAATATTAACGCAAATAAGGAGCAATGTGAACCAGAAGAGCAATGCACCGTGCGTTTTTTTTTTTGGTAAGGGGAGTTCTTATGAGGATCTGAGGTCTGCTCGCCAGGGAAAACGCCATTATGCACGTGTTTCCATAGCAACACGGGCGGGGCCGCCGCCACCACGCCCCTCCCGGAGGGACAGTTGAAATCCGTAGATCGGTCGCGTCTTGTTGCAGAAAGTTTGTCAATGCGAGAAAAATGTCAAAAGTTAAGGCTGGTTCTTCCAGCTGCAGGACGGTGGCGGGTCACCTCCTGTCGAAACCCGCGGTCTCGGCGCAGACTCCCCGGAAGCCGGGCGGTCTCCAGCGGCAGATGAGCTCCCTGGGCGCCGATGGCTGGGGGAGCCCCAGCCCGGCTGTGGCCCAGCAGGACTTCGCCAAGCCCGGGGTCGATCTGCCCAGCCGCACGCTGATCGGCAGGGATGTGAAGGCGTTTCTCGGCGAGATCGGCGGCGACTCCAGGGAGGCCAGGTACTGGCTGACCCAGTTTCAGAGGAGCACCTTAACGCAGTCCCCTGCTTTCGCGGTGCTGGAGGTGAGTGCGACGCTAAAAGCACCGGGACCTCTCGACCCAGAGTAGCAGCACGGTAGTATTGCAGCAAATACGGTTCCGTAAACTCCTTCCAGTACATTGACTTGTTTCATTTTGATAAAAAAAAATCCTATAAATTTAAGACGACTTGTTGTTTTTTTTTTTGGCTAATAGCTGCGCAAGCACTAAATACCGCAATAAACTGATGTATTTCTATACACGGGGTATCGCTTTAATAAAAAGAAAACTATACAAACGCAAGTTGTTATGAGTAGATAAAATTCAATTGGGTAGCTGCGTCAGCATGCGTAGGCTGCAAAGGAACAAGCAACAGGTTTATTCCCTGCTGGAAAAAAGAAAGAAAGCACAACGTTTCGGCCGTGGAGCCCTCTTCAGGTGTGCAGCATTCTTTTAACGTGACTTAGGTTTAGGAGTTTTTTTCCCCCTAATAATTACATATACTGGTGCTGAATATACTGGTTTCCTCCATGAAATAGCACACACTTTTGTGTGTTTGACAAGTTTCCTTTCCGTTGCGGAGATAAATATTTCTGTCCGTCTCTCTGACCAGAAACATGTCTGACAAAACAAAAATGTCGTGTATCCTGTTTTTTTGGCGAAATGAGACACCGAGACCTACAGCCTGAGAAAATTACCATTCTTCATTCGCGTTTACGGCCTTGCTAATGTTGAATGGCAGAAATGACTTTTCCCCGTCCACCATTGCACTCTGCCACTATGGCAAGCGGATATAAAAACCCCAATAGCATTAGCACTGACACGAAAGTGAATGAAGAACGGTCATTTTCAATTAGCTGGGGGTCTCGACATCACAATCTTCCCCGTTTTGTTGGAAATTCAATTTGACCTTGTCCAGGATTTATTCCCCCGCCCCCCGATGCTCTCTTTTGGGAGACTTTTCTTTTGAAAGCAGTGCAACTAGGATGCCAGGACCCTAAAGGTGCCGGCTTCGCGCGGCGTGCAAACTCGGACACAAAGCGCCGCGCCGACTGTGCTGTGCTGGCGTTTCCACGAACGACGAGGATTATAATCATCCTGTTTGATGTTTTTTGTTGGTCTCTTTCTAAAATAACTTTTAATGCAGAGCACTGTCTGAAACCAGCGCCAGACTGACGAAACTCAGTCTCTTGTAAGAAAGGAATAGATACAATGAAACTACAAGCAACCGCATTAGTCAGATGGGCTGTGTAGCCTTCTCTCATTTACTAATCTCCTGATCTTCTGAAATAGCAGTGAAGCAACATATTAATGAACTTCACACCTTGAATGCATGAATCTGGCAGGAGACATGAATCTCCTCAGTTACTTGCTATATTGCAGAACACAATGGTGACTCAGTCTGGTCCCTGCAGACACAAGAGCTTAGTTTGTCTTTAGGCAGCAACAGTTACGGTTTCTTTGTGTGTTTTAATCCGCAGGTGGACGAGTCTGTTCTGAAGAGCAGGGAGATGACGCAGAGCCTGGCCTTCGGGCTCTCTTTCCTGCAGCGGATGGATATGAAGCCCGTGGTGGTGATGGGGCTGCGGGCGGAGGAGATGGAGGCCGTGCTGACCGGGCCTTGTTTCGGCCCCAGGGCGGCCGTGGTGCGGCGCTGCCAGGCTCTCGCAGAGGCGCTGCAGAGGAACTCCGTCAGCGTTATGCCCTTCTTCAGCGCCGAGTCCTTGCTGCTTGCCCAGGACGTGCCATCTGGTGCTGGGCACAGGCGAGTTCTCATTGGTGTTAGGAGGATATTGGTTTTTAATCCTTACAAATATGTAATCGGCTTGATACCTCCTTCTGCAATCCTAGCGCTGCTGGGCCTCTGTGCCTCTTATCATTCTAGTTTAAATCATGACATCACATTTAACCTGCACTCTTTTAAGATGCATAATTTTCCTTCAAATTTGAGTGACATGAGCATATAACCCTGTTTTTTTGCAGGTGTTCTGGATTGTGGGGGACAGAAAGGGCCTTTTAGGCACAGTGGTGCAGTGCTTAGCATTGCTGGATTGCACTGAGGCCCGATTTGGGGGAGCTGTATGTGTGGAGTTTGCATGTTCTCCCCACGTTTTGCGTGGGTTTCCTCCCACAGTCCAAAGACATGATGGTGGGTTAACTGGCTTCGGGGAAGGTTGGCCCCGGTGTGAATACGTGCTCGTTTGTGTTTGTATGTTCCCTGTGGTGGATATGGCGTCCTGTCCAGGGCGTACCCTGCATGGCGCCCATTGCTTGCTGGGATAGACTCCGGCTCCCCACCGATCCAGAGCTGGAATGAGCAGGTAGGAGACAGTCGGGTGGTCTGACACTTTTCTTTGGTGCCCCCTGCTGGACAGGTGTGGGAACAACATTGCAGTGGACGCCGGGCTGCTGCAGTGGAGCCTGGACTGCGGGAATATCCCACTGGTGTGCCCGGTGGGCAGGAGCGTCAGCGGCTGCTCTGTGGTGCTGGACTCGCTGGACGTCACCGCTGCCATCTCAAAAGCCCTGCAGCCCCTCAAAGTGATGTTCCTCAACAGCTCGGGGGGAATCCGCAACCAGAGCCACAAGGTAAAGATGTTCATAATGAGAATAATTCCTCAAACTTCTCTAGCGCTTTTCTGGACACTCCACTCAAAGCCTTGTACAGGTAATGGGGATCCTCTCCACCACCACCAGTGTGCAGCCATACCTGGATGATGCACCAGTACGCTCACCACACACCAGCTCTCAGTGGGGAGGAGAGCAGAGTGATGAAGCCAGTTCAGAGATGGGGATTATTAGGAGGCCATGATTGGTGAGGGCCAATGGGAAATTTGGCCAGGACACCAGGGTGACACCCTTACTCTTTTTGAGAGAATGCCCTGGGATTTTTAATGACCGCAGAGAGTCAGGTCCTCAGTTTAATGTCTCATCCAAAGACAGTATAGTGTCCCCATCACTATACTGGGGCATTAGGACTCACACAGACTGCGGGGTGAGCACCCCCTACTGGCCCCACTAACACCTCTTCCAGCAGCATCCTTAGCTTTCCCAGGAGTCTCCCATCCAGGTACTGGCCAGGCTCACACCTGCTGAGCTCCAGCGGCCTGCCTGTGAGTTGCAAGGTGATAGAGCTGCAGTTCGTGTTTCACTCTCTTGTTCTGCCTGTGATCGGTGTTGTGGTTTCAGGGCAGTGTTTCCCAATGGGCTTGAACCTTGCTCTTGCCTTCCTTCTGCCTCAGGTGGTGGGCCAGGTCACCCTGCCTGCTGACGTGGCGCTTCTGTCAGAGGCAGAGTGGATCAGCGTCCAGGAGCAGCGTCTGGTCAGGACCATCGTGGACCTCCTGAACCAGCTGCCCAGCGAGTCCTCTGCCGTCATCACCTCGGCCAGCACGCTGCTCACCGAGCTCTTCAGCCACAGGGGTAAAGACTGGTGCTCAGCTGTCAGTAGAGGGCAAGCTCATGAATCCTACTGAGCATGCAGTTCCATGTTTCGCCACTAGGGGGTGGTATTAACATAGTTGATTACCCATCCAGTAAGGCGCAGCAGTTTATATCATTGCCGTTGGAAGAAAATGCCCTTAACTTAATGTATATGTGCTAGAACACCATGGTTTGAGAGAAAATTGCTGGAATGGGATAATATAAAACCTTAACCCCTCCTCTTTAGTCTAAAACATTTCAGTAGAAGTTGTTTTCTTGGGAAGTAATTATTAAAACTCAAAGGCTCACTAAGGAGCTGGAACAGTGCATCTGTATGTTACTGAGAAAGAAGCAGAACACACTGTTAGGTGGTTGTTAATGCAGAAGCTGTTCTCTCATGATCCAGGTTCGGGGACCCTGTTTAAGAATGGAGAACCCATCCACAGGTATGTATTCTGAGGAAGAATTTGAACATTTACCTTTTTTTAAGTATGTAATATAGCGACTATTTGCCTTTTGCTCATGTGCCCTTTCTGCTTAGCAACAGCATAAAAGGCTAAGTCAAGCATAATATTTGACTTTTTAATATTAATGCTACAGCTGCAGAATGTCTAGCTCATTTCACACCTTCTGTTTACTTACTTCATTTTGTCTCTATACAAAGTAAAATTGCTTCTTGATAAGAGAAAAACAACTCCTAATATGGAAATGTAGAATGTGCTTTCCTGTGTGAATTTACTGTATAAAACCCATTACATTTACCATCTGGTTGAAGAGGTTGCTCACAGATCTGTATGAGAGGCTGCTCTCAGCTCTGCATGATTGTATCTTCCCCATGCGCATGAATAAGGGACTTGACCATACCTAACCTGAGTGAAGAGTTTTCTTCAACAATTCCAAAATTGTATTTTCAATTCATTGATGATTGTAGGATATTTGGATTTCTGTAAGATGAATAACACCCGCACCTGTTGTTAGTTGCTGCTTATAAAGTTATATACCGACATTGCCCTGGAAAAGTATTCACCCCCTTCCAGTGGTACAGTATATGCACATTTTTTTTAAAGTGAATAGTTTCTTCAAAACTTGAATGTTGAAACTGAGCACTCTTTTTCGCCACATAGGTGAAAGAAGGGGCGAATACATTTGCAAGGCACTGTACATATTGTATGTTCTTAACCCTGGCTCTTTGTGTACAACAGGATTAAACAAAGTTTAGTTTTTAGTTACAGCCTTTGAAATAAAGGACGTGATTGCAGGCATTGTCTGGTGTTGGACAAGCCTGGTAGATCTGCTTGTTCAGAGTTCCTGCTCAGCACTCCTCCACTCTCCTTACTGCTTCTCCCTTAGGTACAGCAGCCTGGATGAGATAGATGTCGACCGGCTCCTGGCCTTGATCAACAAGTCCTTTGGGAAGAACCTGAAAGAGGATTACGTTGCCTCTCTGAAGGGCCGGCTGCATTCCATCTACCTTTCCGAAGAGTGAGTAAACCAGGGGCTGATCAGATCTGGCTGTAGGAGATAAAAACTGAAAAAAGAAAGGAACTCCTGCATACCTCCTTCATTGCACATCACCATGAACAAGCAGCAGTGCGCTTCAGAATAGGGGTGTGAGAACAGATCAAGATTTCTGAAAAGAGTCGTGCCAAACCTGAAACATGTGGCAAAAACGAATATTTGGGAAGCACAGAATTGCAGCAAAACCAATATTTGCCTGCACTGCAGATCTCTTGTTCCTTGTTTGAGCGGAGATGGAGAATTCCTGTACTGCCATCATTGCAAAAGCTGAAAGCAAACCCTTATCGCACAGACTGCCCTGTTTCCAGGACTGGCGCTGGGCTTTCCAACAGGACAAGCATCTTCCTGATAGTGGGTGGATGGTACTGAAGCTTGAGGCAAAATGAAAGAGGTGGCAAACCATGTGGGTGCTTAACAGTGGGGGGGGGGGGACTCGTTTTTGCAGGTACAGCGCGGTGGCTGTCATCACGAAGGAGCCCGTGAGAAGCCGCACACCATACCTGGATAAGTTCGTGGTGAGCAGCAGCAGGCAAGGCCAGGGCGCCAGCCAGATCCTGTGGGAGCGCATCCGACGGGACCTTGGGGCCCTCTTCTGGAGATCCCAGAGCACCAACCGCATTAACCCCTGGTGAGTACAGCGCCCAGGACGAAGAGGGGAGAGGAATAGGAATGCAAGGCTGGTGTGCACCGTGACTGTCTCCCAACTCGCAGGTGAAAGGAAGAGGCTCTAAACTGGCTGATCTCTTAACACCAGATGCTGCAGCATGGGCTCGTATTGTCATCAAGACTTGATGGAGAGAAGAAAATAGACTTGCAATGAGTTTTGGATTCATGGAACAAAGTATGTTTGATGCCGAGCGTGCCCGGGTCTGTGCAACTTTACATGCCTTTCCTCCTGCATGTCTTTCAGGTACTTTAAAAAATGCGATGGCAGCTTCGTCAATGGCAGGTGGATTGTCTTCTGGTTTGGGCTCTCGGACATGCGGGACTCCTATGAGCTGGTAGAGTACGCCAAGAACATACCCGATTCCTTCTGCGTGACGGAGTCTGGAGGACCCCTGGACTCCTGAGTCCTGGGCCGACTCATCTGCCCAGAGCGCCCTCTCCTCCAGCCACGACGGGGGGGCGTCACGCAACTGAGTGACCCTCTTGCTAATACAGTGACGGAGTGTCTTGGTAAACCCCATCATAACACAACCTTTTGTTTTCGGGAAGGACAGCTGGAAGGGCTGATGCTCTCTTTCCACAAATAAAGAAGTATGAGTATTCGCAAGACTAGCTGGGATTGATTTAGCACTGCCGCTTTTGGGGAAGAGGATGATTGCGGTTTCATTTTGGGAGCAGGGTGTGAGATCCACATGGTTTTGCACTGATGCTCTGAGGCAGTTCGCTGGGAGCCTTTAACTGCACTGAATTTTTCACAGAAATTTTAGCTGCACTTCCCAAATTGGAAAAAAATCTTATTTCACACCCCACTAATTTTTTTTATCTTTAATTGCAAAGCATCTTATTTCTTCTAAGTGTTATTTGTATTTCTTTCTGAGACCATTCATTGTGCTTTTGTTTGATTGAAGTGGCTGCATGAAGGATGGTTTCTCATGTGCCTTGCAAAGGACTAAAAAAAAAACCAAATGGCCCTTTGTTGATTGTAAAACAGACTCTTCTAGCTCCATGTTTCTCTGCTCCTGGACTGCAGACCCACACTGGTTATAAAAGACCAACTCCACTCTGGAACCCACAGTGGACACTTTCAGAACATAGTTGCAGCTAAAATCTGTACTGCCAGCTTGCAGTTTTGTAACGTCGTAAAATTTTCTAAAAGTCTTGTATTTGTAATATGGCTACAATGTTATATCCGGTGTAACCAGACTGCACTTCCTCAAATTCACTACCTGTCAGCAACATTTGGGGATGAGATCGAAACAATATTTGTGGGTAATGTTTTGCTTTAATGCAAAAAGTTCACTGTATTAAATCTTGTATGCTCTTTGTGTGTAATCTTTATGCTAGTGTTCATGTATTCTAGTTCCTAATTTTAGTACCAGCATGCTTTTGGAAGAAAGTTGTTGCAAACCAAGTGCTGTGATGAAGAGTGAAGTTGCCTACCTAGTTTATATATTTATAATTCATGCTAAGAAACCAAATGATTTTAAGTAATCCCATTCGTGGCGAGAACACTGTTAATGGTCTATGCACACCGAACGGTGCATGGTAATGTTAAGAACAGTCTGCACACAGGGGTGAAGTTTATACATTTATGCAAAATATCTTAGATACTCAAGTAAATAGAAAAGGAAAAAAACATGACCTGAGAACCCACCCCCACCTCCATATAACAGAAACTTGACGAACAAGAGCATATTGTAAACTTATCAGATTAAAAGCTAAATGAGAAATACAGAAAGCATATAATTACACTAAGCACTTTGTGCACAATTCCTATCCAAACAGTATAGAATTAAATTAGTTCAGGTGGGGAGCTGCCTCAGCATGCATAGGCTGCAAAGGAACAAGTCACAGGTTTATTCTGCGCTGAAAAGAGAAGAAAGAAAACACGTTTCGGCAGTGGAGCCGCCTTCAGGTGTGAGGAAGGTCTGAAGACGGCTCCACGGCTGAAACGTGTTTTCTTTCTTCTCTTTTCAGCACAGAATAAACCCGTGGCTTGTTCCTTTGTAGAATTAAATCTGTCAACATTGAATCCAGGCATTGATGAAACTGTTCTGCTAACTGCACGTGTTTAAGGTGATCAACACAGGCAAGTAAAAAAATGTAGTGCTAATTTTAATCATGCCTTATTGTTTCAATAGAGCATAAACCATCAGAAGGTCAGGATGGCTTTGTTGTTACACATTTTAAAAAAGTGTGACATTCAAGAGAGAGGTGTGCATCTAAAGAAAAACGGTTTCCCTGCGTTTTTCCTGAGGGTTGTCTTACAGCCGCCGTGCAATTCAACTCTCGATATGTCAGCCAGTCTATTATTTGATCACCCAGAAGGTGGGTTAATATGCGTCCCAGAAATGAAACGAGCAGTGAAGCAATGCTTCACATTCATAAGAACTGTAAACACAAAGACCAAATTCTTTCGATGTTGACTTCTATTCACTTCCCAGTCTTAGATTACGGTTGAAATAAGAAGATAAAGAAGGTTTCCGTCGATCCGCGACGAGGCCATCTGAGCCGAGCCCCTGCCACCTGGATCTTGTCCTGACTGTATCGGCAGCAAGGGTGCAGATGCCGTAATGGCAATAGGTTCCAGACCTCTCTGCACATCCTCTCTTCCAGCTGCCCCACAGCTCCCGAAAAGCTCAGCCATCAGTAGCCAAGATAAGGACCGCCCCCAAAATCCCAGCGTTCTGCCCGATCAGCTTCAGCTGGTTCCAGAACTCGACGTGGCGGCCGTGGTGCCAGTAGCCGATGTTGCCGTCGATGAAGAGCAGCACCAGCGGCAGGAGGGTGGCCAGGATCTGGGAGGCAAGGTGGACGTAGTAGCCCGAGAGGAAGGAGAGGGCCAGCACGCCATAAAGGACGAAGAGCAGCTGCAGAGTGATCTCGCCCCCGGGGATGTGGTTCAGGTAGGCCAGCCTGTCCTCCTGGCTGTGCTGCAGCGAGTAGGCCTGCCGAAGAGCAATGCTTTGTGAGCGAGCAAGACCCAGCCTCCACCCCCCCCACCCCACTTGCTGGATGCACTGCACCCTGCGGTGTGTGAACTTCATTCACTGTCCATCCATGCTTTTTCTAACTGCTTCCTCTTCCAACTGAGGGTCGTGGGGGAGCCGGAGCCTATCCCAGCAAGCATCGGGTGCAAGGTGGGGTACACCCTGGACGGGACACAAAGTCTTTGGACTGCGGGAGGAAACTGGAGCACTTGGCGGTAACCCACGTGAACACAGGGCGGAGCGGTGGCTCTGTGGCTAAGGATCTGTGCCTGTGGCTGGAAGGTTGCCGGTTCAAATCCCGCGGCCTGGCAGAGGAATCCTACTCCGTTGGGCCCCTGAGCAAGGCCCTTCACCCCAGCTGCTCCAGGGGCGCCCTATAAATGGCCGACCCTGTGCTCTGACCCCAAGCTTCTCTCCCTGTCTGTGTGTCTCATGGAGAGCAAGCTGGGGTCTGCGAAAAGACAAATTCCTAATGCAAGAAATTGTATATGGCCAATAAAGTGATCTTAGCTTATTTCTTAGCATGCAAACTCCCCACAGACAGCACCTCGGCAATGGAACCCAGCCAGCAATGCTAACCGCTACGCCGCTGTGCCTCCCCTTTAATTTGCTGTCTGCGTGAGAATTCTGAATCACCATTTCCTTGTCCTCAACACTGAGATTTTTCCAGCACTGCTGCCGTCACGAGGATGCACTCACCACGCAGATCAGGTAGATGCCTATGAAGACCTGGCCCGTCGACTGCAGCGACCTTGTGCGGGGTTTCTGCCGGTACACCTCCCCTGCCCCGCTGGCCAGGACCAGGAAGCCCCCGATGATGGCAATCGCTCTGGAGTACATCCTCACCTGGGGAAGAGGTACAGCTGGCATTTATTTTTTTTTAAAAAGAAGGCTGCGAGCAAAGAGAGTGCCATCTGACGTGCTCCCACTCGCCTGGCTGCTACTGCGGCTGACCGGACTGCCCCGGCATGTCCAGGCCTGAACCTCCCAGTGCCTACAGGTCCAGCCTGTTTCCATAAAGAGCACCGACTCCCGGACCCAGACCTTATCCCCAGTCTATGCGTTTTTATCCTGCTCACATTTTAAAATTGACACTCCACGACACTAAATATTAGGGATGCCACGCGAAGCTAATGTGCTGATTACCACACAATTTACATGACTTAACAGGCCTGGAAGGGCAAGACAACAGGTTTACAGCCAAGGTAAGGGGATGTGGGTGCAGAGCAGGTATAGAAGCACAAGGAAAAGAAACCCCTTTAATGTCTGTCCTCCGTTAATTGGCACCTCTGTAGCACAGTCCAACCCTACACACCTTTAGCCAGTCGCCATAGTACACCTGCCCTCCGATGTAGGAAGCGTAGGTGCTGACAGCTAACTGCAGGGCGGCACCCAACGCAAACCACCTCCTCTTCACCCCAAAGGACATGAAACTGGCACACAGGACAGCTGCCCCCATATCGACATACAGATACGGCATATTAATATCAGGCTTCCTGCAGAAAGAGAGAGAGCACAGTTTTACAGACGGCGGGGCTGTCGAGCTGTTTGTAAGACAGGGCGTGTCTACTTCTGGTCGGGATAGGAATTCATTCCAGCTAAGATCTTAACTGCCTTTCCCACAAATTACTGGTTTACAACTCGAAAACGCCCGTGCAGCCTTACTGGCAAGGTTTCATCTTGCTTTTTGCTCATGGTTTTACAAAAAAGAAGAGCTAAATATGAAATTGAGATCACAAACGTCACGCCCGAACAACACACGTACGATTTTTTCAATTAAAACCCGCTATTAGAAACGATTAAATTGAATATTATTTCAGTGTGGAGCACTTCTCGTATAAACTTTCTTTCATTGAGCTAAATCTGCTTCATTCCCGAATTTTTCATTAACGCGCGTAAACTCGTCAGGAACGACAGATCTAACATCTCTAATGCAGACCGAATACGCCTGTTTCGACCAAAATTACAGTGCATATATCGCCAGCACAGCGAAGCATAAACGAAGCGTTAATTTACTCATGAAATTGCAACTCAATTATATTATAACTATGCATATTAATGGAAAAGCGCATCATCGTAGACCACTAACGCATCTGCCTGTGCCGCATAATAAACACGAGAATTAAAACCATCCAAGTGGATTTGTTTCGTCTGCTCACCTCTTGACATCTGCCCGCTCCGCAAACAACATCAGCATGCTGAAGCAGTTCCAGAACCCGAACCGGGTCAGAATAATCGCCCCGAATCGGGACAATAGTCTCAAGACATTCTTCCGACTGGGGGCGGCCATGATTGTTTGGGGAGGAAGTGACGATCTGCACTTCCGGTGCAGCTACTTTTGCAAGTTGTTGATATACAGGTGTAAATAACAAGTAGTGTCGGTGTTGACCAGGGCCAGATTAATGATTCTTCATGGGATTCACATATTTACTTATGTCAAAACCGTGACGCTACTGTAAAACACAATTCTGTTGTATGCGGTCCTCAATTACTTTTTCAATTGTAAACAAGCAACAGATAGTTTACATGACAGTGTCAGAAAGTGCCGGTTAATAAAATCTATAACTAGACAATACATTTAGTTGCAAAGGTGTGAGCTCACACCCGAAACGTTGTGTTTTCTTTCTTCTCCTTTCAGCAAGGAATACACCTATTACAGTTCCTTTGCAGCCTACGCATGCTGATGCAGCTACCCACCTGAAATGCATTTAGTTGACAACTTCTATCATCAGTTAATGAAAACACCAGTCTTTTAATCCTAATAAAGCTTCCAGATTTCCTTGAATGTGGTTGCGATTTTAGTTGATCATTAATGAGGAGTAGGGATGTCACGGTGTGAGATTTTGATTGTACGATTATAGTCTCAGCAAATAATCACGGTTTTACGATTTTTTTCAGGTAATGTATTCTGAGACACTATGAAGGGGAAAAAGACACAAAGCTGATATAATGAAACATTTTGGGTTTTTTTCCTAGCATTCTTTTGGTCCTGCAAATCAAACATGTAACCTACTGTATATTAAAAACATAAATACGATTAGTAAAAGTAGGCAGTGGCAAATGGAAATATTCAGAGAGGTCAGTCTCAACCCGTCCCTCTCCTGACTTAGAACTTCGTCACTCGTTGTCAGTAAAAAGTGTATTTACTTTAACGCCAGGGCCAGTGGATGGACTGGTAGCGAGCACCAATTATAGGAAAAATGTTTATAAGCGATAGAGGTATTCTCCGCAAATTCAACTCGAAGGAGAACGAAAGTAACGTTAATCATGCAGACTGCTCCAGCCAGGGAGCCAGCCCTAATTTACGCTAACTAATATAACGTTAGCTAATTTCGGTGAGCCGAGCCGAGCCAGGCACAGGGGAATGGGGAACGCGAGGCTTCTAAAAGTCTCACGGTTTGGAAACCGTGACGTTTTCAATCGAGGTGAATAGTGAAACCGGTTAATCTCAACACCCCTCAGGAGGAGGTTTCACCTATCTTCTGAAAAAACAAACACATCATTCCATAGGCTCCAAAGGAACAAGTCAAAGTTTATTCCACGCTGAAAAGAGAAGAAAAGAAACAACGTTTAGGGTCTAGGAGAAGAAGGCTCCACAGCCAAAACGTTGTGTCTCCTTTCTTCTCTTTTCAGCCTGGAATAAACCTTTCCTTGTTCCCTTGCAGCCTGTGCAGGCTGACGCAGCTCCCCACCTGAACTACTTCACAAACTCTCCTTGTTCAAAGAGGGCTTAACAGGTTAGTCAAATATGACATTGCTTTTTTAAACTTGTACCGGCTGTTTCTCCACACATGGCAGCATTCCTGAGAAAATCACATATGTGAAAAGTCATTAAGAAAATTAAGAAAAGTCATTCTTAATAATAACAACAATGAGTATAAAGTTACAGTAGGAAATTAAAAAAACAATCTCTTTGATATTTTTCAGTAAAGCTGTCTGCTTTTTTGTCTCCTAGTAGCTCAAATTGGACTAGAAGGCCGTGGGTTCGAGCTCCCAACACTGACTTTTCAGTTCTGCCCCTGGGTCAGACATTTGCCCTCAATGCCCCAGTGCACCATAGTTGGCACTGGGCACCAACCAGACACCGCTGGCTGTGTGGTTGGATGAAAACTACAGAAGCCACTGTGTGCTCCAACTTCAGGATGAGTCACTGATTGTGGTCACTTTATTTTACAAAAGAATGATAAAACAACAGTCTTAACTTTAAAAGCAGCTCCCCCAACATTTAGCAATAGCCAGTACAAAGTGTCCTTAAACTGAAGTACTACTACCTTAACACTACTGCTGTAGCCTATCATGAATAAATATCACGTGAAGTAATAGCTTTAAACTTTATCCAGCACAAAGGGCTTTTGTGTGAAGGTTAAGCAGTTTATAGATAAACGTCTGAGATTATAACAGCATAGTTGTATTGAAAGTCACTGCTCCCAGGAAATGTTAATAATAATGTTTCATGTCTGTGAGTCTCGTTGATCAAACAGCACTTGAAAAAAACGCCACCTATCTTTAGCTATAAAAATATAGTTAAATTAGCTATTTATTTGAATTGCTTTTCCCACAGTACTACTACTACCCTATGCAAAACAACTCTTAAAATTAAGATGCTAAACCCAAGTGCGTTGGGGACTGAGAACCTGATTCTGTGACCCTTCTTTATCCACATTTGCTGGGTGTCTGGAACAAGCTGCTCACCTTGTGTGAGGTGATTCAATCAGATCTTTCACAAAACACCTGGATAAGGTCCTTGGATTGGTTAAGTACTGGTATGTGCCCTTCTCTTGTTTACGATCATTCATAAGGTATTGCCCCTGTCCTCTCATCAAACTTGACCATTTCACTCTCTCAGTCAGGGTCTTTAAATAAGACATTTAATAAAACCGTTTTCATTTAGATGCCATACAATTTATAACAATTTCCTCATGTAGTCAATAAAACTCTTATTTTTAGCTTGTGTAATTAAACCACTGTGTCCTTTATGGGATGAATTACTTGTAAGCCCGAGCTAAAAATAATAAGGAACACTTTTCCAGTAAACATAGCCATGCCTGAGTGCAAAGAGGTGCAGGCTTGGTCTGTCTGAGCCAAACCTGGCTCCACCTCTGCCAGGAGCCGGTTGTTATAATGTCCCCCCCCTAGCAAGGGGGTGGGCTGGTCGTTATCCATGCATCCTTTCTTGGATACGAATAAGAGCAGAATCTTATCCAAGTACCAACCCTAAATGAATTCACCAGTTTGGTCCCAGTACTTCCTCATCATGTATGTATTTACCTTTTAATCCCTGGGCAAGATAACACAATTCCAGGAATAATGCACAATGCTTATGACCAGATAAAGATGTGGATTTATTGTTTTATAGGCATACAGCAAAACTGCACTTTATATCCATCAATATAAGAACATTTAGGAAGGGGAGGAGGCTAATTTGGCCTGTCTGCCTCATTTGTTTTAGTAGCTTATCGATCTGGACATTTTCATAACTAAATGCTACCAAAAGCCTCATCGGGTTTTTCTGGTTAACCTTGTAACTGCTTATGTGGCTCAAGCTCAGGTTACAACTTAAACATGCTGATTCCAGTAGCTTGACTATACAGTTACATTATTGCTTTATATGTATTAGAAGAATCTGTATGCACATCTGGATTCTGTGCTAAGAGTGACATCACAACAGCCAATACACATCTTTGTTTACTGATCAACATTTAATTTAATATCCAGATATTAACCCTATATTAAATTAATTCACCAGTTTGGTCCAGGTTCTTTCTCGTCATATAGGCATTTACCTATTACAATCTGTGCAAGGCAACACAATTACAGCAAAACATTGCTTGCACAATGCTGAAGACCAGAGTTCTGAAAAGTGACTTTTTATTCTTTTTAGGAAAGAGAGGAGTCTATTTGGCCTGTTTAGCTCATTTGTTTTTAGTAGCTAAATGACCTGAAAAGTTTCTTCATTAAGGTCCCTGGAGGAAGTCCCCATAGACACAGGGGGAACATACAAACTCCACACAGACAGCACCTCAAGAATTGAACCCAGGGACTCGGCACTGCAAGGGAGCAATGCTTACCACCGTGCTACTGTGCCGCCCATCACTGTCTGTGTTTTTCACAAATTCTTTGTATGATTCACAGTTTGGGTAGCTCTAGGTGCTGTGGTTGAGGAAATGGAACATTTTGCAATCCTGTATTTTCTTGACAAACTATGCCTGTGGCTCCAGGTTGGAAAAAACAATTGACCACTGTTTCACAAAAAAAGAAGCCTTTGAACTGCTTTCCTAGTATACTTTACAGGGGTCTTCAATACAGCTCTCCCCTCTTCATATCTCGAGGAGCAGGCTGCGTGACAGGAGCTGGGCATGACCTGCACAGGTACTAGCAGGGAGCTGGGCCAACGGCACCTTTTGTTTTTTGGGGGTTGAGTGTTGGCTCTGTGGCTCAGGATCTGCGCCTGTGGCTGAAACGTTAACGGTTGAAACCCCGCGACCGGCAGAGGAGTCCTACTCTGTTGGGCCCCTGAGCAAGGCCCTTCACCCCGGGCTGTATAAATGGCTGACCCTGCACTCTGACCCCAAGCTTCTCTCTCCCCACCTGTGTGTCTCATGGAGAGCAAGCTGGGGTCTGGGAAAAGACAAATTCCTAATGCAAGAAATTGTATAGGGCTAATAAAGTGGTCTTATCTGATCTTAAAAGGTGGTGTGAATTGTACACACCCAGCTGTAGCATCACATCACAGCTCTGCTTTTATTGTATACGCCTGACCAGTAATGATCTGCATGGAGACCACTCACAGTAGAACATCCATCCATTTTCTGATTGCTTTATCAGATACAGGGTCACGGGGGAGCTGGGGGCTGTCTGGGCAAGCAACAGGAGAAAAGTGGGGTATGCTCTGAAAGGGGTGCCAGTTCATCACAGGACAGACACACACTCACACCTAGGCAAGTTTTGCCAGGAGCCACTTAACCTCCCAGTATCTGTGTGGACTGCGAGAGGAAACCTATAGTCAGTGTTCAATCACGAAGCAGTGAATGTTGTTTCTGACAATAACAATAATTGAAAATATGACACCTTTTATATTTCTTTTACAGAATTATTATTAGTTGTTAAAATCGGTGGTTCTTTGTTTAGTATATAAATGTATTCCCTCCGAAGTATATTATTGAGTCCTAACTACACATCGTCCGCAACGCAAGGTTGGCAAGTTTTTAAAGAATAAACTATCGCGAAAAAGAACGTGCTTTATTGTTAGTCGCTCTAATGCGCTCAAATCCCCTCAGAAATTAAACTTTTGTGGCTCCGTTTGGCTTTGGGCAAATGTTGTCTGGTGTTAGCTGGACTTGCATTCATAAACACTGATAATGACGCGACCGCACTACGGATGCCAGTGTCACATCAGTGATAATTCTAAAATAACCTGCATTGAACCGTGCTCAAGCCGCAATACCAGCCCAACAAACTTTGTGGATTGCACGTACTGACAGTTTGGCCGAACCTTCTCTTCGAGAGCCTATCCAATATTACAACGCAAGAGGAGTTAGGCGGAAGAACATACGGATTGTTTTGTACACCAACATTAAATTAGTGTACATCAACAATAATCGAATAAGCCCTAAAACTAGTTCCGTTTCTGGATTTGCAGCACCGTAACGACAAACCTCAATTAATCTATTTAACACAGTTCATTTGCGCTTTAGGCTGGAGTTTCTCCTGTCTGTTTATTCTAGTCACTTTTTAGTGGTTTATTTGAACCGCCCTCCGACACCCACGTCAAGAGCTGAACTGAACGCTTTCTTTCTCACTCTGGGAAAGATTGGGAACAAGGTGTGGAATTAGCAGCGACGTTTTCACGAGGTACGGGGTTTAATTTCGTTTGATACCGGTTTTTTTTAGTAAATATCATATGAACTAGCCTCTTTGTTGTGCTCTTTTTATAAAAAGTATGTATGAATTTGGACTAACTACAGTTTAATGGTCCGGTGCGGAAAAGGTTAAAGAAGAGTCAAATACAAACAGTTATAATCTCATTAATTTCAATTAAATCGTCTGGAACTTCGCGAAGCATTGGCTGTTTTGTAATGAGAATACGATCAAGAGCGCTCCGTTAAAAGAATCCGAGATTCCTTCTTTTGACGATACGTCAGTGTTCTCCGATGAGGAGAAAACCACTGTATGCAGCCTCACCTATTTGAGAAACCATTAAAACCGTAACCTGAATAACTCTTTTTTTTGTTTTTAATTATATTGAAACGACTCTCGATAATTTTAAAAGGCCGTTACGTACTGAAAACCTGTTGCCGAATTCCGGAAGTGCTATTAATAAACGACATAGTAGTAGGTTACTTGACCGACTAGTCACTAATATGAATCCAGGTGCTTTGGTTTTGAACATTACAGTATCTTTTCCACACTTCCTGGCATTTAATATTCATTATTGAACGAATTATGTGTATATATAAATATACTGATGAAGTGCTAAAACAATTTAAAACGGACACATAAAGCTTTTCAATATTGTACTTAATGTCTTGTTATTCAAAGCATATAAACTGGTTTTGTACTAAAGCGGTTAACCAGGAACTTATCTTGAGAAGTGAAACTTTTCGGGCTTTTTTTGCGATAGGTTTATTACCTCGTCACCTGTGCTGAATCATCTCTCTCTCTCTCTCTCTCTCTCATGAGCGGTCACTTGTGTGTGACACTAGCACCCATGATCAGTTCATCGGAAACACGCCAAAACAACCGATTCCTATCATAAAGTGTTGTGCGTTTCTTTCTCACCGAACCACGTTTTCAGAAGTAACTAGTCCTTCAGACGTGTAAACATTATACACACGCACACGGGCGCTGAAAATTGCAAGCACCCAATGTATAACAGAACTCAATAATGTACTTCGGAACTTGCATTTAGGCACCTCTTTATAGACCCGTGTAATTTCAAAATTACATTAAGGTTATTTTGTCTTACTGTATGCCAAACATCTATGATTTGTTCAATAATATTAAAGAGAGATATGTTTTTGTAGGCACTGTTAAACACAAAGTGAAGTAACGAGCACTTTCGTGTCCCAGCGCTCTTCGTTGTGCCTCGGCAGTCTTTCGTGCGCAACCACAGGTGATACCGTGAAAGCCTCAGTGCTTCTTAGTCAAGGAGATGCGTCCTGAACATGAGGCGGCTTGTTAAGAATATGCAAACACCTGCATTTAAATGATCTCGTTTTGCGTGAAATCCGATGGCTCTCTGTACGCGTTTTGCACCCCCCCGTCCTCAGTTACTCTTTGCAAACTTGAGGCTGGCGGAGTTTGGTCTTCTTTTGTGGGGTGAGCACGGAGGGGTTTCAGCTTTGCTTGGGCAAGCGGCGTTTCACTGCGAAGCAGGGACAGGTACCATGTCTTTGAGCTGATCGGGGCAGTCGGGGAATCAAGCGGCTGTACAATAGCAATACAATACGTGTATCAACTAAAAAATGAAAAGAAGAGTCCGTGCAAGGCAGCCGGTGTAATGACAACTCGAGTAAGTAGCACTTGAAGAATGATAGAATTTATAATACATTCTGCGACTCTGTTTTCATAAACCGCCAGGTGCTCTAACATTTTATCCTACCTATCGAAACATCCTACCAAGCGCGATTGCGCAATTACGTCACGTTTCTCTTGTTAGTACGCCCATGAATTCATGCCTCTTCTGCGTGTATATTTTGACCGAAGGAACAAGTAACAGGGATATTCCCTGCTGAAAAGAGAAGGAAAACACAACGTTTCGGAGGTGGAGTCTTCTTCGGGCGTGTCAGTTCAAAGGTCGAGTGTTTCAGCCCGACGAAGGCTCCACAGCCAAAACGTTGTTTTTTCCTTCTCCTCTTTTCAGCAGGGAATATACCTGTTACTTGTTCCCTTGCAGCCTACGCATGCTGACGCAGCTCCACACCTCAAGTATTTTGATCGTATTGTAACGCTACGCCTGTTGAGCTAAAGAGAGATCTCCCTTCAGCACAGCAGCTGTGGTCCTGCTATTACAGGGAAAGGGCGGTGACGTCACCGCTCTGGTCAGCCGGCTCTCACCGGTGGCCGTATGCGTCACAGTGTTTTATGTTTTTCATCATGACTGTGGTTTTTCTTAAACTTTTATTCCATCTGTGATGTTAATCCAATTTTTCTTCAAGCGTATTATACGAAACCAGCTTATTGTTACTTAGTTGTTTGTTTTTGTTTTGTTATCCAAATCGCCAGATGTTCATTATAGTCTTAGATAACTGACTAGCTACAAGCATGCCTTTTAACGCATTCATATTTCATT
Organism: Atractosteus spatula; assembly: GCF_055471065.1. Taxonomy (NCBI): domain Eukaryota; kingdom Metazoa; phylum Chordata; class Actinopteri; order Semionotiformes; family Lepisosteidae; genus Atractosteus; species Atractosteus spatula. Next base: position 7,609,257 of record NC_142731.1, on the reverse strand, counting down.
ATTAATGTTCGCTTATTAATGTCGCCACTTTACCTCTACCATTGCAAGCAGAAGTTTTTACTTTTAGGAATTTATTTGCAGTAGATGGGTGCATTGTGAATGTGCCACATTTAACAGTCAACCTATATATGTAAGAACGTGTGGCAAACATGTAAGCTTTGGTGTGATACTGTTCTGTCAGTCTGTAAGTTAATCATTCTCTCCAATGCTAAGAAGTGTTCAGAATGAACAACTGTTTAAAGCTGTTTTAAACCTGTTTAAAAACTAAAAACCCAATTTACAGTCGGCCTGGATAACTTAATTGTGCTTGTGAAGTTAAATAGGCCTGTATATGGATGCCTAAATGTACGTTCTGAAGTACTGTATATGTCACACCCTCTGCAGCCAGAGGGCGCTCCTTCTCTGTCCTGTCCCTAGTTTCTGGTCTGCTGTCCTTCCTGTCCCTCTCTTTCCCTTGGGCTATATATTTCCGGGTCTTGCACTCTGTCCTCGCTCAGCATTGACGTTCGGATGTCCTGAGACCCGCCTAGCACCAGGGCGCCCCACGTCCGCTCCCTGAGGGCATAGGTTTCTATACGGCATTCCTGAACTCTTTGCACTATGAGCCCGGGCCTTTTTCCCATCTCGCCGCTTCGCATATGGGTCTTTTTCCTCTCTCCTGCTCCCCACGGTTAGTCCCTTTGGACGTCCGTGACAGTATATTATTGTGTCCTCAGTACACAAGGTCTTTGGGATTTTAAATGCATTAGTTAATATGTGTCCTGAAGCAGTTAGAAAATGGATGGATGGTAGCTATTTCATCCATGTTCTACTTTTTGCATCAATGCAAAACCTGCATAGGGCAGATGTGCAGTCTGAGGCATTGTGGACATTCAAAACACTTCCCCATAGGAATCAATGACCCAATATACAATAACCAATAAAACAGAAAAAAAACACCCCCTTCGGGTAAGGTGTCTTGCAGGAGAATAAATGATCTCTCCAACCACATGGTGTAAATGTGATTGTTATGGAGTTTATGGTTCTGTTCTTTAAAACCTCAGAGCTATGCCTACATGTCGTGCAAGCTAACCTGAATCTGGGTATGTTCTTTGTGATCCCAGGATCTTCAGGCTTTTCTTTTGAGATCAGACTCTGCGAGACTTAAATGAACATGATAACTAACTTTTGTTTCCAGCTCTGAGACAGTGTGACCTAACGGACTCCCTAAACATTTGCACTGTACAGTATGTGAAACCTGCAGCTGAGAGGAATATAGTTTTAAACATTTCCATCAATGAATTATTAAGAACATAAGAGGAGGACATTCAGCCAATCTAGTCCTTTTTGTAGTTAGTAGATCTGATGATTTAATCTGGGTCTTTCTTAAAGGGAGCTTGTTCCATACTCCCCCTCCACTTTGTGTCTAGAAGGACCTCCTGGTCTCAGATTGGAATGTACTTCAGTGTAGTTCCCACATGTGTTCTCTGGGTCCTGTTTCACTGTTGATACTGCAGATGCTCACTGGGCTGACTTTCTCAGTGCCTTTTAATTGATGCCAGAGTTTTGGAGTATTTGTAATGAATGCCAATACTAGCTCATTTGCCAGGTTGGATGAGTAATGTTTTTCAATTGAAGTCTGTGGTTTGTGTTTTCTAAATATTTTCTGCTATGCACCTGCAAATCTGTGATGCAATGTAATACTTCACCTTTTTACAGGATGAAGACAAAAGACTGTGGCGTGTTTGTTGTTGTTGTTCTGTGCATAGGATTTTTCTCCTACTTCCTGTACCCTACAAAATCACTGCACACACCCGTGCAAATGACCTATCATGAGTCAAATACTTCCATTCATGCATCCCCCCAAAAAAGGTAAGTCCATTCTTTGCTTTGATTCATAGTTTAAAATTCCCTTTGACACTCTGGATAGATAGATAAGACTTTATTGATCCCAAACGGAAATTGAGGAATCATTCCTCAATAATCACTATTTAGTGACAGTTCTAATCACAAAGTCCTTTTTGTAGAACACACCCACTTGGAAATGTTTATGACATTTGATAGCATGCAGATCAGAAAACAATCAATCAATCGTTATGTTAGCAGGAACAGGTTCAGCTCTATTAGCTTCATGCTGACCATATCTTTTTTTAATTCAATGTTGACATGGCAAGGCTTTTGGAGTGGAGCAAAGTAGGTTGAGTCACGTCAAGACCTGGTTTCACTCTGATGAAACAAAAACATTTCCCAACCCCGGTGATGGCATTCTGGTCATCCCGGAATTCCCACACCTGCCAGAAATGGATCAGCTTCGAGTGCTACAGGGGGAGAAGGGAGGAAACTCAACAGAGCCGCACCCAGCCTGAGAAACAATGAGGAAGCCACTCAACTAATCTGTTAAGCAATGAGTGAAGCAATGGCCCTGCCGTGCTTACTCTGAGTGCAGGCTGGGCTGAACCTTCACCATGCCCTGAAGCAGAGGTGCTCACATGGCATGGCTGTCCCAGGAGTAGGGCGGGCGATTAGTCATTGGGCTGGGTGCACTCAGCTCTTGGTGAAACTGCCACCCTTTGAACTTTTCAAGGGAAGGTCTGTCTCATGTATACTGTATATACTGTACATACATTGTAATACTCTATTGGCGCGATACTATCTTGGCCCATGTTGTTGGGTGAATGTTTAGCTTGGTGCCTGTTGATTACGTGGACACTGGCTCTTGTGAGTGGGTGGTTTAGAGTAACCTGACACCCCTTGTGAGCAAAGACCTCTAATCTAAAGTTCGTGAAGGAGCAGGTGCTTTATTCAGAACTGGAGGCGTGTCCCGCGCTAACTACGTCACGGGCCATCAGTTGGCAGCTAAAAGTGATTGCGGCAGAACTAAACTAGCTTGGGGAAAAAAGGTTAGCCGATGGGCAGCAATGGCGAGCACAAGCAGAGATGGGGACAGGTTTAGAAGATACTACGGTGGGGGCGAGAAAAGAAAAAGGAAGCAGAAGAGGGAAAATGCAAATGTGTCTCTTAAAGGCCTTTGGAAGGGTTCGTTGTAAAAACCAGGAGCGCAGAAGAAACGGACACTAGTGGTGAGATCTCGACTGCTGTGTTCAGTGTGTGTGTTCAGCGTGTCAGAGGGGCAGGGCTGTCTTGGACTCAGTGTGTGTGCTGTGCCCGGTGTGTGCTGTGCCCGGTGTGTGCTGTGTTCAGTGTGTGTGTTTGTGTGTTCAGCATGTCAGAGTGCCAAGGATGCTACTGTTGAGAAACCTGAAGGTACCGACAGCATTAGAGACGATGGCGATTAGTAGTTGTGTTCGGTTCTGCGTGTCTGTTTGCGCAGGCCGGTTAGGGAGCTATTTCATCGCCTGAGCGCTGCTCCCTGCCGCCACAAGACACACAAGAACCCCCCCCACCCTGGGCCCCACCCACCCTTTCAGTCGGCCCTGGTGGGGAGCGTACTGTCGCATCATCCAGGTGATGGTGGAGGGGATCCCCATTACCTGTAAAGCACTTTGGAGTATCCAGAAGGCACTATATAAGTGTAAAGAATTATTAAGTAAACCAGTTTAACGGAAAAAAGATGGAATACAAACAATGCCAACATAATTGGTCAAGTGTTTTGGTAATTGGTGATTTAACAGTTACTGTAGAAATATGTTTTCCAGAGATTTCAATAAAAGTCTATTGTACGTGTCTTATTTTTATATTGATCATTATAACGTTGAATTATTTACGTTGTGGTTTGAGGAAGTTCTGTAGGAACGGGGAATAATCCTGCATGTTTTTACCTTTTTTTTCCCACAGCTCGCAGTGCAGTTGCCTATCAGCGCCAACCGAGTTCAATCTGGAAGACTTTGTGGATAAACCTGAGCTGAGCGAAGTCAAACGGAGGAGAGAAGCAGAGTACAAACAGCACCAGGCCAGGTAAGCACACACCTGGCATGGAGTAGACGGTTCACTCATTGTGCTCAACAGTGTCCAGCATCAGCGCGATGGTGTTGGGCTCCGTCTGTTCACTATTTTCCGAAGCTTCGGAAGGGTTTTCTCAAAAAGTCAGGCATGCTAACCATTGGGGAGTTTGTAACAGAAGTGCGGGGGTGATGACAACAACCAAGTTCAATCAGACTCAACTGTCAGTAATTAGCAATCACTCCTGATGTCATTTCCTCTTCTAGAACGCTAGAAATACTGTACACGATTCCCTTCTCTCCCCTGGCTTACATCTTTTTGCGTCCCTCCTCCACCCCATTTCCCCCTCTGCAGCTGCCTCTTGGTCACTCCTCACTCTGCTGGGGGGTCCCAGCCTCCTCGTCCTCTGGCCAGGAGATTGGCCCTCAGCCAAGAGGTTTAAGTCACATTTTCACTAAACAGCCCATAATCCCTTCAGAACACTGAATTCTTAGCTGTTGTTATTCTTAGCGAGTTGTGAATTAAGTAACAGCACATAGTAGAGTAGTAGAGTAGAGGAGTTTATTGCCATATAAGATAAGATCACTTTATTGGCCATATACAATGTCTTGTATTAGGAATTTGTCTTTTTGCAGGCCCCAACTTGGTCTCCATGAGACACACAGACAGGGAGAGAAGCTTGGGGTCAGAGCGCAGGGTCAGCCATTTATACAGCGCCCCTGGAGCAGTTGGGGTGAAGGGCCTTGCTCAGGGGCCCAACGCAGTAGGATTCCTCTGCCGGCCACGGAATACGAACCAGCAACCTTCTAGCCACAGGCGCAGATCCTTAGCCACAGAGCCCCACCCCATCTATGTATATGTACATTGGAATTCTTATTTGCTCTGATCTCTCAGGACATACACAGTACAACAGACAACACCACACAATGGAGACAGTACATTACAAACATCATAATAACAGCAACGATAAATATGTTGTGGGACCATAAATATGTAGTAGTGAGAGAGAAAACATGGTAGACCATGCAAAAGGTGCATAGTGCAGATGTGTATTAAGTCTGAGGCGTTGCAATTAGCTGTTGAGGATGGGTACTGCAGTAGGGTGGAAGCTGTTCTTAAGTCTAGTGGTCCATGCTTTAATAGTGAAAAAGTGAATTTAATGGAGTCAGATGAAATCTAAACAGTATTGTTCGTGACTTCTACAGGGAACAGTCGGTTCTAAAGCAACTGCTTTTGGCCCAGCCAAATTCTCCCCTGATGTATCCCATTCAAGGAGTCCGCGTGCTTCCTCTCCAAGAAACCTCTATTCCAGGTACGCAGAGTTTCCTAACCTCCTAATGGTGGCGTTTGATGCAGCTGTCAAATCTTTTGTAAACAACTTTTTTCACTGTTTAAAGGGCGATTGTGCACTGCCTCATTATCCATATGTTGGCACAGCTGGGTCACTGTGTACATCTCACCCCTTATCAGTGGTTTATTTTGTTGTGTAAGAACACAGATGCCATGTCAGAATTAGTTTTAGCTTTCAGGGATTCTTATGAAGCATGCCATGGTTTCAGCCCAGGACAAGGCATGAGGTTTCCAGCCATTAGGATCCAGTGAATGTCTTGTTTTCTGGGAAAAAACAACTGTCATATCCTGAGCTCTGTTGTCTGCCATAAAAAGGTTAACATGCTGGAGCAAAACTCTGTATTTATCCCCTTCGGAAATACTGTACTTCCTTAAATACCTCATTAGTTTGCTTTTCCCACATTAAAGAAAGTGGACACCTTCAAGCATATTCTCTTGGGTTAAAGACAATGAGGTCATGGCATTAATTCATAACTTCAGTATAGAATCTTCTTACCGAAGAGCTTTCGTCTATTTTAGAAGCGATCCAGTCAATATTTCACTCATAGTATTTCTTTCTCAGGAGGACTCAGCTTTTATGAACAGTGCTTTGAATTGTGAAACAAAGGGATGAAATATGTTCTCCAAACAGACTGTAATAGAATGAGACTTCTGTGAAGCAGAGGGAGGTGGCTCTGAGAGAGACCTGCCTGTTATAGGGAAGAAAATCTGTGGAATGAGGCCTAGCTAGACTGACTGAGTAATTGGCACTCAGAAGGAGTACCACAATTACGCTGAAAGGATAGGTACTGTGTAGAATTTGTTATGTCTCTGGGCTAATAAGAATAGTTAAGAGGTAAAAAGGATATGGGTCTGTGTCAATTGAACCCAGTCATTTCTGGGTTCAATTCCAGACTTGTGGCACTGTCTGTGTGGATGTGTGGAGTTTGCATGCCTTGCTCCCAATGCTCTGGGCCACCATGACCTTGAATTGGATGTGCACTTATTGAAAGTGACGATGATGATTTATTTTCTGATGATCATGAGGTGGTGGTTTGGGCTGATATACAAAAATGCAACTAACCAGCTTCAGTTGTGTGTCAAACAGAAGCAGCCCTAGCCAAACATGATCACCCAGTAAAAAAAAAAATGTATTTAGGAATGCTAATAAAAGACATTTGACATATAAAGCTTTGGCTTTATCCCACTGGGCTGAGGGCTAAGCCCTCACCGCTGGGGTGGGTCGGTGCAGTGGCTCTGTGGCTCAGGAGCTGTGCCTGTGGCTGGAAGGTTGCCAGTTCGAATCCCGCGGCCAACAGAGGAATCCTACTCCGTTGGGCCCCTGAGCAAGGCCCTTCACCCCGACTGCTCCAGGGGCGCCGTATAAATGGCCCCAGGCCAAATGCGCTCTGACCCCAGGCTTCTCTCTCCCTGTCTGTGACAGCAAGCTGGGGTCTGAGAAAAGACACATTCCTAATACAAGAAATTGTATATGGCCAATACAGTGATCTAATTTTATCTTAGCTTGTAAAGTGATCTAATCTTAACTGCCTGGCCAAAGGACAAAGAAGTCAGGACACCCTGCAGAGTGAGGAGACTGCCGGGGTAAAGGAGGGGTGCAGAAAGATGAATGTGAAGGCGAGAGGGGCTCACTGTGGTTTTTATAGTGATCCGATGGAGAATCAGGAGCCAGAGTAGCAGTAGCACTTATGTTCGGAATTAGAATTTGTTTTTCACTTGCTAGGAACCGAGAGCACGCTCATGAGGATAAACATCTGCCACATTCAGGGAGTAGCTTGCAGGAATGTGAGTGTTCAGCTTAATAATCCTCTCCCTTTAGGTGTAACGCAGTTTCTTATCAAAACACTTCAGGCTCCAATCTCCCTCCAGGATTCTGAGAGTGGAAAAAAGGACAGAGCAATTTCAATTGATTTGAGGACATGAGAAAATAATGAAGGGAGAGGAGGGCTTTGGACTCACTCTAACCCGTCTGGTCGTTAGTAGTTGTCCTGGTTTCTCTCAAGAAGTGGTTGGATGAGATCATGGTATAGGATATCGGGAATAATAAAATGGCTAGGTAACATGCTCCATACTCCCACAACCTTTTGTGTAAAGAAGCATCTCCTGTTCTAGGTTTTACAAGCAGCTCCACACAGTTTCCTGTCCTGTCCATTTAGGGTTCTAGCAAAAACAAAATAGACTGAAACCGTTCATTTTACAAGGAAAACAATCCTATTTGCCAGCCAGGCAGAATGAAGTAAACTTGCATCAAACTGGGCCTACATGAAACAGTGCGCTTCAAAATCTGAATTGGGTTGTGCTACTTTGTGCAGTTCTGAGCGGCCAGGTATCGGAAAGAAGCAGCGATAGCTGAAGTAGCCCACTCTGTGACATTAACAGCGTGTTAAAAAGGAATTCTTTGCATTTTTCTGTGTTGCAGGGTTAAGTGTATATGCACCTAAAAAAACGCAGTATCAGGTCAGTACAGCTCACCTTTACCTGTGACAGCACTGCTTAAATCAGTGCTATTGTCTCCTGGTCTGGACAACCACTGGGTATACTGGTTTTCACTTTGTCCTTTCAGTCACTTGATTTGAATTGTTCATTCATTTGGTCTCCACAGTATTACCACTGTTTCCAGGTCTTTATTTGATATGTATATAAACGCCGGGTGGACTGTGGCCCTCCAGGACCAGGAGTGAATATCACTGGCTAAAGCATTCAACTGCAATCGCTTTTCTTTCACACTCTTGCAGCAGACCTCCTTGAAATTGGCAACATGAAAATGGTCTAATGGGTATCCTGTGCAAAACGTCAAATAGTAACATTACAATGTCAGATTCATATGTGCGTGGCAGTCTTTTGTCACAGTTTGTATAGCAAACCAGTGCAACTGTCTGGATGTGTACAAAACAGAAGTCCCCAGTCTGGGTTCTGATGCCTAGACAGGTTTTCAGTCCAGCTGGTTTCATAATGACCTGAGTCAGCTCATTAGTGGCTTAACTAGACCTTCTTTCGGGTGCTGCTGCTTAAAAAAGACCCAGAAAACCTGTACCTGTAGATACACCAGCTGCCTTAGACCAGAAATAAGAACACCTACTTTAGAGAGCAAAGACATCCCCCAGCTGTCTCTGAGTGAGCAGTAGAAACAATTGACTGTGGTTCATTGAGACAGCTGGTTCCTGCTTATAGAAACCCTTCAAAACTGAGACCTAGAGCTGTGGCTTGCAGGCATGTTGTGGGATGCAAACGTATAGAAACTGCCTTATATAACCATTACTATTCATATAGCAGCTCTTTCCACAAGATAGTCATTTGACCTTCAAAGCCCTTTCTTTTTCCTTGCTGGGTGACAGTTTCTGTCTGAAACCAGGTGTGGGTGATGGGATTATTAAGTAAAGTTGTACTTGAATAACTATTGCAACACATTCCACAGTGATCTTTTTAGATTTACCAAGAACACTTGTCTTTAAAGCACCGCCTCTTTATTTGCCAAAGCATATCTGTTACGCAGTTCTGAGCAGAGTGTATTTTGGAGTAACTGGTAAATATTGATTCTCTTGCTTCTTATACTGAGCAAAAGTGAAAGGACAGTGAAAACCCCATAAAAAAACCCTACAAATTCAACATTGTATTCCAAAGAGTTTAAATGAATTCCATGGATTTAGCCTAATAAAGGCCGCATTGAAAATGTTTCCATTGACCTGTCAAACAAATTGTGTGCTCTGACAGGTGTCCTAAATGTAAGAAAATCAGTGATAGCAATACATTGTGTCGAACGCTGCCACTAAAACAGAATTGATATTAGGGTTTATCAGATATTAATAGAGAAACAGGTTTAAAGATCAGCACCATTCAGGTGAAAGAACTAAAGAAAGGAAATTGTGCTCGAGCGCTTGGAACAAGCAAGTGCTATGACCTTTTGTATGACCTAAATGATCCCACAAAACTATAAACATTCCCCTGTGCATCTACTGTAGCTGGGAGGGGTTATAGGTGCTGCTTAAAGAACCCACTTCTGAAAGTGGATGATCAGTGAAAATGGTGCAATGGACTGGCGTCCCATTCAGGGTGTAGCCTGCCTAGTGCCTGTTGCTTGCCGAGATAGGCTCCAGCTCTCCCATGACTCTGTGCTGGATAAAGAGGTTAGAGTATGGATAGGTAGATGGGAGGATGGATATTTTACAGTTATCTGTAAGTATGGACAGTTGGCTGGATAATAAATGATATGAAAATGGTGATAAACCACACGCTCAGTAAGAAATTCCAAAATTGAATTTTTTTGAATACCACTTGATGGTAGATTCAATATCAGTTTCTTAAGAATATCAGGATAACGTGTGCAGGTGATGTCCTTTGCTGTAAACACAGCCCTACACTTGACCAAGACCAGGTCGATTTTTAATCGAATGTTTTATTTGTTAAAAAAAACAAACACCTGTCAGGTCTCTCTGAACGTAAGCAAAGGCGTCCTTGCCACCACGAAGCCAGGAAGGGACGATCATATTGAGGGACAGAATGAGAAGGTCTTGACTATTTCCACCTCTAACCTGGAGCGTCTGAACCACCTGCTGAGCCATGTCACCTACACCAGCACTCTGTACAGGATCAAGGATGGAGATCTGGGTAATCATAATAATAATAATAATAATAATAGTGTGCAAAAGGGGTTGCATTTTACACTGAAAGAAACTGTATCACAAGTTTACAATGACTGATCGGTTCCTAGATTAACTTTACATTGCCTTTTTCATGCTCAAGGATGTATGTTGTTAAAGAAAAAAAAAACAATATGCTCTTTGCGTTCTGTAAACGAGTGCATGGAACAGTTAGGTAGTCATTGAGAGCAGCTGAAAGATATCCAAACGATAAAGTTCACAGGAGTTCAAGATCCATGTCTGTTTTATTCGTAGTCTCTTTCACCTTTGAGAAGCATTCCGCCACCTTCCCCATTGTGATTGAACAGCCTCTGATCCCTCACCTGTACGATCCAGGGCAAGGTAAGATTAGACGTTGGCATGAATTTGCTTTGCATTTCAGAAACCCTTAAGAACAAAGTGCTGAAGCCGGATGCTGACTTTTCTTTCGAAAAGGCGAAGGACGTTTTCTGTGCCCTCAGGGCATTTTGAGTAACTGTCTGGCAGCCTGTTTCACAACAGTGCCACGAGCTCCTCCTGCTTCTCTGGGGAAAATGCTTTGCTTGCTACAGTTTGCTTAGGTGAGCACTGGAGGTTCACGGTTTTCAGCACAATACAATACAAAATCCAGGGTTGCGCAAAACACAAAAACCACACTCCTGAAACTACCCCCATAAAACAAACCCAGGACAACACACTCATTGTCCATGTTTACTGGCACTGAATGAAGTTCAATATCATGTGACAGAGAGAACAATCTCTCACTTTGTGTGGGAGTCTACATTACATTTAAATGTTTGGAATTTGATGAATGTTTCTTTACACATAAAATCGGTTTACAATGCAATGTGGCAAATGGCTGCCCGTGCTGGCTCACATAGAAGTCATTCTTGTGCTAACTCTCCTGTCTGACGCTGCGGAGCTTGTGTGCTGAATGAGGAAGGAGTTAACAGCCAGTCAGGTTTAATTTTATATTACTTTTGCAACCGGAGTCAATACTGGAACCCCTGAGAAAGAACAGGTGATTGCAGAGTCCAATGCAGAGGGGGCCGTGCTGAGGAGGAGGGAGACAGTACATTCAGATCCTTTTTTGTTTGTCCCACTTGCAGGCATCAGCTCTCAGGTGACAATTGTCACAAAAACGTTTCTGAGATACACCCAGCTGGACGTCCTCATTAAGAGCATCCGGACGTTTTACAAGGATATGAACATCCTCGTTGCTGACGACAGCATCAACCCAAAGAAAATCAATGGCTCGAACATTGAGCAGTACATCATGCCTCCAGCCAAGGTACATACTGGAACAGTATTAGACCGGGTGGTGGCTGAGGAATAAATCCTTAAGTTTTTACAGCTTTGGCTTTCAGGTTAACTGTTAACAGAGCTCTTGTTAGCTGTGGACACCTGTCTCGTATTAGAAATATTACTACTTCTAGATAAATGCACACAACAGTTTTGACCCGCAGGCAGTATTCAGAGAGTGCAGTTTTTGTGTGCACCTTGAAGCAGATTCACTGCCACATCATCTCCACCCCGCAGTTTAAAACCTGGCGCTGTGCTGGTACAGGTTAAAATAATTGTTGGAGGTGTCCTCATTATCACTTCAGTTCAAAATATCTCATATTCCAAACGACATTCTTATTTTTTAATTCGTAACTTTTGCATTAGTGTGCCCGGTTAGCATTGCTGCTTCACACCTGTTGTGTCCTGGGTTTGATTGTGGTTCCGAGGCACCTTCTGTGTGGAGTCTGTATGTCCTCCTTGCATTCGCTTTTCCCCTGGTGCTAAAACTTTTCTCCTGGTGCAAAGAATCCACTCAGAAACATGCTGAGTGGATTCTTTGTAGTCTGCACATTGTCCCTGCTTGTGCTTGTGTGTGCGCGTGGCCCTGCCTCTGTGTCTCCTTAATTTCAGGGAAGATTCCTGGATACTGCACTCCTGACCAGGAACAAATGGATCTTTAACAGTGGATGCTTGGAACTTTTGTGGAAACTTTGGATTGGAAACAATTCTTGATGAGTGTATTGTATTGTGTATTGTGTTTGGATTGTATTTGGCACGCATTCTCCTCCGGGACCTCTGCTTGTATCCGCTGTGTGACTGTCTCTTCCTGTCCGTGCCATAGGGCTGGTTTGCAGGGAGAAACCTGGTGGTGTCCCAGGTCAGCACCAAATACCTGCTGTGGGTGGATGACGATTTCCTGTTCACGGGTAACACCAAAATCGAGAAGCTGGTGGAGGTGATGGAGGCCATGCCAGAGCTGGACGTGGTGAGAGTCCAATTGTTTCTCCAGGTTTTCCAGAAAAAGCCGCGTTCTCGTGCTTTTCCTTACGGACCAAAGCCGGGGTTCCTAAGACGTTTCCCAAAAATTGTGCCGGCTTTTGAGTTCATTAGAACTGATGGGAAAATAAAAAAACCAAGGCTTTCTAAATGGCTCAGTCAGAAGAGATGCCAGATAAGAGCATTAGGTTTAGGCATTAAGGTGCAGAGATTTCTTTTATGGAATTGATGATTAATTTTCCTTACATAAGTGCACGATTTGGAATTTTAAAGACTTGGCTCCCAGCTGCTGCTCCTGTATCCACACTGGGACAATGGCGGCCAGCAAGGAGGCTGGTCAGATATGCCCATCTTGCCTTGTGCCCAATAAGAACTGGCACTGTCCAGAGGTACATCCCTCACTGACACTGGCATCAGTGCCGGACTGCAGGTACCTTTTGGGTGGCAGGAGTAGCTGTCGTGCCAAATAACTCCCAAAAACTACTTTGCCACTACTTGGGGAATCAAAGTCTGAGTCTTTAGTTTTCAAGGAACAAGATTCAGTGTTTATTGCCTTACCAACTTAGTTGTTGGGAAATTGCCTCATGACAGTTAAACAATGAAACAATAAGAACAGTAACACGAAAACATGCGGCACAACAGAACTTATAACCAGATTACTTAAAAAAGAATAAACATAAGAATAAATGAAAATAAAAAATAAAGCGACTGGTGCATTGAAGGGTTTATAGTCCACTTGTATTGTCAGAAGTCATCATAAAGTGCTGATGTATGATTGGGGAGCTGATCAGTATCAATAGTCAATAGGTTTTGGTCTGAATGGTTCTGAGTCTTTTTCCTGAGGGGAGGGGAATAAGGAGGGGATTTGCTGGGTGCCCAGGGTCTTGAAGTATTTTCAGTCCTTTATGTTGGATGCGGGTCTCATAGATATCGGAGATGCAGGTCAGCTCACAATTTTTGAGGCTGAGCGTACAATTCTCTCCAGTTGGTTTCCGTACCACACCGTTCTAGAAAAGGTAAGCGCACTTCCTATCACAGCTTTGTAGAACTGCAGCATCCCCTTTCTAGAGACCCCCCAAACTGTTGGAGCTGGTGCAGAAAAAGGAGTGTTTGGTGAGCTTTTTTAACAATACGGGTTGAGTTGTCCTCCCATTTCAGAGAGGAGGAGATTGTTATTCCAAGGAACCTAAAGTTAACCACTCTTTCTACCTCCTGGCCATTAATGGTCAGTGGCAGAAGGGACCCCCCCACCTCTCTGGAAGCCAATCACCAGCTCTTTAGTTTTGGAAACATTCAGCTCTAGGTTATTAGAACAGCAGCAGTCAACTAGGGATAAAACCTCATCCCTGTAAACTGATTCATTATTACATGAAATCAGCCCCACCACTGTTGGATCATCAGCATACTTAGACATCTTCACAGGACCACTATGTGAAATACAGTCGTTTGTGTACAAAGAGTACAGAAGAGCTGATAGGACACAACCTTGAGGGGTGCCAGTACTTATGGTCAGGGTCTTGGAGAACCTGTTGTTAATTTTAACTGCCTGTGTTCAATTTTGTAAGAAATCAAAAACCCAATGACATAAGAATAACTGACTCCCAGTTGCCATAATTCATTGAAAAGTTTTGAAGACAGACAGGCAAACAGAACCACACCGTGACGGTGCCATTTTAACATATCCTTATTTATGGCAGTGATTAGACTTTCCCAGGAATCCGTGAGCAACATTGCCAAAGGAGTTTGGCCCAGATTATGATCTGACATGATAATTTCACCGCTGTGCAATGGCCCACCGTATGACTTCCCAGAGTTACAGACTCGCACGGAGTGCATATTGAGTGCAGGAGTCTGCCGGTTTTCTCTTCTGTGAGAGTACTCAATTCTTCCTAGGGAAGCACGGTGGTCCGCGTTGCTGCCTGGGGGGGACTTGGGATCGGTTCCTGGGTCATCTGTGTGTGGAGTTCGTGTTTGCAGGGTTTTCCTCTGGGTGCTCTAGTTTGCTCTCATAGTCCAAAGACATGCTGGTGGGTTAATTGGCTTCTGTTAAAACTGGCCCTGGTGTAAGTGTGTGCTTGATTGTGTCTGTCTGCCCTGCAATGGACTGGTGTCCCATCCAGGGTGTACCTTGCCTCACCAGCATAACCCGCAAACCTGTGCCAGCGTGTCACAAATCTTGTCTCCTCCTCTGGACAGGTGGGAGGCTCGGTGACTGGCAATACCTTCACGTTCCAGCTGGTGTATGGGGAAGGGGAGGATGGACATTGTGTGAGCAGGAGGATGGGTCACTATCAGCCTATTCCCAGCTTCCCGGACTGCGTTCTCACTAGTGGCGTGGTCAACTTCTTCCTGGCCCGGACTGACTCGGTGCGCAAGGTGGGGTTTGATCCACGGCTCCAGAGGGTCGCCCACACAGGTGAGGGGCGCCTGGGTTCCGACTTTAATGGGCTTGGAGACGCAACAATGTTATGCATGCTGACGATTTATAAGATCACTTTATTGGCCATATACAATTCCTTGCATTAGGAATTTCTTTTCGCATACCCCAGCTTGCTCTCCATGAGACACACAGACAGGGAGAGAGAAGCTTGGGGTCAGAGCGCAGGGTCAGCCATTGTACTGCGCCCCTAGAGCAGCTGGGGTTAAGGGCCTTGCTCAGGGGCCCAACGGAGTAGGATTCCTCTGCCGGCCGCGGGATTTGAACCGGCAACCTTCCAGCCACAGGCACGGATCCTTAGCCACAGCTGTCTTATAGTCTGGCTGCATTGATACCAGTTTGAATCGTAGTTTGTTTTTTTGTGATTCCCAGATGAAAAGGAGAAAAGACATTTTTCTGCTGGCCGGGCGCTGAGTTTTTTTCCTCTAATGCCATGCCAACAGCTCCTGCTGGTACTCATGGATGGGCACTCTTTTGTCTTATGCCAGAGTTCTTCGTGGACGGCCTGGGCAGCCTGCTCGTGGCCTCGTGCAGCAAGATCACCATTGACCATCAGCCCAGGACGCAAGCAGAGTTGACCGAAGAGGAGAAGGCGACACAGCAACTGTACAGGACATATCGGACTCCAAAGCAGGAGGAAGTAAAAATGAAGCTGGGCCTCCACTTCTTTAAGAACAGGATGAAGTGTTTCTCCAGTAACTGACACCATGCTCTCACTACAGGATCCACAGACTGTATGCAAGTGTCTAGTGTGGTGTTACAGGAGCTTGTTTCTTGTGAACCAAAAGCAAATTTGAAAGCAGGTACGCCAAAGGCTTCCGAAAGGTTTCTTGTTAGTAATGGAGCCTTATTGTCTTTTATTCCAGTTTAGTTTTCCTGAAATGCATTGGTGCATTGAGAGAGACATTCTACAATGTGAAAGAAGGAGGATTTTTTTTTCTTAAAGTGTGCACTTTGTTAAAAACAAAAGGGGAACTGTGCTCCTGTACTTCATCAACTGGGAGCTTATATTTTTAAGGCAGACGGACTTTGGGACTTTGGCAATTCTGTGGTGGGAATACACAATTAGATTTATTCTATATTAGCTCTAGTGGAGATACAAAGCATTGTTAAAATGCAACAAAACTAAATTGAGAAGGAAAAATTCAAAGAAGAAAAACAGGTACTTGTATTGCCTAATAAAGCACTACAAGTGTCTGAAATATGTCATTAGGTATCTGACGAGCAATTCCTGTGAGATCAGATTCTTTGCAGGCTGGAACGAACAGTTCTTTCCGGACCCTATTCGGACGACACAATCCAGAATTGTGAGGAAACACTGGGGAAAAAGCCATGCAGGAAACAGGGATCAAAACATTTTTATAAAATAACGGGTTCAAACTAATGTAAAGCAGGTAGAACTGTGCTGACCCCTGGAAGGATTGGACAGTTTATTTGACAAAAAATGCACTTATAAATGTACAGCATTAACTTAGACGATTTAAAAAGGGATATTATTTTATACATAACTATTGTGGATTTAACGCACAGTTCCACACACAATACAACTAACTACAGTGATGGTGGAGGGAAAAAGAGCATTGTTTTTGCACTGTCTTTGTTTTGTGAATTTGTGTAATGGGAGTTCTTTCTTGTTGTAATGTGTCAGGAAGATATAATAAACAGTTTCGATTTGTGATATGTTGGGTAAGGGAGTAAGAACCCTGGCTATGCCAGGAAAATATCCAGGACTGAATGGCCGTCTCTGTTGCCAGCAGTGTTGTTTTGTGCATTCGATTTGGTTCAAATGCGAACATTACAAACTGGTTATTTTGGCTGGATGTGGAACTTGTCCTGAGTTATGCAGTTTATTTGATACCACTTGTTTTGCTTACCAAGTTCCTCGTGTGGTTTCAGACTTCCTTAATGCTTTCTTCACTGCAGTTATAATGCTTTATAATGCAGCAGTGGGTGTGGGTATCACCAGATCGCCCCAACAACCCCCCCCCGCATTCAGATGAATGGCTCCCCCGGGGGCTGGACTGGTGCAGCATGAGCCAGGTTTGCGTTGTCTTTCCACACTCCGGGCCAGAATAATTGCCCATGGTTCAATGCCGAAGGAGCAAATCGCACATGCATGACCGAGAACCTGCTAGACTGAGGCTGTTCAACTGCTTGACCACACTCATGTTCACTCTCTTGAGACAGTCCTTCCTTGACAAACTGGGAATCCACAGTAAAGCCAATCTTTAGAATTCTTGCACATCTGAGCACCCTTACTTCACTGTCCTATCTCAAGGTACTGCTAGATTATATTGTGGTTGATACTTGGCCTGGTGTTTGGCTGCCTTCACAATTTCTAGCATGATATCTGCTTCTACTAACAATGAATGCTTGTACTGACAGGATCTTGCCTCGTGTATCTTCTGTCTCTGAAGGATAGCTCAAGTTAATGGACTTGTTCTGCTCCCAGGGTCTGCAGCCTGTGTGAGGAACTCATGCATTAAGGACTCTCTGTTTTGTGTGGGCTGAATATTAGGTCATTAGGTTATCTAGACAGAAACCTGCTGAACTGTTCTTGATCTTTATCTCGAGGTTTAGAACAACACTGATTATGAGCTATGCAATGTGTCACCTGTTAACAGACAGTCAAGCAAGGGTAATTTTTATCATGTGTGTGGTTTTCACGATTTGCCGTTTTTGTAAGCGTTAAATTTGAAATGCAAGATGATGTAGCTTTGTCTGCTTGTGTTTCAGATAATAGCCCTAATCTGTACCTGCTGTCATCTGTGACCTCTGTAGAGAGCTGGAGGGAAATAATAGCAACAACAGCCTGCGACTGATAGAATATAATAAATTAATAAATCCACAAGTACACAAAACGTATATTGGGTACAGGAATCACAAAGGCCAGTATCTGTCCAGGGCCAGGGAAGCAGAATATTTGAAAATGAAAACAAATATTGGCAACAATTCCAACAACAAAAAAAGATGCTATTTCAGAAACAGATAATGGCATGAGAAACAGGAGAGTGTTTATTATAATAAACTCGTGATATTCTCAGGTGTTTTGGAAAAAAAACTTGTGTATTCTTCATTTTTTAATAAAGACCCGGTTAACTACCGCATCAGTGTCAAATTTGCGCAGTGAATGTAACCGAAGATGCACACAGTCACATAACGTACATCATACAGTATATGGTACATCTGATACTACATCCAGCTGTAGAAATACGCACAAGCTTAAAGCATGCTTGGAGAACTTTTCCCACACTGGTCAATTCAGACTGAAACTCTGGTTATTTAAGAGCTAGACTCTGTGCATCTAAACTTTTGCATTTGCAGAGAAACACCTGCAGGACCTTGCACGTAGCCATATCTTGTATCCTGCCTTGTCACTGCCCACAGGAAGCTCATCGTCTGTGAGATCCGATCATGTTCTTGTTTCGAACGAGCTCTACCAGACCCTTTTTTTAATCCCCGTGGTTTATGTGGTGTCTGCTGCAATGAGAATCGCCAAACCATGCTGTTAATGTGCTGACTGCGTGACGTGACGAGGTTCAGACAGGAACAATCTGTGGCCTGTAGGGTTAGTGGTGACTGACACATTCAGCTTCTCCCCTGTCTGCAGAATTCACCCCTTCCTTATACGCACTGCTGATAGATGCAACCCTGAAACTGAAATATTAACAATTCTGCAATAATGCATGCCTGACCTGCATCATAAATATGCAGAATTGATCTGTGCGCCCTTATTCTTTGAATTGAAGCCAAATATTGCCACTAGAGGGAGTGTCTCACTGTTTCTGCTGTAGTAACTCCAAATCTGTCTCGTAGTCTAAACCACTGTCTGACCGGACCGTGTGCTGTGGTGATGAGTTAGTCGAAGTTATTTTGTTCATAAGAACAGCTGAAAAAGCAACAAATATTATTATTATTATCATTATTATTATTGAATAATAACGGTGATGATGAAGTGGTTGGGATTTTAATATTTGGGAAACAAATGAGAGCGTTTTCAAGTTTTAAAATCCAAAATATGTCCAAAATGGGAATTTTCCTGCTTGGATTGTGCCAATCTCACTATGTAGACGTGATATATGTTCAGCTTAATTGAAGGCGTTTGATCCTTTTCCTACATAACCTGGGAAAGCGACATCAATCCGTCTGAAAACATGATATTTGCAGGGAGGCCGTTTATTACCAGTCCTGACTTTCTAGGTGACCAATCACCGGGACCAGTGTGGGAAAACAGCCCAGATAAGATTATGTGCTGTAGCTTCCGCTTCTAGGTACCAGAGAATCTTTTCTGCTCTCACCGACTTCCCCCAAGTGAGAAACCCTGCAAGAATGCGTGCTGCCCAAAACAGAGAAATAGCGCACAGCCGTTCATCAGCGGTTTTAACCTGTAGAAGTAGCTCAAGTGGGGAAGTGCGTCAGCATGCGTAAACTGCAGAGGAAAAAGTAAAGGTTTATTCCGTGGGAAATCTGGCACTCGTCGCGGCAGAAGCAGCCTGAAGTCGTTCAAGTACAGGAGGTAGCGGCGTCAGCATGACACCCGAAGAAAGCTCCTCGGCTGGGCTGAAACCTTGTGTCTGTTCTCTTTTCAGCCTGGAATAAACCTTTACTTGTCCCTGTACTCTAGTTTCGAACGAGCTGTAGCAGAGCCCCTTTTTAATCCCCGTGGTTTATGTGGTGTCTGCAGCAGTGAGAATCGGCAAACCATGCCGTTAACGTGCTGACTGCGTGACGTGACGAGGTTCAGACAGGAATGATCTATGTGGCCTGTTGCGTTCATGGTAACTGACACGTTGAGCTTCTCCCCCATGTGCAGAATCCCCCCCCTTCTTTATACGTACTGCTGATGGGCTCCACAGCCAAAACCCTGTGTCTCTTTCCTTCTCTTTTCAGCATGGAATAAATCTTCACTTGTTCCCATGCCCGTAAAATACAATCTCGCCCTGCAGCCGATGGCGCCCTTGCCAGGAATAAGACGCTTTGTGTGAATGGGTTATAATGCGCTCATTAGGAAAGGCACGCTTGCTGATCAATGTGCATGCAGGCTAAGGTGAGGCAAAGAGGGAGGAAATCGTATGTTGCTTAATTTATTTCTCAAGAGGGATATAGTGGCTAATCTAAGACCAGCCGGGTTTAGGTCTTAATCCGCAGGATGAAGCCAGACAAGATCCTTAGCAGGGATTAAAGAAACAATGACGCAGGCAGCCCCGGAATCTTGCCTCGGGGTAAGTGGGTCACTGAGATTTTTCGGATATGGGGATGGGATGGGATGGGGGGGGGGAGGAGAATACTTATGTACAGGGAAGGACTAAGACTGTCTGACTGTTCTGTGTTGATCATCTTGTAGTTTCCTTAAAGTAAATGCTTCATGGCGGGAGGGCAGGTCTTTTGCATGAGCAATGACATGGAAGATTGTGCAAGTCTGTGGTTCCCTAAGAGAGTCTCAGAGGAGGCCAAAATAAACACGTCCTGCACATCTTTCACTACTGGGCCTCCATTTTGAGGCTGTGTGGTGCGTTTTGTTCCTTTGACAGACGTGGATGTAACTGCAGACATTAACACGAGAAGTCTTCGGAGTTCTGCACTGTGATCGTGCTCGTGGTGGGAGGACAACATGAGAGCCTTGAAAACTAGCAAACCACTGCCTGCCCCGCACTGCGCCACAGCCACCCCTGTTTCGTGTCATTTAAGTCATTGCATTAAAAAGAAAAAGTTTATTATTGTTTCGAAGAACAAAACTGTTTTTCAGGGCAAGATCTAAACAGCTGTTGGTTGTATTATAAAAAGTCAAACGTGTTTCAGGGTTGTGCAGGTTGTTCCCAATGCTAGTCATGGTTTTCTATATCTTTCATGTAAACACAGGAATTGACCTGTTTTCTCTATATTCTTCAGTGCTGGTAATTGAATGTGATAACATCAGCCACTGAGATAGTGGAATGGTTCATAGTTAGCCCACAGTGCCGACTAATATGTACTCATTCTCTCTGTAAATCAGGGTTCATCTTGTATACGCGTGCATGCAATTTTGGCAATGTCACCAAAGGCTTTTTCACATGTACAATCACGGGAACCTCACAACCCCCACCAGCCAGCTCCCTGCACAGGCTTCCAGGTTAATGTGCTTTTAGGTTGACATTTGGCACGTTAATTATTCTGATTACTAAATCTGATCAGCGGATTGATGACAGCAAGTCCCGTCCCCTCCCCCTGAACTTCCCCTGCCCACCTGCCCCTCGTCAAGTAGGACCATCCCATCAGAAGGGAACTGGCAGGCAACTGGACTGCATGGTTCTACAGAACCAGAGCCACTCAATTCTATAGCCCTGGGCCCACAGTATAATAGGTAAGACAATTATGTTACTCTTTGTAAACTCTGTGTTATGCTGTTGCCAGTGTGATCTGTCTTTGGGTATTAACACATTTGCAGAATTGACTGTTATACAGCTGTATGTCCAAAATTGCTATAAATCATCTTCAGAGCAAGACAAGACAATTTACAGATTTCGCCAGCAGTGATATTTAGTAGAAGATACAGTACTGAAGTCACTCAAAGCATGGACTAAAGCAGGATCCTTCTGCAAAATGGGCTTTCGTGTTCTATACTAACTGTAGTGGTCTGCTCAGTGTTTTAGATGCAGGCATGAAAACACCATGTCATCACAGTGATATAGACACAGTGCTTCTTTACTGGATAGGTGAGGATTTATCAAGCGATCTGATCAATTAATAAATCTAGGTCATTGTTAATACGTCTTGTCCAACAGGTTCTCTACTTTTCTAGGTGACTGGCTGACCTTTCTGTGTTTACTTGTTCCCATTTCCTTTAACAGAAGTTTTTTTTCCTTTAACAATAAACAGAATATATGTTTATTGCTGTGCTCTGCACACAAGCATTTCCAAACTGTTTTTAGTGCTTAGTCAGACAAGTGAACACTTTATTTCCATGTCACCCACGTTGATTGGAATTTGCTTAAGAACAGTCCTGGTATAATGACATAACACATATAACACTTACACATACCCAGTACATATTGGATCCATTCAAAGTTCTTTTCCACTTGTTTATAGTCACCACTTCAGAACAATCTTCTGGGTTATGGTAGATGCCATGTTTAAGAGAAACTATTGAGCCTATATTTAGGCCAAATATGAAGATTATCATACAACGTACATAAATCAGTACAATTATTTGCCACAGTTCATTTCAGTTGCTCTGAGGTGTCACATACTCTTTCTGCAAACATTCCACGAAACAGGTGTCAGTCTCTCTTTCGCAGCCGGCACAGAGCTCAATCAAGTTTAGAGAGATCCCTTTCGCACACAAACGCTACAGTTTCATGCTGCCTCTCACTTCTCTGCCCCCCCCCAGGGCAAGATGGCTCGTGACATGTCAGACAAAGATATCATGAAGATGGAGCTGGAGCAGCTCCAGAA
This sequence comes from Atractosteus spatula, assembly GCF_055471065.1. Taxonomy (NCBI): domain Eukaryota; kingdom Metazoa; phylum Chordata; class Actinopteri; order Semionotiformes; family Lepisosteidae; genus Atractosteus; species Atractosteus spatula. The sequence goes on along the minus strand of NC_142731.1, from coordinate 7,587,264 downwards.
AGAGGTGAAAACTGAGAGGATGGTGGTAAGTGATTTTTTTCTATCTGGGGGAGCTCTATTAAAAAAGATTCCCATTTTCCTCAAGCTTTGAGAAACCTGATCTGCATGTGCCTTGAAGATGCATGTTGAATTTCGAGACACAATACACAGGAGGTTTGGGATGCAATATTTTCTGCTTAGTGATGTGCAGCTCTTGCACATCATTAAGTAGATGTGCTACTGGTCGTGCATTGAAAACATATGGTCATGCACAGGAACTGTCAAATGTGTGATTCTTACTCAGCAATGGACTGTGATAACCATATAGAAATTGGTGCTAAAACTGCCTAGAATAATTTATTCATTTAGATTTGGGCAAGAGTTTCCTCAGACCCCTCTAAGAGTGCTTCTGCAGCTTCTGTCCTGCAAACTGCCCTTGCAATCCTATACACAGAAAGACTTTTCTGTTAGGTTAAAGATATATCCGAACATTTCCTTCAAAATCAGATATTATCATGGTTTTCCTCTCCTGTGGTTTTATGCTTTTCATGATTAGACCGTGACTATTACTGAGGCAAACCTAAGACTCCCTAAATTATAGAAGCATCACCAGCATCTAGTTTGGTAAAGATAAAAAGTGCAACATTAACAAGTAGCAAGCGCAGAAGGAAACCATGGTAACACATATGAAATTGCTGCGCAAATGTACCACGCAAACTCCTCAAATGGAATTATGTTGCTGATCGATGGGTGCAAAAGTGCCATTTCCAGGAATGCACGTTTGGAATGAGGTTGGACAAATACACAAAGCTATGTGAGCCTGTATCCAATTATTTTTTTTATTTTCCGTGCCTCCCCACCCCTGCTCCTCCCTCGCACTTTCAGGTTTCCAAAACAGCAAAGGAACTGGTGGAGTGGATGGAGTCGCAAGCTGCCGAGGACCCCCTCCTCAAAGGCATCCCAGAGGACAAGAACCCATTCAAGGAGAAGGGGGGCTGTATGATCACCTAGCCCAGGGGGGAGCCCTGGGGGGTACGAGCGAGGGACCTGTGCTGTTTCCTCATGGCTAGCAGGATAGAAACACTAGAACGAGTGTACCAGGTCAGTTAGGTTTGATGGATGCTTTAGAATAGACGCAGCCAAGGCAGGGTAGTGGCATCTCAGCAGAGCACAGCAACCTCAGGGCAGCCTGCCCTGTTCTGACGCAGGGCTCAGTTCAGATGTAGAAAGTGAGTGATCCGTTAGTGGACACAGCTCTTGTTGGATCGGGAGACTGCAATCCAGGCTCAGGCCTCCCTGCTGCAGCCTACGTAGTCATAGTCCTTTCGGCTTGGCTTCCAAAGCCATGAGGTCTCCTTCTCCCAGACGATACCGAGCTGCCCCCTGTTTTTCCATGCCTGCCTGTTTCTCTGCTTGTGCAAACCCACTCGCCCGTGGTAGGCTGGCTTTGCACAAGCGCAGAGACGCATCACATTCACTGCACAAGTGTGCAGCTGGCCGGGTGCCCTTATCCAGAGCAACTTTCAATTGCATCCAGTCCAGTGGCGAAAGGTTGAGGCGCAGTAGCGTAAATCTGCAAAAAAGCAGCGAACGCAATGTTAATCAGGCGCTAGGATATGGCATTCCATCTCTTCTCCTCCTTTACAGAAAACCAGCTGTCCAAGCTTGATGCTGGGGGGTCTACAAACCACAGAGACCCCCTTCTCACTGCAGGGGCCTCGCCCCTCCACCTGTGCACATGGGCTTTGAGCGGATCTCGGGGCCGGCCATGGCTGGCTGTTACAAGCTAGATCTCCTGTTGCTGTACAGCTGTACGATTTGTACAAATAAAAGAATCCTAGCTATGCAAAACAGCGCCGTGTTTTCCTGACACCAAAAACGTTTCTACGTTTTTTTTCCACGTCGCTTGATGTGTTGTGAAGGCGACTGACGTTTGAGTGAAAGCGGGCATGTGGGAGTATTCAGCCTAGTTTGCTAGCCGAAGTTTGCTTTGGTCACTGGCTTAAAATAGATTCAAGGGGGCCTAATCTGATTTTCCAAATAAATCACTACTTCAAATGAGCAGAAACCAGGGCTGGAGGCCGACAGGTTTCGCAGACGTCTGCTCTTTATTGTGCGTAGCTCGTAACTGACTCAGAACTGCATTAACCTTCCAGGCCACCTGAGAGCCGTAAAGCAGTAACTCCCAAACCAAAAGCGCTGTGTGTGACACCGGAATCGAGGTTTGGGGAGAAAAGCGGAATAAAGCAAACGTACTATCCGCAAGATCATGAAATAGGTTGCATTAAAAACATTGCTTTACAAGTTAACGATCAAGCCTACCCATTTATTTTTATAATTAATTAATTATCCTATTCAAAGTGGGGTCTTTCTGCGACATAAGAACAAAAAATAATACATTAAAAGTTAGGTATGAGCTACATAATTATTTGAATAATTAATCATGATGTTTCCGCTCGAAACATAAGTGTTTTATCTAAATAATTGTATTGCATACTGAAATGTACTGCTCTAGAATTTTGCTTTTTCGGCCTGAACTGTATGAGGTCCTGAGTACCGCCCAACATAACAATTGAAAAAAATAATTGATAAAAAAACACATGGTGATCAATGAAGTATGAGTAGGAGCTGCCTGCCCCCTGCTGGCCAACATTCTAACTGTCTGGCTAAGTCACTACATGACGTCATGACCTTAATTGGTCAGGTATATCAAGAGAACTGCAAAAAAAATGAGTCACGTGGTCCAGGTGAAGTCTGCCTCAGCACATGCATTCTCAGGTGTTGAAGAACTTCGAACCTTTCAATAAATTAATTACGGAACTGATTCTTATTTGCTTAATTAGCTGAGGTGCTGGTCGTGGGGATCACTGTACAGGGTTGGCCGGAGCAAAGAATTCTTGTAGAATATAGAGGGTTGTAAGCAGGCTTCACCAAAACTCTCAACCGAAAAAGTGTTTTTTTTTAATTTACGATGAGCAACTGAACTTGGATCAACTCTTTAGCGAATGTTTAATGTTAAACCAGAAACCAAACTGTGTCTTTCAGTGCTTTTTTTCAATCGCCTTTTCAAAAACATTTTGTTTTATTTGCCTGAATCGTGAGATCTAGCTCTAATTTCCGGTCAAGTGACTGACCGGCTGCTCTCGATCTCGTCTCGGGGAAGCCGTTGGAAGTCGTACCCTTGAAGACGAGGGTGTTTGAAACGCGGGACTGAGCGCAGAAACAAGTAAGCGGATCAATTCAAGTAATCAATCAGCACTGCAAACCTAGAGCCCAGCTGGAACGAAAATTAGGAGACGCTGCGATCACTTTACGTGACAAGTGACTTTACGTGAATTTCAGAACGTTTTAACCGAATTTATCTTAATACCTGACATTATGTCTGTGTTGATGATAAATTATCACCCAGGCTTCAAAATAGCGTACAAGTTGGTGTGCAGAGTTTTTTTTTAAACTTATTTTTGAGTTTATTCATAGCTGCTGAGTGAAATCGTTTATTTCTGAGTAATGAGTTCATAGAGGAGCGCTTTCACAGCCCAACGTGCGTCTGAAACTGAGGTGTATCCAAATACAGCTGCTGATGAAATGTGCCAGAGAACAGCGACCCAGAAGGGAGTCCAGACTGTTTTTCCAAATGGGAACACGAGAATATGGTCAGAACTTTTAAATGTATGTGATAAAAACGTGAAATTTAATTTCTGTATGGCTTTGGAACATGTATCTACCAACAACGAACCGGTAACTAAAAAACTGCTTTCACCCGGAACCACTTAACATGCCCCCCGCTTCACCTGGGAAGGGGAGCAACAACTATTGTTCAGTTCCACAATACACCATAAAACATGAGGGTTATTACTCTGCTTTTAAAAGAAGAGAGGTGGTAAACTATACAAGAGCTCTTGATTATCGTCTTCACGCTTTCCCTGTGTTAAGTGAGGGTTGGGCGCTAGATGTCAGTGTTGCACTGCTTAAATTGCTTTTTTTTCTGAGAGCGAGTAAATTGTGGAGGAGACACTAAGGTAACTCTTGTTTTAAAGGGCCCTGTGTACCTCTGGAGAAGCATAGCAGTGGCAGTCAGTTTTGCTCATCAATTTGAGGAACACTCCTTTGTGATGATTTATAATAGCCGACAATGAGACGTACAGCTGTAGCTGCTTTCAGGGCACTGGATCGCAAGACGTGCAATAAAATGAATCTAAAAGAGATTCCTACAGAAAAGAGTGCGATGAATAGTGCATCGCAGCGAGTGTTTAGGATGGGATGTGAAAGTGTTGACTGACTTGCCAGATCTGATATGAGCACTGGAGCACAACACTGGGTCGGGAGGGGGGGGTTCGGAGTTTTGTTTTGAGAGCAGAAACAAGGTCCAAGAGTCCAAAGAGCACAAACAACGTGCAGGGGAGATAATAGGTAATCAGGAACGTTCAAGATCTTAACGGTGAGCAGATTTTACTAAATGGAGTGTATAACGAGAGCTCATGAGAGATGACATCAGTTCATTCAGCCTCGGCAGTCAGTAATTTATAACTAACTTTACACTTCTATCACAGTTTTCTGGATACTCAACTCAAAGAGCTTCCTGGGTAATGGAGACTCCCCTCCACCACCACCAATGTGTAGCTCGCACCTCGATTGCTCTTGATGTCATTTCCTCTCCTAAAATGTTACAGTTCCCCGTATGTGATCCCTCTTCTCTCCCTCACATATGTCTCTGCCTCCCTCCTATCTCTTCCTGGGGGTCCCAGCCTCTTCATGCTCTGGCCAGTGGGTTTAGATACAACGCACAACATACAATACACTTCATTCCTGTTAATCCTAGTGAAAATCCACAGGGATCCTACTGAAACTTGAATGTATGATCATATTTCTCCTGGTTTAGATTCAGTTAAGACTCAAGCAGCTGTGCTCTGAATATATTCCAGCTTGTGAAGAGCAGGTCTGGATACACCAGACAAGCACACACCGGCTCCTTTGCATCAGATGGGGAGAGACCTGCATGGCTGCAAACAGTGGTATAGAAGTGAACAAAAGCTTCAGATGCAGGATTTGAATCAACTATGATGCTGAGAAGTCCCACCTGAACATTTTGATTGATTGATCGATTCCCCCCAACCACCAATAGGCAAACTAAATTTCGGGTGGTTATTAAGTTCACAAAGCAAGCCAATTCCATAATTGAGTTCAAAAGGGGAAGTAGAAATTTCACACTCATTCTTTAGTATGTAATATCTGTGATTGGGCAGATAGGGGTTGGTTATTGTCAGGTGTCATGCAAGCAAATGTTTGGTGATCATTACAGAAATGAAAGCTGATGTCATACCTTCAAAAAAAAGAATCGGACGTCATGGTGATCTATAGATGCTAAAACAAATGGGACCAAGAATAAAACCATGTGGGACACCAAGGACGACTGACTTTAACTGTGGCTTTGAGTGGAAAGACTGGGGCCTCTCAAGGAGACATTCACTGCTGTGCTGGGCACGGGTCACCTGCATTTAACTATGCAATAGAACCAGGGCTGCTACCTTGACACCAAGTCCATGGTTCAAAACGTTCTCTCAGGAATCTCCTCTGAAACTTCAAGTGTACATGGGGAGGAAAGCACATACTGCCTGTACCTTCTCAGCACCTTTATTGGTGAGGAAATGAGCTGGTTTCCCATTGAAGGGTGAGGCTTCACTCTAAAAGACAACAGGGTGCTTCCTGCTGGTACACTGCGGTTTTGTAAAAGGATGTGAAAGCTCAGAGTACCTCACTCATAATAGTTCATCTCCATCGCATGTGCCATTCTGTCATTAGAAAGGAGAAGTAGCAGAACATCTCCTTAAGAGTATTGTGTTGTCTTTTCATTTCTGAACCAGTTGCTTATCTCCTTTCTTTAAAGCCTGCACCTTAAGGTTTATGACTAGGAAGGTTAAGCCGCAATTCAAAGTCTGTTGAGCTCAAAGACTGTTGAGCATTTATTTAAGTCTAAAGTTCACATTCAGACCTGGCATACATTTCAGCACATAACTATATGTATTTATGGAACAGAAGACGGGGAAAGAGTCCTAAAGGCATTGTAAACACCCCCTTGAAAAGCATGCTTTTATCCAAAATAATTCTCTAATTTAAGTGTAAATTGGTGAACATTAAGATTGATTGCAATGCAATCATGGCATCTTTAAAAAGTCTGCCTCCTTTCATTACAGGCCTCGGAGAGCATTTACAGCGTAATACATAAATACAATCAGATTCTTAATCTTTTAGTCCCTCCTCATGATTACATTTGAATTCATAGTTCGACGGACACGTTTGTATATATATAATTTGCCTTTAAAATATATATATATAAGTTGCTCTGTCACCAACACTATGAATCTACAAACAAAATTCAGTTGTCCTTATGTTTATATTGTGTGTAGATAGCCTACTCTCTGTTGTAAATTAATTAGAGAAGTGGGCTTCTGTGAAAACAATCTGTAAATTACGCACTCCGGAAAAAAAAAATGAATAAGATAAACATTACTGGAAATATATAGATAATCATACATACACCTTCAACATAGTTTGATATACCATGTGTACGGGTTACGTCATTATCCAATATTGGGAAATATCCTTAATGCCAAGTGAGAAATCCCATTTGAAGAAAAACACATCTGAGCAGACTCTGCAGTTCACTGACCCAGCGAGAATGTTGCACAACTCTCCATATCTTAATTGCTTAAGCTGATAATGGTACCATTATGTCGCATAAATTTGAATCTTCTTTTTTTATTGCTTAATAGACACTTATTCTTTAAACTCAGCGAATGAAGGAAGGTAAGTTTTCTGTTCAGTGAGCCTGATTTCAAGCCCTCAGTTCATCCTCTTTTCCTATTCTCTTCCCAATCTCTCCCTTGGGGATAAAACCACTGGTGTTGTATTAGCCTGAATAAAAGGAATGTGTTATTCAAAGTTTATATAAGACGTTGTTATTCAGATTTTAATTGAGCAAATACTGACTTCAATCTTAGTATAGATGACAACCAATATGGTCAGAGGTCAGAGATGCTGTATCAAGGACATGCAAGATGCTTCAGGTGAAAGAGCTTAAGTACCAGGATCTTTCAAAATGTAAAGAGAGCCACTCAATAATGTAAAGTGACCAGATGTTATGTGCTGAACTGTATCACATCACTGCTTACCATCTCTGATGTGAAAATTGATCCTGCAATTAAAAGCTTAGAACTTGGACTGTGTGATCAGCCGCAAACCTTTGACTTCAGAAGACATCTTTCATGGGCCCAGGGTGGAGAGGATCAAACTGTGACTGTGGGAAGGATGAGACAGAGGTGGCGGTCTGTTCAAGGTGACAGTGGTCACCTGTGCACTGTGTGGTCTTTGCATTGTCAGAACCACAGAACAGCCTGGGTCATTCATCTGTCCTATGTTCTTCAGACAGCTCGGTTCTGTGTTGAAGGTTGAAAGCCAAAAGTGGGCAGAAATGGAGCCCTGTGAATCCATTATCATTTAGAACAAGGCTTCACTTTAAAGATATACCTGTTCCTACAAATGAAGGTTACGGTGCACCTATCCACATCCCAAAATAGATTTTGCCCAATCTACTCTTCGTTCTCTGGATCTCTGAAAGGTTGTCAGCAACCCTTTATTTGAGATGGATTGGGGTGGGGTGGGGGAACGTGGAGTGGGAGTGGAAAAGCATGAGTGGAACGCAGAGCTTGGTGAGACGAAGTTCTTGTTTGGTCATGAAACTGAGCTTGTCACCTTCTCAAACCGAAGAAGACTTTTCTCGCGTTAAGTCGGGTCAAAAGCTTCTGTGCAAAAACAATCATCTAGAAATAGAAATAAGAGTAAGCTGAGGGGGGGCAGTGGGATTTGAGACTGCTGTACCACATGTCCCTTGAGCTGGTTAGGATACAGGCTGAAGATTAGCTAAAGGCTAAAGGTCCAAACAACTTTCCACCAGCACAAAACAAATAAGAAAAAGATTGAACCCATTGGAGGGGGGATCAATGGTGTCTTATCTGTTGTTATTGCTCTAGGCACATACATTCCAATAAGTACAGTATGTAAGACACTCCTCCCTCTGTCTCTTTGGCTCTGCACTTCATAAAAGGACCAAGCATTTCTTCCACCTGCCTTGTTATCCCTCCCTGTGCCTCTGACTCCGCAGAGCGCCGTGGGGATAGGTTGCCATCTGAAGATGTGGCTCCTGCTGTTTGCTGCCGGGTGCCTGATCCTCGGATTCGCCCTTTATTCCCGCCTGTTCGCCAACAGCGCCAGCCCGTTCTCCCGGGACGCTGTGAGGCCGCCGGCCCCGCTGGTGACCGACCAGAAGCAGAGAGACAAGGTCCTCAAGCAAGGTGAGTTAACAGCCCGTTCAGCTAGTCAATGTGGAACTAGGTACTGTGTTTAGATGCAGTCCATGGCTTGCACAGACAGTTTAAGACTGGACAAACAAGACTGAATAATGGCAGATTGTGTCTTTCTCATGAATCAGAGTATTTTCTCAGTAAAAAAAATTATCTACATTTTGTTATGTGACTCTTAATTTGCAGCGTACGCATTAGTCAATATCGCATCTGCATGTGTATAATTTGCATGTGCAATAGTTATTCTCAGAAACATTATGCAAAGTTTAAATTAGTTTAGAGGAGGAGGTGAGCACCTCTTCCTAATAGGAACAGTAATTCCCTTTTCACGCAGATCTCTGGGCCTGCATAGCTTATTTGTCCCCTATAACGCACCACTTCTTTTGTCACAATGTCAGGACGGTGGGAAGCCAGGGACATTTGATTTAGTAAGTCTGATATGCTGTTCTAGTTTGGAAGTTTGTAGTTTAACCAGCGGCTTTAATGCACCACTGTGATTTCAGGACTAGCCTTCTAATGTATCTTGTGTGTATCCTAGGCTAAAATAATTCAGTACCAGTCTTCATGTTACCTGCCATCAACCTGCAAACAAAAAGACTGGACAGCAGGGAAACAATATCCCTAAAGGTGTGAGGTGCCTTAAGTCTAGGAAACGCACTAACATGGAATTGAAGCGTCATTCAGAGGGGGTGAGAGCAAAGGAGGAGAGAGAACCAGAATGGTATCCAGTAACGCAGACACAGACAGAAGGAGAAGATGGTTTTAGTTGTCTTCTTATGGAAATAGATGTGGTGGGACCTTGATTTTATTTTAAATGCTTTTACTTGCCACTTTATTTGCTCAGATGTTCCTCTGCAACACTGGGAATGAGAACATGTTCAAGGAGTCAGGAAAGAGCTCTACAGTACCAATAACTCACCAATAAATTCTTCTGCCTGTAGAATGCCCTTCAGTTTATCAACGTCCTTGGCTATCTTAATTAGATTATGCACAAAACTGATATGATAGCCATAAACAAATTGAACAATCTTTATGGCTGTGGGTAATTAAAAGACTCAGCAGCAGTATCGGAGGCCCAAGGTTTTCCACTTCAGTGTAATCTGATTCGTGTGATAAACCAGCTTTAATAAAAATGATTATCTATGTTCTCCAAAATTAATTGTCTGTAAAATTAATATTCTGTTGTTCCTCAGAATAAACCTCTAGTCCTATTCAAAGAGTAATTTAATGGGCCAGTTCAGGCAACTCACAACTTCAGTCTAAGTTAATCTTAAGTCAATATTAACCCCCTTAACTGCAGTCTGCGTCTCTTCTGTCCAGCTCAGAATATATCATTTTCTAAGTTCGCAAATACAAGACAGCACCCAACCTCCACTGCCGTCCCAACCAGCCCAGACTTTTCTCAAACTTAATCTCAGTTTAATTAAGTAAAAATGGGGGGAGAACTGTGTGCATTGACTGACTCCCCCCATTGTGGGCCATTCACATACCTGTGAGAAGCCAGGCACATTTGATTGAGTAAATTTTATAATGTGCTATTCTGATTTAAAAGATTGTGGTTTAGCCTGCACCTATATTACTCTGCAACTCACAGCTGGCAGCTCCACTGAAACTCAGCAGGTGTGAGCCTGGCCAGTACCTGGATGGGAAACCTCCTGGGAAAACTAAGGTTGCTGCTGGAAGAGGTGTTAGTGGGGCCAGCAGGGGGCGCTCACCCTGCGGTTTGTGTGGGTCCTAATGGCCCAGTACAGTGATGGGGAAACTAGACTGTAAAGAGGCACCGTCCTTCAGATGAGACAGAAAGCCGAGGTCCTGACTCTCTGCGATCATTAAAAATCCCAGGGCGTTTCTCAAAAAGAGTAGGGGTGTTACCCTTGTGTCCTGGCCTTTACCAATCATGGCCTCCTACTAATCCCTATCTCTGAACTGGCATCATCACTCTGTTCTTCTCCCCAGTGAGAGCTGGTGTGTGGGGAGTGTACTGGTGCACTCTGGCTGCCATCGCATCATCCAGGTGGGGCCACTGGTGGTGGTGGAGGGGATCCCCATTACCTGTAGAGCGGTTTGAGTGGAGCGTCCAAAAAAACACCACATAAGTGCAAGGAATTTATTTAAAAACAAACAAGGTCGGAGAATGAAGACAGATCACTGCTGTCGGTGTGATTCCAGGGTTCAGCGCCGATCGGGTGCCGGCGGAGCTCGATGCCGTAGTGATCGGCAGCGGTATCGGAGGGCTGACGGCGGCGGCTGTCCTGGCGAAGGCGGGCAAACGGGTTCTGGTCCTGGAGCAGCACGACCAGGCTGGGGGCTGCTGCCACACCTACATGGAGAAGGGCTTCGAGTTTGACGTCGGTAAGCTGAACAAAATGGTGACGTTTACATTTTCATCTAGTAGATGCTTTTAACCTCGATGACGTGCGGTTGCATCCGAGCGAGATGCAAAGGGTGCAGGTAACAGTACGTTGTCACATTTTGATTTTCATCCCCTTTAAACCGGATTTCCAAGAGGTTTTTAAATTCTAAACCACGTGACAACTGTTGACTTAGTACTGCAATATTTGCTATTTGAACATGCTGAGTTTACTCGTTTTTCTTTTGTAAAATCATGGCAGATGTGACAAAGGAAGGTCACATTGTAATACACAGAAGAGATGAACATAACGTCTCATGGGGTCCTGCGTGGCTGATGGTGCTCATGGAAAGCACAGACTAAGCATTCTTGTTTTTCAAGTCTGGAAAAGTGAAGGTCCTTTTGTATTTGTAATAAAGAAAATTCTGTATGTTTTAGATCTTGGGGATATTCAGCTCAATGGAGAGATTTTTTTTAAGAGGACCAATGGCTGGCTGATTGGCACTTGGGAAGCCAGACCTCTCGTTCTGTGTGTCCCTGCAGGGCCCCACTCCCTGGGTCAGCTTCACGAGAACAGCCTGTTGAGAAAGGGACTGGCTGACCTTTCGCTCTGTGTGTCCCTGCAGGGCTCCACTACCTGGGTCAGCTTCACGAGAACAGCCTGCTGCGCGTCGCCATGGACCAGATCACCGAGGGGCAGCTGCAGTTCGCCCAGCTGGAGCAGCACTTCGACACCGTCATCATCGGGGAGAAGGAGGCTCGCCGGCACTACCACATTCACAGCGGCAAGACCGAGATGGCAGAGTCTCTCCGAAGACAGTTTCCCCACGACACGGAGGCCGTGGACGAGTTCATGAGGCTCATGAAGGTACAGGAGCCCCAGGACCAGCAAAACATTATAGGATAACAGAGAGGTCTCTGTGAGTATGGTGGAGTGAATGGAGCATGGGTGCTACTAGTCAGAGGCTTAGTTTGGGAATTCACATGGTTTCATGAGCATTTCATGAATAGTTGATGTAGTAGGGAGTGTTAGCCATTTTCTGTAAAAGTGAGGTCACTCACACCCAGCAGGATGGAGACGGTAACTGTAGTTACTGTAGTAACTGTAGAGATGGAGAGATATAGTAGGCAAATTTTAAGCAACTTTTAGGGCTGTTCACATATAGTCTGCCAGGGAGCAAACTGTAACTCTGAAAGATTTGAGCCACAGATCCCTAATCTATCAGTAATATATAATTAATGTTGGCATAAATAGGTCTCCCAGAAAATATGGTTTCATTTCCTTATGCCATGCCTATGAGTTCTGCCTTCTACTTTCATCTATCCAGTTTGCAATGGGACAGGTCAGATGCCAAAGCAGGAATACATTAAGAAAATGACTTATAGGGATGATGTGGCACCTTCGTTAAGAAATGACACAACAAGACCAAACTTGGCTGTTATACAGAACACTGTTGGCTTGACCTCTGTCACCTCTGCTCCAGATAGCGGCTAGGAAGACACACTACCTGGCCTCTCTGAAGCTGGTGCCACTATGGCTGGCTCTCTTCCTGATCAAGACTCGCCTCGTCCACTGCTTCTCTTCCATCTTCCGAATGTCAGCCACCAGCCACACAGAGGTCCTCAACACGCTGACCAGCAACAAAGACCTCCATGTCATCTTCTCCTACTTCTTCTACGGTGAGCAGTGCTGTCGACATGGCCTCAGATCTCATTCTGACCCCTAATTGGTGTTGAATGTTTCGTGTGAGAATGGAAAGCTAGGCACAAAGCTAGGTGAGATTTCACTCTTCCGAGTCTTCAGCTTGCTCGGTGTGCCTGTCTTGAGTTTGCGCTGTTACGACAGTCCACTTGAATTTCTGCTCCAGGTGTGCCTCCTAAAGATTCCAGCTGTGCTATTAACACCCTGCTGCTCCAGCATTACAAGAGAGGAGCTTACTACCCCAGAGGAGGGGCCAGTGAGATCCCCTTCCACATCATCCCAGTCATCCAGAAGGCAGGGGGCGCTGTGCTGGTCAGAGCTCCTGTCCAGCGCATACTTGTGAACCAGGAGGGCGCAGCATATGGTGAGTTTCATGAATACTCAGTGCTGCTACCAGGTTAAGAATGACGCACTGGTCTGGTCTTTCTGTTTCAGGTCTTTGATTTCTGTCAGCGCTGTTTCGACTAATCCTAGTGACAGATTTAGCCTCAGTATTTCACTTGATGGTGTGATGGTTTCCCCTGTTTTCTGATGTTGTACTAATCAGTGAAGCTGTATGGATAACAAGTTCCCCTCCCACCCAACACAATCCCGGTCATGTGACAACGTGATCTTCCAACTTTGCACTGGAATTCTTAAGCACACAGTTGTACCACCTGCAAAATGAAAAGGCTGTTGGAGAAGAAGTCCAGTCCAGGGCCCTCCCATTGTCCCTTTGAGGATGTTTCTGTTGATAGCCCCCTGGAGCCATACCTCAGAAGGTCCTCTCACCTTGTGCCTTCCGTTGGTCAGGAGTGACTGTGAAGAAAGGTCAGGAAGAAGTCAAAGTCCTGGCCCCGGTGGTCATCTCTGATGCTGGGATGTTCAACACCTTCGAGAAGTTCCTGCCCCCGGAGATACAGGCTAAACCCGGTAAGTGTAGATTTTGGGGACGTCCCTTTTCTTAAAAGTTGTAGGCAAATTTTCAGGGCATGAACTTTCAAAAACTTCTATGCCAAACTTAACATTTCATTAACCCCAACACATTATATGGATTAGTAGTTCAGGTGGGTAGCTGCGTCAGCATGCGTAGGCTGTAAAGGAACAAGTAATAGGTTTATTCCATGCAGAAAAAAAGAAGAAAGAGAACACAACGTTTCGGCCGTGCAGCCTTCTTCAGGTGTCATCCATTATATGGATTATACTGTTAGCTGTTTCTACCTGCAATTATTTTTCAGGATTGTGAATCAGAATTCCTGTCCGTCTTCGTAAAACACAGAGCAAAGATTCTGTTCTCTGTTTACAGAGATTCGCTCTCGACTCAGCATGGTTAGGCACAGCATGGGCTCCTTCTTGGTCTTCGTGGGCCTGGATGGTACCCAGGAGGAGCTGAGCATCGTGTCCACCAATTTCTGGCTTTTTAGAAACAATGACATGGATGGCTCGTATGTACTATGCGAACTGCGTATCTGTGTACTGGGAAACTAAGATGTTCATTCACATGTAATGTATGTAGAAGCAGACTAGACTACCTTCTACATCATATCTGTTGGCCAGTGGAATAAAGGCACTGATGTTATCACCTCTGCATGAAATCAAGTGAGCAGAAACAAACTTCGAGTTGTCCAATCTCACTTGCTGCCAATTGAAGAACCAAGTCCTTCCTTAGATGCAGTCTGAGTTTTCATCAACACTATGCCAGCACACGAAGGCAATTCTAACGGTATTTATACACATACTTGACACACATATTTTTCAGAGGATGGAAAGACCCTGGTGTACCTGTAATTACATTTCACAGACTTTAGATGTCACTGATGGCTTAGTTTTCAATCGAGAAACAGAAACAGAAACAACCCCACTAGCAGTAGCAGAGACAATATACATAACAAAATGAATACAATTTCCCTCAGAATTATGAAACTAATTCTGTCCTACTACCCTGCAGTCTTGTGCTGTTCTGTCACTTATAACTGGTCCTGATTGTCAAGCTGTCGTTGTGCTTGTATCTCCAGGATGGATTACTTTGCCTCTCTGAGCAGGGAGGAGGTGGCTGACAACATCCCCATGATGTTCATCACTTTTCCCTCAGCTAAAGACCCGACGGCCAAGATCAGACACCCAGGTACCACCAGGCGGTACAGTTCTTAATAAAGAGATTTTGCCGGTACTTCAGATCCTGGTTCTGCCACAGACTCTCTCTCTTACACCAACCAAACTGCTGAAACCTAAATTAGACTATTTTCCTAATTAGATTTTTTTTATACACTAGTCATAAGGTCCACAGTGAAAGAGAGACTCCCATCACCTTTCGTGGCCAGAAAAATCCTATTCACCACTTGCAGAACAGGAGAAAAAATGCATTTCAAATCCACAAAGCCTGGTTCCCTCGGCCTCAACTGAAGGTTGCAGACATTTCGGAAACATGGCTGAATATGTACTCTGTCCTGATCTTCAGAGCGGAGGAGCAGGTGGTGTGATCCTCCCTCTCAGAGGGTGAGGCTGGTCCCAGGACTAAATCTCTTCAAATCCAAACTCAGAACTCATCTTTTCAACTGGCCCTGTGTGTGATTGCCCTACATTCTCACTTTCTGAATGTATATGCCCTTCTTTCATTTTCTGTGCTTTTGTCTTTTTTTTCATCGCTATGTACAGCGGCCTTGGATTTGGAATGGCACTTTGTAAATAGAAAGATATGACATTGCTGTGTGCAGTTTCCAGCTGTTTAATATCTGTGCAGTGTTGAGCCTCACTGTAGCAGTCACCTGTGCACTCTGACCGCAGGGAAGTCCTGCATGACCCTGCTGACCATGGTGAAGTACGAGTGGTTCGAGGAGTGGAAGGACACCACCGTGAAGAAGAGAGGACCAGACTACGAGAGCCTCAAGATGGGCATTGCTAATGCACTCCTGGGCTGGGCCTTCAAAATCTTCCCTCAGCTCAGGGACAAGGTACGCTGGGAGAGGGCCGGCAGGTATTGGACTGGTGCCTCTACTTGTCTGTAGTAGCAGGACAGGTGTGTGTACAGGGCACTGGGAGGGCACAGGCACTGAATGAAAAGGCATCAGAGAAAACAGAGAGGCAATAGCTGCTCGAAAATAAGGATCAACTGGAGTGCCAGAGCAATGATGGGCAATCTAGATCCTAGGGGTTCAGTGTGTCTGCAGGTTGACATTCCCAACTAAGTTCCTAACAGCCTAAATGAGCTTGGGGGTGCATGGGACTAGTTCAACACCTTCTTCTAGCTCTTCAGGTGCTGGTGTTTGGCAGAGACCTAAAAAAACAAATACCTGCACAGCCCTCCAGGAGCAGATCAGGACACTGTGCAGCAGGGCAGGATTCTGGTGTTCATAGGCGCTCGGCACTTTCACTCCGAAATGTGCAGAAAGAGGGGTAAACGCCAATTGAATGACGTCGATTGACGAGATGCACTTCAAACGCTTCTAATGCTAAGCCACGTGGTTGATGGAGCGAGCCGAGCGACCATCACTTCGATACTTCTAGTTTCTAGAACAGCCGCTGGAGAGCACGTGGTTATTGATCTGGAGCACCTAGAGTCGATCGCAAGCATGTTGTTTCAGATCGTTTTTCGTCAGTCACTAGTGTTTCCCTCCTTCGTAGGCCCTAGGCACTGTGCCTGCAGTGCCTCATGGGAAATCCAGTAGTGCTGTGCAGGACAAACATCTGTGTAGGGAAACCAGACTAGAAAGGACAGCCATCTTTATTATTTAACAGCTTGAGTGTCCGGTGGAAGACTGATTGAGAATTTTGGCTACCACACAGCTCTTCTTCTCCTGCTGCTCACCTCTGATAGCACTGGTCTTGAAATAACACAGGAAACAACGCACTCGGCATTGTGGGATGGCGTCTCCCACTCTCAGCCCCCTGCCTGTGTCTGTGCAGGTGGTGTTCATGGAGGCAGCCACCCCCCTCTCCAACATGCACTACCTGGGTGCCCCGCATGGGGAGATGTACGGCGCCGAGCAAGATCTGGCCAGGTTCACCCCAGAGGTGGTGGCCAGAATCCGGTCAGAGACACCGGTCAAGAATCTCTACATTACTGGTAAGAGTCATCATGGTATTGGCTTGGCGTGTTTTAAAGCAAGTTGTCATAGATTGTTTTTAAAAAATTGAAAACAGCATTCTTTGCTTCTTCTTGTTTTGTTCTCCTGATTTTTGCCTCTGGGGTGAGGTACTGTAAATCAATCTGCAATCACATTTCTTCATATCCCAGTTCCTCCCACACTGAGAAGCATTCAGAGTAGAACAGATGAAGAGTTAAGTTTTTATGGCCTGTCAGTATAAGAGAGTCACAAAATTTTGAACAGACAGGGAACTAAAATTGAATTTTAGCATCGATTCAAAAAAAGAGAGGTCATATAGTGAATGGTGACAAGGAAAATAATTTGTGGTTTCTTAGACGCTGGTAGACAGCATGGAGGAAAGTTGCCTTTAAAAATAAATCTGTAAGAGTTACAAGATAGTTAAACGAGACATTCTTTTACGAAATTATTTCCCCCATCCTGTTAATTTAAAAAAGTAATCAATTACAGTGATCTATGTAGTGTGTGCATAGTCACGTAGATAAAATAGAAATTACCCATAACGACTTCATTGAAAAAAGCAATCTCTTACCCAAATAACTTGTAACTGTAATTGATTACTTCTGAGAAGTAACTTTCCGCAACATTGCAGGTAGTTACTGTATATGCAAATGCAGTACCATGCGATGAAGTTCTCCGCCGGCCAGACATTGCAATCGTGGTGCACTGCAGAAGTTTAACAATGTCTTAAGAGAAATGAAAACTGCACTAGAAATGTGAGATCACACACTTATGACTGCATGAAAGCACAAGAGCAGCATCCACAAACACGTATGTGCTCTAAATGTTCATGTTCACCTGCAGTACAACATACCAAGATACTGCATAAAAATCCCCGTTTTACAGATCGATTGAATGTCATGTTTTGCAGTGGTAGTCTTCGGGCTCTTAAATTCTGTCTGTGCATTTTTTCAGGCCAGGATGTGTTCTGTAATGGGATTGCAGGGGCACTGCACGGGGGTCTCCTGTGCGCCTCTACGGTCCTCAATCAAATTATCTACATCGACCTCCTGGTTCTCAAGAAAAGGCTCAAGTGGGAGAAAGCCCGAAAACGATCCTGACTGCAGTGCGCCCTCTGCTGGACAAAGAGAGCACTACGCCCGTGCGGAGAGCAGCCATGAATAATTGAAACCGAGGGACGAAAAGTGTCTGAATTTAGAACATTTATCACCCCTATAAGTTCACAACTGATTTTCTTCCTTGTGGTTGAGAGGGATGCTGTGTTCACTCCAGGAAAAAAAAAATGGACAAACTGGGAGATGGCGGAAAATACTTTTTGAAAAGCGCTCAATTTCCTCAGGGCAGGGAAAGATCGGTCACCACACGTTCTCAGAGAAAAAGCCGAAACCAAGCACCCGACCCGAAAGGCACAAAATAATTGTTTATTAATAATTGATCTGCTCTGACATGAACAGCAATGCAGAGCATGAGTTGAAGCAACTGTCACTGAATTTAAGATACATATACAATTAAGGTATAAAAACACATTACAGCAGCACATTATTAAAGCTATGCATACAGTGTATACTGAGAGTTGCAAAGGAACAAGTAATAGGTTTATTCCATGCTGAAAAAAGAAGAGAGAGAACACGAACATACTGAGAGTTTACGCGTTTCCAAGGAAATGTAAACTTCCATAAAAATGATCAGTTATATACAGAAAGTCTTTTTGTCTTTTGTGTTGATACTTGTAGGTAATCTTTTGTTTTCTTATTTTGCTCTTTATATAATAATATATACATGTAGTCATTTTTAAGTAGCATCAACAGACCGTTTTAGCCCAGTGAATGTGATCACTCAATCCCTGAGTGCTTCTCTCCTCTTTTTTTCTGTTAATTAGCTTTCTTTGACTTGTTCCTGGAAGAACAGTGCATTGGGTGCTAACAATGCAACAGCCAGCGAATCAGCATCCTTGATATGCTGATATAAGAGGTAATTCAATGAAACAGTCTGCACCATGTTCATGAAAGCTCGGTAATGCAGCACTTTATGTCCAGATTGGCTAAAGCAGCAATATCTGCTACTTCATACCTGCTTAAAATACATTTGGAACCTGCCAATAAAAAAATGCAGCACTGGTCTGGGTAATAGTGTTCAGATAGGAAGAAGCAAGCTGCCATCAGTACTGGGTTTGAAGTTTGTAGCTGAAAGATGGATGAGAGCTGTGATTTAACCCCAGACGTGATTACTTTGCATGTGTTGTGAGTATGAAATTAGGTAAAGACCAGTTTGTATATTATATAAAAAGGACAGATGAACAGTTGGAGGGGGGCATTGTGTGCAGTGGAGTCTGTTTTACTGGTACGCATGGGTTAAAGGTGTCCTTTTTAACTCAGGCCCACTGTGGGTCCGCAGGGTGTGGCTGAGTGTTCATTCTTCAGGATAGATGCACACTTCCCCACAAGGGGCTGGGCAGATCTGAGAAGGTGCATCTCTGAACAGGCGAAATCAGTTCAAGATCAGCCTGGACAGCCAGGAAAATTAACACACCTTTTGGATTCCGTTCAAAATGCTCTGAGGAATGAAAGAAGACGTCTTTCACGGGCTATCTTTTAGGTCTCTGCCTCTATTTGTATAAGAGAATACCCAGTGATCTCTTTCACACTCAGGAAAGCATTCTCTTGTCAAAAACATCTTTCCTTTGCCACTTGAGAACAACTATCGTTAGAGCTGTGGTATCTGGGATGATTTATAACTAACCCTCCCTTCAGAGAGAAAACTCTTCAGACAGGGCTAATTCAAAATAGTTCGCTTCCTTCTCCGATTACTACTGGAGTGATAGTGACGCAACTAATTGTTTCCCAGATGTTTAGTTTGGAATGTGTTCACAAGATTCTTATTTCGGATTTGGAACCGTTTTGATGGAAAGTTATTTGCGTTCATTTCGTTTAATGGAGCATGTGTACTTGTTCCTTTTTTTTCACTGGGTTTGGAGCGATACTTTCTGTCTCCGGTGCCTTTTGGGTCTGATTTAAGTCCAGGTTCTGAGCAGGCCTTTGGAGAGCTCAGTGATGTGATTTTAACCCATCGTTTCACCCCAGCATGGCCTCGGGCAGTTGTGAACTTTGGGAAATCGGAGCCTCCTGCTCTATGGTTTGTTATGTTTTTCTGCAATTGTATAAAATCCAGCTTTATTTCTGCAGCACGGAAGAGAGCTGGCCTGTTCTTCGGGCTGCTGTGGTTCTGGGTGATCAGTGTTAAAGGGAAAGAGAGGTCGGAACTCCAAGCCTCAGGCTCACTGGAAGACAGGGTGCGTGGGGTGGGGCCTGGACTGTGGAGTTTCTATTCACAAGGCAGATGATGGAGTTTTGGCTAGAACCAACATGTTCAGCTTCAGAGGCCTGCTAAAGGGATCCTGCAGAGCCCTTCAGCAAAATAACTCTAGACACAATCCCTGAAGCATCTTTCCATGGCAAATATCAATGCCGGTATATGCAACACAAAATGAATCATTTCGCACACTGCTCACGGGTGTGAAGAACGTTCCTGTGCTTTTTTTAATCGAATGAAAATCTGTTGTCCCCCTCGAATACGACAAGCAGTTTCAGTAATTAGGTCAGTGGTTGATTCTAGTTCAGTGCATTGACCAGCCGAGAGGTAGGGAGAGGAAAACAAGGCGTGGATTTTTAACAGCACTGGATTCAGTCACAGATGATAGACTGAGAGCCAGATACAATAGACTGATTGTATCTGAACAGGTTTATCTTGAAGATTTTGCATAGTGTCCAATAAATGTTTCCCCACCTTTCAGCTTAAGATGTTCGCTGTTGGGGCTTTGTGGTACAAGCAGAGTAGCACAGGTTTGTGGTACAGGACACTGAAATCAAGGTCAAAGAAAAGACACCAGCAGACGTGGCGTGTTTAAAATGAGCAACCAATATGAGGGGGGAAAAAACATGGTATGGTGTCATCCCAGTCAAACCACAGAGCTCAATGCAAAATTTGTTATGTGGACATGCTGTGGTGAACTTTCTGAACGCACGCTGACCTTTGGAATTGTGACTCGATTTCGAATACATGGCCTTTGGCATTCTGCTCTACAATGGACCCCTGTGATGTTTGGAACAAAGCGCAGTTTCTTTTGGAGTTGTGAAGGACGCGGCTGAAGTCAGCTTTCTCCAGGCGCCTTCCCTAGCAGAATCAGGGTGTCAGTGTTCCCGTTACCTGCTCGATGGGGCAGCAGGAAGACTACCTAGCTCATCTGTGGCCAGGAAGGCACTGCCCGCATAGCTCCCGTACCATTTCATCAGCATCCCTGCTTCCTGGAGAATGACAAAGAAACCACTCCACAAGGAGAAAAGGGAAAAGCGGCACTGAGTGTTTGGAACGAAAACGTGTGATCCCTGCACGTTCTTCCGAGCGTTCCGGCCCTCATCTCGTCGTATTTACCTATTTATGCAAACTGCCCGAGTCTCGCTGTGTGTTGGCTCTGGTGTGGTGACCTTGGCGTCGGGGGTTAAGAGTGAAATATTGGAATCAAAGGTTTGGTGGGAAACCTCAAGCTTCCCTGCTTAAGTGGATGTTTCCTTCCATAAACGAACACAGCGGTCCCTCAGAGTGCGGCCTTTCAGGGGGGGCCGTGGAGATGAATGCGCCCTCTATGTGGTGCGTCTCTCTCTCACACACTAGCACTGCCACTCTCTCTCAGCACAGCAGAGAAGAGGGAGGGGGCAGGGGGGTGCAAACTGTTTAAAATTATGAGATGGGTCGACTTGAACCAAAAAATTAATGATCTGCAATTGCATTCCAGGGCCTTTCCCAAGCGGAATAATTTAAGCGTGCTCCTAAATGATTTTCCTGACAAGAGTCAGGCCTAGGCATTTCTGCTGAATCCTCATACCGTGAATACACAGTAATCTGCCTTTTTACAGCACCTATGTTTTGGGAGATATTTTATTTTGGGATGCCTGTGGGCTAAAATAAAATCCCACATAAGTGCAGTAAAGCTCAGGGAGAGCATAATTAAAGCATGAGTAGGTTTGTAAAGGTATGGTGAAGTGGGACTATACTGATAAGAGCCTCATAAAACATGAAAGCCGAATTATCACCTTGTAGACTGGGCTTGTTAGACCTCAGCAGCTAAGCGAGTGGTTGTAACTGGGCAATATTGCCATGGGAGACCTGTGACCTGTGAATCTTAATATTGGTCCTGAAGCACCCTGTGTCTGCTTAAGGTCTCCAACCTTATTCCTGGAGATCCCCACTCCAGTTTTTCCAGATGGGTCCCCCAGAATAATTTGTTTTTTCAAGACAGAGACCATGGAAGTTACTTTAAGCATGTGGTTCGATGAGAGAATTCTGGTCCTTTCAAGGCAGTCTTCAGGTTTTTTGTGTTCCAAATGATCTCTAAATTAAATCATTTAAAAATGATCTTTATTTTTTTAGTTGATTGTAGTTAAATTCTTCCACTCTGATTACAAACTGCTGTTTTCAAGGCCGCCAATAATCGCTACAGGACTTGGGGCTGCCCAAGACCGGGGCTGGAGTCCTGATGTCTCTTTGTACGGAACAAGAACCCATCTTTCTTTCTTTCTAGGCTACAAACTCCAACAGCACTTCATCTAAAACAAACACCCAGCTGAAAACAAACCATCCGGAGGAAAACTAAGCCTCAGAAATCAGAAAAACAAAAAGAATCGTTTTCAATCTCCGATTCAGGAAAGGCAGATGATTGCCTGTGAAGTGTTTGAATTTTTTGGTGCATTGCCCAGCACGGCTCTGGCAAGCTGAGATGTGAAATATTTCGCAGTCGTCGCTGCCAGATGCAGAAGCCGTCTGTACAGTAGGTGATGCTGGTTGTCCTGATCTCCTCACAGCCACGTTACAGAGGAATACAGTGGTGGCCCAGGTGCCAGCATCCTGAGTCAGGATGACATCACACCACGCTTTTCAGATGGGATGTGTCGTGGCTGCCAAGCGTCAGAGCTTCTCTGACATTTGGTAAACAGTACCTTGGTATCTTGTTTGACTTTTTGTTCGTGTGGGTTGAGTGTGCGTAGTGTAGCGGGCATTTCGAATCTGCCGAGGACAGGAAACCGCTGGCAACCTGGTTTAAGTCATTTATAGAAATCCAGTGGTAAAATAACGTAGTCAGAAGTCATTCACCTTCTGAAGTCCCTGAAAATATGATTTGAATTCACTAAGGAAAGGAGAATTATACTTAATAAATGTGAGATACATGAACTGGGGATAACACAACTCATGATTAAATCAAATTACTCTGCACGGGCTGTTCTTGAGTTGTCCAACTCACTTTAAGCAGGACTTCTGTGTTATTTTAACTCATCTCTTACCAACCTGAATCAGCTCAATATTGGCTTAAGATGACCAATTAAACAGCCTCTCCCAGCTCCTCAGGTGCTGCTGCTTTGAAGAGGCATGGAAGACCTGTGGTCACACTGGGCCTCCCAGCACCAGGACTGGACACCCCCTCCCTTACACAGCCCAGGGCCTGAACTGGACAACAGCAGCCACTACAGCAGAGTTACTGACCGCAGGACCATCTCATCCAAAGGACAGACCACATGGAGGGTCAGTCGCTTGCTCAGGGTGTCGCACAGTGAGTGAGTGGGAGAGCTGGAGCTAGGAACATCGTGACGATAAGCCTCTCGCCCTGACTTCTAGACCTCACGGGCTCCTCCTGCATTGGTATCCGAAAACAATAGTGAAGCAGCTGTAATCACTTACGGTAATATGCTGTAGCCAGAACGATAAGGAATTTTGTCTTGTGGCAGGAATCGGACTAGAATTGTTAGCTATCCTTAGGCAGCGGCTAGCTACTGTGTTTTAATTGGTTCTGCACATAATAAAAACATACAGGCACGTTTTTAAACAGCAGAATAAGAGAAATTCACTGAATGCCTATTGTACAGTTCCATTATGGGGATTCCTCTTAGAAACCAGTACTTAACAACTAGCTGGAAAGAAGATTTAGACAATGCTATTTTTTAAATGCCTAGTATGTTGTAAACTAGATACAATATTCTTCCCTTTTTTTCTCATTTCACTTTTTCAGGTGTTACTAGTTCCGTGCAGAGTTGTTTTTGCATAGACTTGTGTATTAAACAGAAAAAGTCGATGGGCCTGTTTTCTTTTTTGTCACTCATGACTCCTGTGTCAGTAATGGCTCACAATGGGTTCTCTTAATTTATTCCTGGCCTGCCTGTTGTTAGAATCACCCAGAGCAACTCTCTGCAGGGGTACACATTTGCTGAAGCAATCATATTGCTCCTTGGTCCAAGCATTTTGAAAATCTGATCCTGCTGCACCCGGTGTGTCTGCAAAATCTCAGCTCTAAGGACGGAATCATTTAATCCTGTAATGCAAACAACATGAATGCTATCATTGGCAGGCGTGATGTGATATTCAGAATTATTAACCTCACAGGTAAAGGAAAAAAAAAACTAGGACCACAGATGAAGCACTCGTGCTAATAGAAAGGCAAATAATGGGCAAGAGAAACTAGACTAGCCAGACACAGTGAACTTTTCAGAACTGCCAAGACTGTTCAGGAAAGGAATACAGCAAATGCATCCAACAAGGAAAACCTAATTCCTTCCATGCTTTTACAACAGAGGGGGCGCTAATGATGTAGGAATAACAATTCAAGCTGCATGAAGTGAATTTCATTTGCTATAAATAATATTACTGGAATTTCAGAGATCTGACTGATTATATTGCTAGGGTGGAATGACCACTATTTTTAATTAAAACGTTTTTTTTTGGGTTTTATACACTACAATTTGGAGTCAGCTGTTAATCAGCCTGGTTTATATCCATTGTGCAAGTATGTGCTTCCAAAATGTGTGCTTTGCAGAACCACCCACAACATCTCACATTGTGAGTCCCACAGTGTTCATAGTGAAGCTAGCGTCACTGGAGGAGTGCTGCAGCTCTCATTCAACTACTGCAAGTTCAGAATCACCCTGCAAAAGTCGCTGAGGCCAGACCACTCTGAGCCCTGGGCCATTTGGCCAGCTGTGTGCTGTTGGAGAGTCCTGGTCACAGCCAGAAAATGACATAGCAACCAAATTTTGCTGGTGATGTCTGGACAGAAGGGCTCAACTTGTGGTGCAAATGAGTGCCTTTTCAGTCAAAAGATGACTGCCTTTAAGGCCCAAAATAACTCTGAAATTGGTAGACATAGGAAAAGTGCGATTATGTGGAGGGGCTGGCATAAGATCCTTTACAGTGATAGAGATGTGTTGTTGTGTTAGAGCACAAGCATGCACTACAATTTGAAAATGAACATTAAAGGATAAAAGCAGTGGTGCATTTTAATTTGGATTATAAATAACTAGAAAAGAGAAAAGAAAACAGAAAAATGTCAACACTCTTCTGCTACTGAATATCTAGCAAGAGCATGATATTAGCTCTACCATGTTAACACTTACAAACCAATTCTTCTTTATGAATGGAAATGGTGAATGTGCCCCACAGGCCTGTTAATCTGGGTGTGAGCAAGCAAGGGCTGGAAATGAGAAATGTAATTATATTGCCCTGCCATTGGCTACAGTACACCACACTATATAATTACTCCGGGGCTAGTGTGTATCGGTTTGCTATATTTAGATGCCAAAAGTATATATAATACATACTTTCCTTTTTTTTCTGCCCGTGCAGAACATAGTATTTGACGCATAAAGGCTTTCTAAATACAGCATCTTTTAATATGAAAAATATACATTGAGAAAGCATGATTACATGGAGGTTTGATATCCTCTGTGGTGACTTAAAGATGTGCTGTGAGAGTAAAAGCATGCAACAGCCCACACGGCTAATCGACACAGAGCAACTACGGTATCTGCAGTTAATACACGTAGAGCCAAAATTTGCTTTCCTGTGTTTGGACACACACAAAGATAACGTGTCTTTTATTTCCGTTATAAAAGTATTGCTTGGTCTAATAAATTATGCCATGATTTTCATTTCATACGCGAGTCTGTTCTTTGTTTTTCTGGGAACCTCACTTGAAGCTCCCATTTTAATTTGGTCACGTTTTCCGAAGTTGTGTGGCCAAGTCTCTGAAAGTAATAAAGATAAACGTGTAGGCTCTAGTCCTTTTAAGCTTCTAAAGCTTGCAGCTCAATCCTATTCCTTTTTCTCCTTTAGGATTTCTGTCACTGGAGGCTATGATGTGGAAAAGCATTGTGCATTCCACCAATTCTGACCATTTTCAGCAGGACTGAAATCCAGGGATTTTTCCGGCCTAAAAAGCAGTGGTTGTCTTTCTTGTGTTGTCAAGTCAGCTACAGTATTTGTTGCCTTCAGCTCAGAAACTCGATTAAATTGACTGGGAATTCCTAATATTTGAGTATTATCTATTCTAATGGATATTATATAAAATAGAATTACTACAAATTTGAGCCACTGTACCTCACTGGGTCATCACTGCATACAGACTTCCCAGTAAACTATTTTGCCTTGTACAGTCCCTGACACTGCTTTGCGGGAGACGGTTCACTGTACGTGATTGAGCTAATTAGAGGTAATAAATCTGAGCCTCATCTGTTTACACTACTGTCTTTTTTTTTTCAAGCCATGGAGAAAATGTTCAACTGGCTCTGTAAAGTAGAATGTTAGCAATGTTAATTAAAAAATGCAATTAAAAAACTGAAAATAAAGAAACAGAAACTACAGTATCAGGACAGAGTGCATCATTTGTCCATCAAAATCAGGCTCGCATCAAGACATTAATGGAATCGTTTCTGACCAGGAGAGACTGGATACCGTCTACCGGTTCCCTCTCCAGATGTTCTGCTCCCCTGGGTCCTCCTTGGCTGGGTACACCAATCACAGCTTTACATCTGCCAGAAAGCACATCTGCTTTCAATTTGTGAGCTTTCTGAAGAGAAACCCAGCGAACCCAGAGACAGGCAGGGGAAACAGTGTCTGAGCAGAATTAGACTGAACCTATAGGATCCAAGAGACCCTAGAAGTGCAACCTGTAGCAAAATCTAAAAAACTCTACCACTGAAAACACGAAGGCCAAGCATTTGTATCCTAAATTATCATGTGTCTCGTTTGCCATACAGTATAGAGCACATACCCGGTCCCACAGAATAAATCACAGATCAATAACATGAGGGGTGCTGGATGTTAGCAACCGTTGTCGGCTTATCAATTGAAACCAGACTTTCTCTTTTTCGTGTGTGATATCTTTCAGTAAACGATGAAGGAGACAACAATAGAGACATCAAAGCAGCCATTAAGTGAAAATATAAAACTTTTCTTTTAATCTGTTTACAGGAGAGGACAAACTCCCTCCTCCCTGAAGAGCAGTGCTCACGTGGACACTGAGCAGGAAGCTGGCTGGAGAGCAGACCAGGTAGAGAAGAGAGAACTTGCTTCTCAAAATGAATTAAGGGGGGTCTTGAGGGAGACCAGATTCTACAGAACCCGTGGGATCTAGCCAGGGCATTGGGGTTAACACCTGGTAGTCAGGTTGGCACCTTCTAAAGCAGTGTTTCCAGGTATAAGACTTTGGTGTTGCATTGGAAATTCTAGGGTAATATCCAACAGGGATAGTGCACCACCTGCTGGTCTGGCAACACTATTTCCAACAGCCTCTTGCAAATGCTGATCTTCATCCCTATGTTCTCCAGGGTGTGAAAATGCAAAACGCAATGTGGGGAAAAGGAATAACGTGCTTATAATGTTCATGGTTCATAAGGTACCCCTTTGAGTCTTACTGTTTTATAACTTCTAAACTAGTTCTCAGCTCCACAAACATATCACTCAACCAGAGTCAAAACAGACAAGCAACTGAATCTTTTAAGGAGAATTTGGGTCCTTTAGGTCTATCTTCAGGCACTGTTTTGTTTAGTTATTCAAAAATGTTTTCATTCTAATTATTCTAACAATTATTATGAAGTCATTACTGTAATTATTAGAAGTTCTGTCTCAAACTTCGACTGATGAGCTTCCGGATTTTTTATCCTGGCGTGGGTGCCCGCTGCTCATGTGGGGCTGAAGCCCTTCTGTCGGCGTGGAAAACCTGCCCGGTTTTGCTATAACCTGCCTCGCTTTACTAAGCCCGGAAGGACCGTCTCCTGACCTCCTTTGGCCGAAGATTCTTTATAGCTCCTCAGCCCCTCTCCCGAAGGGATTCTTTTAGCGGCGGCCGGCTACTCTACGAGATGAAAATGCCAACGGCCGAAAAATGTGGAAAAGAGCGAGTTTAGCACATGCAGTCGGGCCTGTCTGAGCCTGGTCCTCTGAGAGGAAAAAAAATGTATTTATTAATGTCTGCACAACAAATAGAGCTCAGCTGATACGACTGGTGTTTATTTACAGATAGAGGAAGAGCCTTTCCAAAAAACATCCCGGTTTGTATCAAGAAACAACGCAAACAACTTGAGTAGTAATCGTACTTTAATTGGGCTTTCTAATTATGCATCATAAAATATTTATACCTTTATGTTATCAGTAAACTGATAAACACGTAGGATTGTTTACTTGGAATTCAGGAAATCACATAACATTGTTTTGTACAACAATGTCATTTCACGTGTATCATTTCGTAGTGTCCAATTGGATCATTCCTGCGGGTTAGGAAAGGGGTTTGGGTTTTAAATAAACGCAGCGGAAATTCAGAAGCGCTGCTTTGAAAAAAAAAATTCCAATAGGATTCATTATTGAATCCTGCAGAATATTCCAGGAAGATTTCTATAGGAATGCAACGGGAAATCCGATTGGAAAGGTTCCAAAATCGTATGGGATTTTTCTATTGGATCTCAGGCTGGATTTTCTTACGTGGGGTTTCCGGTAGGATATCTTGATCCCCGTTAAAAGAGGTCAGCAACAGGAGAGAGGTAAGCACCAAGCACCCGAAGAGAGTACCCCATGCGTACTCGAGGGCTCTGTGCATTTTCACGGACCAGTCTGTAACCGTGCAGGTTCCAGTCATTTGGCGTGTTGAGGGATTTAAGAATCTAGGGGTCAGAAGTCGATACATGCGGTGCGTCCCCAAAAACGCGGTCTCGCCTTTTTTTTGTTGTTGCATTTTTAAGTACCGTTCCATATGTGCGTGCACGGAGACAAGGGGTTTTAAAAACCGCCGAAGCTACTGCTGATACCGCAGTGCTGCTGTCCTGTGAGAATGAAAACTTATGAAGGCACAGGGGGGCACGGGTGAGAAAGGGCTGGGTCTGGGGGTGGTGGTGGTGAGGGAGTGCTCTCCGGTGCTCGTCTGTGTTCGTCCAACCCGCATCCCGCTTCGGCTGTTGTCTGGCGGTCTCGCTCTCCGCTCTCTGACTCAGCGCTGGGGAATGTCTTGGCAATCCCAAACCCTTTCCATTTTCAGCTGTTAATAATATAAGCCCCCCAAAATCGCCGACTGCTCTGCCGCATTCGCTTGTAAATTACGTTCATGGCTCTGTCACGAGAGAGAAGGCAGAGCTCAAGCGGTAGATGGCCGGAGAAGGAGAGCGGGGTTCTGTTTTTCCCCCTGCCGATGAACAAAGGCCTAAAGCAGGCTGCCCGCTTCATCAAAGGGGACCAAATTGAACACAATTTTTCTTTGAATCAAAGGAATTTGAGCGTACTTATCTTGTTCCAGAGTTTATACTTCTCGTTTTGAAAAGCAGAGGTTGATTGTTTAATAAAACCCATTTTATTAGGATTTTCGTAAAAAAGGCTGGTACTCAAGATTAAAGGGGAAGTCTCTTCGCTTTTCTGAAGGCAGGGGTGAAATGGCTCCTAGGTGGTTAGTGATCCACTGGATTGGCTCATCTGATGTGGAAGTATAGCGTCAGTACTCAGCTTCAGTGGGAAGCCAGAAGCACTGCACTGCTGCATCCCCAGGTATCAGCCAGACTGGAGTTCTGAGCTGAGAGGGTGCTTTTCTCTGACTAGAATCTTAAAAGCCAGGACAATCAGTGTAGTCCAGGGGCACAGGGTGAGTGTAGGGGGACCACTTCACCTAAAGCTCGGTCCTCCTGAATATCCAGCAAAGTTAACTAGTAAAAAGCTACACAGAATTTTTTTTTTTTATGGTGTACCCATGCTTTCATCCTGCGGTGGTAGTGGTTAGGGGTTGTGGGACTACTGGCTGCATGTTCAACTGTCACAGTTGCTAACCTTGAGCTGGGTTCATCGTCAGCTTGCTTGAGTAACCCAAAGTGTATACTTACTGGAGGTGCCATAATTCATATCTAAGCAATAGGTGATGGTTTCCTTTTAAGTAGCTCTGTATAAAAGCATCAGCTAAATAAATAAAAATCATTTCTTATTTTCAAAGGCATCCAGCACGGGCCTCTCTGTCTCGTCACTGGGGTCAAGGAGGTGATTCAAAACCTGGAAATTCCAGTTGCCTGTTGCACTGAGCTGCTGCGATAGCTATGGAGTAGCATATCAGTTTCCTGCATGCTTGAACAGATTGCAGAGGGCTGTAACAAAGAGAATATAGCAAGCTGCTGGGATCAGTCTGACTCTCCTCAGTGGGCATCCACATGAACTGGCTCTGGAATCACTCTGCAGTTGTTTGGAGAACCAGCGTTCCTTCTGACCTTGTCTATACAGCTGTTGCACATCAGGATCCGTCAGAATGTTTTGAGAATGAAACTCACTAGTTTCACTAGTAAAATACAAGGAAAACAATTGTACCTCAGGTTTACATGAATAGGGTTTTGTTACTGTTCTGTACTATAGACCCTTTAGGACACACTGACAGAGAATTCCAGGTTGCTAAGATGTCTCCCAGCATTCATTCCAATAAAGTGAAGCCCAATCCCACTTCTCCGATCTGGGAGGATCGATGATGAATGCCAGAGTCCACAAAATCAGGATCAAAGAAGGTCTTTCCTCTAGAGCCATTCGGTTTGCTGCTTATTAATAATACGGGAATTGGTCAGAATTGGACTACTACAGTACCATGCTTTAGATCTGGGATTTGGTTAACTTTTGGTTGTGTTTTAAGTCTTTTTCACTGGGTTGTCATTTTTCAGGGGCCATGGATCAAAGCCATCTGCCTGTGATTACATAAGCCCCCTGTCCGAGGAAAGAGGTCAGGGATATATGGTTGGAATCAAGGCAGAGGTGCTCAGATGTTATCAGGCTGCAAAAAAAAGGCTCCAGATGTGCCTTTAGCATTTTGGCAGCTTTCACAAGGATGGATTTCTGAAGCATGTTGGACATCGTCCCAGTATATTTTGCTGAAGGTGTTCATTCGTTGAATCCACCCCTAGTCAGGTTTTGACTCTGACCCACTTTGAATAATCCCCTACTTCTCCCCCCCTTCTGACAAACACAGGTCAACAGACTGTGAGGACTTCACAGGTGACCAGACAAACTGGGTTTTGTCAGGTTTAAGAGACAAATGCAGTTATACAGTATATATATAGCTCTCCTGTAAATCCTAAACAAGACTTATTAAAATGAAATTTCTTTAGAAACAGGATGCAATAAAAAAAATTGAACCAAAGGTTCTACAGAAAAAATAAATGGAGTTTGTCAGGGCTCTGCCTCTCCCACAGATGCAATGTGGAAGTAAATGATAAGCTGTCTGTCGCGATAGAGTTATGCACACGTCCATATAAGCACACAGACGCACACATATGCAGCAAAGATGTGTTGGAGTTCTGCATGAAATTTATTTTATTGAGAGTGCGGTAAAAATCTGCGCTGAGGCCCAGAGAGATAAAAACGCCATGCTGGCTCTAGTATTTATATGCCTGTGTGTGTGGGGGAAAAAAAAGGGTCCTTCTTCAGTTATGTATCCTTGCCACTGTTGTGGCACTTTGTAAGCTGAAACAGAAGATTTAAAAAAAGACAGAGAAGAGGAAAAGGCACCCTTTTTTTGGGGGGGGGGATGTGTTTTGTTTTGTGCACATCGAAACGGTCTTTAATCTTACAGAGGGCAGCCAGTCTGTCGAAGGGCTCAGTTGAAAGACTCTTGAGCCTCAGGTCTCTCCATTAATCTTGCACGCATTCCACACAAGGCATGGCTCCAGCTGCCCCACCCCTCTGCCTTCATTGTTCAGCTGCTTCTGCAGCGCTGCTCTGCACCGCCTTCATGTAGTCAGAGGCGACGCGAATGAACTAGCGTGAATGTGCCCAGAATAAGAACGGTCCACAGGCTGGCAGCCGTGCATACAGTCTGTGCTAACAATCAGGACCCAGGTAGGATGCCAGGCACACGAGCTGTCTTCGAGCTGAAGGATCTCCAGAATGCAGCTGCAGAAGCATCAGTTCATTCCAACCCGATACACCAGTGTGACGCCCAAAACTCGAGTTCGCAACAGTCAAATGGGTCTTTTCTCTTTTTCTTAGGTAAGTGACCTGTAGGATCAAAAGCAGAGTGACGTTAGCCACGCAAAGTCTCCAAACAGATGTGTAACATTTTTTCTGATTACTGTACATCCCTCAGTTCTGTGTCCCAGATTTCACATTGTAGAAGGAGTAACTGGCCCATTTAGCAAAGCAAAAGGGTTCATTTCAAGCAGCTGAACGTCCGACTGATGCCTTTGTTTATTCTAGCAACTAGCAAATAATGAAAGACTATAGCAGAAAAGCTAAACGGGATAAATTGTAATTCCTGTGATAATGTTTCCGCCATCATACACGCAAAAAAGTGACACAGTATTTCCAAACAATTCTCAGTTATTCAGAAAATAGGGAGGAAATTCCACAGTGGAGCAAAATGCTTTAAAGTTTGACCGATAAGTTCATGCCGTTAACTCAGTGCCTGTGCTCACCTGAAGTCTTGATGTAATCTTTCATCTGTATTGTCGTCTTGTAGATACTACCATAACACTGCATTACAAGCACTTGTGAAATGGTGTATTACCAGTCTTTGTTCGATTAGTCCTAAACTTCCCACTAAACGTTGACTCAGTGATTTGTCTTCAACTGATCACCAGTAATCTATACCTCCAGATCTCCATTGAAGCAAGCAGAGAATTTACTTTTCTAGTGGGGCCTGTGTTTACTTTGGCTGGGCTTCAGTAACTCCGGATCCCCACAGGGGCCCTAGCAGCTTGTTCCCTGATGTGGTCTGAACATGTTTTTCTACAGGAAGGCCCAGCGCAGACACAGCTTGGAGCTGACCCTGAGACACGCTGTGCAGGCCGAGCTCCCCAAGTCGATGATGTCACCTCTGTAATAGGAGCGCTGCTAGGCTGGAGAGCACAGCTTGTGATCTGTCTGTTCCTATGGAGGAGGAAAGCTGTAAGGAGGGGCTCGCTTCTGAGAGGCTTTGCAGCGGTATTGTGTGTCTAGGGGTGTCTGGGATGAGGGTTTGAATTGTGCTTATTAATATCAACTCCGACGCACAGCAGAGCTTGTTCTGAAAAGAGAGCTCAGAAGGATAGGAGCGGGATAGATCTGGGTGGAAACACAGTGAGGCATCTTTAAAATCAAGCTTTCAAGAACATAGAACTGCCTATTATTTTTGGTGAAATAACCACGCAGTTTGGAATCGCCAGTTGTGTTTGACGTCTCAGGTTGCACCATCGAACCCCTGCACCCATATGGGGTGAATGAGGAAGTGTGGACTCCTTTGACCCGCCCACCCAAACTGCCATTCGTATTTTGACTCTGCACAGGCAGGGACTGCAAAGAGCTTACGGTTCAGAGCCAATCTGATGAGGTACCACAAGCCTGTAGGCTCCTGGGAAGGTGCAGTGGTCGCTGTCTTGGTGTGATCGCCGACCAGGCTCAGAGAGCCAGTGGCATGACCCCAGCTCGAACCGGTGACACCTGGATCACAGCGCTCCGACTGTGATCAGGTGAGCGCCTTTACCCGTTAACCTAGGAATGACCTTCTTAAAAATGTCTGTCATAACAGGAGGAAATCTGGAAAATCCAGACAGAGAGTTCAGAGGGCTGGCACAAGGGAACTATAACTGAAAAAAGCAAACCAGAGGCTTCATCGCTGTCCCTGACCAGCCGAGGGAAGGGTTTATAGGGACTGCATTCTTCCCTTGCTTGTAAAGAAGAAGGGAAAGACTTTCTCTTGCCCCTCCTGGTAAGAATGTGCGTAAGAACGACTTGAGCCACGACGCAGTAAGTTTTCCTTGTACTGCGTCCAGACTGAGCTGACGGAGTCTGGAGGCCAACATGATTCATTCTTTCCATGTCGAGACGCTGCTTTTTCCTCGGAGAGGCGGGCAGGCGAGGCCCCCCTGAAAAGGCTAACATTAAGGCCGAGCCCAGCCGAGCTCCAGCCTCCTCGTCTTGCTTTCCGTAGCCCAGCCGACCAGAGCTTCCCCTGGCCTCTTCACCTGAGAGCGTGAAGCTGCATGTGAGACAGGCTTGCTCATGAATTGGAAAACGTGTTGGGTAAAGTGTACTTATTTGCCCCTCCTAGCTTGGTGAACACTTGCTCATCCTACAAATGCATGTAAAGAGTCCCAGCTGTACAGATGAATTGCCATTTCTAGGATGATTGAGATGATATTTTTGCTCTCTGCTACTCTGATGAATGGCTAGAATTTTAAAACTGTTCCTTATCCATGACCATATCACTCATCGCCTCTTCAGGTACAGTAAATTGAATGCATTTTCTTAATTTCCAAGATCCTTTAACAATAGTGTAGTTCTTTTTTATGAAATACCAAAAAAAAATAAAGTGCCATCTCAAATCATTCTATTCACTTTTAACAGTCCTCTTTTTTTTTTTTTGCTCTGGCTATTTTCAAGTTAAATTGTGAGTCAGTTGCTGTCAGTGCACAGTTTTTTTTGCCCTAATTCCCTCTGCCTCCACTTGGCCTTACAGCTGACATAACATCTTTGCTATGCTCGGTAATTAAACAACAATTTTCAGCTACGGGAAGGCATTGTGCATACAAACGTAGTCATTTTAGAAGCAACTGTGAAATTCTGTCATTAACCAAAGTGCAGGATGGCCTAAAAGGTCATGAATTGAATTTGTTGGGGTTAATATCTGAGTACTTATCTGGTGCAATTCTTCCATTAAAACTACTGATTTTAATTTCCATGCGTTTAATGGAGATTCATTCTTCCCAACTTGATTCAACTGAATTTGTCAGTTAATAACTAGGTGCCTTCTTGTTTGTTAGGACATGTACAGCCATTCTGAAGAGGATTATACATTATAAACACATACCTGGATGGCCACTGTAATACCGTTTAACAACACTCTCTTCCGTAGGCTAAAATCGAGCCACGCTATAGCTGTATCTGTGTCTTCCTGCTGGATGCAACTGCAAATATATAAAACATCACCTGTAACCATCTGAAAAAACTGCCTGATGTGTATCTCGAGCAGAGGAGCAGCTGCACCTCACAGACAGCCTGTTATTGCTTGTACTGCCTTCAGGCTATTAAAATTAATACATTTCAAAGACCTTTGAAGAAACTAGGAATTATACTGACGCGTGTGCTAGATGGAGTGTCTTTTTTTTCTCTGGGGAAGAATGCACCATACAAGCTACGTGCTGGAGTAGTATACAGGATTTAGGTCTCGGTGTTTTGCGGATAATTGAGGACAGTGTTTTTTTTTGGTGAACCCACCAGGTTTATTTCCTTGAGCGTGTTGTAAACTGAGACTTTCTCGCGGAGGATGCAGGATGATTTATAGTCCCTAAAGCAAGGTAGAGATCTTTCCACGTGGCGTTTCCCAGCAGTAAGCAGTCCCTGTCACTGCCTTCTCTTTGACTTTGTAGCTCGGAAAGCAGGGCTGCTTCGTTTTCCTTTATTTTTCAGTATCAGTGACTTGGCAGAAAATTACACCAACAATTAACCGCCAGCAACAAAGTTTTCTTATTTTCCTTCAAAGCCCTGCGTTGTAATCTTTTGGTAATCAGTCTACAACAAGTATCTGAAAGAAGCCACGCATGGTTTCCTATGGAGTTTTTGGAATGCATTTAAACTTACAATTTACTTACGGGCTGTCATTTGACTTCCCCTATTCCTTGCATATTAATCATGAGCTGCCAGTGCTTGTTGTCTCTTAAAACCTTTCGCAGGAGTGACAATTGTTTACATTCAAAACATGTAACTTTGACAACCAAGTCAAAATATAAATACCGTCCTCCCCTGTTTGAATATGTCCCTTATCTTATGTTTTTTTTCCCTATGAACTGGATTAGTGGTTTTCAACTCATTATGGAGGAAATCCTTTTCCATATCACATGAGGTGCACAAGCAGGTAAATGCGTCTTTTCCAACAGCAGCCTTGCCTGGTAGTGTCCTGCTGAAATCTGTTTCACTCATCTGTCAATGAGTTTGCCTCACATGAAGATGCTGTTTCAGAACAGGAGCAGACAAGCTGCTTTGTGCAGACATCAGTCTCTGGGCCTTTCACTAGAACTCAGGAAATGTTAGAGCCCATTAAAAAAGGCCACTGTGGTCAGCATGACTAATAAACTGGAGTAATGGGATCATCGAGTACAGATCCTGGGTCTCTCTGGTCCCCTGGGAGGTATGAGCTCTGACGCTATTTTATAAAAACTCCTTCTCCACACTACTCTTGGACAGACACCATGCAAAGAAAAGCCTATTTTAAATGTTAGTAATGACAACTTTACATTGGCTTTACTGCAGTTAAGCAGTGTATAAACTGTGCTCTGCTATGGTTTGTCATATCTCTCTGGGCCCTTGCCATGATTGCACTGTGCTTTCTGCAGATAGCTCACAGTAAACGTTTTGAAAGCGGAAGACAACACTGCGACTGTTTCAGTGCATAATATACTTTCACTTGCTTGAATGTATATGGCTTCCGTTTCCAGTAAAACCTGTAAAACAAAGCCCAAAAGCAAATTCGTTCACATTTTATTGGTGGTTTACTGTCGGTCAAGCACTTAAATGAAAATATCCATTGTACCAAGCCCTTACCCTTCATACATGAGATCCTTCACCAAAAAAAAGACACATTCAAAACAGAGTAATTGGAAAAGCTAAGCTGAACAGTGAGAAAATACTTGCACCCCTCACCCCCCAAACAAAAATTTTGGATCAATCCCAAACCCCATGTCATTAACTTTTTTTTTTTTACTGCAGCAAAATCGGAGACAGATACAGTAGAGAGAAATGAAGAACAAGTCCAGTTCCACAAAGCCTCCAGATGGCTGGTAACTCAACCTGAGACTCTGGAGTGAAGTCTGTAGCTGCTGCCGGAAAGACTGGTCCCTGTTCTGTTTCGAAAGGAGAAACAGGCACAGAGCCGCCTGCACTTAAGTAATTCAACTCATCACCATTTTCGTCTTGCAAAGAAGAGACCATTTTGAAAGCTGGAAAGGGTATATAAGCATGACAATTTTACTGTGGCGTTATTGCAGTTAAACAGTGCATTAACCCTGCTATGGTTTGTCATACCTCTCTGTATCCCTGCCACGATTGCACTGTGCTTTCTGCAAGAAGGCCATAGTATGTGTTGATAAAGGGAAGACGACACTGTGGCAGCTTCAGTGTGTCACATGTTTTTCAACCAGAATCAAATGTATGCAGTAACAATTGCCAGTACTGCTCCTGATTTGCTGGTTTTGCATATTCTTCACAAGACTAATGGGTTAATGTTTTGGTTGTGGAAAAAAGCAACATAGCTTCAGCACACCACCGATCAAGTTACACAGTAATACGAGAAGGAAAAATGACGAGCTCAGGAGGCATCATCTTTGCTGAAAACCACTGGGCTTCAGACAAAAGGAGGGGCTGGGATAGGGGAGAGGGAATTTGGGAGGCTGTGGCTTTTCAGTTTGCTGCACTCTAAATGTTTCTTTCTCATTTCCGAAACATGGGATGAAGACGGAAGGGAAAATTCACAGCGGTAACACTGTGCATTCCCTTCTTTTTCATAAACACCACTTACTTTATTACCCATGGAGATGAAGAGAAAACAGAGAACATATTGGTGAAGGAGAGTTCTGTATAGTACTTTGCAAAAAAAAAATGTTTTATCGGAGACTGTGTGCTTTTAGAGAGCTGATCAATGTATAACAATGGTTTTTTTTCTGCTATTCAGTGTTAACTTGGTTCTTTAAAATCTCATTCATTCAAAATGAACATAATTGGTATTGGGGTGGGGTGTTGGTTATAAACAGACCAAAAGAAAAAGCAGCTCCTTTTGTATAAAGCTCCTGTATGGGAGACAGATCAGTAGTAAATATATAGCTGGGGAGCTTACCCTCTGTCCTCCTGCCACAAGAAGAAACAGGGAAGTTTATCTCATAATAGAAGGTAGAAAAGTCATTTCAAATTCCACCTTTTCCGCAAAGCCCATCCAAGATTTGATTGCTCTGGCTGTCTGACTGAGTCTTCACTCTGTTGATGTGGAGTTCCCAGGCACAGGGTGGGGGGCAGATGACACCGGATGAGAAGCACACCTTCAGGCACGGCCCTTGCCTCACCACAAGCGTGGGCAACGCGCCAGGCTTGGCACCGGCAGGCTGGAGAAGAGCTGCATGCCCACAGCTGCTCTCCAGCTTTGTCTCCGAGACGGATCTTCCTCGAGGGCGGACGGGGCCTTTGGAAAGCACTCTTGCCTTTGAATGGGTGCCATACCTGAACCTGCAGGATGTCGAGGGAAGATCATCATCACGCGCTCAAGTAGCAACAGATTTTACACTTGTTAGTCAACTTGAATTCCTTGCCAAGCAGATTTAAGTACAGAACCATGTCACGAACACCCATTGGGACTGGCAGTCGGCTCACTCTTATGCCAGCTTTGGGGAAGATGTGGACCACATTTTCTTTGTGCCCGAGGTCATTCAAGCCACAAACTTTCAGATCATTTCCCAGCTCTCACACTGTGAGTCCCACAAGGATAGAAGAAAGGTTACAAACAAGAGGAGACTATTTATTCCAGCCCATTTAGTAGTTAGTAGCTTAATGATCTAAGAATCTTCAGCTTCAGCAACATGGCAGGTTAGCTTGTTCCATACTCCTACAACCCTTTGGGTAAAAGGTGCCACCTTCTTTTCGGTTTTAAATGTACCTCCATGTCGTTTCTACTCGTGTCCTGTGGTTGGTGTTTCACTGCTCACTCTGTAGAGGCCCTCTGGGTTCACTCTGTCAGTGCCTTTGATGGGTTTGAATACATGTATATTGTCCCCTAATAAATTTCTCTGTTTGAGACTAAAAAGGTTCAGTTCCTTCACCCTGTCAGTGCAGGACCTTCTGACCAAAATGGGGCACAGTTTTCTAAATGATGACTAAGTAGTGCATTGTTCAATTTAAACATAACATCCCTTGATTTAAATGTTATGCTTTTTGTTGTGTTTATTGCTTCTCCACGTTTTCTAGACATATAAATGACTGTATATGTCAAAATAAACACCTAACTCCCTTTCACAGAGTATGTGAGTTCTCTTCAGTGTTGTACTCAGATTTCATGTTTTTGCTACCTGCATGTAGATTTCTGCACTTGTCTACATTAAACGTCATCTGCCAGGTGATTTGTTCAGACTTGAATTTGATCTGAAAAGTTTTGATTTGCTGCTCCTATAGTAATTATCCTATATATATTTTGTTATTTCCACATACATGACTATGATTATGGCTTTACAGTGTTTCTCATTGACAGCTCTACTTGCCATTTCTCAGAGGTCATTGATCCATTTCAAGCTGCAGAAAACAAAGATGATCTAGGAAGGACTAACTTTAATTATGACCTCCCAGTAACCTTTAACCCCAAGGTCAGCAGCCATCTTTCTTCTGCCAATGTGGCAGTGTCAGCCATCTTAAAGCCCTGTTAGGCTACTGGCAGCCATCTTTGAAAAACACCTGTCCATCATACACAAGATTTCAACCTGGAGACCCACACAGGGTTTGGGAAGCATTCAAAATGAAACAAAAGAAAATGCCAAGGATGAGATTACACACGAACAGAGAAAGAGTGAGTACTAATTAATTCCTTGTGCATATAACATATATACATAAATGTAACAGGAAAGATTGTTGAAGTAAACAAAAATGAGTTCATCATGTGGCCGTTGCTGTCATACGGTTCTGTTAACCGAGTAACTCAATTCAGGAGTTTCCAGTGTTTTCAAGAGATGTGTGGCGATGGGTTAACTTAAACAGAAGAGTGCGGTCAGATTGTTTTACTTCAACAAGAAGAGTTCATTTCAGGGTCATTCCAATGTGAGGTCAGGTGTTGTTGACCGACACGTTTATTTTTGGGCTAGCTCCTTCTTCCTGAGGTGGGACTGATTGAACCTGCAAGATTTAGAGGTGTTCTCCAAATTTTACCTGTGTCAACCATATGTCAATTCTTTAAAGGTGCTGCCCCCGGAAGTTCATACAGTATGTGACCACATTGTCTTTTGCTCTGAAGCAGTAAATGACAAAGGAGTAGAACTGACTGTCAGTTCCCCCTCAAAAAATCAGTTTGTGCTGTTTTGTTCTCCTTTTCTCATGCTTCTTTCTTCTTTCGTGTTGTAGAAGTGTAAAAATCTGGAAGGAGAGAAATATCCCTCTAACCCAGAGCGATATCAAGACTGATGGAGAGGTCATTGCCATTTTACACATCGGCCTTCTCTTCGTCCTTCCACTCCTGGTGTCTTTAGGAAGACAGGTGCCAGGCAGGCTTGAGGGTGCGGTCTGTGTGTACGACAGGGTACTTATCGTAGCCTGGCTGGGGTGGGATCCCAGGCAAGTCTCTCAGCTCTGAAGGCTGAGGCACTTCAGCTATTCACGGGGCAAGCAGAGACAGGTAGATGAGACAAAAAGGGATCTCAGCTTAAAATAAGAGGGGGGCTAGAGAGTCAAAGAAACACTGCAGCTTGACAGGCAGGTCTGTCAGGGGAAGGGAGAATAAACAGCAAAGGTCAAAGAGGGGAGTCAGGGAAGGTCCACCTCAAACTAAAGAATCTACACCCTCCGCTACACTTTGCGGTCTACTCACGCATAGACTGGAAATGGACTGAAGGGGGACCGTGATCTTCCAGAGTTACATATTCTCATTCACTTGCTTATTCCAGCATGTGTAGGTCACTGAAACATTGCAAATAAGTCATATACAGTACTGAATATTAAACAGAAAGTCTACAAAGTCTAAACTTAGCTACTGTTCAGTTCAAGTTCAGTTCAGTTCAGTGTTCTTTGGTTATATCCATCTTTTTTTTTAGCTCTGCATTCGAGCATGCACATTGGAGCTCTCTGGCTTACCTGCTGCCAGAGACTGGCAGCTTGTGGCTGTGTGCACACGCGCCTGAGTGTGTGTACCTATGTGCGCAAGTGTGTGTGTGTGTTTTTTCATTAAGCTGCCGTTCTAATTCGTAATTAGTTATTCCACTTTCGTCTGTTCAGTGTGAAAAATGAAGCCAGCGCCTTTCTTTTGTTTGCAGTAGCTGAAAGAGAGCTCCCTTTGTGCTAAATATACCTGGGCTCCTACACCGCACAAATGGCAGTGCTAAACAGCT
Organism: Atractosteus spatula; assembly: GCF_055471065.1. Taxonomy (NCBI): domain Eukaryota; kingdom Metazoa; phylum Chordata; class Actinopteri; order Semionotiformes; family Lepisosteidae; genus Atractosteus; species Atractosteus spatula. The sequence continues at coordinate 7,546,471 of NC_142731.1, read as the reverse complement.
CTTTCTTCTAAGGATGAGTGAGAGGGAGGCTGGAGGCACTTCGCTTAGGGGAGGGGGTCTGTTAATGCTCTCTTCTAAAGGAATGCTGTCTGCTTAGTGTCTGAACATGTCATGAGGAGGCTGTAATGTGCTTCCATTATCTCTCAGCTGTTCTTTGCACCATGAAACCTGAATGCTCTGTGGCTGCACCAACACACATATACAAACCTGCCAGGATGGCTACTTTAATTTAGTGTCTTAATCAAACAGAAGGCTCCCACTCCAGTGCACAAGGTTTCTTTTGTCTGTGAGAATGCTGTGGTGGGTAGAGTTGTAAAGGACAGTAATGGACAGTAAAGGGCAATATTATGCGCTTTTTTTTGTCATGGAATACTAGCAATCAGCCAACTCTAGTGTTGCAGAATAAATGATTATTTTAGCTGGATTCTGTTCTGTATAATGCACTGTTATTTGGCATTGACAAGAATAACATAGATTTATATAGTGATCATCCACCCTAAACAACGAATTCAAATGTCCTTCAAAGTAATGGTCACACACTGGAGTTAAAAAAATTGGTTTGAGGATAGTAGTGATTGTTCTCCCACTTAAAAACAAGTTTAAATTAATAAGCCAGGTACTTCATATTAGAAATTAGCAAGTAACCTCAGATACAAGACCACAATGCACAGGTGTGACTTGCATTCGTTCACTATATTGTACAGTACTCAGTATAGACTGTGGGTGAATTTCTGTCTGTACTTACTGTAGCCTCAGAATGAGTTTCTAACTGACTACTTACAGTAACCTGAAGGGGGATTTCTAACCGTACTTGCTGTAGACAGTGAGGGTGAATTTCCAGCTGATTGTGCCGTAATCCCTCACTATCTGAGTTTTTGTTTATAGGAGATATAGTAATTCCTCTATGTTTTTTTCATTTAGCGAGCACATTTTCACTCTTAATAGCTGGGCTCTCATAAAGCTTTATTCCCTGCTGAAAAGAGAACAAAGGAGGCACAATGTTTCAGCACACCTGACACACCCGAAGAAGGCTCCACAGCCGAAACATTGTGTTTCCTTTCTTCTCTTTTCAGCCTGGAATAAACCTTGACCTGTTCCTTTTCAGCCTATGTACGCTGATGCAGCTCCCTACTTGAACTATCTCAGAAAGCTTTACAGAGATACAGCAGTGTGGGCAATTTCCCTTTTCTCATTGTGTTAACTTGTTTAGAATGCCTGTTTATTTAGATTATTTGTAAATTGTCCACTTCCACTCTTGTCTTGTTCTGTTGGTCACCCAGTGACATCTTCCCAGTTCACCTGACCCTGCTGTGCACATGACAGAGGGGTTACACTGATGGTTTCTCTTGGTCACCCAGTGAATTCAATTACATGTTTCTGCCCCTGGCACCCATCAAAATAGCACTGTTAATGTAAGGAATGACTTGAAAGCGCAATCTACCCCTTACTCCAGTGCTATTAACACTGTTTAAAAAAAACATCTAAAATCAATGCACTATAGGATCTTAAACAACTACTGACACTTATAGAAGCTAACAAAAGCTTGAGCTTTGAACTATGGATTTGGCAATTTGCAAACTTTCTTTTTTCTTTGTCCAGATAAACTGGAGAGGTATTGAAATTCACTCTGGGAAAAGTCCCAATGGCAAAACTAGCAACTGAACGCATGCAGAGCAGAAAAATGAATGAAGAGGTGAAAGCTTTTTTTTTCCCCCGTTCTTCCTCTTTGGAAGGCGAAAACGACCATCACTTGCGGTATAGAGCTCTATAGGAGGCGGAGCTGGGATGGCCCTTAGAACAGAAATGTGGGACCACCCCCACCCCCTTTTTGGCTCGACTCACACAGATGCCTGAGGTCACAGAGAATCCCTGAGAGACCTCTCACTGCCCGATCCCCAACCCCACCTTCAACTGTCAGCTTCCTATCCAGTGAGGGACAAGAATGGTCGATACATTAACCCAGAGCTACAGAATTCTCCTCTCTGTTCACTCTGGAGATCCACTGGGAAGAACTACCAGTCTTTTGAATCTATCCCAGGAATTCTCAGTGTCTCTCAGGGCACACAGCAGATGGACTTAACAGAAGCTGTGGGCTGTCTGTTCATCTTTACAACTGAGTAAGAGCAACACTATGGACAGTGATCTAGCCCCTGTTTCTGAATGGCCTGAATAATGTTTTGATAGCACCATATCTGCAGTTATTTACAGGCGGGTATTGTGATTTTCTTGTGGTGCTAAGGTTTCCCCATTACATTCAAAAGTAATTGTCAAATGCCTGGATCAGCAATTCTGGACAGCGTTTCTCAGCACCACTTACAATTGTGATAAAAAACAGTGAGCAAATTAAAATTATATGAAAATCAACGACAAAAAGATTTAGCTAGTTTCGATCGTTTCCTTTTCATGTGGTGTAAAGTATCAGCTAGAAATGTCCCTTGATACTTGAGGAAAAGACCTGCCATTTTTTCAAAGCATTTGACTGATGTTCAGCCAACATCAGAGTTTAGTCCGAATGCTCTAGACTGAACCATACAGCCCCCTACTAATGTGCTGAAGAGGAATGTTCTATTAAAAAAAACACATCGTTAATTGTATGGTTCCCAAACCGTAAGAGAGGAAGAGGATAAGACTTATTATAAAGAACGCAGTGCTGTCGCGAAGCAGCCCTTAATACTACTTAACTCTGTTCCACGGAAGGAGTTTCTTCTTGGGGTTGCTGGGTGTAAATTATTAGAAGGTCCACAGTCTCTTCCCCAATGAATGTGTTCCAGTTCCAAACTGGTACTGAGCTGCTCTGAGACGAGACAATGGTTATTACCCAGTTTAGGGCTAAACAGTTATTTACAGTACCAGATTCTGGGCGTTGGTGCCCTACTGTGTTAATTGTACGAATCACTGAGAAGACAGGGGGTCACAGCTCCACATGGAGATGAAATTATTCCTAGGTAAACATTATCATTCCAGAGTAAGTATACTAGTTAGGGTTAATGATATGATACACCTGCTTTACGTGCTTGGCTGCAGTCTGCACGGTTTTGCAACGCATTTGGCCTGGAGCCAAGCATTTTTCCAATAGATCAGCTTCTCTCTCGATGGCTTTTTTCATTGCTGCAGGCCATGTGTATCTAAGGCTTGTGTACCAGCGAGGCCATTACCTGTCCTTCGTACATGGCTGTAAGTGACATAACCACAGCCATTATCCGTGGCATTCAGAGTTCTCCTGCTTCAAAAGATCAGAGCTACAGATTTAGCAGCTCTATGTTCACGGTGCATTCCACGCGCTATGTAAAAAGTTGGTTTGTATTTCCCTGTCTCCCACACAATAAAGATGGGTGTTGATGAATAGCGTGGCTTATCTTCACCCTGTGGATATCCTGTACCGCTTGCTCAGGATGTATACATTGACATGCTTCACGTGGCTGAAAAACAGCTCTTCCTTTGGCAGGAGAGCTGGTAATTGTTGTACAGGGCAGGGGAGGTGGAGAGGAACACCTGTGTGGGAAGCAGGCGGCCCTCTGTAATCAAGCCCAGCAGTCTGGAGGTGCCGTGGCACCTAGGAAGACATCTGGGAGAGCAGGGGAGTGCCAGGTGAGACTTAGCCCACCTGGTGATGATTTCCGACGGCTCTGTCTCTCCCACTCCCCCTCCTCACCTGCTCTCTGGGTAAGGATTGTAGCAACACCTCCAAACACAGTGCACTTATCAGCTCTGCAGAATGTGCTGCATATTCACTCAGGATTCTTAGAACATCAGCAGCCAGGTAGGGACAAGGCAGCGTCCTTCGGATGAGACTTAAAACCGATTTTGTGACTCGCTGTGGTCATTAAAAATCCAAGAGTGTTTCTCGAAAAGAGTAAGGGTGTTACCCCCCCATCCTAGGCAAATTCTCCCCTGGCCTTTACCAATCATGGCCTTTTTGTAATCCCAATCTCTGAACTGGCTTCATCACTCTGTTCTCCTCCCCATTGAGAGCTGGTGTGTGGGGAGTGTACTGGCCACTTTGGCTGCCGTGCGGCTACATATTGGTGCTGGTGGAGAGGATCCCCATTACCTGTAAAGCACTTTGAGTGGAGTGGCCAGAAAAGCGCTATATGAGTGTAAGAAATTATTATTGTTATTTATGAATAGATACATCAGCAATACTAGTTCTGTCCATTGTTAAGCCTTGATTTACCCTTAACACTTAAGGACTGCCATGGCCAGACAGGCATGTGGCAAAATTGAATGTTTAAAAATAAAAAAGCACTGCATTCTTAAAATAGTTTTCTTATTTCCAGTTTGTATGCTTCACCACATATTGATGCTCTCAGTGGGCACTACCTCACATGTTCAGCAGCCCCAGTGCCCTCTCTTACCTATTCAAATTGATTTGGACCGGCCCAAACCAGCCAATGAAACCACATGGCCATATGTGGCCAACACATTGTTTCCTACATCTAACATCCCAGTGGTTTTATCTTATCATGAAACTTTTGCTTTTTAAGAGCAAGTGTGGGATGGTGGTGCAGTGGTTTGCATTGCTGCCTTGTAGCTGTGGGGCCCCGGGTTCAATTCTGGACCTGGGGTGCTGTCTGTGTGGAGTTTGCATGCTCTCCCTGTGTTTGTGTCCAAAGACATGCTGGTAGGTTAATTGGCTTCTGAGAAAACTGTCCCTGGGGTGAGTGTGTGTGCGTGTCTGTGCTGTGATGGACTGGCATCCTGCCTTGTGCCCATTGCTTTGCTGGGATAGCCTTTGGCTTCCTATGAGCCTGAACTGGATGAAATGATTAGAAGATGGAGGGATACAAAGACCCCCAGTGAGCAAAATGCTGGTGCTGAAAAATTTAGAGACAAAAAGTGTATCCCCAATCACGAAACAGATGTGGATGTAGTATTGGTCTGCATAATTAAATTAATTAAAGTTAAGCCCTGTTAAATAATTCGATATTTGTATTTCAGTACTGCATAAACTACTAGTAGTAATACATTAACTATGTTATGAGATGTGTAAGGTGAGAAAATCTTGGAATAAAGGAATAAAGGAAATAGCCTGATATGGTTGCCTACACAGACCAAGAGTGTGCTTTGACGTGCTAGGGCCGATTTTTTAATCCCTGTCTCTCACTGCAGATTGCTATAGGATTGAGCATGGCGTCTCTCCATGCAACACGTGGCTCTTCATTCAGAGCAAGAATCTCTCACCAAGCTTCCCTGGGATCAACCTCGCTACTCGCACTGTGCCATTTCGAAAACACACCCCTTGGTCCCAGCAGAGAAACAATCAGTGCTTTTTTTTTAAAAAAAAAAGCAGCCTTCGCATTTTGGCTTGAATGACACTGGGAGTTTGGTTTTGTTTAAAGAAAAGAAAAATGCTGAATGACTCAGTCTTGTAAACGCAGGCCATCTTCTCCAATCAGATATCCTAAAAAGAAAATGAGCCCTAGGAGCACAGTTTCCCTGTTCGAAGGGGTGGCACTCTGATTAAGAAAAAGGCTGATTCTTACTGAGTGTTAACATCTTCGTACAAGGTACCAATGGGGAGACAAATTCTGTAATAAACAGCTCAAAGATCCGCTTCAAGATTATTCAGATGACCATGATGTCCAATAAAAATGATATGGCTTCCAGAACTTTATAAAGGAATGCCCACACACACAGTAGAGACATTTTTTTTTCAAACTCATGGAAAACAAGTACAAAAATAGGTATTAATGCAGGAATTGTGAGCCAGGCTCTGTTTCAACAACTCTGATTACTGCAATTAAAACGCTTTCCAACCCCAGACGTGTGCCATAAGAAAAATGATAGGGCTTGAGCAGATTGAATGCAATTAGGCTCGAATTAATGGAGACACCACAGCCTGCTCGCCCTGTGTGCTGTGCTGTCGTGCAGAGGATGGAGCTGTTCTTGTATCATCAGGTGGGAAAGGTATTTGTGTCATCAAGGGGTACAGAATGCAGGCAGAAGGTAGAGACGGGCTCAGGAAAGCCAGCTGGCTGCAGCTCCAGCCCAGTGCAGCTTCATTCCCCTTTAAAAGCTCCACACTCCTTTCAGCTGGGCTGCATGTGTGCATGCCTTTCTGGTTTTCTCTCCGAGTTCGAAATGGGGACGTTCATGTTTTTTTTTTCCTTTTCTTTTTTTTTTCTAGTCTCAGCCCTGCACACTCCCTCTGTTGATGTGGCAAGCTGAGAAACGATGCAAAAGTTTCACTTTGGTAGCTACTGTAGATAAGCACGTTAAGAAACGTATCAAAAGAAGAGCTCCCTATAAACCATTTTGTTAAAGATGTCACATTATCTTCTAGTAAATGCGTGTCACATTCCCTCTGCAGCAGGCAAATGTTAAAGCATATTGTGGGTCTACAGGACTTTATAAGAAACTGTGTTCCAATATTCCAGTATTTTCGTTTGCATGGGTGTAACAAGTCATTTTATCATTCTTTTTGAAAGGTCAAGTTTGCTGTATGGCAACTTCAGAGAGAAATCTGACGATCTGCAAAAGTTTGTTTGCATTGAAGGCAAACTGGTCTTGTGGGTCTTGGTACTGCCGTCTGACAGCTCCGCCAGGCAGCGCAGGTGCAGCCTGAGGACCTGGACCTGGTGTTTTATTGAGGTCTTGATCTGTTCGAGCTTGACCAGAGAAATCTGTCTCTGCTCCACGCCAGGCAGAACAAGCCCAGCGGACGGTCTGATCTTTCAGTGCTTTCATTTTCCCCCATGTTTCACCTCTGTTCATTCCTGCTGGAGAAAGCAGAGGATCGGGCATGTAGAAAGGGAAACTCGGTGGATCATCCAGGACACGCGCACAAGAGAAAGATATTACTCACTAGAACTGGAATGAACTTTTAATGTGTCCCAGATCTTGTAAACGTTGCAGTCTTCCCTGCAGCAGTGCATAGCTGAAGGTTCTTTCTTTAAGAAGGTCCTCTGTACTTTGGTGTGTGTGTGTCTAACCAAGATTGAGTGTTCACCCCATTTGAGGAATATCCTGCTCTTATTGATGGTTAGAAGTTAAACTATTGTTCTTATAAATAGCGGGAAAGAATTTCCTGTCATCATGGGTTAGTAAGAAAGCTATCCAGCTGAAGAGGACATAGCTGCTAACGTTTGAGCATATTTTGAGTCGTTTGTCATATTAAATATAGTCCAAGGTTATCAATCCCTGTCAATCATAAGCAGTCAACAGCTTTAGAAACTCAGGTGTGTGAAGCTTAGTGGCAAATCTGGCATCTTTGCAGCTTCCCCGGTGTATGAGGGAGTTTTGGAAAACCCACGGATACCGGAGTCGCCCAAGGTGGTTTCGGCTTAGGAGGATCCTGGAGGATCACAGAAGGTGAATGCCCAGCCAAGAGACTCTCCATCCTGCATTCCTCAGCCCCCCCCCCCAAAGCAAGGCTAATCCATTTACTCTGGACTGCAAGGTCATGACACCTGTGACTCCCAGGGCACAGAGAAGCCTTAAGGCTGAATGGAGCTGTCCACCTCAGACATCACAAGAAGATACTGTGGAGATCTTGTCAGTACCTGGTAACTTGTGCTTGAGGGGTCTAACGCATACTCTGTGGTGAAGTGATCATTTTAATACTTACAGTATGTCATACCCATGCACAATATAGAAACATTATAAGGTAGACCAGTCTGAATTTTCGGTGGAAACAGCCATTGCATTCCACATAAAAAAAAACAATACAGCATTTCGTGTTTGCAATTTTCTTTTTAACAAAAACATGTTGCATGTTGCATTGGCCATCCCCCACCCTCACACTGTGCTTGTTTAACCACGCACCATGAAAAGGTTTGCACCCCATGCAATGTCTGTATTTCACATGTCTGTATTCATAGCTGTGGAAGGCACTCAAAATGGAATAAAGGATCTTTGCAGGCCAGTGTATTACAAGCCTGTGCGAATGAGCTTCGCAATCGAATGAAAATTGTTCAACATTGCTGCACTGCCTGCAACAGCCACACAAAACACTGGGGCAGACATCAGCAGGCTTGGACGAGGGGAGGGGTTTTAGTTAAGCTGTACTTCCGTTATGTGATGTGGACAAAGGATAGATGTGCCAGAGCTGAGAAAGTGTGGACCTTAATATGGGCATCCCTTCCCCCTCCGCCTCTCAGCTGTCGGCCCTCTGGAGAAGATACACTGTATAAACACCAGACCCAATCGGACTTGCCTGAAGTCTTGACTCCGCCCAAGTATCTCATCTAGAATTGCAATCTCGGATTTCTTTTCCCCCTATTTTTTTTTGGCTCATGCAAAAGACATGTGGGAGATTTGGAGCAGCAGAGATCAGTGGAGTCTGCAGATCGTGAATTAGAAGCTGAAAAACAACACAAAAGAATGAGCAACTGAACTGGGGGGGAGAGTTTTTATGGAATCGCTGGCTTATATGGAGCAAGTCTGTTTCTTGTGACGTTACAGCGGCCAGTTGTCCCTTGATCCCCACAGTCAACTAAAGCTGAACACCTCCAGTTCTTGTTCACATCAGATCTCGGTTTTCTGTTTCTTTTTGACGCCTTGCTGTGCTTGTGGTTCATGAGGGGCATGTGGGGGTGGTGGTGGGGGGGGGGGTGAGGGTGGATTTCCATCCATTGGGGTTTCAGCACAGAAGGTGTGAGGGACTCTGGAGCTCTCACAGCTCCATTGTCCTTCATCCTGTTTCTCCAGCACCCCATGGTAGGACAGTGGCGAAAAAGCCAGGCTTGGGAATGTGTCCCGAAGGCAGAAATAAAGAAACTTGGTGCGCAGCTGGAACAAAGAGGCATGTCCCCTGACAAAACAGTGGAAAAGAGGATGAGAGTCCCACACCTTCAGCTCTTCGATTGTGTACACTGTTTTCCTTTTAGAGAACTAACTCTGCCGAGGACACACAAACTGCAAGGTTTCTGGCATTTTGAGTCTAAGGGGGTTTTAATTCTTTTTTTTTTAAATCATTTAATGTGATTATTATTTCTTTTTGCTCTAGCCCTGGGAGCCTGTTTCTGACTTCATTTTCTTCCCTGCTCCCAAACCACACCCTGTATGATGTGCCCTAGATCTCTCCCCTCCTCTGACAGAGCCTGTGTGTTTTCTGTGGCATTTCCTCTCTCCAGAGCTCGCCACAAACCTCTGCTTCACACATGAGACAAAGCTCTCCGCTGGGCTCTTCCAGGCTCCTTGCAGCTCCCCGGTTCGACTGATGGGGGGGTATTGAGCTGCTTGCTCCTACACAAGATGCAGATTCATGCACCATCAATTACAGATCCAAGAACGTTAAGGATAAATATTTAGGTTCCTGTGACTGTATGATAGCCCTCAAAGTTAAGTCTCTCACCATTGTTCAAAGAGCTTTAAAGAGATGAACAAAACCCAGAATTTGCTGTTTCTGTGTCCTGTTTGATGTTCATTAGAGCAAGTGAAAATCTCAAAGCAGGCTTTTGTCTTTAACACTTTTGTTTCTCAACAGGAATGCCAATCTTATTTTGGTAAAGACAATGCTGATATTCCTGATGACACATTATTAGGCATACTGTAGTAGGTAGGTGTATAACGCTGCCCTAGGCTAGGACTGTTAGCCCTTCATTTGCTCGTCTATGGACAGCATGTTTGTTCCATTGTACTTTTTGGACAATCAGTCTGTATAAACCTATGCACATTTTGCACATATTTTATTGTTTTTACAGTGACTATGATCATCACATTTTGCACACACCTATGTATTTATTATTTATTTATTTTTTATTATTTTGTTGTCTTTTGTTTTATAACTATTCTGATGTCTGTTTTTGCTTGTCTTGGGCTGGACTGCTGTAACACATCAATTTCCCTACAGGATTAATAAAGTATTATCTATCTATCTATTGCTACATCAGCAAATGGAAGCATTGCAGTAGTTTCTCAGGGGAAAATTTGTGCTATGGATAGATGTTATGAGGAACATTGTAGATTCACCCCTCTTTTATTCTTGAAACCCTGTCTGTTTTGAGTGCCCTGTTGTCCTACTGCAAAACTAAAGTGCATGGGCTTCCCATACCAATGAATGTCATTGGGATTTAAAGAAATATCGCAGATCACCATAATTACTACTGTTCCACTGTTAGTCCAGATTAACATTTTGGCAACGAGGACGCATCCTATATTATATTACTATATTTAGCCACTGGATAGAAAATATCTAGTGCAAACATGGCTTTATTCTGTAGACTGGCTCTGAATAAAAGAGGACTGATCTGAAATACTGGCTGCTCCAAGCTAGGGCAGTATCTGTCTCTCTCTGCCCCTTACCATGCATCTGGCCCGTACAGAAACCATATGGATGACGGATGATGCTTTGATTGCACCTAACCAAGACTCACAGTTCCTCAGCAATAAGTGAGCAACCTCTGATGGCCATCAAAAGCTACTGATCTGTCCACTCCACGCTGCATCTGTAACCTGCCATCCACAGGTTCCATGTATCGAAAGCTGCTGTTCTAGGTCTGTCAGTCTCCATGCCTTGCAACAAGGAATTTACGGTCTGTCTCCTGAAAATATGCATCTGGATCCCAAGCTAAGAGAGTGACAAACTGGCCCTATGGTGCTAAAATGCAGGAGAAAAGGACATGTCCATGGTCGACATATTTGGATGTACTATAGAGGAAAAACATGTTTTGTAGGGTTCTTCCCATATGACGAATGCCAGTGCTGAATGCAGCTCTTACACTAATATAGAACTGTCCATTCAGAGACATAAAGCGCAGGCTTGCGACTAGCTCATAGCTTTTGTTCCCTTAGGTGAGGCGCTTCACTCAGATTGCTGCTGTAATATGCCCAGCTGTGTACATGGGTGCATACAGTATGTAAAATACTTTTGATAAAAACGTCAGTCAAATCATTCTTTCCGATAGCAATCAGTTGTCTCAGTACCTCACAGCAGAGAAACCCTAGTGGAATAGATACGAATTGGTCATTTTGCCTACGTAGTCACGCGTGTGCGATCAGCAGCTGCTGTTGCAGTCCAGGTTTGAACCAGGAACCTCCCTTTTCCTTAACTGTTAAAGACCCAACTTATTCTGGATGTCTAATAAAAGTGAGTTCGTTTTCCCTAGATGAAGAGGCTCCTCCTTTGTTGGTTTTTTGACACTCCAGACCATCTATGTTAAACCAAGTGAGATCATCTACAGTATACTTCACCGCACACATGCTGATGCCATTATGCTCCATGTGGCATCAATTACATCTTTAACTCCAACAACAATGGACTCTTTTAACTTTAAAGGTAGAGGGAGAACTGGCATTCTGTATTTTAACAACCCAGAAAGCAAGCAGACGCAAAGATTGTTGATACTGTTTAATAAATGGTTTTATCTCAAACATTTTTCTCCCTGTTTCAACATGTCTTCAAACCCAATTAATCCACAGTCTCCTCTTCTCTTTTTTTTGTGAGAGGAACAAACGATTAGCATGAGAGTCATCTCAGTAACAGTTATTTGAGTTACTTTATTTACATCACAAAACAGGTACTGGTTTATAATGACAAACATAAGAACAAGTACTATAGATGTAGATGAAGTGGTAGATGCTCCTCCAATTAGAAACTAGTTGTGTGAAAATGTCTGATATTCCTTAAAAGAAAACAGGCATTAGATAGTTGCAACTGTTAAATATTTGAGTGTATAAAACTGAGCTGTATCAACACTGATGTATTGTTATTAAAGTTATATACAGGAAGTTACATGTGTACAAAGTGCAATGTTTTATCCCAAAGAAGTCACACAGAAATGGGCAGTCCTGCTCCTGGAGGGCCAGTGTGTCTGCAGGATTCATGGGTTTCTTCAGAGCAGCAGCTCCACAAGAGCTAGGAGATGCTGTCAGACTTTATTGACTCAATAAGGAGCTGATTGATGTGTTTAAGAGATGAGTGGGAAAGAGAAACTGCAGACACACTGGCCCTCTAGTATCAGGACTGCATCATAGTGCACCAGTACGGTCTCCACACACCAGTTATCAGTGGGGAGGAAAACAGAGTGATGAAGCCAGTTCAGAGATGGGGATAATTAGGAGGCCATGATTGGTTAGGGCCAATTAGAAATTTGACCAGGACACCAGGGTAACACCCCTACTCTTTTTGAGAAACACCCTGTGATTTTTAAGGACTACAGAGAGTCAGGACCTTCATCTGAAGGGCGATGCCTTTTTACAGTACAGTGTCATCATCATTACACTGGGGCTATAGGACTCACATGGGCTCACACCTGCTGAGCTTCAGTGGGTTATCAGTTGGGAGCTCAGGACACTTGAGAGCAATTTTGCTGACTGCGATGGCAACCAAGCAGAGGACAGTATCTAGTTGTTGTTCTTTTTTTCTTGTTTGCCGTCTGAAGCCACAGGCCAAATGCTTCTAAAGTTTTCCAAAGGTAGCGACGGACAACCTGGTGCTGCAGAGAACTTAGTAAATGGATCAAAGCATGAACCCCTAATTCCTTCTCCATGTGTATGGGACCCATGAACACGGGGATGAATCGACTTTATTTCATGGTGAATGGAAGAACTCGGTCAGAGATGGTTAGAAGACCTCTTCCAGGCGTACCAGCATTAACATTTGCTGGAGACGTAGCAGTGTCAGCAGGCTATAAAGGTTAATTATAAGAAAAGTTTCCCTGTGATATATTTTACAGTGGGGTCCCCCTAGGTGCTACCTGCAGGCAGGAGATGTAGATTGGTGCTCATTTGCACTTTCAAAGCACCTATTTTCCAAACCTGGAAACCTATAAAAACCAGTCAGGACTCTTTACAGACCCCCAATCCTCTTGACCTGCCTTCTGTTATCTATTAATCCATACATTTTAATGGAGGATTTATGGAATCCTATCACCAGGGCGCTAAGCTCTGGACATGTTTGATCTTGGAGGTTACTTGCCCAGGCCCAGGGGCTGCGATCACAGCTCTTCTGGGATTTCTAATGAAGGCAATGCTTGGTTCTTCTCCTGTCTTTTTTTGTGTCATAAAAATGTCCTACTGGCCAGAGGCAACAAATGGTAAAGGCAGCTCCGACAGATGTTTGGGATCATTGATTCATCCCTTGACGAAAGTTAACAGGAGGCAGGTGCCAGCAATAAGACCCCTTACCTTTTTTTCTGCCGTGGACACTTGCAAAGCTGTCAGATTGTAAGAGCATGAGACAGTTAGAAAATGAGAGGAGGGCATTTAGCCCGTTTGGGTGCTAGTAAGTGATTGAACTGAGGTGTCATCCAACCATTTCTTGAAGGAAGTGAAGGTATGGGCTTTGACACTGGGAAGCATGTTCCACGTATCAGGACAGGAGCCGGGGATTGTGTCTTTTGCTCAAAAGTGTCTTTACTGGAGGAGGTGTTGTGCGTGACTGATGTCAAAGTCAGTCCTCAGTACAAAAATACAGCCTTCGCTGGACAGGTGATTGTTACCAAAGACATTTATAAGTCCCACAATCTCTATGGTGTGGGTGCATGGGATGTCATTTTTAAGAACAGACTTTTAGGGCCCAAAACTGGTATTTGCTAGGGCATAATTTTAGAACCAACTGAGCTAAAAAACTACAAAATCTGTCTGTGTTGATGACTGATCTGACTTCTGATTATATTAATATTACCTGGAAAAAACAATGTGCTAAACTATTTGCCAGGTATTGATAAAAGAACTGTTTTGTACTTATAATGATCATCTTCATACTGGAATGACTGGTTGGATTTTAGTATTATTAATTAATGACGATAATGGATAACAGTTACTGTTAGGAAAACGATATCTTTGTTAAAAAAAAGCAGTGACTGAAACTTTAGAAAGTGATTGAAGCCTGTTCTTTCAGGCGATTTTCATTTAAAGGCATGTTCACAGAGTGTGGCGTTGCCATGAACTGCTGCACACAACCTCTTCCTTTCACCCACTCTTTATTAACCAAAAACAGCTAACGAGAGATTTTCCATATCAGAGGAAAGGGTCCCCCTCTTTAGTTAGTGCTCACCTTGATCTCTGAGCCTGTTCAAATTTCCAATAATAATCATAACAGCCGCGATCGTGAAAATGGTGCTTACCCTCTAATTTTCCACAACCCCCAAGTGATTCTTGGGCCAGGCCTTGATGAATCCTGGGAGCATATTTCGGCCTTATCCCCATTTACTACTCTCCCAAGCTGGGCTCTGGCTCCACATCAAACTGGTGTGATTCCCAAGGCCGTTGTAAACTCACCAGGGTGCCAATACACCTATTCCAGTCTCTCCTTGATCTTCCAATGAATAAAATAACCTAGGCACCCAGAGACCGTACTTAATGGAAAGTCTGCTACTGTGAGGGCCTCCGTTTAGGACGCTAAACCAAACTCATTAACACTTGTGTAAAACTCTTTAGCTCCCTTAAACAAAGCCGGCCTTCTTTGATCTAGGAGTTTGATGGCGAAAATGGCAGGAGACAATGATAAGAGCTAACAGATGTTTTTATTCGTTGCAAAATGTAGCATTAGAAAAAAAATGGAAGAGACTGATCAGGATCACCCAACAGTTCTTGTCCATTCCCCCCCCCCCAAACAGCATTCGTCAATATTTGAGGGTGAAGCACAGCTGTAACGTTAAGCATTACTTGACAGCAGATTTTTGGGGAAAAGGTGTTTGGGTCAAGCAAGCCGCACAACCACGGGATTATGGGATTGCAGCTGCAGTATCATGCCACATGTATACAACTGGAGGTGTTCAGTTTTCGTTCTACATGTATCTCCATATGTTAGTCTTCTTATTGTCTTACAGTGCAGTAGCAAAATAGACTTGCACCATCTTCCTGGCAAGACTAACTATATCAGTAACTTTCAACTTCTTACTAATGGACATTACACTGGAAAGTGGTGGATCTAACTTTTCCCCAACTTGTGGAGGTCAATGAGGTTTAGGTGCGCTCTCTGACCTCACCGATGATGAAGCATGGAAGTCTTCCTTGTGTTACCTCTTTTTATACCCCAGGGAAACCTTCCGAGGCTTCTACATAGTTCCAGAGGCTTTCCCTGCACTTCCAATGACCAAAACCTTATAGATTTGTTTGTCAATTTTTACTTAAAGGAATAGTTAGACATGTGACTAAATATGACCCTTGTGTTTTCTGGAATTCAATTATTTTTATAATTATGACTTTACTCTGTGCAATGCTATTATTATAGTATTTCTTTCTTCAATTCTTAAGCAAGACACATTATCTAACTTATACCACATTCTGTTGATATGATTTTTGTTCCTGTTTCACTTGGAGTTATGAATGAATCTGGAAGGCAATGTGTGTGTGTGTTAGGCAGTTGTTCGTACATCATTTCCTGTGTTTTCTACACAGAGGGAATGCTTACAGCTGATTTAGCTTGTCTTTACTTGAAAACTAAGTAATAATTTACATCACCATCTGTCAACAGAACACAAATTTACATGTTTTTGACTGTCCTGCTGGACTATATACTCCGCAGTCTTGGTAGTATTCTGTCAGACCTAATCAGAGCAACTCAGGTCAGGCTCGATTCTCAGCTCCTACAGCCACGCATGTGGACCTCAGATTATTTCAGAAAATTCTGGGGACCCTGGGAGACATTTCTTGTTCAGTCTCTCCGTTTCAAGATCTTAGAACAGCAGATTCAGCAGATTTGAAGTTAAGCTCGGGAAAACGGCAAAATCCTCTCTCCTTGGTGCGCTTCAATGGCTGGAGATTAGGGATCTACATCCAGACCCATGTGACAGCTGAAGATCCCCACTCAGAAAGTGTTCGTATCTGTTATTAAGGTAGCAGTAGGAACAGCAGGCCAAGACTGAGACTGCCCTATCTCCTTGAGCAAACCTGATACCTGAGCACATCAGACATTCCCTGTGAGGCATGATTCCAAAACTGTGGAATGTACAGGTGCTGGCGTGAAGGAACCTGTCCGAGGCAGAACGCTCGGATTTTACGGCTTTGGGGCATGTTTTAGGAATATCACAGAGCACTTGGAAACAGCAAACCTGGGATGTACATCCAACCTGGGATGGATCCTGGGGCTCACTGTAGAAGCACCTGACTCGATCCCTAGAAACCTCTAGTCTCTTTGACGACACATGGCTTGCCCTTGTGTCACTTGTGAGATATAATCCTCTTCACTACAAAATGTATCTCGAAAGACAAAGATATTGTTCGAGCGGTAGCAGAAAGGTCCGTTCTGCAGACGCAGGGTGGCTTCTCTGTGTGGGGGTGGATGGGGCAGTCTGTGTTTTACAGCAGAATCTGGCCACTTTCTGCTCCGGCTGTTTGGAATCGCACCAGGAATAACAGACGGAAGGAAAGCCAGCTCTGTGGTCGCAGCACTCAGGTCTGAACGCTGCAATCTGTGTGGGGCAAAACTGTGAGGCTCTTCCTCCAGCCTGTAATTTGGGATTTATTTTGAGATGTTTATTGGACCCGCCCCCCCCCCCCGTGAGACAAGACGTGGTGTCGACTCCGAGATTTTGCTCTTCGAGCTGGAGGATTTCAATCCATCCTGCTCTGTGCTTATGCCTTGTGCCGGGTGAAGAGAGGCAGGCTAGTAGTGGTGTTTGTGAGGAGCCTGGCGATCTCTCACAGGCTCGTTCACTGGGGCTGGGATTGGGTTTTCAGAAGAAGCGGGGAAGCTGAGAGCAGTCTGCTCTCACTGTATCCAGGGCCTACATGCTTTGGTGCAGCGAACTGTGGGCCGACATGAAATACATTGCAGTCCTTATCTTGTTCTTCGGAAGAGATTCAGACAGGCAGACTGGGGTTAAATGTCCCCATTTCAGCACAGTCTCTCCTGAGCGTTTAGTGAGTCCGGACAGTTTGCCAAGGACCCTCTGGAATGGATGGGTGTTGGCTGATTGGCAGTAGAATATCAAGAGGGTGTGAATGCACAATGCCACTCGTGGACACCCATTCCTCCTCTGTCCTCTTTGTCCATAGGGCAGACTATGAGACCTTGGAACGGCTAACTGAGCAATGCCTCAGAACTCAATGCACCTCTGCACCAAGCACTTTTGATTTGGACTACCAAATATTTTTTTATCTCTACCACGTATTTATGGCTCTAACTGTTTATTGACTGTGCATGCTATCAATGTAATGTATATTTATGAACTGTTTTGTAATGTACTGTCTACATTATGTGGGGATGTCTGTTGTACTGCGCAGGTCCTTAGAGAACGGAGCAAATGAGAATTCCAATGTGCATGAACCTCTACTCGAATAATAAAGCCTTAATATCAAATTGAGTACACATTAGTTAAAAATATTGGAAACCAAAAGAACAGACTGGGTGAAGTAAAGAGCTTAGCTGAGTTGTAAGTATACCCAGATGGTGCGAGTGGTGTCTCTGGTGCATCACCATAGGAATACATTGAAGACTACCCATAGTGAGAAACTAAACACCACGCCCTCCTTCTACAGCTGGACTTCTCTTTATAAGCTTGCACAGTTCCAGACTCTTTTTCATTCTTTGACTGCCCTTTTTAAACCTCTGTTTGTAAAAGTCGGAATGTACAGTATGTTTTAATATAGTAACAATGCTGGTGCAATCATAAAAGATAGTACAACATTTATGGAACACAGTCTAGCTTGTTGTCATAAATTGCCAAAATATTACTTTTGCAAAGTGCACGCATAAGAGAATCTTCAGGCTCCAGAAGCCTGAAATGCCAATTTTCCAAGTGCTTAGTCTTTTAAAAATTATTTTGGCCATGCTGAAGCCAAGACTGAGGCTCATGTTTCACTAATCTCTGAAGCAGCTAGTCTCTCGGATTCTGTTTTTTGCAAACTTTCCAGACCCAGTAACATCAGTCAGAAATATGGACAAAATCATGGAAAATTATTCCACAATGAGATAGGTGAGGCCCAGATCAGTCCCCTCCAATTTTCTTTTCTACCATCGTATGTGTTTGTTAAAATGCTACATCCCCCAGCTGTGTAAAGGCTTTCTGGTGAGACATAGTTACAAAGTTAAGCAGAGCAAAACAGCTCTATAGTATTGCAAAGGTATTAATTTACTTTAGTATATAAATCAACGATGCATGCATGCAGCTATTGTTACTCAATAATCAAGAAAATATTTTTATTAGTTAAAAAATACAGGCTCCCTCTCTTTATTGTAGAATATTACATTTGGATGCTACAGTACCTGCCAAGTACTGCGCCATCCACATAAGTCAAAATACTCAACGTTGAAAAGTGTACCTTTCATAAATATAATCTCAGTTTTCTCTACTAAACTACAGGTGGAAATTAGTCGCATTAAAAATACAAAAGTATAATAAGTGCAACATTTTCTTTCTAGTTGATCCTTTGTTGTCCTGGACTTAACACACCCCATTTCTATTCTGTAATGAGATGCTCTTCGCGTGAACCTTAAAAAGGAAGTTTCTGTGTGCCGAAAACATGTACTTGCCTTCTGATCTGTCAGGGGAAAGAGCTTCGGGGGTTAATCAAAGCGATACTACAGTGACGTAACTTTTCCTTCTCCGATAAATAAGTAGCCATTGCAGGTTTTCTGATTAAACACTTGAGTTGAGTTTAGCAGCCTTTAAAGTCGTCTGTTTTCCCTGTTAAAGAAGAGAAGGAGGCATATGAAATATGAATCACTCTTTCCAATGCTGATTGCCCCAGTGCATTTACAGTATGTAAACGTCTCTAAGGTTGCTCAGGTTGAAGGCCTTACAGAGCAAACAGGGAGGGGACGGTCTTAGCCTGAGAGTCATCCACAGGCTGAGGGGCTTTCCCAGCTGTTATACAGACTGACCAACAAGAATTTTCCTGATAAGATGGGCTCTTGGGTCAGTGAGCTGGAATGCAATGTGGTTCTTTTCATTTGCTTTGGCAAGCCTGGGATTTGTGGTGTTTCAGGTTGTGTTGCTGAACCCTGCCAACCAGTATTGCATTGAAAACAAATTCTGACAATCAAGACACCTAGAGTTTGCAAATATTTCTGCTCCTGTTTTTGTCTTTTTTGTCACCCAACTCTGTATTAGCTTTCAGCAAATTCTTCTTTGACTTAAGTCCCTGAATCTGCCGTGAGCTGATCTTCCATTACTGGACAGCTGGACATATATGTGTAGAGATGAGTGTCAGTGCGTGATTAAAGGTTGGTCTGATATAAACAAATGTGTCCACTTTCACAATTTTCTTTTAGAGAACTATTGTTTTTGGGTTCTTTCCTGAAAGCTCTCTTTCTGCAGAGGGGTTCATAAGAGCTATGAATATTGCTGTTAACCTTCAGGGACCTTGTTACCCTTCAGAGACTGACCATGCTTCTCTGTTCTTCTTTAAAAATCCATACCTGACTTAGCTTTTGCACACTTTTTACTAGTGTGACTTTTCACAGGAGTAAGAATTGCAACACAGTCCTCCCAAAGCCTACAGCAGGTGTATTGTACTGGGGTATTGTTCATGGACTTGGGATTTGTTCCTCTGTTTCGGGCCTGTCTCTGAGATGCCCGCTGCACAGCCCGAAAGAGTGCCAGTTATGCCACTCCACAGGAGCAGAGCCCTGGCGCGCTGTATTCTGATAGCAGTCGTAATCAAAGGCGCATTGCACACCACGAGCCCTGTTACAGACACAAGCCTTTGTCAGCATGCCCTGCCTGCTGTACCAGCTGCAGCTGAAATGGCTTTGTGTCAGGATGTTATGTCTGCACAGCCGATTTACAGTATGGCTGTTTCAGCAGTTGAAGACCTGGGGTATGGGGGTTTGCAATTTAAGGGTGTTTTATGTCGACACACCTGGGTCTTTGCCATTACCCTTGAAAGTACTATATGTGCTAACAAGCCCCCTTTTCAAAAGTGCTTATTATTTTGAGTAGTGTATTTTTGAGAAAAGATGGAAATTACAGGGTGCCCTGCGTGCGCTGAATCGTAGGCATTTACTAATAAAAATGCACACTACAGCCCTGCTTGGGAATTTAAAAAACAGAAGTCCCACTGCATTTCTGTGTGTTTTTTTCAAATGCTATTTCTTCCTTCATTCCTTTGGCACATCTGACATAAGCTAATAATTAGGAAACAGGGGTGCTTTTCAAAGACAGGTTACCTATGGATACCAAGGTAAAAACTTTAGATGTTTTTGAAGTTTGAAGAACCTCTGTTTCTTTGTGTTGGACTGCTAACTCAATCCTGACAGCCATGACAATTAAGAAGCAGTTTTGCTTTGATAGTTTTATTACATGAGCCTGTGGGTGTTAGGTCCCACTAGAATTTTGACAAGAAATATAAAGGCAAGAGAAAAAAAAAGATGATCTCAGGTGTTGCATATTTGAGTTGGGATGATGTTATAGCTGAGCACAACTGCGATTCTCCAAGCCAGTGGTGTCCAATCCAGGTGCTAGAAGGTTAGTGTTTCTGCAGGTTTTTATTCCATCTTAAAGACCTAAATTAGCTCCTTATTGCATTAATCAGATCAATTGTACAATTTCTCCCAGTTCTTCAGGTGCTGCTGCTTTAAGGTGGCCTAGAACACAAGTTTGGAAAAGGATTGGACACCTCTGCCCCAAACAAGGTCATGGACTCGACCGAGCAGCCCTCCGCTGGGATTGGTTGAGGATTTTGAGTGCGGTGGTCCCGAGTCCTCCAGTAGGTTAACTGTGATTTGCTGGGTGCCACTGTGACCCATATGACTCCTCTGATTAGTGCCAATTCCACTGAGCAGTGTGCAGTGTAGAAAAGTTTGATTGCCTCTAAAAATGATGTTATTTGACAAAATATTAGGAGAATGTCATATTTCAATCTCACACTTCCACTCTCCACTCTCCTGCATATAGATACTTGCTGGCTGCAAACAGCTCTGGGTACATCATTTCTACACCCCTCCTTCTGCCTCAACTTCACCCTTGCAGCTGCCTTCCGAGCTCATTCCTTGTAAGTGAGGAGGGTAGTGACAGTTCTGAGCTTCAGCCAGTTCTGTCATTTCCTCAACCAAATGAGTCAATGCCAAAGTATTATGTACTCTATGTTATCTCTATATCCTACAATTTGACCAAATTACTGAACTGCACTTTTCAGAAGGCGTGGTCCAAGTCCTTGGGCTTTCCTGTGCAGGTATGAGAGTTTCAGTGGTAAAGTTGCGCAGTCAGTCAAATTAATTGGGGATCCCGGCTTGTGGGGAGCTGTGAAGACACAAAAAGACCCAGCTTGTGGGGAGGGGTGAAGACGCAAGAATTAAATAATAATTAGCAAGACCTGATTTCTTTCTGACTTCACGGGACACTCAGGGGATGGTGTTTGGTGAAATACTCAAAGATGTTTTTTTCCCCCTATAGAAAAATAGGCTGTATGGGAAGCTGGTGCCCCAGACAAATCTTGATTTAAACAGATAAGATTATGTATTTTAGGGAAATGAACTGTTGATACCTTGTTTATGATTCGATGTTTTAATCCCCACAGTCCTGTCTTGTGCCAGTCTGGTCGAGCCTCTGTCAGGAGTGATTACAAGTACAACGCACTGGTAGTAGTGAATTCAGGGTCAATGCACAACGACGTCTGTATGACAGGAAACTAAAGATCTCGTCAAACATTCGAATGCTTCTCTGTGCTTTCGCTGTACTGAACTGTAGAGAAATGAAGCCACTTGCTGGAGGAAGGACAAAGTTAATTGGTTTGCCTTTTCAACTTTCAAATAATGATGGGAGCTGCTAGCTGGAACTTCAGCTCAGAACATCCTCGTCTGCAGAGTAGGGTCTCCCTGCTTAATTCCCAGTACAAAGAGCTGACTGAATCAGTTGCCTCCATTTTTTCTTTGTCCGTTATCTGCATCTTGTACCAGAAGAAAGGGCATTAGGCTGCAGAGGCTGAGAATTTGAAAAATACTGCAGGAGAGGAATCAAATCACCAGTCCCTTTGGAGCATTTTCTGCGTTTCCTGTGGAGCTTTCCTGAAAGAGACCTCTTGGCTGTGTGGAAACGCGCAGCGACTATCCCTGTAAACAAACTTGCAGGGAAGAGAGGGGCTGGGGGATGGAGGGTGGTGCAGTGTTGGGGGGGGGCAGACAGCTTTTAGTAACCGTGAAAATGAATGCAGGGGGTTTTTAAGGGACGCAGGCCTGTCCTCCTTCTGTTCGACCTGTTTCGTTTCCTGTTTGATTTGGCCAAACATACTTTCTGTCGCCACCCACCAAGCCATTCAGTACACAAGCACTTGCAGCGTCACACAGGCAGACTAGCTCCAGGGTGTCTGATGAGAGCTTTCTGCTGTAAACACTGATCTCTGAATCCAGAGAGATATTCCTCCTGGTAACTTGCTCTGTTTACATTGTACTTCCCTGTTCATATCTTACAAGGACATAAGAACCTACTGTAAGTCACAGAAAGAGAAGACCATTTGAGCCATCTTGCCTGTTTGTTAGCTAGTATCCAAGTGATCCAATGGTCTCGTCCAGCTGTTTGTTGAAAGCCAGGACATGGCTGGGTTCTGCACTCCCACAACCCATTGTGTTATGAAATCCCTCCTGTTCTCAGTTTTAAATGCACTTCCATAGAGATTCCTCTTATGGCCTCTGGTTTGTATTTCAGTGCTGGTTCTGAATCCCTCTGGATTGACTTTTGTCACAGAAAGCGAATTGCCTACCTTCTTTGAGCCCTGGAACTGCAAATAAGAGCAACACAGTAACCACTGAAAAATTAGAGAAACCATCTCTGAAACTTGTCCATTCAAGCTCTAAGGAAAGTTTACTGTGATAAATCTAAATGTTAACGTAACCATGTTGTCATTATCCTCACTTCATTTTATCATGCTTTACTACCGGTTACGGCATCTTGGCCATAACTGTCCACTTTACTTTTTATTCGTTTACAGTTGTACTGCAGAGTAGATTCTGCCTGACAATGTACTTTGAGCTTTTAGCAAATCTACAAACTTCGCAGCCTTTCAACTACACCTCCCAGGATTCCAGTCTTTCCTGTGTTGTTAGTGCCAGGATATTGCCCAGGGATCTCGGAGTTGGCAGGAAATTACAGGAAACATTTCTGAGTCATGGCAAAGTGTTGTGATTTAGACCACAGTCCAGACATCCCCAGTGTCTCAAAGCTCAGAGTTGAAATATAGAGGCAGCCCTACGTCTCCTCAAACTATTCTAGCTGCTCGTTTAGATAAAGATGACGGTTTAGCACTAATAATGCTATACTTTATATGTACATTGCTTTACAGGAGGGAGATGAAGCACATAAAGTCCATAATCCAAAGGAAGGCAATTATAAATACCCTCTGATATTGGTTTTCCCTTAATAAGTTGCTAATTCTCCCAAATACCACACTATTAATTTGCATTATTGTAGGCACTATATATTGGTAAGTAGTTTCTTCTCTATTTTTTCTAGAGAGAGGCACAAATATTAGCGCCGTCCAATAAATTTGTTTAAGGCAAAGGGTATGTGTTTTTATTTCCACTGTTTCATAAACTTCTCCAGAGTTGGAAAAATTGTGATCCACAGCCTATATTTTACTGCATGAGTTAGCTAGTAATATTGATTGAGCGACTTTCTTAGTTTATAGCTTGGCTTCATGAACTTGTGATTGCAGGAGATAACATTTTGCAGAAATATTCTCTTTTCTCTCATGAAGCATACTTGCACAGAATAAACAAGGTTAGAGAGGCCTAGTTCTGTTTTGGAAAGAATGCTCTTGTAGGCATTTCTAACATTCGGAAATCACGGCGCATTTCAGCAATATAAACACAAGGCTCACCCTTGGAAAGGGGAGCTATTGCCGTCTTTCTTCAGCTAATCTTTCCCAACTGCTCACACAAAACAGAACAGTCAAACCAACACATGTAACAAGTAGACAAATGAGACCTGTTCTTTTGCTAGGAAGCCAAACACCTAATAGGAACTCCATAGCATTTAGGATCTTTTTCTCCCCAAGTTAGACAAAAGGCAATAGTGGATCCTTTAACACAGTCAAAAGTTGAAGCTCTGCTTTAGGTCTGAGCCTGTGAAGTGATCAAAAAGGCTGCAGAAACGCTGACTTCAATGGAAAAGAATGCATGGTTTTTTTTTTCTTAGGTTTTAATTTAAGCAATATGTGAGCTCTCCAGCCCTACTCTCAGGGCAAGCAGAGAATCTGTTTGTCTGATTTGTTCTCAGCGTTACCGGGGGGCAGGCTCTCTGCTTTCTCCCCGTCTCCTTCTGCTGTTTCCATGCGCAGAAACGGAACGTCTGAGGAGAGGATGTGTCATATTCTGCCACGTTTAATCTGCAAGTCTCGTTCTCTCCAGCCCGACTCTCAACCCAACTCCCAGTCAGCAAAATCCCTTATTTAGTGAGATTACCTGGTCTTTTTTTTCCTTCGTTTTTCCAAGTTAGTTAACTGCTATCTTAAAATGCAGGATCCCCACCATATTGCTCAGGTGTATTATTAACACATTGCACTTACAGTATATGAGTGGATATGGATACTTAAATAACTCTTTGTCTCCTTTTCCTCTCTTGGCATGTCAGCCACACAAAATGAGAACGTAACTGACAAAATGCTGCTTCAGTGTTTATCCTATCCAACCGTTTGAGATTACGAATCTATCATTTCAGGCAATCATTCATCTTCAAGTCAATTCATCCTCCATGATGTTACTGATTGGAAAAATCCCTGACTTCACAGCCCGACACCATACAGTAGGTATATGGGTTTGCTGATACGTTTTAATGCCAGTTTATTGAGACTCCCTTGTAAAGACAAGCATTGCTGCTTTGTCTCCTTTCACAAGGAAGGGGATATTCAGTGAGTCTTCAGAGAGAGTGAGCTTCAGCTTCAACCCGCCTGTCTGGGGGCCAAACAACTGCTCATGGGACGAGGAGGCTGGAGCCCCCAGCACAGTGAGTGGTGGTCTGGGGACAGCTGTGCAGGTGGAGGTAGGGTGGAGGAAAGACAAAATGCAAAAAATCTGTGTTTGAGATGTATATCTTTCAAGATATGACATTGGGAATGATTATGATTTAGAAAGCTGGGAGTGAAACTGGCTTGAGTGTCATAATCTCTCCTGAACTTCAGTTAAGACCTTAGTGACAATAATATCCAATGACTGCTCTGTGGATGTCTGGAATACTCAGTGGGACAGGTTTGGCTTAACCTGCCTGGTTAATGGGTAGTTTCCTGGCCAAAGGACAAGGAGTCTAAAACCCCATTCTGAAGGAGTAAACCAAGAGGCAGCTGCAAGGTGGAGATGGGCTGGAGGAGGGATTCGTGAGTTGAATGTGAAGGGAGGCGTTTGAATTTGATATACAGAGCTGAGAGTAATGATGGTGATTAGGTACAGGCTGTGTGAGACTGATTTGTTGTCCCTCCCGAACTTCAGTTATGAATGTCTGTTTAAAGAAGTTATCTTTTCTGTCCCGTTTAAAAGGGGAAATCAGACTCATAAGACTCACTGTCAGCAAAATCCCTTACGTACACAGAAACCAGAAATCCCAGCCATGTAGAGCATCTGTTAATTTCAGCTGTATCTCACCTACTGTTCACTGAAAATACAAACAACTATGGGGCAACTGAGCAAAGTGAAGTTATTCACAGAGATGCATTTTGGATTCAGTTCAAAGAGGGCTGTCTGCATGAGACAGCTGAAGTTGAATTTCTTTAAAAAAAAGGAGCTCGTTAAAAAGTTTTAAGTAATGAGTCACCCGGGAAAATTCAGACAGTCAACAGAAGTCATGTACAGTAAATTATTGAATAACTGATTTTGCTAATCAGAATGCAAACTGGGAGGTATGGTGGCGCAGTGGTCAGCATTGTTCTGTGCAGTGCAGGAGCCCAGGGTTCAATTCCAGACCTGGGGTGCTGTCTGTGTGGAGTTTGCATGTTCTCCCTGTGTTTACATGAGTTTCCTCCAGGTGCTCCAGTTTCCTCCCACAGTCCAAAGACATACTGGTCGGTTAATTGGCTCTGGTGTGAGTGTCTGGTGTCCCATCCAGGGTGTACCCTGCCTTGTGCTTGCTGGGACAGACTCCGTCTCCCCCGAGACCCCGAATTGGATGAAGCAGTTAGGAAATGAATGGGTGGAAATGTCAACAGCCATTGTCAACGTATCTAATGTGGGTAATGATGATCTCCTCCTATAGGAAGAGGAGAGTTCAGACATGGAACATAGCTAGTGTACAGCCCAGGGTTGAGCACAGAAATAAGGAGCTTTGATTTTTTTCTGAAGATTCCCACTATCCTGAAGGTGATATTCCAGTTTGCCATCCATGAGAGCCTCCCTTTCCACACTTCATTCCCGTTAAATTCCCAAGAATCTTGAAGCACCACTCCCACACCGTTTTACCCTTCAAGCCATCAGTAGTTTTACCCCAGGTCTGGTCCCCATTCCATTTAAAAAAAAAGAATCATGGTCAGGATTTCTTTGTTTTAGCATGATGTGAGATTTGTCAAAAGAGATACAAAATTGCAAACGTCAGCCAGCTCAGGGATGTTTTAACACCCTTTCCATGGCAACCTCCCTGAGGCGAGAAACCGCAACACGCGCACACGAGGGGAGAAGATGTTATTAATAACAGTAAAACAATAAAAACAGTAAGACAGTTTGAGAAGGCAGGAGCACTACATAGAAAAGTTCACAACATGCAGCAATCTGGAGGGAAAAAAAAATCGGCCCCAGGTAAAATTGGATCCTGATCGTCAAAGTCAAAGCTAAAGCAAAAGGAAGACAAATTCAAACAAAAAAAAGTATCATTCTCAGCCTCCTTTCCCACCCAGGAATTTGAACAGGGAGCAAAGCTGTCTGAGGTGATCTTGGATGTGAAGTCGGGGGCATTTACAATCAGAAACAGCAAGGAGGATTAACTGGGTTCAAGATATGGTAGCCAAATGACTATGACTGATGACGTTGAACCTAAAATTGTTGAATGGGATAAACACTGGAGCAGCAATTTGTCAGTGACTTTCTCATCTTGTTTGGCTGGAACTACAGTGACGTGCCAAGAGAGGAAGAGGAGCAGAAGAATTATTTAGCTGTCCATATTCGCTCACAAGGAGTGCAATGCGTTCATAATACAGTCTGCTGGACATGCACGCAGTCTGATGCTTTTCAGAACTTCCCTCTCCGATGAGCTGGAGATGGTTAGCTGGCACCTGACTGGGTCGAGCAGCAGCGGTCTCCTCTTTCCCCCAGCAGAAACCATGCGCTGTGTCGAACCAGCTTGGAGGTCTTTCCTTTCCTAATCTGCCCCGCGCTGCTGTTTTTGGATGCAGCCTGTTTGGAAAAAAATCCCTTGACCTAACTAGTGACTGGGGCGTTCCTCACATTTTTGCGGTTTGCTGCTTTTAAAAAAAAATCATTGATGCTCTGTCCTTTAGAAAATTAGTCTTGAAACCAGAAAAAAATGCCTTTTCCCCCTGTTGTTTCTATAGTTTGTATTATAGAAAGGAAGAGCAGAATCTTTAATGTCCTGGAACTGAAATTACAGTCCAGGCTATACTGAAATACTTTTAGTGCAAGTGAGTGTATGTAACTTATTTCTAAAATTGCCAAAGGTTACAAAATCAGTTCACTACTGGAGAATAAGACCTCAGGCTTGACTTGCTGAAGCCAAGGTTTCATTTTTCAAGAATGTCTTGAATGTTCATGTATTCTTATCAGTGATGTAATATCCTTCAGTCCCTCTCAACACTCAAATAGGCTGAGTGGCAGTGGCAGTTAAATGTAAAACACAAATGAACACTAAGGGGAAGTGTGCTTAAAACTGAGAATAGGAGGTTCGTCTTTACACAAAGAGTTGCGGGAGTCAGGAACAAGGTACAAATACCCTCAAGTCTTTAAAGCAGTGCTTGAATGAGACCCAACATAATGTACCTCCTCCCATCTGCAACTCCTGTTCTGTTCTTCTGTTTAACTGTTTGTTTCCATCTCTCGTTTGAAGTACCGATTCAACTTTTCACCTTGCATTTTTTTTTTTACTCAGTTTCATCACTTTCTGCTTCCAACTTCCAAAGCAGAGGCTCAGTGTGGCTCCAGCCTGAGAATATTTTTTGCTGTGACACAGTTGTCGTCCGTCTGAGCTGGCTCCGTGCCAGGTGCACTTTCTGCAGAGGGTCGGTACGTGTTGTTTTGGGGAGGGATGCAGCAGCAGACAGGTGGACCGTGTTCGAAGAACCACAAAGGCCTGGCTTTTCAACACCGCCTCTAAAGAGGTACTCAGAACTCCAAAACACGTTTGCAAGAGAAGCTGGCTACTGTCCAAATGACGAGTTGCCTCTATTACCTGTTGTTCTGTAGTTTTAAAGTATGGCCTGGCTCTGTTGATTCCCTCTTGTGCTTTTTATTTTACTGTGACCAAGCATATGCAATATAGAGCTACTTCTATTTATCTATTTTGCATGAGTAAATAAAGACCAGTGGTTTTGTAATTCTAGTCCCCCACTTCCATTTGGAAATTATTATTACTATTATCTTAACTTCCACAGTGACATCAAGGTGGGAGGCAATATTCTGTACTGAGCAGGGCCATCGTCATCAAAGTTATTTTCAAGGCCTATTGCTCCATGAAGATCTGTTTTTTTTAAAGAGGGTAGGCATTGCCTTTGCTATTCTGGAGAGATGCGTTTGTCCTTTGGGTTGTGTCGCTGCGTTAGCTGTAGAACAGGTGGAAGACTTTAGTTTTTAAAGTCACCATGGAAATAACATTGAGATAACACCTTATTCTTCTCAAGCAGTGGGTACTGGCGTCACAGTACCCTGAACTTTGCTGGTTATGGGGCTTTGTATAGTGACCACCTACCCCAAGTCTTTAATGCACAAGTTTTATCTTTTTTCATGTCCCCGCATGTGTTTGGGCAGGCAGGCGTTATCCAAGTGACTGACCTCTCAGGGATTTTACTGACTTGTTCAGATCTGGAGTGGGAGTAGAGTGAGATGCGCTCCATTTTTCTGCTTCAGTCTTAGGAAGGCTATGCTAACAGTTTTCAGATGCTGCAGGAAGAAAATCCCAGCATTGCCACTGTGGCCAAGCCAGTTTGATTCGTCTCTTTAGTCGCTCTGCAGTGTACAGTAGGGAACTGGGGAGAGATCTGTGGAACAGGCAGATGGGACCAAGCAAGTGCTACGATACACCTCATAGTGAAGATGCACATTCATTTTGCTTCCAAACTGAAACATCTGATCTTAAAATGCATTTGTTCTCATGCCCCTTTCTAAAAATTTCCTTAAAGCTTACAAATTCTTGTTGTATTCAAACCAGACCATGATGGAAGTTCGATGGCCGTGCCTATTTAATAAACGCCATCCCTGCATGCCAGCAAGCCTGAGGAGCTGTTGAGCACATGTGACCCTTGACAGCTCTGTCACTTCCTGACTAGTGCCTGCTAGGAACAGAGGAGCCAGCCCAGCGGCCAGGCGAGGAGGTAGATTTCATAGCAATAGCTTTTAATTGCCTTAACCTGCTACACTGAGATGCTGCTTGTTCCGGGAACTTCAGATCAAGATCCTGGTGTATTTATTCAGGCATTCTTTGAGATTTCCTCTCCCAGACAGAGTCATGCAAACTCTCTCTCCCGATTCATTCTGATCATGGCCGAAGACAGGGAAACATTCACTTTATCACTTTCCAGCCTCAGATTATTTTAAGATTTAGGTATCTAGTGGGAGCTTGATAGCCTCTCAAAACCTCCAGATCGTTTATTTGTAAACAACAGGGTATTTAGTTTGTAAACCCTCCTCAAATGCTTGTACTGCACTGTACAGTGTTTTTTTTTCTTGAGATAGTAACAATAAGAAACGTGTCTCCTCTTTTTTGTGGAGTTGAAAAGAAAATTGCTCGATTTTCACAAAGTCAGTGTGTAATGGCTGAAGAATGTCTTTCCTTAGAAACACACAATATGTTTTTTCCAGCAAAACTGTGGATCTAACTCTTTTCTTCCTGTACCGTTGAATTCGGAACTGTCTGTTCCATTATCTCTAGTCAATTCTGCAACCCTCCTGCCAGCAGAAAGGGATGAAGACTGTCCCTACACTGGGCAGACCAGTGAGTCCATGTGAGTCCCACAGTGCACACAGCAGGCTCAGCATCAGCTGGAGGAGTGAAGTAGGCACCCAGCAGGTCTCCGTGCTGCAGGGCAAACTGAGGACACGCTGCCCAGCTGCAGCCCGGTTCTGAGTCACAGCCTGGGAAATCTCAGTCATGTGTGGGCAGTGACACGGCCCAGACTGTCTGCACTGCAAGACTCAAGTGCTTTGCCTTGCCTCCTTGTCACACACTAGGCTGGCTATGTGTAATCTCTTTCGGACAGGACAGGATTTTTGGATTTCCCTTAAATGAAGTGACATTTTGAATTACGCATTAAATTACACCTTTACTAAAATGAGAGCTTTTTTGGAATTCTAGCCCATAGATAATCCCAAAAAGTCTATAAAGCATGGTTATATTGTGAATATGGATGTCTGGTATTTTGTTGCAGCTGTTTTTTTTGCAGTTATTTTTAAGACTGTTTTGAATGTGATAGCAAATTTTCACAGTATCTGTTTGTAATGTTACAATCAGTCATAGGCCTCCTGAACAAGTAACATTGACAAGACATCGCTGTTCACTTGGTCAGATCAGTGAAGGAACAGCCATCAGCTGATCAATATTATGTGTTCACAGTGCAAGAACATTAAACATCAGTTTTCATCTGTGCAGAGGTGAGATTAATTCCTTTGTTTTCACATTTTATACAGTTTTAAAATCACAGCCCCTCTCAATCAACACTGAGTCATATTGTCACCTTGCCAGAGAAGCTGCACATCCAGAGACTTCAGGAGTGCAGGGCTGTCCTAGCAGCACAATGCTCACAATCAGATCTTTCTCGGATCGCATGATGCATAAAAATTTTAACTTCCAAACAGGGTGTGGATGAGTTGCCCTGTGATTGCTGTCAAATGCTCTTGCGCGTCTCAAATAAATAGGGCTTGTTTGAACACGTTCGAGTAGCTTTTAGTAAATAAAGCAAAATGTCATCTCATTGATAAAACAGCAGTAGTGCTGAAATGTCGGGGACAGGCATTTCTAAGGAGCGATGTAATGTAGGAGACATGCAGAAGTTAAATAACTGGAATGAAAGAGAAAACAGCACACATGCAATTAGCAGACTGAAATAGCACCCTACCACAAGCCATTTCCCTGTGAAGTGCAGAGCAGCAGTTGAAAGACCATAGACAACCTAGCAAGGGGATGCTATACAGAAACTGCTTATTAGTTACTCCACATCTTACAGGCAGTGCTGGAAACTGGAAAGTCAAATTTTTTGTCCCACTAATTTGATACTTTTATTAAAATGCTTTTCTTTTTTGTTAATTACATTCCTTAATGGGTTTGGGAGTGTTTATTTTTTCCTTTTTCATTTCAGACACTTGCTGTTTTTGCTCCAGAGCTCCAGAGCCCAGGCTCGACTCAGACTCCATGCTGCAAAGTCTCATTTTCTTATAATCTGGTGTTCATGTTTCCTAGGCGTATATATCACATATGTTCTGGATACTCCACCCACTTTCTATTTCAAGTGAT
Organism: Atractosteus spatula; assembly: GCF_055471065.1. Classification (NCBI taxonomy): domain Eukaryota; kingdom Metazoa; phylum Chordata; class Actinopteri; order Semionotiformes; family Lepisosteidae; genus Atractosteus; species Atractosteus spatula. Next base: position 7,515,053 of record NC_142731.1, on the reverse strand, counting down.
GCTTGTATTATTCTGTTCTCTGGGAGATAAACTAAGGCCAAGTTCTTATATACTGTATAGTGTTGCATCAAAGCAATCGGACCTTAGAGGTTTATTCCTCTGCCTCCAAACTAAAAACAATTACTTCTACACAACTTCATGCTTTGCACAGCTATTTACACATGTGGCAGCCCTGCTCTTCAGCAAGGTTGCCTCATTCAGGTTTTAAGATTGCTAAGATACTAATGCTTCTGTATGTGAGCAGGGAACACCAAGACAGATTCCAGATTTTCAAAGGTATTTTGCCCATAATTCCATCAGAACTGGTGTCAAATCATTTATTTAACCTTAATTCAATCTGGTCAATTGCAATTCAAATTCCACCTCTTGAACTGAATTGTAATTGACAATTCAAAAACACTGAATTCCAGTGACATTTTTTTTATTTCGTATCTGATGTGTATCTCTGCTGTTCCTCCCCATCTCCGGTCTTGCGAGTTGCTTGTGTAACTGCTCTATTAAAAACAGAAGACCCTGCCCTTCCTCAGTCCTGACAAGTGGGGAGAAAGGCAATTTGTTTTCTTGCTGCCCTGTTGTGTAGTATTCAGAGAGAAGCCCCTCTTGAAACTCAACCCATCCCACCCCCACAGCCCTCAAGTTCTCCTTCCCAGCCCTGCAACTGAAAAGAACTCAGGCGTGGATCATTCCTGACTGTGGTTTCCTGAAGTAGGAACCAGTCTCCCAATGGGGAATGTGACCCTTGCACATGCAGACAGACCTGGCTTTCCTCCAGGCTGGCTTTGCAGTGATGTCAGGGGGTCCTATGGAAAACAAACCACTTACCTCACAGAAAAACGCGCTGGCTGTGAGCCAGGCCATTGCAATTCCCACCCTTTCAAATCTGAGCAAGTGTTTGAAACGCCAATCACCGCCCCATGAAAGTCTTTACCCATCTTGCCACCCCCTGTCCTTCAGCTGAAGCATCAGGATGGCATCGCGAACCTGAAAGATATCATCCCAGGTCATAGCTCACTGCACTCTGCATAGCTAACTGCAAGTACTTAACCCAGTCAAAGGGCCCTGACACTTGTACTGTTCCCTGGAGATGCTTTCCCTATACATGCCACAACACGCACTTACTGTAATGTCAGATCAGAACTAGTCTCAGATCAGCTTCTTACCTTCAAACAACCATTGTGGTTCAAACGCTCCAGTGTTGTGAAATAAAGAAATCCCTGTATTTTATACTGCAGTTTGCAAATATAGGCGTCTTCCAATGATCCCTACAATTGATAAACTGTGCTCCACTGCACTGCACTTTCTCAGTTTTCTGTCTTAGGTTTTGTGACTTTAACATGATGTACTACAATCACAATATTTATTCAACACTATATACAATAGGATGTATGACAACACAGAGGCTTTTTCCTGTGCTGCAGTATTCCACAGTGTCACAGACCTATCCCTGCTCATTGTCTTCAATAAATATTTACAATTACTCCGTGTATCTGATGGAGTGAAGAGAACTCCTGTTCATTATTGGCAGGTGTCTGGGGAGTGTGATTGCACTTGGCCAGCCTCAGCAGCGTATGATTAAACTGCATTCCTTTCCTCTGACTTCCGCCCGACATCAGGAACTGAAAAAGGAAAAGTAAAACAGAAATATCGCCGTGCTCCCTCTAAGCTGTGCAGAAACACAAAATCCTCATTTGAAAGGCAATCTTTTAAAGGGGTTATTTGTGTCGATCCCAGTCTTTCTACTTCAGAGGAGCCCAGGAGGAAAACTGCAGGTGTAATTCAGAGACACATCCAGGTGGAGCTGCACACTGGTGGTGGTGGAGGGGAGTCCCCATTACCTATAAAGCGCTATATAAGTGTAAGCAATTATTATTATTATTATTATTACTTTTCACTGTAACCCAGTAACAAAGAGATGTACATTTTCTGTACAAAAGACCGGATATGATAAGTGATTCTAATCACAGTTGGAAAAGAGGGGATCTAACTTTTCCACCCTGGAGGAACTCAGCTGCAAATGAAATGGTATTTGGGAGAAAGAGGAATACCTGTCTCATTTGAAGACGTCCTAAAGAACGTTAGCCTCCAGACCTTCAGGTCTCCTGAAGCCCCCTCTCCATGCGCTGTGTAACTCTGTGAAGCTAGAGTATTTTTTTATTCCTTACAGCTCCCTTCCAGGGAGTTAATGTGCTTTCCAGACAGACCGCTTAGCTCATGTTCTGAGTAATTTTCCCATATGGAAGGAGAGCAGGGGGAAGGGCTGTGAGGCGGGGGCCAGGCCCTGCAGCCACAGCATCGCCGGAGACAGAAGCACAGAGTCCGCCTGCCAGCAGCAACCGTCCTGCGTGGACCGGAGTGAGGGGACAGGGGACAGACACGATACCTCATGGGCACCACATACTAGAGAGAAAGAGAGGCCCTTGCTTTTCAAACTTGACTGTGGGGGCAGGAGGAGGGGGGGTTAATTCATTCCTGGTATCGTACAACGTTAAAAAATGTGCTCAGTTACGTCCCAGATCTCAGTGCACTTAAAAAAAAAAGGAGGAATCTGTCTGCAGAGCTGAAAATTTATAGGAAACGGACAGCAGATGAGGTACAGGACTGAGCTTTTGCTCTGCTGGGCCCCATATGCGCTATTTTTATCAACTCCTGTTCTTTTTCTGTTGGATTCACTGGGGGATTACTACTAATTTCTGTGCGTTGCAAAACCAATTTGCAATTGAAGGCTTATTGTACGTGTGTTTATGACCTCACTGGAAGCTGCGACTGATGAATGGAGAGTATTTTGTGTGTCAGATGGACATGTGTACTAAGGCTGGTAGAGTTTGTCAGCAGATCCCACATTCACCTCCGGTCACCCCAGCTACACACCCCAGGACCGACACTAATCTAACACACCTTAGACACAGCTTCTGAGGGTAATTAGCATAGTCCTCTTATAACATAAAGGGGTACTGTACAACTGTCTTAAAGGGGAACTGCAAGACATATTTTCATTTTTCGGGGATAGAAAGAATCAGCATCGATGAGTGCATTTCAAACCACAATACAAGTAAAATGTACACAGTAGCTTGTGAAACCTCCAATTTACATCACAAAATAGACCAAATGTCCAGGTATGTGCAGATAATACCAATATTCTGTGATTCAGAATGAGGCAACAAACTTCTGGTGACATGTTGTGGCCTTATTACATTGTAAAGAAGCAGGCTTGTGAATTCACCTCTTTTCATCCAATAGAAATATTGCTTTCAACTTCGAGATGGCTTTGCCAACAAATACAACTTGTTAAGTCGGCATGCAGATCACGTTGGAACATTTCTGCAGTGAAGTGTCTGCTGCACAGCCTGTACTTATTCGCTCGTGCATCGCATTACATGTGTCATTACGGTGACTAGTGAGCAGGAAGGGCTGCATCTCATCGCAATTCGAGGGAACGCGAATGCAAGTTGCGTCAACATGGCGACTTACAGTGCTTTCACAAAGTTCCTGATTTTGTGCTTAATTTGAAATTTGTCAATTCTTTCTATACCGTAGATGAATTTATTTTGTTACCGAGATTTAATAACTGGTCTGAGGAACTGGGACTGCAGTTCCCCTTTAAAGAGGTTAAAGAAGGAACAGAATGCTTTGTTGTTTTTGTTTCATTCGTGTTGTCACAGGTGGTCACTTTAAACTCTGGAGTTACTGTATAAGCCAAGCGATTGGCTACACATCTTTTAAAGTGCCGGCCTTGAACTCGCCACTCCTTCCAGCCATGGTAGTGGCCCAACGCCCTCACCCCCAACCCAACCACCTCCTTTAAAAGTAACGCCATGCCTCCCAGTTCTAGTCACTCTGGGAAAGGAAGGGTGGGACATGAACACTGAGCTGAGAGTCACCAGCCGCCCCAGCCTGGGCCAGTGACACTGACCAAACTAGTAACAGACAGATGGGCACTCTCAGCCAGCAGACTGCCAGCTCTGTCTCAGTGGCACTCACAAAGCAGGCTTCCAGTTCCACTCAGAGCCATACTTGGCTTTGCTCCGTGCTCCGCTGGCATCGCCGATGACTGAGGTAAAGGAATAAATCGTTGATCTTAGCCAAGTCTTCACACTTGCACCAGAGGAATTTGGATGAGCTTAGATAAGCGTGTGGCTTTCAGTTTTCTTCGGATGACCAGCTTATCTTTCCCCGGCAGTGCTCCATGTGGCAGCAGAGTTGAGGTGCAGTCAGAGGAGGTGTTCCTTGTTTTGTTTTGTTTTGTTTTGTTTGTCATGGTGTTAAAGTACCATATTCTACACATTCATTGTTTTTTCCAAATATTGCACTGTGAAATAGTGCAGTTGTGAAAGTCACCTGGAGCAAAGGGCTGTGCCACTTGAATCTTTGTTGCCAGTAGCCACATCGCCCAGCAACTCACAGCTGGCTGCCCACTGGAGCTCAGCAGTGGTGTGAGCCTGGTCAGTACCTGGATGGGAGACCTCCTGGGAAGCTATGGTTGCTGCTGCAAGAGCTGTTAGTGGGGCCAGCAGTGGGTGCTCTCCCTGTGGTCTATGTGTATCCTCTTGCCACAGTATAGTGATGGGACACTATACTGTAAAAACTGCCGTCCTTCAGATAAGATGTACTGTAAAACTGAGGCCCTGACTCTCTGTGGTCATTAAAAATCCCAGGGTGTTTCTTGAAAAGAGTAGGGGTGTAACCCAGGTGTCCTGGCCAAATTTTCTCCTGGCCTTTACCAATCATGGCCTCTTAATAATCCCCATCTCTGAACTGGCTTCATAACTCTGTTCTCCTCCCTACTAATAGCTGGTGTGTGAGGAGAGTACTGGCCCATCATCCAGGTGGAGCGGCACACTGGTGGTGGAGGAGGGTTCCCCATTACCTGTAAAGCGCTTTGAGTGGAATGTCCAGAAAAGCGCTATATAAGTGTAAGCAATTTTTATTATTTAGGAATTCTCAGATGTTTTATAAGGCATATGATTGCCTTTGGCCCTTTAGGTGTTTGGCCAGGGGGGGTCAGTGTATATTGTACATTTATTTATCTGAAGCCTTTATCCAAAGCCAATTATACTAGCATTTATACTAGCAAATGAATATAATAAAAATAATAAATATATATTATGCATTGCCCTGCAAAACCTTGCTTACAGATAATGCTGCTTTGTCCCAATTAGGATTTGAACCCACAGCCTTCCAGGTATAAGTCCAGAACCTTAACCACCTACCTGCCACGGTTGTTTTTTTTAAGCTCTACCGTTTGAATGTTTTCAATGTTAAGGAGCCATTGTGAAAGGTTTTCTTTTAGTCTTATTAAGAGTCTGTTTTTAATACGTGTAAATGCAGAGTCAATGCATATTTGGGCATCAAGGGGATGCTGAGCAGATGCAGTAGTCAGATTGCACACTCCACGTCACAACACTCTCTCCCAGTCAGCTGTATTTTTTTTCCTCTGCAACTATTCAAACCATTTCACATTCCATTTAGTTGAGCCTAGCAATTCTGGGATAACCAAGAGACAGTGTCTATTTTTTTTTTTACACACAGTCCCCTCATGTACTGTAGTTCCTAGCTTATCCATTTCTTGAAAAGTGATCTTTTCACCGAATCAACATGCTAATTGAGTTCATTACATTTGGAAATCAAATGATCCTTGGTCTTCCTATGCTCGTTTGTTCCGAGCCTCAAAACCAGAGAGTAAGAAGGAAGAAGGGGAAAGGGCAAAGCATGTCATTATTCCAGATGATGCTGCAGCCAGTGTCTCAGATATCAACGCTTAAGGATGGCTTTTTCAGAGTGAACTACTCCACGAAAACAAAAAAAAAGTCCCTCCGGAAAACTCCTACTCTAGTTCAATGCCGCAAAGACGTTGCGTGTTTAATCACAATTATGTAGCTCATTATTGCATGTAATGGAGAAGTATTCAAACTTTGAATTTGAAATATTTTCTGCAGTAAAGCATGTGTCCGAAAGTGGTGTTAAATCCCAGCCTTGCAGAAAGCAGGGGTCTGCAAGGAGCTGCCCTCACTGGTGAATCTTAAGACATGTGATTTTAATTTGGAAACATGTGGATTCAAACATATGTCATCCTTTCTTTTTGCTTTTTTTTGCAAGTTAAGGAATGTTCCATTACATCCCCCCCCCCACACACACACACTCACAAAGCCCTGCCACACACACCATACCTCCCCCACATTATCTAAAGGTCTGTCCCAGAAATGGTCTGTTGCTGCTTGGTTCTCTTTAAACCCTTGAAAAATGTCTCCTAAGGGAGTCCTTCAGCACAAAAAAAGCCTAAGTAATTGGAAGACTTTAATTTTGTTGTTGCATTTGAAAATATGTATATATATTGAATGGTGCAGTAGCTGAAAAAAGGAGATCTTTGTACACTAAATGATCAGACCTTCATAAAGCTGGACTAGGGCAGAAACATTTTGGTTTTTTTTTGTCTGATGGCTGTAGATTACCATTAAAAAGATTTCCAGATTTTATTTTTAGATTTAGATTAGAAATCTTTTAAAGACACAGTATCTAGAGCGCGTCCAGGGCCTTGTTTGTGAAGTCTGAGTAATAGACTTTTTGTCTTCATGGCCCTGAGCTCCTTTTCCTCTTCAGTTCATATGCAGTTTTCAGCCTCTGATTGGAGACAGACACACAGCCCTTTCACAGCTTTGTCTGTTGCATCTGCACATTGCAGAGTATGCAGCCGGTCCTGAGTTAAGATCCCCATCGCTTGAGATCACAGGAGGATGACAAGCAGTCGATCCTGAGCTATGATCCACATCTCAAGAGATCACCATAAAGACTCATGAAGGCGGGTGACAAACGAAAGAAGGCCATTTGGTCCATTGTGCTCTCTCATTTACTGGTATCTCATTAATCTGAGGATCTCATCTTTTCATGTGAGATCTCAAAGAACTGGCTTCATCAGCATGACTGGGCATTTTGTTTCACTCACACAGCACCTTTGGCATAAAGAAGTGATATTCACTCCTGGTGCTGGAAGGTTTTACAGGTAATGTATAATCCTGAATGGGTAAAAGACCCTTATACAGTGCTAACATAGACCAAGCAAGCTAACAATAGATTGAAACCAAATCATTCAATCAAATCAACTCCAGTGTGGAATGAACACCTGGGATGCAACTGCAGGGCCACGACTGAAGATCAGTGATCTGCCATCCCTTCCTAACTGTGTTCAATTGCTCGTTTCCATCCTGCTCCTAATTATTGAGCTTCTGTAATTATTCCGCTTATGAGAAGTCTTGTTAGGACAATATGAATGAGACAATCAGTGGAATTCAACAGAAACCTAAGAGGAAAGGAATAGTGATCCCAGAGTCAGAATGTGTTTACTGTATGTAGGGATTTGATGTTTTAATGGATGTGCGAAGTTCCAAAATATGGGACTGCTGGCTTGTTCCAGTGCTGTCGCTAATGAAAGCTTCATAAAATGGACCAGGAGCACGTCTGTGCTGGTTTGGTGAACACACAGCCCAGACCTAACTCTGAAACCTGCTGATTTCAACAGCAGGCCTTCTCTGTGTATACTGGCAACCCAACATGCTGTTTTGTTTTTTTCCAAGGGAAGCTTCATCACAGTTAAATCCAGGTTTTCACCGTCACAAGATGGCCTTCTCTGGCAGAATTCATCTGTCCCCGTAGCTCAAAGAATCTTCACTCCTCTCCCTTCTGACTCTGCACCCTGTCTCAAACACCATGTCCAGAAAGTGGAAAATCACGCTGCTAGGGTTGCAATGCAGATGAATGAAGAGCACTTACTGTAGGCCTACTACCACATCATTTTGATTTCAGTTCCTCAACCCTTTGAAACGTCCTATCCCTTTAAATAAAAAAAAGCAGTCGAGCTTTTCTTGTGTGTGCGTTTATGTGCGGATCTGCTAGCAGCATTGTGCTTAATCTGAAGTTCGGCAAGAATTCAGTAATTCTTTCCATCCGGTTTCTCTCTTGTGTAGAGGTTGAGTGCTGGGGAGGGCCAGGGCAGGCTGGAGGTGGGCTTTATGCACTTCTCTCAAGCAGCACATGGATTCAGAGGGAGAGAACACACAGTGTTACACAGAAAAAAAGCAACTGCCCGCAGAATGAGCAATACATACTTAAAGCACTAATTATTCTAAAGCATCAGAGTTCCAGAAATGCAAGCTCAAACTTGGGCAAAGATACAGTAAAAAGATAACTTCATTCTTCTTTTATATTTATATACTGGCAAGATGAGATTGTCTTGTCTTTAGTGCCCTGACAGCTACAGGGATGAGACACAACTCCAGATAACGTTCTTGTGTTGAAAAACATGAATACATGTTTCCCGGACTGTCCTGATGCCCCCGTAAAGCCCTCAGAGGGAGACACAGACCCTTCTGGAAGATCCTCTCTACTCAATGTGTGTGCTGCCCTGCTGCTGAGAAGGTGCTATAAAGGGGGGGGGGGGGGGGGGGTTTAGGGGTAGGCGCGAGCCGTCTGTTTTCCTTATCCGATCGTCGAGAGGTTGCAAAACAAGAGATTCCAGCTGCCGCCCAAAGGATCAACCCATTTTTGGGGGTAATGAAACCGTGGTCAATGACGAAGCGAGGTCTCTCCTTGCCCGGCTTCTCCTGCTCATCGAGGGCTGCGAAGTGATGACATCACGGCCTCCTCGCCAATGGTCCCCCACAGAGACTGTAAGAGAGCATCTCTGGGTCTCCTTTCCTGGGAAAGCAAGGAGGAGTGTTGAGGGACTTGCAGGCATTAAGAAAAGATCACTTTATTTGCCGTTTAAAATTTCTTGTATTAGGAATTTGTCTTTTCACAGACCCCAGCTTGCTCTCCATGAGACACACACACAGGGAGAGAAGCTGGGGGTCAGAGCACAGCGTCAGCCATTGTACAGCACCCCTGGAGCAGCTGGGGTTAAGGGTCTTGTTCAGGGGCCCAACAGAGTAGGATTCCTCTGCTGGCTGCAGGATTTGAACCAGCAACCTTCCAGTCACAGGCACAGATCCTTAGCCATAGAGTCACCACTCCACCCTACCTAGGAGGCCAGACAGTGTGAAAGTTTGGAGATTTTCTTTTTCGCAACATCTGTATCAACCCCTTTCCCCCTTCACTGAGAAGTGCGAATGCAGGAATATTTCTAACATTTGTTCAGGGCACAAGCAAGAGAAACAGATAGAAGCAGGGCCAGTTGTGAGCCGGCGCGCTGAGCCACTGCAGCTAAGCAGACCAGGGCAATCGCTTGCCTGGGAGTCTTGGCCGTTCTGGAGACAGTGGAAAGACACCCATAATGAAATGATTGCAGCTCTTTCGCCTCACGTTTCTCTTGCCAGCGCCCGGATGAGGACATCCACCCTATAATTGAGCTCTTCCCAGATGGGAAATGGTCCTTTCATTTCAAACCACTGCTTTCTGTGTAATGCAGGGCTAATCTAGCCGACTTTTATTACAGAGGTTTCTGGGCGCGGACCTGTTGGCATTTTACTCCAGTTGACTGTGCCAGCTCTGTTTTAGATGCCACTTAATAACGTTGTCAGTTTTTTTTTTCTTTGTGTTTTGGGTGCGTTGTCGAGCCGAGGATGAGTCACTGTGGATATCGCTCTGCTGAACGAGTGAGGTGTTTTAAAAGTTACAGAGCTTGGTGCTTGTCTGAGACACACACAGATAACGTACAGTACATGGACCCGATCCGAGCTGAAACCTGGAACAGTACAAATTCCTAACTTGTGTAGATTCAAAGGTGTGTCATTTACTATACTTTTTTTTTATAAGTTTATGTGTGTGTTTCTGTAGAGTGTGAACTTCTGCAACTTTATCTCTTCTTCCAAATTATCTGTCTCTCTCAGCCTATGGGTCTCCATCTAACAAAATTGCCTTTTGTAGCCATATGAAATTGCACAATGACAAAGATGTACAATATTCAGTGGTGTTTATTTGTCTTAGAAATTTATGGCTTTGTTTTTGGTCCTTAATTGTTGTTCTAGGCCCTTAGAGCTTAGCAGAACCTGGCACTTCAGGACAGAATGAAACATTTTTTAAAAAGGCTGCAGCTTGACTGTGTGAATCTCCACATTGATCACAGAA